>NC_138142.1:1735199-2335199 GCF_964188305.1 Podarcis bocagei | reverse complement strand
GACAAACTGGAACGTGTCCAGAGGAGGGCAACCAAAATGGTCAAAGGCCTGGAAATGATGTCTTATGAGGAACGGCTAAGGGAGCTGGGCATGTTTAGCCTGGAGAAGAGGAGGTTAAGGGGTGATATGATTGCCATGTTCAAATATATAAAAGGATGTCACATAGAGGAGGGAGAAAGGTTGTTTTCTGCTGCTCCAGAGAAGCGGACACGGAGCAATGGAGCCAAACTACAAGAAAGAAGATTCCACCGAAACATTAGGAAGAACTTCCTGACAGTAAGAGCTGTTCGACAGTGGAATTTGCTGCCAAGGAGTGTGGTGGAGTCTCCGACTTTGGAGGTCTTTAAGCAGAGGCTTGACAACCATATGTCAGGAGTGCTCTGATGGTGTTTCCTGCTTGGCAGGGGGTTGGATTCGATGGCCCTTGTGGTCTCTTCCAACTCTATGATTCTATTCTATGATTCTACCCTGAGTGCCTAAAGCAGGCACAGGCAAACCCGGCCCTCCAGATGTTTTCGGACTACAACTCCCATCACCCCTAGGTAACAGGACCAGTGGTCAGGGGAGATGGGAGTAGTAGTCCTAAAACATCTGGAGGGCCGAGTTTGCCTATGCCTGGCCTAAAGGGTTGCTAGCTGGTCAGAAAGGAATGACCTTGGCTTACCCCTGTTCCTTTGGCCAAGGCTCGAGATGCAGGGATATGCAGGGGAGGTTTCTCAGGTGAGGGACCACAGAAACTCCAGGTTTCTCCTCTCACCTCCCTCCCTGGGCTATCTCTACTGACATCCTCCTTTCTCCTTGCTGGCCTTGGACCCCCTGCACATTCTGGGAAGCAGCTCCTTGGGTTTGTCTGCCTCTTCCCCCAGTGACCGGATTCCTTTGCCAGCCTATGCACCTGGGTCTCTGGCTGGCTGCAGGCCATCTTTCCTTTGGCTCTTTTTCTGCATCCACTTTGGTGTCGCCAGCTCCATATTCTGGAGACTTTTGCTGAATCTCCAACAGAATTCTGCCCAAAGGGGGCTAGTTTGAAAAGCTCTGGACTGTGACCCACTCTTTCCAGGCAGACGTGAAGCCTGGAGACACCAAGGGATTCAGACAGCCCCATTTCTTCCCAGGTCTCTTCTCTCGCATTGTGTAAGCAGCACTCAGCTGGGTGCCCTCCCTCCCCACCGGACGGAGTTTGCCGTTTAAAGCCAGCTTAATTTTTTGAGCCAGCAACATGTGAAAGCCGGTCAGGTGAGGGGCTCAGTCTTTCTTATTGGCGCTTCAATGGGCCTCTAGGTGGAAGAGCTGAGATGCGAGGGAAGGACCCTCGGATGCTTCATCAGCTCTGCGCATTGCTCCATACTCCATGGACTGCTCCAAGTGTCCTGCCAGAGGCTCGAGGTCCAAGGGAGGAATGAGGGAAAATCACAAGGTAATTGTCTCCTCCCAGCTCTCTGTTTGCTTCTTTATATCTCTCTCTTCACGGACAAATGGGGGCCCACAACAAACTAGTCACTAATGTGCATGTTTCCCTGAGCAACCAAAACGAATGGACTTTTCACAGTTGGTGAAGAAGTTCTTTGTGGGGTGACCTCCCAAATGCTTTGACTCGCTGGCAGGCTGTGATGAGTCCCAGCCCATAAAACTCCATAGACAGCCAAGTCTGGAGTACCTTGGCATGAAGGCTCTGGGGTCTGCTGCAACAGCACTTTGCCACCCCAACGGTGGCACCTCTCAGCTTCCTTCTGCTGTAGCTCAGCCACCTTGGTGAGAAGGCCACCTGCCAGGTGTGGAGAATGGAGCACCAGCCGCTGCTGAAAGGTGCTGGACAGCCTAGCAAGGTAAGCAAGCTTGCAGAGTCACAGGCGACAAGGCGGCCGTGGGCTTGGGTTTCAGGGAAAAGGCAGAAGTATTGAGTCTCGTAATGCAGGAGGGGATGTGTGTGCGTTGCAGAGGCAACTGAAGTGAGGATGCAGATTTGCATACCCTGATTTTAGAGGAGATCCCTTCTAACAAACAGATGGTGGGTTGTGTGAATACTTTCATGAGGCAACTGATAATGGAAATTGCAGCATGAATTTGAGAAGTATCTGCCTGACTATCTGTCTACCCAGCCTTTTAGGATACAAATTCTTCTAGAGAGGCTTGCAGGTAAGATTACACTACCTTCTTAAAAGCCCCCAAATACCCTTAGAGACCACCTTGGGTGTTCAGATTGACAGGTGTGTGTGCTCTTGATAGTTCTGGTGGCACTAGCTGTGTCATCCCTCCTTTCCCCACAGAGAAGGGGCATCTGGCACCTTTGTCATCCGGCTCCCACCCTATGCTGAAGAGGCACCACTTCATCCTGGCCTTTGATACCTGTGAAATATATATTTCAGGACCCACCCTATTATTCCAATTGTAAATGATTTCCAGTGATTGTAATGTTGTTGCAAGCTGTGCAGCTACCTGTTGATGAAGGCTGGCAATAAATTTGATAGATAGATAGATAGATAGATAGATAGATAGATAGATAGATAGATAGATAAATAAATAAAGTCAACAGCATCTTTCGTACAGGGCAGTTGATGGTAGGTACCTGAGGGGGGATTTGTTTTGATTGTTAAATTTCAATTTTCTACCCACTGCACTTCAACTATTTTGACACCACTGTCAGTGAGTGAGCAGATATTTATATATTGGTGACTCGTGTAGAGAATTGTCCTCTCTCTCTTAGGGTGCAGAAAAGAGAAATAAAAGCGGAGTTTAATTCTGTAAGTAATAAATGGGGGTGGGGTCAGAGTCTGGAATGGCTTCCAGGGGGCGTATGGCTGCAGCTACTGCTTCACCATCATTTCGGCTTTGGCTCTGATACTTGCTGCTGTTGGCAAGAGACTGATGGGCCAAGTGACCGCACTGAACTCTGTTTTGGGTGAAGAGTCTAACCAACTGTGCTGGAGCATCCATGTCCCTGAACAGACACCTCTCCCATCCCTCAGCCCCCATTTGCTTGTCTCTAGGTGGGTCAGTTTAATGTTGTGGCATGTCAGGAGTGAAGGAAAGGAAGCAGGAATGCGAAAAGCTAAGAGCATAATGAATGACAGCTCCTCATCCTGTCAAGTGATTAATTCCTCAGATAATCCGTCCACATCAGCATCACAAGCAGGAAGTCACGAGGCTCTCAGCAGTGATGGGGATGCTTCTCCTGTGTGGCTGCCCTGCTCTGCACACGCAGCTTGTTGCCCGAGAGCTTGGTCCCCTCCTTGTCTGCCAGCCTCGAGGTGAAGCCAAGGCCCGCTCACCGCCCAGTCTAGGACAAAAGGGAAACAACGAGGCACTGGCGGTTGTGTCCCAAGGAAGTCCTTTCCACCTTGCCCCCTCCCCCAGGACAAAGGCAAAGTCAAGCAACACAGCAGCCCCAGAGAACTATAGGGAGCAGTGGGAAAGGGTTTGTTTGTTTTCCAGTTTGGGGCTTTGATTTCCTCACGATTCAGAAAGTCCAGAGTGAGTCATGATGTAGCCAGTAACTTTGGTGTTGGGGTGGTAGTTTTGTGTGTGTGCATTCCTTTGTGCTCAAGCCAGACTTGATTAGCCTGGGTCACATGCCAAGGGATTACCTGGCAAAGAGGCTATTCCTACTTGAGGACCAAGGTGGGAGGCCAATGGGCAGGTTTCCAAGTGGGGACAGATGCCAAACAGCTCCTGCCTCTGCTGCCTGGTGGAGCAGGATACCTCCATCAAACAGGGCAGCAGTTCTGTGGGCCAAATGAGGTGTCACCCGGCAAAGCTCGCTTTGAACAGTTGGGCCACTCAGCAAACACTGTTCTGCAGCAGGCTCAAACCTCATGAGCCACCCCCAAACTTGCCTGCTCTCCTCGTTTTCCATTTTTTGCTAGAAATTGTTGCCTGCCACTTTTTTAAATTCACAAAGCAAGAATGCAAACTCACAAAGAGGAGAACTCTGACGGGCAAGAGTGAGCTGTGCTCAGGGATCCTGATTCTGCAACTCTTGCTAAAGGTCACAATGATTGTCTTGTTGGATCAGGTAGCAGCTAGTCAGGTCCTGTGTGCTTTGCCAGGATTCTAGCGACCTGCAAGCATCTGAAGTTTGTTGGTGCTGACCCTGGGAAGCTGAACTGCATTAAGGAAAAGGAAGGCCAACACCTCTGTAGTGCTGGGAAAGATCCAAGGCAGGTGGGGAATGGAGAAGCTGAATCCTAGAATCCTAGAATTGTAGAGTTGGAAGGGACCACGTGGGTCATCTAGCCCAACCCCCTGCAAGGCAGGAATGTTTTGTCCAATGGGCATGGGAGTAGCCAGGATTTTTGTTGGGGGGGGGGCAGGACTTTCTATTGTTTTACTTGATCTTGGGGGGGGGTTAGCTGCCCCCTGCCCCCCATTGGCTATGCCCATGCCAACGGGGGACTCAAACCCACAACCTGAGATGAAGAGTCTCATACCCCACAGACTGAGCTATCCTGCCTCTGCTTTAAAATGCAAGAGAAGAAGACAGCTGGATGGGGCACCTGGAAGCAGAGGCAGCACAAGGAGCAGAAACCCACAGGCCAAAGGGCAATGCCAGACCTGCTGTTCAGCGGGTGCCCAATTGCTGCCACTGTGCCATGCAATCAATGGTGCTTGCTTGTGTTTGTTGTTAATTCATTGGTATGCTTCTTAATTAATTGCTTGATTCAGTTTATAAACCATCTGTTCATATTTATTATTCTTGACTCCAGTGTGAGTACAAATCCGCTTCTCCCTTAGTTCAGAACTGTGGGTGTTACAGGTAGTCCAGCATCAGCCCACCTCTGCGGCAGCCTTTCTGCTGGAGAGGAGGGTGGAATAAAATGCTTGCCCCCTGGGCCTGAGGGAAGCCTTCTCCAACCTGTTGCCCTCCAGATATTTTGGACTTCCACTGTCATCCGCCTCAGCATCATACAGCCATGTTGGTTGGCTGGGGCTGATAGGACTGCTAATCCATAACATCTGCAGAGCTTGGCAAAGGCTGCTTAGATGTCAGTTATAATCTGCAAAAGTGAGAGATCCCATTCTCTGAAGGAAGGCTCTTGGGATGAGAGGTTGTGGGGGAAGGCTCCAGTCTGTTCCAAGTAGCATGACTCTCTGGACCATGAGGGTCTCTGGCTTCTTTCTCTAGCTCCCGACTTGGACGCTCCTTTTGGCTGTTTGTGCGGCAGGAATCGGAGGCACCTTTCAATATGGGTACAATGTTTCAGTCATCAATGCACCCACCGAGGTGAGATGCTGTTTTTATCTCTTTTCTATTGCTGGAGATGGGAGGGTTACTCTACACTATTCTCTGACCTATCAAAGGCTTGGAGCAAAGTTGCCTGTTGCTTTCGTAAACCTCTTCCCCAGAAACACTTCTTATCAAGCCATGAGGATAAATAAAAAGCTGCCAGGTTGTCGGCAGGACGCACCATCGTCCAAATATCTGCATCATGCAGATGACTCATGCAGTCCAAACTAAGTGAACACTCCACCCCAGCTTTGTGTCAAGGAACGGGGGCCACTTGCCCTCCCCAGATACAGGGGGGCTTTGTCCCTCTCCCTTCCCTCAGGGCTACTTTGGCTGCCATCACCGGGCAGGAGGCCACAAGGGCCAACCAGAAGAATCTCCTCCTTCCAGTCCTGCCTCGCCCCAATTGCCCCTGAGGATGGGGAGACTGGCCAAGAGCTGGTGATGGCTCCATTGTGCTGTCATAAATCGACAGTAAGGCTATAGATCGTAAAACTGAGCAAGTCTGGAGGGAGGCAGGCGGCTGCCCTCGCCCATCATCAGCTGATTCCCTTTCTGATTAAAGAGTGCAATCTTGATTTACCAAAACATTTCATGCATTTTAAAAATAATTAAAACAAAGTAACCATGGAGAGATAAAAGCACAAGACTGAAAAAAGAGTGAGACAAACAGGCCGATTTCTCATGGATTGAGAGCCTGGGGCTGCACGGATAGCGAGAGTTCAGAGGATGCCGGTATATTTTGGTCTGTTGAAGAGAAAGTGGCCTGCCCTTCGCCTCACCATGACCCAGCATTCAGAAAGAGGGATTCCCCCTCCCAGACTCTTGAGTGAGGCAATGAAGCATCTCTTAGAGGGCAACCAGTGCCTGTGTGTCGTGGCAGTGGCAGGGGGAGGGGAGCATAGTTGGGGACATGGTCAGGAATCGGCACCGGGGGGCCCCTGCTGGCCCTGTGAATCTGGGAAAGCCAAGCCCCACATCTCCCCACTTTCCCTCTCACCAGCCTCTCTGGTTTCATGGTGGCCTGGCAATGGGAATATGACTGTCCTTCAATAAGAGGGTTAGGCAGCTGTTGCCATGGAAACAGAGCCACCTCTCTCTGCATAGAGAGGGGCAGAGGCAAGGTGCCCCCAGCCCTGAAGAGTGGCAGTGGCTCAGTGAATGGAGCACTGGGTGTGATTGCCCTAGCAAGTCCTAAAGGCTCTGCCAAGTCACTGATCAGTTGTTCACCAACAAATGTAAGCATTACCATGTCCTGACTCCTGCTGCTACTTCCTGCTTCTTGCTGTTAGGGTGCACCCCCCTGCAAGGTTTCTACCTCACACTGTAAATCTCCTTTTCAAACTAACAAGATGCCCCACAGCCTGCCCAAGTCCATAAGTTAGAGGGTGGGAGGGGGCGAGGACCACAAAACCCCTGAGCACCTGCCAATTTATTTAGAAGAATTTATAAACTACTTTTTAAAAGCCTAAGCAGTATACATGAAAACAATACAAGCAATTATCAATATACAAACAAAATAAGCAAAATTGAAAAACAAGTGAACACAACTAGTCTTGCCAGGTTTGCTTGAGCAATTTTTTAGCTGGGTGTTTGCCTCATATGAAGACACAAGGAGCCTCAAAGCACAGGTACCAGTTCCTCACAAATGTGAGGTGAACATCATATGGTCCTTGTAAGAGTTCAAGGTCCATGGACTAAATTGCCGAGAGGCACCTGGGGGCGGGGAGCAACCCCTCAAGTAAACTGCATTCACCAGGCCCTGGCTTGCTCTCTCTCTCCTGTGGCATTTGCTACAAAAAGGCTGTTGTGTAGCTGGGCAAGGAAGGAGATGCTTCTGGTCAAGGTGGGAGGCTTTGGATTAGATGGGCCAAGCCCTGGATAACTCCATGTCAGGCTGCAAGGAGATGGCGGTGTAAAGGGGATGCTGCTCACCCACGAGGTCCCACTTTCCTGGCCCAATTAATTCATGCCTGGAATCAGGCCAACCAGCCACCATGCGCTGGGTCTGGGTCTCAAGGCAAAGAGGCAGAAGGGCTTGCTGCCCCTGGAGAAGAGGAGTTGGCCGTTAGCAGCAGCAGCAGCGCTAAATGATCTCTCCACTTTGTCCTTCCAGCACATCCACAAGTTCCTCAATGACACCTGGCAGAGGCGTTACCAGGCAGAGCTCAGTTCCAGCATGCTGACCCTCCTCTGGTCCACCATTGCTTCCATTTTCTCCCTGGGAGGGCTCTTTGGGGCTCACCTTGGAGGCAGCCTGGCCATCCGCCTGGGCAGGTGAGCAAGATGGAAGAGCACACACTTCTGGCTTCTGCAGAAAAAGCTTCACTCTTCTGCAGGATGCTTCTTATCATAAGAAGAAAAATGGTTGTATTGCTTTCTTTATTTTTTTGCATTGCTTAATCCGAAAGAAGTGAGGCCATGTACGCAGTCCCCAACTTAATTTCCCCTGCATAACAACCCTGTGAGGCTGGGCTGAAAGAGTGAGACTTGCCCAAGAATAACCAGGACATTGACTGAGTGGGTCTTTCAGCTCATCTTCCAGCACTCAAAGCCAAGCACAACCCTGTCAGCAAAAATAGGAGTGTTGGGGGCGGGGCAGGGAGTCTCCAGAGGGGTGACTTTCCATTGTGTGGTTTAGTGGGAAAGAGGCCCTTGGGGATTCCAACAAGCTTATCTAAGATGTTTAAATTTGCCTGTTTCTCTTGGAGGACCTTGAACACTGTGCCAACTTTGTCCAGGAGCCCGTCAGGGTCTGTGACAAAAAATTCTCTGTCCCTCAAGGGTGCAATCCTGTTACCCTCCTCCTTTGCAGGAAAGGAGCTCTTTTAATGAACAACTTTATTGCCATCCTGGCCGCCATCCTCATGGGAATTAGCTTTCCAGCCGGATTGTATGAATTGCTGATTGTTGGGAGATTTCTGATTGGTATGAACACAGGTAACACTCAACTTTGCACCTGGGAAAATTCACCTGGTGGGATTTCAGGGGCATTAAGGGCACATGTGGGATATGTTTGTGCACCTGTGACTTCATCAATGATCAGCTAGTGGTCTTACTTTGTGTGGGCACATCCTACTGCAAAGGGCCTTTATGTAGCTTTATTTTGTGAACCTTTGCTTTCTTTTCCTGGTGGTGTTGTTGAGGCTGAACACCCTGTGACACCACTAGCAACCTATAATGAAAGGCCACCTGCAGCCCCTGAGGGTCCCCTGTGTGTGGATCCTGCAATGAAGAAGGGAGGCCACTGATTTCCTCTTCCATTTCCAGGCATCGGCCTCTGTGTGCAGCCTCTCTACATAGGCGAGGCTGCCCCTAAGCACCTGCGAGGCGCTATGGTCATGGGCAGCTCCATCTTCCTGACAGGGGGGATTCTAACCGGACAGGTTATTGGCTTAAGGTGAGTGCTGGGGCCCTCATCACCCAGAGGGGGCTGCTCAGCTCAGGCCTGGCTTGTTGTCCCAGGATCAGAATGGAGCTGGCAGCCCCTTGTCTCAGCATTGTCTGTTCTTCCTGCAGGGAGTTACTTGGCGGAGAGGCCTACTGGCATTTCCTGCTCTCAAGCAGCTGCTTCCCAGCCTTCATCCAACTCTTGACCCTACCCTGGTTTCCAGAAAGTCCCCGGTTTCTCTTCATTGACCAAGGGGATGAGTTGAAATGCATCAAAGGTGAAGTCTGCCCTTCAGCATCCACTGCTCCTTGCTTCCCCCACCCCCTCGCTCTCAGCCCCAGACGCCCTGCTCCCCAAAAGGTTACTTACCTCCCCAGAGAGGCTTTTAGCCACGTGGGAATGTTCAGGGAGGAAGGAGAGGATATATTGTTTAATTATATCCTTCCCAACTTGTGTTAACAAGTTCTATAATATAGAAGAGTAACATTCCCCCTTTTAAAAATTGCACAGCGGATAACGTCTTTGCCAGGCTTGCATAAGCCTCTAAAATAAGTTTCCTGGGAATTCCCCTTTATTCCCTCTTAAAAGAATAGACACGACACAGTCTTGTATAAAAGTATATAAAATAGTTTACTCACATTCTGTTCACAGAAGTTTCCCAGAAGGCAGACTTAGGTTACAAAATATATACATGTGGAATCTATCCCATAAGGAGATAGAGATGTTGCTTCTTTGAGGAATGGAGTCAGAGAGAGAGATGGGTGCCTCCCCTGTGCTATTTTGTTACCTGCACAGGTGAGGTCACGCCCACCTCTAGTCACATGTAGAGGAAGTTTGTCCCAGCCCAGGAGGAAACAGGAAGTTTTGACTGGCTGGCCCAGACACCCCCTTTTTATGTCCACTCTAGGAATGTTGTATTTGACTACTCTGTGTTTCACACCCCACAAGCCACTGCTGGTTGTTTCCTTCTGCTCCAAAGAGTTGTGTGTCCAAGGACTTGGTGTGGGGCCTTGGGCAAGCCAGTTTGTGCCCAGTCCAGGTGCACCTGTGAAGTAGCCAGCCCGACTCCTCTCCCATTGGGTGGTTTCTATGATCCAAACTGCAAGGCCCCTTGCCTGTCTCTCTCTTGAGCTGCAGCAGCTCTTGGCAGCCTCACGAAGATATCCTGCGCTCAAAGGCCCACTTGGGCCCTAAAAGCTCTCCTCTATCCTTCCCAGCAATGAAACGGTTCCATGGCCCTTTGAACTACCAGGCAGAAATGGAGGACATCCAGAAGGAGCGCTTTGCGCTTGGTGGTGAGGCAGCCAAGAAACCCTGGCAACTCTTCACTGACCGCAGCATCCGATGGCAGCTCATCACCATCATCCTCTTGACAATGGGCCAGCAGCTCAGCGGGATCAATGCGGTGAGTACCAGGACTGAGCCACTCCCCACTCAGGAGAAGAGCAGCTCTCCATTAGGCATCGCTTATTTGCCTGCTGCCTAGTTTCCCCCCTGCCATGCAAGGACATGCATTGACACGCCAAGCAAACATCAGCCAACTTGGAAATGGCTTAGCTGCTGGGACTTCTCTAAGAGATTCTTGGCAGCTGTCACCTTGAGGAAATGCTGAGTATGGTTAGGTCAGCGGTAGGGAACCTAAGGTCCATGGGCCGGATGCGGCCCAATCGCCTTCTCAGTCTGGCCCGTGGATGGTCCAGGAATTGTTGTGTTTTTACATGAGTAGAATGTGTGCTTTTATTTAAAATGCATCTCTGGGTTATTTGTGGGGCATAGGAATTCGTTCATTTTTATTCCCCCCCCCCCCAATATAGTCTGGCCCACCACATGGTCTGAGGGATGGTGGACCGGCCCACGGCTGAAAAAGGTTGCTGACCCCGGGTTAGGTGCTCTGTTCTCTGATAGAACTACAGTTCCCAGGATTCCTTGGCTGGGAGCTGAGAGACTGAAGGTGGTGCGGAGCTGGCTCAGTGTAGATGTGTCCAAACAAAGGGCACACATGTGAAAGGACATTTATTCCCATTGTTAGCACAAACAGGGAAATGTGCATTGGGCTCAAAGGTGGACTGGGAAGGGGGCAAAATGTCAGCCTTTTTAGGAACTGGGGTGACAGGGAAGTGTCTGAATGTCACTCACTATGAGAGAAACTCCAACCCATCCTTTGTTCCGAAGCAACTGTCAGAACCAGAGTGGGGTTGTTTATCTGCCAGTTTCATGTCCACGTCCAGCTTTCCATTTTACATACCCAAGCTGGCTGGCTGATCTGCTTCTTAAACTGAACTTTGCCTGGTCCAGTTGTCTATGAAGAGCAAAGCTAATGTCAGCCAGGCCCTCCCCCCCCCTGTTCCCCTCCATGTGCTCTCCCTTGCACTGGACTTCAGCAGTGAGGGCATGGCTGGTGGCACTCTTGACCAGCCCTTTCACAGCCAGCTCACTGTCCTGTGAAGATTGGAGGGCGACCCTCCCAGGGAAGAATGAAGAGCTTCCAGGCCCCCATAGTGGGCAAGTTATGCACATCAGTTTTTAGAAGGTGGTAACATTAAGCAGTTTCTTTTCTTTTCTTAGCCAGGTAGGATACCTACCCAAATTAACTCTGCACAGGCCATGTTGCCTGGGCTGTGCCTGCTTTGCCTGGTGATTTGCCTCCCATGCATTATGTTTTTGGTATTTACTCACAGATTTACTTCTATGCAAGTTATGTATTTGAGGAAGCTGGGATCCCCCGAGAAAACATTCCTTACGTGACCCTTGGCACTGGGGCTTGCGAATGCCTCACTGCCCTCACCTGCGTAAGTGATGAGTGTTCCAATTGCGCCCATCTGAATTTCTGAGGCAAGAAAGAGAATCCTCCTTGCTGCTGAGTGAGTGAATGCTTTTCTCTACTTTTCGCAGGGCTTGCTCATTGAGTCTATGGGGAGAAGGGTCCTGATCCTGGGAGGCTACTCCCTGATGACCTTGTGGTGCATAGTGCTGACTTTCTCCCTGACGTACCAGGTAGGCTGGGTAGTCTTGTTCAGAACACATGTGGGCCAGCTGCAATCCAGCTTTTCAACATGATGCCTGCTCATGTGGTGTGCATGGGTGCTGAATCTTGATGAGCAAGGCACCATGAGAGGAGTCACTGAAGGCCAGCAGGTCTCAGGAGTCTTCTGCGCAGCAGGAGGGAAGCCAGGAGAGACAGCACGCTGCACTTGGCCCCTCTGCTATTGGATTCCCACCCCCGGCTTGGCCCTGATCCCCTTCAGGGTGGTTACATGAGGGAAGGGCATGGTGGCTGCAGCCAGTGCCAAGCCTTCCCATGTGCTCTCTCTTCCCCAGGTCTACTCGTGGGCACCCTACCTGAGCATGGCCTGCATATTTGCCTTCATCTTGAGTTTTGGGCTTGGACCAGGTACCTCTTCCCAGTGATGAATTTGGGGCAGCCACTGCGTGTGCCCTCAACCACCAGTTGTTGGATTTTAAGTTGGGGACTTTTGGAGCCACAGGGTTTTACCAACAGGCAGAGCAGGGCTACCAACAGGATGCTGCAAAAGCTAAGCAGGCTGCTTGAAGGCACTGAAACAGCCCACCTGCTGAGGGCAAGTGCAGGAAATGCATGGAGGCATCCTAAGTCCCCAAGAAGAACCAGGTTGCTGGACAAAGCCTCCTGTTCCCATGGTGGCCAGGTAGCTGCCTCTTCCGGGAAGCCCTAAGCAGGACATGAGGACAACAGCCCTCTCCCACTTGCGTTTCCCATCAACTGTTCCTCAAGATTAAGCACCATTGGATTCTCCCAGCTCAGGGCAGGCATGAAGGGGATGGGAAGCATCCTAGGTCAAGAGGTGGAGCTGTTATTAGGTGCATTCTCTCCTTTTTATTGGCATCAGATACTACTATTCTGTACTGATGTGCCTTCCCTCCATAGACCCAAGGATGACAATAGTTGCCATGCTTTAAAAGAAGAGGGAGTTGCCACAACTGTCCGTTTGTTCTTAGCATATGGCTCTGTAGCCAGATTCCAACAAAACCTAGCTGCTAGCCTCCCCCTCAAAGACACGCAAGCAGCTTCCTAATCTAGGAAGGGAAATCGTTTCATTTTCTGTTGATTGAAATACTCCCCCAGCATAGCACCACCTTTTTTGAAAATTGGTTTGCAGGTGGGGTGACGAACACTTTGACCACAGAATTATTCACCCAGTCTTCGCGCCCAGCTGCTTACATGATTGCAGGCTCGGTGAGCTGGCTCAGCTTCTTCACTATCGGGATGCTCTTCCCCTTCATTGTGGTAGGTAAACTGGCAGTTTGTAGCCACCCAACCTCTCCTGCAAGACACCACTCAGGGGGACTCATCAGGAGATGGTGCTGCTGTGCCCGTTGCCCTGGTTTTTGCATTTGACATTTGTTGTTTTTATTATTATATTCCTAGCTGGGCTTCTGTCCACTTTCACATCAAAAAAGGGGCTCATAAATGTTGATATAAAATAGAGGGAACCCCAGAGGGCACCCTTCTCTATCGTCATCATCATCATCCCCACCGCCTGACATCAATGCAAAATGAACTGAAGCTGGCCTCTGATGAGACAGCACCAAACCCTGGCTGGGCTCTCTCAGCAACACCCCCGGCTGCCCCTTTTCAGTAAAGCCTGAGAAAGACGGTTCACCTCTTAGTGCAGTTGGAGGCAATTCTGTATAATGAGCTGCCCTTGAATCAGGGAGGTGCCTCATGCACGAGGGACAAATCTTCACTAATTCCTTTCCAGCTCTTAATACCTTTAGAAGCAACCCCCTGCGAAGGGAGCTGAGAAGTACATGGATGAGCAGAAACAGCTGCCAGTAAAACAGCCTGTTCAGCCCAGAAATGCATTTAGATCATGTTTTCTAAGCCTTTAACGACCTCGATTTAGAACTTGCCTCCCCAAAAAATGAAAAGGGAAAAATGCATCTTATTCAAATTCCTAGAATTTCTAAGATGTGCGATGATTCCAAGTTCACTAAGCAGGAGAGATTTCTAGCCAGTGATAGTGGATGCAAGAATTCAAATGACCAGCTTAAGCAGATAAAGCCACTCCAGGTGGGGGTTGGGGTGTTGCTCATGGTCCAGGATCTCCTTCTGAGGCATGCTGGATCAGGCCACAGGAGCCCCTCTAGCACAGCATCCTGCTCTCACAGCGGCTGGCCAGATGCAGCCTCTCTGGGGAAGGCTGCAAGCTGGGCGCTCTTCCCACTAGTGATGATGGAGGTAACTTGTAGCCATTGAGAGAGAAATTCATGGAGAAGGCTGAGCCATCCAGCAGTGCCTGGAGGGGCACAGAAGGTGTCCCCCCCCCACGTGACATGCTTTCTTTTCCTTCTTCCAGAAAGGCCTCAAGCAGTACTGCTTCATTGTGTTTTTGCTAGAATGCTGCTTGGTTGTCATTTTCATCTCCTTTGTTATTCCTGAGACAAAGAACAAAACCTTCCTGGAAATTAAGAGAGAGTTCCACAAGCTCAACTTTGGTAGAAGCAAGGAACAAGAGGGAGAACTGTGCGAGAGACAACATCTTAGCAATGAGTTCTAAAGGGTGGGACACAGCTGTGAGGCGCAGGACCTTGCCAGCTGCGCCAGGGAACACTCATACCAACCGACTCTGCTAGCAGGCCAACCGTTGCTCCCCAACACTAGCAACCACCCCCCTGGCTACAGAGAAGTAGGCTGTTCTTGCTGCCAGGACTTTGTTCTCCCCCCCACCCTGTCCCTCCTTAAACACATTTTGTATCCTGTACAAGGACTCAGTTCAATAAAGTCAGCTGTTCATCTAAGTGACTGTCTTTACTGCTGAGCCACAAAGCTGTGAGATGCAGTGAGATGCAGCCTGGCAAAATCATGGTAGGACAACCAAATGAAAGGTGACCAGCTCAGCAAGGAAAGCATCTCGGGGGCTGAGATACCTAGTGGGCATCTTTTGTGACGGAGTATCTGGAGGGGGGGGGGGAGGAATGGTGCCCAGGGAAATATAAACAGAGACCTCACCCTTTACACCCCCTTCAATGTAACCTTTCTGGTACTTTTAAAAAACTACCTTTAGTTGTTTATTTTATAAAGTCCCTTGAAACATGTATGCAAGGTACTTCATAAACTATGGATGATAACCTACAAACCTTGGGGGGAAAGGATTGCAAAGGGAAAGAAGAATTCTACATCAGTCTCTGCCCTGTACAGTGTCCATCCTGCTACTTATGCAACAGTGCATAGGTTTTAAAAAGGGATTAGACACACTGAGGGAAGATGAGGCATTAGTTGCCAGAGAAGGGCCATTGTTTTCATGCCCCTCCCTGCTGGTGGGCTGTCAAGGGGGGTGGGGGCAGATCTGGCTGGGCACTACAGGGAAAAGGATGCAGAAGTCAATGGGTCTCCACCAGCAATGGTCCAGCTGCAAGGCTCTTCTTAGTGGACTGTGTACCAGTTGCTCATAAGAGTCCTTCTAGAGCTCCACTTTGCACTAAACTGGAATGAGGAACCTTCGACTCTCCCGGTGTTGGGGCTCCCTTGAGCCATGCAAGTTGGAGTGCCCCCCCTGCAGGAAACATTCAGAACTGGACATGCTAAACAGTAAGTTGCTTAAGTGCCAGAAGATCTGGTTTCCTCACAACTTCTACAAGCCTCACCTAGTTTGTATCACTCCCTGTCTTTCCCTGTGCCGCATCTCACAGAACAGTCTTAGACCAACTCAGCCCTCACCAAATCAAGACAGCATGTCACCATCTAGCCTAACCTCATTTCTTTAAAATTCTAAACTGAAGTGTATCCAGAGGCCACACATTTATTTTGATTTATAAGCTTGGGAGCTCAAAACAACGCATAACATGTATTTCCCAGACATAAGCAGGGCTAAATTAGGCAGTTCCTAAGTATGGCCTCATCCAAAGCAGGGTCTCTGCACTCAAGTGTTTATCGGAGAGCATCTTGACAATGGAGCAGTGAGATGTTTTCCACAGGTTGAGGAGCAGATATCATGCCCATTCTCTTCCATGTCATGCCAAAGAATGCATGGCCTCATTGCTTTGAGTTGCCTATCAAACATTCAGATGGGAACCACTCATCCTAGGAAGTACTGTGAAGTCAGGAAGGGATTTTCTTCTTCTTCAGCTTTTCTTCTAGGTTTGCAAAATATTTCATTTTGGCTAGATATTTTTTGGCTTCTTGAAGATCATCTGCAATTAAACAAAGAAAAAGCAAATTTGCACTCCAGTGGGAACTTTGCTCCCAGCACTGAGAAATGGCTACACCATCAGAATCAGCACACTCCTGGCATTCAGGAACCCAAAGAACAGCAGGTTTTTGCAATATGTCAGTCAAGTGACTTCAGGAAAGTAGGCTGCTCTGCTGCTGGGCCATCCTGCAGAACTTAGTACTAATATCTCCTAACGGGACTAACCATTGTGTGCCTTAAGATCAATGTCTGTAGAGAAATGAGCCTCAATAAAACCAGTAAATGCATTCTATTTCTGAACAGCTCAGCTTTCCTTGAAAGGTAGGCTTTAAGCAAGTCCTTACAATCCAGAATGGCTTTTGATGAGCACTCAGCCCTGTAAGCCATGTGGATGGCACGTGCCACATGCAGCTGGGAGCACAAGAGGTCATTTGCAAGCAGGTCACACCCCAAAGAAAGTAGGAAGGAAATACTCCTACCATGTTCAAACGCTCTGCTCACATCCTTAATCAGCTCCTCTTGTTTAGCTGGAAGGGAAAGAAGAGGGCATTGATTTCATTTAAGACAAAGCTGTTATCTACATGTGCCTTCACCCCTGTTCATGAGATGTCATGACCCTGGATACTGTCCTTAGGAGGGCAAATGTTAAAGCAGCCTTCCGGGCCCATTGTCCTTACTGTTCTGGATTATAATTCCCATCATGCCCACCTATGAACCATGTTGGCTTGGAAGAATGCTCTATTGAGTCAGGAAGCAGCAGATGTCTTATTGAAAGTCTAGCCACACCCACAAAGGGATTTTTCCAAAATGTCCCTAGAAATGAGACAGTGCTCTCTGATTCATCTGATCTGTGACTGAGCTCACTCCATGTCAAGCACAGCACAACCACCCCCCCCTCAGTTCTTCCTTGTTGTACTTACCCTTGACAAAGGGGAAATTGCTTGGGCTCCAGTGGAAAATATTTTGCAAATCTGAGCTTTTAGTCTTTTTAGAAATGACACCGTAAGCCCCTTGCTGTAGTTTCTGCATAGAATTGGGTACTGGTATTGTGCTTCTTAGGGATGCGGGTGGCACTGTGGGTTAAACCACAGAGCCTAGGACTTGCTGATCAGAAGGTCAGCGGTTCGAATCCCCACAACGGGGTGAGCTCCCGTTGCTTGGTCCCTGCTCCTGCCCACCTAGCAGTTCTAAAGCACAAAAAGTGCAAGTAGATAAATAGGTACCGCTCTGGTGGGAAGGTAAAGGGCATTTCCGTGCCCTGCTCTGGTTCTCCAGAAGCGGCTTAGTCCTGCTGGCCACATGACCCGGAAGCTGTACGCCGGCTCCCTCGGCCAATAAAGCGAGATGAGCACCTCAACCCCAGAGTTGGTCACGACTGGACCTAAAGGTCAGGGGTCCCTTTACCTTTATTGTGCTCCTTCAACACAGCTGGCTAGAATTATTTAGACATGGACACTCAAACTAGAATGTAACTGAATGGGACTGACTTCAGAGTTCAGATGCACTGGATTGCACACTGAGTGGTTAAGAACAAGGCTTTGCATTAATGATGCCCATAGTTATGTACTGATCTGTTTTTACACTTCAATGAAGATCAGCTAATGCATCCTCACACAGCTGTATTGAACGTCAAGATCAGGAACTTTCCCCAATCTACACTCCCAACCCTCAGAAACTCTCAATCCTATCAAGGGGGTGTGGGGAAATGACAGATATAGCATCTGTTGTGCCCAAGCGGCCTGCCCAGAAGTAATAGCAGCAGCTTCTGTGAGTGGGACACTTAAACTGAGGAAAGAAAGAAAGAGTTAAGATGCAAATGAAAACCCACAGGGGAGCCTAAATTCAAAAAAACTCATTTGTTAGGGTTTGAAGCAGAGAGACAGGAGTTGTGTGTTTTTTCATCAACAGGGTGACCTTTGAGGTGGCTTTATAATTCTAAATACTGCTTCATGTTGTTCTGTGGAGGTTTTCATTACTGTGCTTTCACTCCTTGATAGATTCCCACCCCTCACCCCACTGAAAGACAGCATAGACACCTCTTCAGGCACAATTCTCCATCTTACCTGCAATAAAGTTTTCCATCTCTTCTATTTTAGCATCATTGTTTGCATCTGACAGTTTCTCGTTAATTTTCATGATTTCTGAGAGAAACTCAGGGTCTGCCTCAGTGTCTGTTCCTTTCTCCAGCTCTACTCCATTCAACTCCAGCTAGAAAAGAATGATAATGGCTTTTAAGAACTTCCTCACTTCACTCTGAAGGCAGCCTGTGAACCATGAGAATTGATCAGCACCTGTTGATGCAAAAGGCAGTAGCTACTTCCTATGGAAAGCTGAGGTAGACTGGAGCATGGAGATGCAATGCCACTGCTGGGCTGGAGATTCACTCTGGTTGGCTGCAGGTACAGCTAGCCTGAGGAGGGTGGGTTCAGCACTTTGGGAGGGAAAAAGAAAAGGAATGGAGAGTTGGTATTCTTGGCGCTCAGCTGGATAGCCTTTTGGCTGTTTGTGTAACATCCACCCTGAGGGAAAGATCTACAGCCAGAGAAAGGAGTCTTTGAACTGAGTGTCAGATTTAAAGACAGTGGAGTATACAGACAAATGAGAACTGGGAAGCTGAATTTGAGAAAGGAAAAGTGGAGTTGTGAGGGAACACTCCACTTAGGTTTCAATTCAGCAAGAAGGGGATAGATCTTCTGGAGACAACTAATCCCAAACCAGTCAGGAGGGGTGTGGTGATCCCCTGGTCTGTCATACTAATAGAGGAGCCTCAGGAGTGTGATTCATAGAAGGCTGGGAAGCCAAGAAAAAGTACCAACTTGTGAAGAAATCATCCATAAAAATGAATGCTTTAGCTTAAGTGCTACTTTTATTTCAAACTGCTCTAGTAATTAATAATACAGGCTGCTTCAAAGAATGGCAAAGGGAAATTTCTAGATTTGTCTAGCAGGGGAAGAAACTGAGAATAAAGTATAAAATTCTGATAGAAGCTAAAGAAAGAGGTGGGTTCTCGCTGCCAAACTTACTTTATATTATGACACTGCTTGTTTATATTGGTTAAAAACTTGGATACTGTTGAACAATATTCAGTTAAATTTGGAGGGGTACAATATTAAATTTGGTTGGCATGTATGCTTTTGGTATGGTAAAGCTAAAATTTATAAGAACTTTTTGAACCATGCAATTAGGAAGAATTTATATAGGGTATGGACGACACATAAAAATCTGCTAGAAAGGAAAACACCCTTATGGCTCTTGCCTATGGAAGCAATCTCACTGAAAAGACTGAATATGGGTCAACAGTGGACAACATACAGAGACCTTTTGGACATTTTAGATCAAGAGGTAAAATTGAAGAAACTAGAAGACATCAGAAACCAGGTGACGGTCTGGCTACATTACCCGCCTACTGAACAAAGTGTTTAAGTAAGATAAGCAGTGTGGATTTATGGACCAAAGTTCCAGATCTGAAAGGGAACCAGTAGAAAATAGAGGAAAATTAATTTCTAGGATGCATAAGAGTTTGTTATAATGGGAAACAAATGATGACTTGGTAAAATCTGCTATGATTCATTGGGCAAGGGATGTAGGACATAATACAGAATTGAGCCTCTGGAAAAACTGGAAAACTGGTTTGAAATTTACAGTATGTTATGCTTTGAAAGATGTGAAAATGATTTATAGAAGGTATCTGGCACTAAGTTAGCAAATATGTATAAGTCAGAATCAGGTACCTTCTGTCAAGAAACAGAAGGTGCATTTTATCATATGTGGTGAACATGCAAAGCAGCTAAAGGTTTTTGGGAGATGATATGTAATGAGAAGTGGGGGCAGTAGGGACACATCCCTCCTTAGTCTTTCTTTAATGAAGCAGCTTACTGTCAACCAACATCCTCTTCTTTTCTAAACTGTCCTTATCATCTCTCTCCCAGCCTGTCCTTGTCCAGGGGCCAAACTAGGCTTTATTTCACCTGGGTCAAAGACCCCACTTGGCATCCCCCATGTGCATTTCTGTACACAAAGACACAGGCTGGGAGACTCAATGGAATCCCTCTGGAGGCTTCATCTGTAGCTAGGGGTCTGCATTCTCCCCTTTGCTTCGATTGGCCTTTGACCTGAGCCAGCAGGGCTTTGCTTCTCACATGGGTGGTGTGAGGCACTTTGGCCACGTGTGAGTGTGTCATCCTGTGGAACACAGTGTTGGGATACTGCCAGGGAGACAAAGTCCATCATGGCCTCAAGCCGTCTGCCAGACGATCCATCGATCTCCGGTAGGCACGCAGTATCAGCAATTAGCGACATGAGTTTCTAGAAAATATCTTGCCACATTCCAGAGCTCATGC
Source organism: Podarcis bocagei (assembly GCF_964188305.1). Taxonomy (NCBI): domain Eukaryota; kingdom Metazoa; phylum Chordata; class Lepidosauria; order Squamata; family Lacertidae; genus Podarcis; species Podarcis bocagei. The sequence continues at coordinate 2,315,075 of NC_138142.1, read as the reverse complement.
ACACTCTATCAGCAGATAATACACAGCAAAATTCGCACTCAGGAGAGCATTATTTACAAGTTTTATTCAGCGTTGATCAGAGTAAAGAAAGACATGACTGCCTGCATCAGTGTCTCCGACACAGAGAGAAAATGAAAGCAATAGGAAACATAAACATCCTGTGAACAGGAAATACGCAGACTCTGTGACTCACAGCCTGCTCCCTTTTAAGGTGGAACGGAAATATCCTAACATCCTCCCCCCTCTCCGTGTAACCCAATTGCAACCTTTGCACGTAAACCTTAAGTTGTTCTCTGTTAACAACCTTAGACAACAGATCAGCAGGAATCAAGTAGCGGGCTATGCGCTTCAGAGCTTTCCAATCCTGAACAGTAGGATTGTGGGCATGTCTGCTAAGCAGGTTACAGCTTACAGCTATGTCAGGTCTTGAGCATCTAGCAATGAAATTCAACTTGCCTAGAATGCATCTGTACAGCGTAGTGTCAGAAAACGTTTCAGCAGTACTGTCTACCTGGTAACCTGTCACCATCGGTGTGTCTGCTGGGTTTGCATCAACCAAATTCAACCTGGTTAAAACATCAGCAATTTTCTCTGTTTGGTGTACCAGAAAATTACCTGCTTGGTCCCTCTCCACCTGCAGAGAAAGATAGTTGGATACCTCACCAAGATCCTTCATGTCAAAGTGCTCCTTCAGCTGAGCTAGGGTGCTTTGATAAAAAGCCTGATTCTTCCAAAACATCAGAAGATCATCAACAAAACATAAACAATACAGTTTGTTTTGCCCCTCCTCCTTGACAAACACACATGGATCAGCTTTACCCTGGTGAAAACCTAGAGAAAGCAACGTCTCAGTGAGTTTTGTGTTCCAACACCTGGCACTCTGCTTGAGACCATATAATGGTTTACAGACCATTCCCTTCTGTATCTGCATTCCATCAGGTGGAAGCATAAACAGCTCCTCCCCCAAAATCCCGTACAAAAAAGCTGTATTAATGTCATGGTGGGAAACATGCAGTTTCTCCTCCGCAGCGATCTTGAGCATCAGCCGAATGCTCTCATATTTGACTGTGGGGGAGTAGGTCTCGTGGTAATCCTGTCCTGGTACCTGTGAAAAACCTCTGGCAACCAATCTGGCTTTGTGTCTGACTACCTTGCCATTCTGGTCTGTCTTGGCCTTGAAGACCCATTTGCTGCCAACCAGTCTCATTCCTGGGACTACCGGTACCAGTTCCCAAGTTTGGTTCCTGTTCAAGGAATCAACTTCAGCCTTCATGGCATTAAGCCAAGGCTCAGCATCTTTAGAGGTTAACTCCTGAACCTCTTTGAAGCTTGAAGGTTCCCACACCTTCTCTGAGCTACTAAGAACAGCAGTTGCCGTCTTAGCAAACTCATCAGCAAATCTCTTTGGAGGTCTGCCCTTCGTGGCTCTCTCAGATCTGCGTACTAGACGCAAGTCTTCTGGACTCATCTCCTCTTTCTTAGACGAAAAGTGACCGATGGTGAACAGTGGTTCTTCCAGTTCATTGTCAGACGCATCAGATGGTCTGACTGAGACCTTTGCTCCCTTTTAAGGTGGAACGGAAATATCCTAACACACAGCAGGTATCTTACCAGGTACAGCCCACGGCTCAGGGGGCTCAGGAGCGTCCGGTAGGCTTTGTTAGCCAGAGAAGAGTGTTGCTTGGAAAAATTCTGCTCCGCCTGTTGAAAGAGCATTGGGAGATCAGCTCACCAGTACTCCTGAGCCACCACCGGGAGAAAAGCACAGCGAACCCAAACAACTGCGTTTACCTTACACTTTAACTTTACTCTGACTCGCTTGCACAAGAGGTATAATCCATTTACTGATCTGCTCCCTCCCATGACAAGAGAGGGTGGCAGAAGGGAAGGAGGCACCCGGCCTAGGCCTTGCATATGGGAGCGGAGGGACGCCCCCCCTAAATAGCCATGGGGGTCTTTCTAGGACGTCTGCGAGGGCCCCCCGGGGTGGGCGAGGGGCGGCCTGCCCGCCTGACCTGAGGTCTCTGGCTGAAGAAGTCGGGGTGCAGCGCTCGCTGCAGGCTCCGGAAGCGCTGCCGGACGAGGCCCACGTCCACCTGGAAGCTGCGCTCGCTGCAGGCGAACGAGAGAGAGAGAGAGAGAGTGAGGAGGGGGCGCGGAGGGAGACCCCGCCCGGCCCAGCGCCCCCGCCCGGCCGGCCACGCACCATCCCAGGAGGCGGAAGAGGTCGGCGCGGGGCTCGGGGGGCTGCAGCGCCCGGCACGAAGGGCAGAAGAAGCGCGGCGGCGGCGAGGCGGGCGGCAGAGCCAGGCCGCAGCTCCAGCACGACGCTGGAGACGGCGGCGAGGACGAGGAGGGCGAAGGCCAGGCGGCGGCGGCGGCGGCCCAGGGGGGCGCCCGGGGGTCGAGGAGGCGCCGCGGCGCCGCCGCCGCCGCCCAGCGAAGCCTCCTGCTCAGCGCGTCCCACCTCATCCGCCCGGACTACAACTCCCGGCGGGCCCTGCGCGCCGGCTCGCCCGCGGTTGGCTCAGGCTCGTGACGTAGGCCTCCGGGGCGGGGCTGCCGAAAAGGCGGGAGGGAGCCGCCAGGTGCGCCGCCGGGTTGGAGAGTCGCTGCGGAGAAGGCCTCGGCCGGAGGAAAGCGGCCCTGGGCGGCGCACCCCTCGCTCTGCCGCGTCGGCCGGCAGCTCCTTCTCCCGGGAAGCCGCCATGTCCCACGAGGAGCCCGGAAGCGACTCCCAGCCGCCGCCGCCGCCGCCGCCGCCTCCTCGCCCGCCGGCGGAAGGCTCCAGCGGCTCCAGCGGCACCCCGGGCGCCAGCCAGTCGTCGTCCAGCTCCGGCACCCTCAGCTCCCTGGACACGCTCCCCACGCAGGACCTGCCGCCCATCCCCGAGGACCCGGAGCCCGGCCCGCAGGAGCCCTCGCCGCAGCCCTGGGGCCGCCTCTTCAGCCTGGCCAGGGGCTTCCCCAGCTGCGGTGCGTGAGCAGGCGGCCCTCTCCCCCCGGCTCCATCCCCCGTCGTGGCCCGCGAGGAGCAGCAGCGGCTCCCCTGGGCTTCAGACCAGACGAAGGAACCTCTGCTTAAATACATCACAGCATATAGTGCTGCACCCGCAAAACGCTATGGAAAATGCGCTGCTCTTGCCTCTTCAGAATCACAACTGGGTGGAGGGAAGAGCCGGCACAGGCGAACTCGGCCCTCCAGATGTTTTGGGACTACAACTCCCTGACCACTGGTCCTGTTAGCTAGGGATGATGGGAGTTGTAGTCCCAAAACATCTGGAGGGCCGAGTTTGCCTATGCCTGTTTTAGAGGTGCGTTTCCTCTAAGGGAGATCCACCCGTGCCAGCCAGAGAGCCTGTTCCTTTGCTAAGAAGGGTGTTCTTCTGCACCAGGTGGGAAAACTCAGTGCAGCCAGCATCCTCCACTGTGGAATTCCAAAAGAACCAGATCCAACTGGGATATTGCTTGTCCAGCTGGGATGTGATCTTGTACCCTTTTCTTTTATATGAGCACTCGGGAATAAGGCAAGTAGTGGAATGGGCTCCCAGCCCAGCTACTCGCTAAGGCGTTTCCTTGTGTTAGAAGGAAAAGGTATCGGGAATTCATCTACATGTTTCACAATCTTGGCCAAACTGCAGCAATTCTGGTCTTCCTCTATATTTGAACTGCTGTTCATTATTTTCAGCAGTTCACTATATGTTTTGCTTCCTTCTTTGTCTCTTTTTGGATGATTCCTCATTATCAGGGACTGGGGTTTTGCTGGGAATCACCTTTTCCTTCTGTTAATAGCGTTCTGGTCTTTGATGCCAGCAAGCAATTGCCCTTCTGGTGAATAAAAGTAAAAGGAGAGCTTGTTTATAAACCCATGTCAGATAAATCTCTGGTAGGTTTTAATCTCTCAAAGCTTTTTGATTCAGATGGGGAGATGCCTACTACGCTTGAGCCTCCTTTGCTCTTCTCAGACCCGCAAGAGGATGCAGGTGTGTTTTCCACATGCTGTTTCCTTACTTGGGTTTTGTGCTCTTCTTTTCCCCACCCTAGACTGCGTGAAAAATGAGTACTGGTTTGGCAGAGACCCAAGTTGCGACTACAGTTTTGCTAAGCTGAATCTGACTGAGACAGAGCTCTATAAACAGTACAGCAAAAGGCACTTCCGCATCTTCAGAGTAAGTACTGCAGAGATTCCTTCTTGCTTTCTGCTCTGGGCAACAAGTTCCACTTTGAGGAAGTTTTCTGGTGGCAGTGAATGGGTGTGCCTGGGTTGTGTGTCCTCAGGGACGCGGACTTATAAAAAATATTGGGGGGGCCCGGGAAAGCTCATGAATAATAAATAAGCTCATGAATATGCAAATAAAGTGGCGCCGCCTCCTCGTGAGTGAATAGGGGAGAGCGTGCTGCGCCTATTAATCAGCTCCGGAGCGGAAATTGGGTGGAGCTTTTGCTCGGGAGGGAGGGCAGGAGGCATGGATGCAGCCCGACCCTGTGCATTTTGGGCTGGGGGAGGGCGGCGGTGGCGCTCTGCTGGAGGGGCGCCAGAGATTATTGGGGGGCAGAGCCCCCCCAAACGAATTTTTGAGGGGGCTCGGGCCCCCTCAAGCCCCATGGAGTCGGCGCCTATGTGTGTCCTTCTGGCTTGCAAGGTTTATGTGGGGCTCTTTCTGCAGAATTTCAATCATAGAATCATAGAGTTGGAAGAGACCACAAGGGCCATCGAGTCCAACCCCCTGCCAAGCAGGAAACACCAGCAGAGCACTATAGAATCATAGAATAATAGAGTTGAATAGACCACAAGGGCCATCGGAATCCTTCCTATTTCCTCGCTTGTGATTCTGCTGTGAGGGAGACCCTGCCAAGTGGACTCTCCTAGCTCACTGTCCTTCCTCCAAGGAACCAGGGCCCGGAAGCTGCCACGTGGCCTATATTGAAGACCAAAGTGCCAATGGGACTTTCATCAATGGAAAGCTCCTTGGGAAGAGCAAGAAGCTTCCCTTGGCAAATGTTGCTGAAATCTCGCTCTCCCTGCCTCACAACAAAGGTAAGATTCCTTGCAAACTCCCTGCCTTCCAGGGGCATTTTGGGTAGTGAGTGTAATCCAGTTTTCAACCTTCATGGTTTTATAGTGACACAGCTTGATGAAATAGTGTCAAAATTAACCCTGAATGTAATGTAAGAGGCAGTCTGTATCAGAAGAAACGCCTCGCTCTCTGTGGGTGATAATCTCCCTCCACTCCTGTTCCCCAGTGGCTGCTGTTCAGAGTGACGCACTTGCAGCTGTTGTGTGGTAGTGCACAGGTAGACAACGAAATTCGTTAGCCCAACATGTAGGGATGGACACTAGCTTGGATGGTTGTTGTTTTTCTAACTGATTTTTAATTTCAAGTAAGAAAAAAAACCCATACAAAGAAAGCAGTTTAGTAGTAGTACAGAAAGGAAATGAAAACAGCGCCTGATGGTTGTAGTTTTAGACCTTTTAATAAAGGCAATCCAATGAAAGTGTCCCTCCATAAGTCCAGTCCCTGCCTATTGATATTCCTTTTGTGACATAATTAATTTGTCCATAAGCACAATGTCACATATTTGCGAAATCCAGGCTTCAAAAAGATTTGCATTTGCAGTTTTCCCATATTTTTGTGATCACTAATCTAGCTGCAGTTAATAAATTGAGGATGAGGTCTTTATTGGTTATGTTCTTAAACTGAGGGGTAAAATAAGATAGGAAGGCCAATTTGGGGTCTTATAATAGTGATTGTCCCATTGTTTGATTAATTGTTTGAAAAACTTTCCCCAAGGGAAATTTTTTTGGGCAGAACCACCACATGTGCACTAGATAGCCAGGTAAGTTGCATTCCCACCAGCAAAAGTTGGATGTGTTATAATTAATTCTGTATAATCTAGCTGTATGTAGCATCAATGTGCTATCTTAAAAGCATGTTATTGAGTTCTAATTGAGATAGATCCACATGGTAGTTTATTCCAAATTTGTTCCTCTAATTCTTCTTCAAAATCTTTTCCCCATTTTAGTCTTAATGAAGTGAGAGGAAGAGTAGCCAATTGTGTGTGGATTTTATTTTATTTTAATTTTTATTCAATAAGAAACTTTATTGTTATTACTGTATTGTCATTTTCATACAGAATGGTTATTGACATAAGCACATACAAAATGCAGTAAGAATGATGAATGTAAAAATACAAGTAGAAAAATAAAATGAGAATACATAGGGGAGGGGATAACTGGGAGACAACTGAGAGTGCAACGCCGCGTACACTTATGACATATAAGAAGAAAAAGGGTAGTCAAATTATGTGTGAGGATTTTCTATAGTTGGGAGAGATTCCCTTTCCCAGTGGGTTGGTTGAGTTGAGTAGTTGCTCAAAACTATTTAAGTCGTGTAATGCTTGAATCTTATATTTGGCTGATTTAGAAAATGTATAATCTGGTATATCTCTAATCAGCCACATCGTATATCTTCCAATACAAAGGAGCAGTTGATTAGCTTGGCTGGTTTTAAAAGGGGAATAAGCAAATGCATTGAGGACAGGGCTGTCAATGGCTTTTAGTCATAATGGTTGTACTATCTCAAATATACAGTGGTGCCCCGCAAGACGAATGCCTCGCAAGACGGAAAACCCGCTAGACGAAAGGGTTTTCCGTTTTTGAGCTGCTTCGCAAGACGATTTTCCCTATGGGCTTGCTTTGCAAGACGAAAACGTCTTGCAAGTGTTCCGATTTTTCCCCGCTCCCCCCTTTTTCTAAGCCGCTAAGCCGCTAATAGCCTTTTAGCTGCTAAGCCTTTAATAGCCGCTAATAGCGCTAATCCGCTAAGCCGCTAATAGGGTTGCTTCGCAAGACAAAAAAAACGCTAGACGAAGAAACTTGCGGAACGGATTAATTTCGTCTTGTGAGGCACCACTGTAATAATATCTGCTGGAGATCATGACCCAAAGAGGGTTGTTGTGCCTCATGTCTTGCTTATGGGGTTCCCATATTGCCCTCCACCTTCCGCAGTGAAGGCAGGCTTTCCTGGTGTGTAGCAAAGCAATTTGGAAAGGGATCTCATTCTGTCAGCATTATTAGCATTGTTACATATACAAACACATTGTTCTTCTGATCTCTTCCATTATGTTTGGCCACAACACTGAGCACTGGAGATCAGGAAGAAAGTTGTATGTTTTCCTTGCAATAGTAGTTATTGGACTGGGGTCTCCTCTCCTTCCTCTCGCTTTCCAGTATTTGTATTCTCTGACCTCATGGAAAGTGATCATCAGCTGGAGTATCCCAAGGAGCTCACAGACAAATATATCATATCAAAAACCCTGGGCACGTAAGTTAGAGTCTTTCTGCCTGCCTAGCTTACAAGTTTCCTGCAATGCTGTCTTTAGGGAAGACCACTGAGAGTTGCACCTGTGGGCCGGGGGGGGGGGAGTGGGCATCGTGAGGCTCCAGTGGTAGCCCTCAGTGGAGGTGAATCAGCCTCCTCAGCCTTTTGCTCCCATATCAGGGGATGAGAGAGGAGAGGACTGTCCTCTGAATCTCTGTTTAAATCTGGGGCACTGCAAGCATTTCTTTCACAGTTTCACCATCTAAATGTTAGAACCCTAACCTTGAAGTAGCCTCCTTTTCTGCTAGTGGTGCCTGTGGAGAGGTGAAGCTGGCCTTTGAAAGGGACACCTGTAAGAAAGTGGCCATAAAAATAATAAATAAACGGAGGTTTATGGCAGATGTTTTGCCGGAGAATGTAAGTATCTCTTTGTTTTTGTCCTCTGGGCAGGGAATTTTTGATGGAGGGAAATATTATTTGTAAAGTACCTTAGGTTGTCACCTGTGCTCTGTAGATGATTAAACATTGTTTGCTTTGACTGCTGCTGATTAAGATGATATATGCAAATTTATTTGTGCTAAACAAATTGTGGATAACTCACAATCTTAAATGACTCACACCTCAGTCCTAAACATATAGCATGGAAGAATCAGTGGAACTTTTGTGGCATGTGCTGAGGTTTGTGGCCCTAGTGGAATTTGTAAAGTTACCTGATTGTCCCTATGTGAGCTTTTGTTTCAAGAAAAGTATTGACTGGTTCAGCCTCCCCCAGGGTGGATGTTTTAGACTACAGTTCCCATCAGCCTCTGCCAGCAGGGCTGCGTTGCCTTTAGCTGATGGGCATCTTTACCCAAAACATCTAGAAGGCACCAGGTTGAGGAAGGCTGGCCTAGTTTCCTTTTCTATCTCTCAAAACAATCTCCCTGATACAAATCAGGCGGTTCTACAACTCTGTGAAATTTCAAGGACTCTTCTTCCAGCTGAGCCGAGTGCCTTATGTTTGGCTTTCCTGCTTTTTTTGCTGCAGCAATGCAGGCTGTCTTCAGCACTTTTACTGAGGGCAGGAGGCTTGATGTTCTGTCAGTGTGTGAGCTTCCTTCTGTTTCGCTGTCCTCTTGCACCGTCAAGCACCCTCAAGCTAAGCAGATGGGCTCATACTAAAGCTGTGCAAGTGACCTTTACGCTTTGATGTTCCATTGTCTAAAAGCAGGACAAGCCTTTTAATGTGGAAACGGAAGTGGAGATTCTGAAGAAGATTGACCATGTAAGTGGGCCCTTAAACCAGGCAGCTTTTAAAATTATTTTTACCTCCCCTCTTCTTCTCACTAAAGGCTGGGGCTGGGTGATATCTGGTTTTCAACTTCACAATATATCGCCAGCTAAACATCGTGATATCTTGATATGTTACAGTGTCTGAAATAAGCATGGAGCTGGTTTTCAACTTAGTGATATATCACCAGCTAAACATTGCAATATACTGATATATCATAATGTCTGAAATTAGGATGGAGCTATGTAGAGGCATTGGCTGGCTTCATGGTTGCTTCCACATTGTGATTTTTGCATGGCACACACGCACACTCATGATTAGCAATATATTGCCAGGTCAAAAATTATGAAACTGATATCATGATACGGACTAGAACTAGTTTTGGATGATATATTGATATATTGTCCAGCCCTACTAAAGACCTGACAGTGGTTCTGTTTTATTTCATATGCTACTAGCAAGCCCATTCTCTCGGGGCAGATTCTGATGTCTGCAAAATGGAATCCACTGTGCCCAACAGGCAGAATATTGTGGTGCTCAGCCTCAGAGGAACCTAAAGGTGTTCAGAAGCACAACAAAAATCTTAGGGGGGAAATCGCTTAAATGTGGGAGGAATTGAGGCCAGGGAATGGTGCTGGCTGACTGACTGTTGAAAGGCAGGGAGGAAAAGTAAATTAATTTGAAGTACCTTGGGAGAGGGCAATGCAGGCTGGAATGGTGAACAGCAACATACCATGCTGCAACAGTTTAATGCAGTTCCCACTTATTTTTTACTCAGTGGAGTGTGGCGGTATATTTAGGTCCTATGGTGGAGATGTCATTCTTGCCCTTTGTCCTCACATTTGTAAGCATTTTCCTTTGAATTGAGAGTTCTGTGCTGTTCTTTGGCTTCAGGAAAAAAGAGCTGCTTTTGGAGGGTGTTGCTCTCTCTGAGAGCGGCTTTTTCCTAGCAAATGTTTGGATGTTTTCCTTTCCTTCCTTGCTACAGCCTTGCCTTATCAAGATAATAGACTTCTTTGAAGGAGAAGACTTTTACATTGTTTTGGAATTGTAAGTTATTCTTTGTGCTCTTTGGGGTGGAGGGAGCGGTTTTGTGCCTCAGGTCTGTGAGTGGCAGTGTCTAAAATGAGCAGTTCAGTGTGGCTATAATTAAAGAAGAAGAAAACTCAGGTGATGACTGCTGGAAAGAGAAGCTAAGGAGATGGAATGAATGGACAATCTAGACAGCCTTTCTCAGGGGCTGGATTTGTATGGGAACCAGCCCTCTTTCTCCTTGTTCAGCTGTTGTTCAGACTGTTCCATGTTTAGTGCTCAAAATAATCCCTGTGTGTAGAGGTTCTCATCTCAGAGTCAACCGTGCTCACTTGATGAAGGAGGTTCTTGATCACAAACAAGCCTCTTAGGCTCCAGGCTGCTTCAGAATTTTTCTTGTCATTTTGGAAGATATCCTTGGTCATAGAGATTTCAGCATACAAAGACTGTCTCTCTCCTTGGCTTCCTTGCTAGTGTTTGGCTAGTCTTGGAAAACTAATTCTAGATCTTTGCATGCTACACTGAAGAATTTTGTATCCAGTGATGAAAAATAGTTGCTACTTTCCATCATGAACACCATTTCCATTTTTATTTTGCCTTCAAACATGGGTTTACTCTGCTCTGTCTTTCAGGATGGAAGGTGGAGAGCTATTTGACAAGGTTCTGCGCCCAGCAAGACTGAGTGAAGCAACGTGCAAACTTTATTTCTATCAAATGCTTTTGGCTGTGCAGGTACCCCTTAACTCTGCAAAACTGGTTGTCTCCCGGTAATGTAGGGTGAGCTTGGCTTGATGACTGTTAATGTAGTCACTGGTACAATCTGGAGTCTGCTTTGTTTGTTGCACCACATGGATGCAACAGCCTCTTTTGTTAAACCTTCTGATGAGCAAAGGCTGTTGTGTAGCTGCTTCAAAATATGGTTAACTAACCTTGCTGGATTGCAGTTCCCCTCATCCCTGACTATTGGCTGGCTAGGGATGATGGGAAGTGGGAGTCCAACCTGGAAGTCTACAGGTTAGCTGCCCCTGATGTAGCACATAGAAACATTTACTGCATAGACCATGCAATGTCTCTAAACAGAAGTGTACCTCTCTTCATCACTTGGAGAATTCACAGAAAGCCAGTGTGGTGTACTGGTTAAGAGCGGTAGTCACGTAGTCTGGGTAACTGGGTTCGCGTCTCCGCTCCTCCACCTGCAGCTGCTGGGTGACCTTGGGCTAGTCACACTTCTCTGAAGTCTCTCAGCCCCACTCACCTCACAGAGTGTTTGTTGTGGGGGAGGAAGGGAAAGGAGATTGTAAGCCACTTTGAGACTCCTTAAAGGGAGTGAAAGGCGGGATATCAAATCCAAACTCTTCTTCTTCTTCTTCTTCTTCTTCTTCTTCTTCTTCTTCTTCTTCTTCTTCATCATCTCTGCACCCTGAGGAAGTGCCACAGCTCAGTGACAGAAAAGATAAGAGCAGTTTGCTGGATCAGGCCGGTGGACCATCTAGTCCAGCATCCTGTTCTCACAGAAGTCAACCAGATGCCTGTGGGAAGCCAAGCATGACCCCAGCACAACAGCCCACACTTCCTGCCTGCCTTGGACTGTGGAGGTGGAACATGGCCTTCAGGGCTAGAAGCCATTGCTCACCTTATTCTCCATGAAAGAGAGCCTTTTGTCTTATTCCACGACTGCTAAGCTTTCTCAAGAGTTTTTTTATTATTATATTATATTATATTATATTATATTATATTATTATTTAACAAAATTTATATACTGCTTGATTATAGTAAAACCTTTAAGCACTTAAAAATACAATTATCAATAAGAGACAGTTAAAGCAGGTGTTTAAAAGCAACCAGAGTCTTGGACGAGGTCCTTTGTGAAAAGCTTTGTGAAATTCCAAGTACACTTTGCCGGCTGGATCACTTCTATAAGCTTGTTGACATTCTTAAAGAACACTAAAAGGTTAGCAAGACAGCATAGCAAAAACAGTAGCATAGCAAAACAATAGCATAACATAGCAAAACAATAGTAATTATAATAATGTACAAAGCCCCCACATTTCAATACAGTGGTACCTCATGGCTCGTGGCTGTGCCTGTGAGGAGGTTGACTAGGCATGGAAGGCAGGACATTGTACTCTAAAAGGAGCAGAGATGCCACTTGCAAAGGTGTGTGAGCCACAACAATCTGTTAATTGCATAATATTCTTTCTCTTTTTGGCGCTGTGCAAAGTATCTTCATGAAAAAGGCATTATTCACCGGGACCTGAAACTGGAGAATGTGCTGTTGTCATCTCCTGAGGCAAATTGCCTTATAAAGGTGAGCAGGAGATGTCTAAGAATTCAGCCCTCCCCTCCTCAACCCACATCATGTGCTTTAAACAAAGTTGCTCTGCGAGATGCTTTGACCCAGGTCTCTGATGTCGATGGCGTTCCAGTGCATGCCACTCAGTTATCATGGAATGAAATATTTAAGACATGAGTGCAGGGTGTGTTTGTGAAAGACCTTGTGACTCTGCTTGGTCTCCCAGGCCCTCTTTGTCTCTCCCTCTGCAAAATCTTGCCTTCCAAGGTTTTGCTTTGGAGACGAAACTATTTAGCAGTTTTTTTACATACCTAGGCAGGGTGGTTTGGGACACATGCAGACCTTCATTGCAAGCAGGAGGTTAAATGACTTCTGAAGTTTTGATCAATCTATTCTTGTTACTTTTCTTGTTGTACAAGATAACAGATTTTGGTCAATCCAAAATTCTTGGAGAAACATCCCTTATGAAAACATTATGCGGTACACCTGACTATCTTGCTCCCGAAGTTCAAAATTTTGCTGAGACAGGAGGTTATGGGCGCTCAGTGGACTGCTGGAGTCTGGGAGTCATTCTCTTTATTTGGTAAGAAACCCAGGAAGGCTGACAAAGGTTTGTGTCCTCCCATAAAGTGTACCTGTTTGTGGGTGAAATTTTGAACACATTGACTTGAATACTTTTTATTTTTAATTTTTGTCTCTTTCCCTTCCATGGAGAACTAAGGCTGAATTCTGTGCAAGACTTACTTGGATGTGAGCTCATTAAAGTTAGTTTGACTTCTGCACATGTAGGCTCAAGCTTTAGTTGCCTGTTAACCTTGTAACAGTCCTGTAAGGCTGAGTGAGGGTTGCATTTCCAAGTGCTGTTGTCGCCGTGGAGTTGAGCCTCCAATTCCCACTTCAGACATTGCCCCTCTGCCCCTCGTGGGTTTTTGGCTGCAGGGCTGCCATGTTTTTCTTCTTGTTTGTCTCGATTAGCCTCTCCGGATATCCACCCTTCTCTGATAAAAATGCTCGTCTGTCTCTGAGGGAGCAGATCGCCCAGGGAGAATACTACTACTGTGCAGAAATATGGCAGCATGTGTCAGAGGAGGGTAAGGCATTGGTGTGACCCTGCTTCTCAGGACAGAGGTGTGTCTGTTGACCATAGAGGCACCAGCATTGTTTAAATGAGAGAGCTGTCTAAAAGACTTAAGCGTCATTGTGACTCAAGCAAAAGGTTGGTAGTTCCAGCCCACCCAGGGACAGCTGTGGGCAGGATTCCTGCATTGCATGGGGTTGGGAGGGATATCCTTCGAGATCCCTTCCAATTCTACAATGCTCTTAGTGCAAGGCATGTTGCCTGGGACTCAAACAAATGACACAAACTGAACTGCTGGGGTCTTCTTCCTTGCATCAGAGGGAAGCCTGGCTAAACAATGGCGCTGAAAGGAACTTCTTGTCTCTTGAAGGCTACCTGTGGCTTCCAATAGGGAGCCAAGGAGACTTACAGCATCCTCCTGGCCCTCAAACAGGTGAAAGAGGCGAGGTACCTTTTTCCTCTCCCACTTAGGAAGCAAGGGCAGCAAAACCACACAGGTGTGTTCTGAATAGCATCTTACTGGCTTATGGCTTGGCACTAAGTGCATCTGCATCTCCTCAGCCACTGTGCCATGACTGGTGATGTCAATGGCAGATGCTACGGCAGTCAGACTTCCTTCCTTTCTTGCTTGGGGTTGTGGCAAGGGCTCATGACATCATTTTAACCCTGGTCTTCTGGGTCCTAGTGCACTTAATATCCCTCCATGGTATTCTGCATTCCAAAAAGATGTAGAAGTGAGTAAGCTGTAGGAGTGGAACAATATTTTCCCATGGGTTTGGAAATTTATGGGGTCCCTTGTTAACAGTCCTTTTTGGTCCCTGTAAGACTAACCGATTCAGGCTTTGTTCCTGTACATACTTATCACAGAGCAATCCCCTTGGAATTAAATGAAGCTTATGTTTGAGTAATGTAGAGTTTCTTTGGCCTGAACCCACACTAGAAATTGTGACAGCAGGAGCCTCTTCTGAATATAGGTAAGGTACTTAAACATTGAGTACTAACTACAATGTTTATGTATCAGCTGTTCCTTTGCAAAGGAGGAGGACAGGGAGGGAGCCAGAACAGGTGGGGGCCACACATGTTTTCTCCAAGCAGAGAAGCAGGTGTGGCAGGCTGGACTAGAGGGGCCATGAGGGTTTCGTTCTGTTATTGCTGAACTACAGCACATTTTGCTTTGTTGTTTCAGCCTTTGACCTCGTGCAGAAATTGCTAGTGGTGGATCCACGGAAGCGTCTTAAAATAGAAGAGGCTTTAGAACATCCCTGGCTTCAGGTATATGCTCACCTGAGCTGTCCTATCTAGGTAGAACAGGACAGGATGATTTTGTTTGTTTGTTTTGTTGAAGATGTTACTCAGCAGCCCCTCATAACAAAATGCATCACAATCTACAGTAGACCAGCCATATATCAGGCAGGTCTTTAACAAGCATTGAAAGCCCTTATTCTGAAGTGGAGGTGGTTCCATTTGCTGGGTGCCACAACTGAAAAGTCCCTTCTTCAAATTGTGGCATGATAAGACCTGAACAGGCTGTGACAGCCAGGATGACCTCCTCCAACAGTTTTAGTGTATGGAATGGTCTGTATTGGACAAATACAGGTTCCAAGTTGTTATTTTTTAAAAATATATTTCTACCCCACCTTTTTCCCTGACAGGACCCAAGGCAGCTTACAGATAAAAGCAATAATTGCTACAAACCTAGAAAAGTCAATAATTAAAAAAGCACTTAAACATTAATAGAATTAAAAGAATAAACATAAATGAAATCTATTTAAAACATACAAATAATTATAATAAAACCAGCATGGCACCAGCCCTTTCACTAAAAGCAGTCAGTTCCCAAAAGCCTGTTGGAGCGAAAAGCTCTTTACCTGCTGATGGAGGGACAAGTTCTTAGCTTTTTGTATGTCAATGAAAGACAGCAAATGGCCAGTGTGTGGAGTCTTCACAGGGACACCATGGCAGTGAAGATAATGCCTTGGCAATATGAATGGAGAAGGGGAGTTGGGTGTCTGGCCCCCTTAGGGGCAGGGGCTTGTACCTTTGGCCAAAGGCCAAAGACCGCATTCCACCTTGTTTAGGTTTCTGCTTGCTGAGTCCTGCAGATATATTTCCCTCTCTCTGAAATATAGTGGACCCTCCAGTTCTGGGGGTCCGTCTGCAACCCGAAAAGTGTCTGAGGCAGAAAATCCAAATAACTCCTCCCACTGTAGTGGGGAAGGAATTTATTAATAAACTGACAATTTGATGCCCTCCAATAGGTACCCCAGAATATGCTGCCTGCCTGAGGCTGGAGTCTGCTCCTTGTGTCCCTTTCATTCCCATTCTTGCCTCCCATTGCCTGCCTTGTGGCCCAGCCTCATTCTTGGCTGCTTCACACTGTTAATCAACTGCTAGAATTATGCCACCCTATGATTTCATTTTAAATATATGTGCAAATACATATTCTCCACAGGATGAAAATATGAAGCACACTTTTCAACGGTTAATCACTCAAACTCAGGAGCCGGTGCCTGCATCAGAGGCCTCAACTTTGGTATCTATTTCTCATGATGGGTTGCTTGAAGAACTTGTGAATTGATTTTAGAAAACATTTGGGGGGATTTTCCTTTTTTTAAAATGGGAAAATAACTTAATTCAGCACTGGCTTGTGCTCAAGCAAGCACAGGCATTTGGGAGCGCTGCTGGATGGTGTAAGGAGGCCAGAGGCTCTGGGTGGGGGTTTTGACAGGTGAAGCCGTAGATAGACCACTGGAGGGCTTTGTGGGGGGAAGATGAAGAGTGAGGGGGGTGGTAGCCCCAAACAAAAATAGTGCAGTATAATGGCTTTGTATTACAGGAGTGCATTGACTACCCATGAAGGCACAAATACAACTGGCATTTCAAGAAGTAGAACAGAGTCCTACAACCGTATGCTAAAACCAGCCAAATCTCTATGGCAGCAACATAAAATGGTCACCAGATATGAGATGGAATAAACTGAAGCAACTTTTCCAAGGGGGTGGGGAATGGACTTCTCACTGAGGCTAAAAGTCCTCCAAGTACAGTGGTGTCCCGCAAGACGAATGCCTCGCAAGACGAAAAACTCGCTAGACGAAAGGGTTTTGCGTTTTTTGAGCTGCTTCGCAAGACGAATTTCACTATGGGCTTGCTTCGCAAGACGAAAACGTCTTGCAAGTTTGTTTCCTTTTTCTTAACACCGTTAATACAGTTGCGACTTGACTTCGAGGAGCAACTCGTAGAACGCGGTGTGGTAGCCTTTTTTGAGGTTTTTGAAGACTTTGGTGATTTTTGAAGCTTTTCCAAAACTTTCCTGACACCGTGCTTCGCAAGACGAAAAATTCGCTAGACGAAAAAACTTGCGGAACGAATTAATTTCGTCTTGCGAGGCACCACTGTATTGTGGAATATTTGATAGGCGGTGTCTCTTTCAGAGCGGCTAGTCTGCTTTCTCTCTGTTTCATTTGATCCTCCTCTTCTAGATAATGCAGTCGCTTCTGGAGGCAGAGTGGTGCCTATAATGATGGGTTGTGCCAGTTCAGGCCCCATGCCCAGCCACAGTTGGCAGCAATCCATGGTTTGCAAACCCACTTCAATCCGTGGTTGCTGGTTTGCCTTGTGGACAGCAAACCATGTTTTCTCCAATCATACAAGGGGCTTTCTTAGGCACCAGGGAGTGTCTGGAGCACTGCTGCACCCTTCCATGGCCTTGCAGCAGGTGGTTCCACAGGTTAATCCTCCTCCTTTCTTTTTCAGCCACCCACCAGCAGGAGGAAACGGCGCCACTCGCAGGAGCAGGCTGGTCCCTCCAAGGTGCAAAAAGTGAAGATGGCTTCTTAAGGGCTGTTTTTTAAAAAAGAAAATTTTATAAGTTTATGAAGTTCTTTTAAATTGTAGTACATGAATATTTTGGTAAATAAAAAGCTTTCTAAGACTAGCGTGACCTGGTTAATTGTGGAAAAACTCCCACTGGGGAAGGGGGCCGAGTGTAAGCGATCCCTTCCGACGCGCGCGTCGGTCCCTGTCCTGCCCGGGACTTTCTGCAACTTTTCGCCTGCAGTTGGAGGGAGCGGAGGAGGGGCGCGGCCGGCCCCCGGCCCCCCCAGCGGGGCGGAGCAGCGCACAGCCCGAAGATGGCGCCGATGCCGCCGCCGCCGGCGGGGCGGGCGCGGGGCGGCCGGCGGGCCGAGGGGGCGTCGCAGCCGCCGCGGTGAGCCGAAGCGGGGCCGCCATGGAGCCCGAGGCGCCGCGGAGCTTCAGGCGCTGGCGCCGAGGAGGCGGCGGCGAGCGGGATCCTCGCGGGCCCCTTCTAGCCGGGGTGAGCGCCGGGCGAAGCTGGAGGGACGGGGCGACCAAGCGGGGGGCGGATTCGGGCGCTGGGAGAGGAGGGGGTCGTCCGGGCAGGCGGCGATTTCTTGCCGCGCCCAGCGCCACGTCCCGGCTGGATGGGGCTGTGGAGGTGGGAAGCGGCCGGGCGGGCGCCGCCCCTTCGGTAGCCCCGACGTGCCTGGGGGCAGCCCCTGCCGGGAGGCGAGCGCGCCCCGGGGACCGCCGCCGCCCCTCGCGCCCTGGCCGCTCCTTCGGGGCTGCCTCCCGCCCGGGGCGGCCCGCGCCTCTCTGGCGCGCCGGGGTAAGGGCGCTCGGACAGCTTGGCGAAACTAAGCCAACTTGACGCGTGTGCGCCGAGGCAAGTTGGAGGGTTGGGTGATAGTGGCACACTGTGAGGCGGGCTTGTTTGTTAGCGCCCTGGAGTATAAAAAGCGCCCCCACTTCCAGTGTTTGTGCAATTTTTATACAGATGGGTATAGATCTCTCTCCCCTCCCCTTCTGGCCTGCCTTCTTTCCGTTTCCTTGCCTTGCCTTTCCCTTGCAGGATGGGAGTTGTAGTCCAAAACATCTGGAGAGCTCCAGGTTGGCTGAGGCAGCTCCTGGTGTAACTGAGTTGAGCAGGCCAGTTTCCAGATCCAGGAAGCTGCCTTGTGCCAAACCAGGTCGTGGGCTCATCTCCTTCAGTACTGCCCACTTTGGTAATGCACTTCCAGCTCCTGTGCCAGAGAAAGGCTTTTCACTCATCTGCTCCTTAATATAGGTGTGCATGAGTACACACACACACACTGGAG
Organism: Podarcis bocagei; assembly: GCF_964188305.1. Classification (NCBI taxonomy): domain Eukaryota; kingdom Metazoa; phylum Chordata; class Lepidosauria; order Squamata; family Lacertidae; genus Podarcis; species Podarcis bocagei. The sequence goes on along the minus strand of NC_138142.1, from coordinate 2,296,963 downwards.
GCATCCAAGTTGCACAGTTTCAGCTATGCTTGCCCCATGAGAGCACACCCAACACTCCCAGAGCTGTTGTGCTGCTCAGGCCTTGCTCCCTGGGGGTGGCTGCTCTGGGACGGGTAGGGATGCTCTCTCCCCAGCACTGTTTGCCTTACAGAAGGCTGGCTGGCTGGCTGTGGGGTGGCTTCAGGGGTAACATGATTGCACAGTTTCGCATATATATGAAAAGCAGGGCTGGCTCAGGGAGGGTGTCCTGCAAGGAGGTCTGTATCAATGCCTTGGCACTAAAGTGGTTAATAAAGAGCTGGTTGAGAAAATGCTCTCTCCTTCCTGGGGTGAGAGGGGAGAAAGTGCCATAAGCTGAAAATCCTGAAGAGCTGCTATTCAGCTTGTTTCACTTCACAGCGGGGGGCGGCTCCCCCCTGAAGGAGACCATTTTATCTGGCATTGTCCTTGGGAGGCCTTGGGAGGAGCTGGGGCTGTGGATGCTCTTGAGTGGGAGCTGCAAGGGCACCAGGTGCCGGCCTGCCTTTTCTTACATGGGCCGATGATGAGCAGGTGAAGAGCAGCAAAGCTGTTGTGGCCTTGCTTGTTTTGCATCAAGTAGCAAAGGGTTCCTGCTGTTCTTCCAGTCCCTGAAACCCACCACCCCCACATGCAGCCCGAAGGGCTGAGCGTGAAGCTTCCTAGCGAGAGGGCAGATTTATTCCTTGCCTCCTAAATAAAAAGTAGTAGAATTAGTGCGGCCCATCAGGCAGCTGCAGGTTCCATACTAGTCAGCTGTCTCCATCACTGGTTTAGGCTGGCGTTGTGCAGACAGTACATTTTCCTTATTGGGTCCTGCTGCCAATTAGCAGTTACTCCAGGCCATTTGAGTTACTTCTAGGCTTTCTGAGATGCTTGCAGGAGCTGTGGCTTCTGTGCAAAGTGTCTCTGGTTCCCAGCACCTGACTTACGTTGGGCCAGCTGTCCTCATGCTGTCCACCTGATTCCACCAGGTACTGATGCCGGCAATGGGTGGGAAAGGAGGAGGAGACTGAATGATAGGAAGGAGGATGAATTATCCGCACGTTGGGACAGTTTGAAGCTAGCTTTGCTTACACCCCTTTAAGAAAAGGTACTGGAAGACAGTGATGCCTTCTTCAAGGAACACATTATCTCCTTGTAGATGATCTTCCTTCAGCAGCTTGTAGGCTTCTGTCATAGCCATAAATGAGAGCTTGGCCTCGCGGATGCAGGAATGCCCCCAGCCTCAGAGTTTGCACCACTTCCAGTCCAACCTGTGCGTGCCAGTTTGCTTGCCCCTTAGCTTCCTTGACTTTGACTTTGCTAAAATGCGGGGGGTTGTTCTCGGGGAGTGTTACTGCGGTGTTGCAGAGAACATGTTTTGCCCTGACAGCTGACTACTTTCTCCTCCAAGAAAAGTATTTGTACTGCACTGGAAACGGATGAAAGGATGTTCAGTAAATAACTGAGGGTGGTGGGGGTGGCAAGAAATAAGCATTACTATTCCTTGAATCAGCAGTTCTGATAAATGTAGGTAGGGCTCCTTTCTGAGCAGCTACCGGGGAGGTCAGTTTGGGAGGAGGAAGACAGAGCGTTTAATCCAAGTGTGTACAAAGCCACCACCCTCAGATTTGATCTGTGATGTGTGGCTAATCCCACCAGCCGGGGTTGGTTTTAGTATAGTGAAAGGATCTTCACTGTGGTTCCTAGGTCAGCCTCTGGGGAAGGTGAGGACCTTCTACTCTGCTGCTGCTTGCCTTTTTAAAATGAAGCAAAAAGCTGATGACCCCATCCGGGTTGATTTGCCAGCTATTGGGGCCTGAGGACTTGGCAGAGACTTTCACAGGGCCGGAGCACTGAATAATGAAAACCTGCAGTGACTTCGCAGGGTGGAAGCCATTGTGTCTTTCCTATTACTAAACAGCATTTTAGTAAGTGCAGGAAGTGCTGCTTGTTCTAGCTGATAAATTGGATAAATGCCTCCTCCTCCTCCCTGCCTATTTGCAGATTTCTCTGTTTGGGTTGAAGCGCTTTGAGAGCAGAAGCCCTGATGGCCCCGTGCTGAGCAAGGCTGAGTTTGTTGAGAAGGTGCGCCAGAGCAACCAGGCCTGCCACGAGGGCAACTTCCACAAGGCCATTGTGCTCTACAGTGAAGCTCTGGCCGTCGATCCTCAGAACTGCATCCTGTACAGCAACCGCTCGGCAGCGTACATGAAGACGCAGCAGTACGACCAAGCCCTCGATGACGCCATCCAGGCACGCCTCCTGAACCCCAAGTGGCCAAAGGTAGGCCCCCTGACTTGCTCTCGCCTCTGGTCCACCCGGCCTGTGCAGCAGAGCGTCCGCACAACTGGGCACCTAAGGCTCCCTCAGCAGAGGTCCGTGGGAGCCAGAGGCACTGCCTTCCCTGGCTTGCTGCCTTCTGCCAGAGGGAGAGAGCAGGGCTGTGTGCTCTGCCCAGGGCTGGGGGAGGGTGGCTCCTCACCTTCCTGGGCCCCTGTAATTTTCATTTATTTATTCATTTTGTATACCGCCCTTGATCTGAAGATCTCGGAGTGGTTCACAGCATAAAGATACAAGATAAAAACACAAAATAGAAACAGGAACAAGAGCAAAACAAACCGATAAACCTACCTTCCACAAACACATTTAAAAGGATGCAGGATGTTGTTCAGCCAAAGGTCCGGCTGAAGAGGAAGGTTTTTGCCTGGCACCTTTCCCCCTGGCTTCTGAGGTTCCTGTGGGTAGTTCCCATGCTTTTCCAAGTCCTGTCTGGATTCAAGACATTCACAGCTATCTGCTAGTCCTTCTAAGAGTCACACTTGGTACGCTTTCCATCAGGCTCCTGGGCATGCTGCTCTCCAAAAAGTTTCCATTACTCGGCTTGCTGAGCTAGTTGTTTGCCTTCAGGCCTTGGGGGAGGGCTCTCACCCCCCCCCGCATTGCAGAGTCTTGTGAAGGGGACTGTGCTATGTGTGCATGGTCACGACTAACATGTGCATGGAATTCTATTTAGCTGCTGAATGAAGAAGCACTTCCTGGGCTCTTAAGTTATGCTGCCTTTCTGCTCACCAAGTGGAACTTGGGGCCCCTGAGGGTCCTTCTCCTGCTCGTGGGGGTCAGCCAGGCCCAGAGTGGGCAAGGGCTCCCCCCCCAGCCATTCTTCTCCCTTGCTCTCTCTTCCAGCCCCTGCAAAGCGTGGCGCCAAGGGGGCTCACTGCCAGGTTGAGCTCTTGATCAGAGAGACCTTGCTCTGGTTTCCATTTCCTTGCTCTAGACACACACACAGATTTGTGCTGTTGCTCTGAATGAACAGCAGTAGTCAAAAACGAAGTGAGATTACCCTTGTCTTTACCCAGCAATTAACACGGACACCTGGGTGCGCGGGGCCTGCCTTTCTCTCTCTTGACTTTGCTGCCCACGGAGCCTTCCCATTCCCCCCTAGCCTGCTTGCTCTGACTCCCTGGCCACCATCGTCCTGACTTGCAACAGGCAGCTCTCCTTCTTCGTGGGTGGGTGGGGGAATGCAAGCATTTATCTTGTGGCTCCCGTGCCTCTGTGACCCCCTCCAGTACCCAGAACCCAGCATCTCCCAGCGCCTGCCCTGGCGGCTCCTGAAGCAGGGAGAATAGGTAGGAAAGGCTCAGGTCATGTGTGAAATGGGTTTCTGGGTGCAAGTGGAATCTCCTCAGCCCCACTCGTCTGACCTCTTTGGATGGCCTGATACAGGAATCACAATTTTGTTCTCTCCCCTTCCCCCTAAAAGTTGGATGTTCTGAGCTCCTAAAAGGAGCCCCCTCAGCCCAAAAGCACAGGATAAGGACAGTATCTTGACAACCTTGTGTAGTTGCCCTCTAAAAAGCAAGTGAACGAAGCCTGGCCATTCTGGAATAAGTGCCTGGTGTGGACTCTCCCGTGCCGTCAGCTGCTTTGCAAGGCTGAGGCATCTCTCTTGCTCTGACGGGTGTTGGAATTTGTGCCGGATGGATTGTGATGCCTTCATAGTGGGACGAAGCACGACGAGGGTTTTCTCGGCTTCAGATTTTGCTCCAGAGGCAGCGAGGAACGTTGTGTTAGGAGGACTCCTCCTCCGTCCATCTGTCCTGCCTGCCTTGAGCTGCCAGCACGAGCTGTGAAAGGGCCAGTCCCTGGCAAGAAGCAGCCTGCCTTCCTCTTGGACCAGAGGCTCTTCCTCCCTGAGGCCGCTGTGCAAGAGAGGAAGCCACTGTGTGCCCAGGGCTGCTGAGCAGAGAAGCCCCGGACCGGCTCTTCCTAGCTCTCTCTCTGGAGAAAGCAAGGGCAATTTTTTTCTGCCATAGGTTGGGGGGGCGGGGCGGCGGCTTTTGCTTCCTTTCTATTTTGCTCTTGAAGGAAATGGCAGGTTTCCCATAAATGTTTGTCTGAGGCTGTGCTTCTGTTTCCATGGCAACAAGGGCCGAGTTTTACTCCGCTGACTCTGGTGATATGAAGGCTATTAATCTGCTCCAAATAGTAGGAAAGGGAGGAGTCTGGCCCAGGAGGGGTCTCTCAGCCTCCCCAGGTGCGAGGGGCCAGTCCCCAAGGCCTCTCTGCCCATTATCTTTCCATTTCCCTTTGTCCTGCTGTGTCACTGAAGAGATGCAGGGAGGAGAGTCAGACCCACACATTTCAGGCTACATTTTGCAGCTTGATCCAATTGTGCCCCCAAGCTGTTCTCCATCCTGTCAGTCTGACAGCAAGTCTGCCAGAGAAGAGTCTGATAAGCCGCTTTCTTTGTCCAAAGAGTTTAGATTTTCTCTTGCTGTGATGTGAGACCGATCCCTTGCAGACACTCCACCGATTGGCACTGGGCTTGGAATGAGGTGGGGGTGGGGTGGGGGTGTGCCAGACACATTGGTGCTTTGTACTCTCCCAGGGAAAATAGATGTGGCGTGTGTGCTTTGTTCTGTAAGTGTGAGACTTCAGAGTGCTTTCTCAGAGACACTGCAGGGCCTTCCCCAGCCCCTTTCTTCCCACGTTTCATGGGCACAAAGCCCCATCAAGGCTGGTTCTGGGCTCGGCAGTGCCTTTGTAAAACCAGAGTTGTAATAGGAATGGAACATAGACAGAGGCAGCCCGTTAGTCCATCTGGCTCAGCACTGTCCCCATGGACTGGCAGCAGCCCTCCAAGGTTTCAGGTGGGGCTATGCCCACCTACACAGAGGTGCCATTGGGGAAAGAACCGGGGGTCTTCTGCCTGCCCCGCGGCGGTGCATCTCCATGTCTGGCATCTTCCTGTGAGATTGCTGTGGATGGTCCGATCCTGCCTCTCTGTTCATGTCGTCTTCCAGGGCCAGATTTCGCCAAGGAGAATCTAATGGAGAATCATGGAATTGTAGAGCTGGAAGGGACCCTGAGGATCATCTAGTCCAACCCACTGCAAGGCAGGAACAGGCAGCTGTCCCATATGGGGATCAGACCTGCAACCTTGGCGTTCTCAGCGCCACACTGCAACTGAAGCTCAGGTCCACGCACAGGCGTGCCAGAGGTAGCTCATAGGGAGCCTTACACAAAAGAAAATTGCTCTGCTGCCAGGTGGTGAAACAGGGGAGGAGGAGGAGGATAAACACAATGTTTCTGGAAACCAGTGGGACACTTATCCTTTCCTGCATTTCTGCCACATAGGTAATTAATTGTTTGAAAATTGCAAGTCCTCCCTCCCTCCTTCCCTCCTTTGCTGCCTCGTCTTCCAGGCCTGCTGATACATTTGTGATCATAGAATTGTAGAGTTTGAAGGGACCCTGAGGGTCTTCTTGTTCAATGCCCTGCAGTGCAGGAGTCTCACTCCCAGCCTCATGCAACTGTCCTGGAAATGCTTGCTAGGAGCTGAGCTTCCTGAGATACTCTGAAAAGGCCAGGCTTTCCAAGAAAATAGGCACATCCTTTTCAGTTCTCTTAAATCTGTTAAATAAAATGACACAGACAGAAGTCCATTCTTAGTAATTCCGATAAATATTAACCATTGATCACCAGCAAGCAGCCTGATAATGCAATTATAGTTACAGGTGAAACTCGAAAAATTAGAATATCATGGAAAAGTTCATTTATTTCAGTAATTCAACTTAAAAGGTGAAACTAATATATGAGATAGACTCATGACATGCAAAGCAATGTATGCTGTACGCCATAATCATCACAATTATAACAAATAAATGCTTGACATATCTTGCTTTGCATGTCATGAGTCTATCTCATATATTAGTTTCACCTTTTAAGTTGAATTACTGAAATAAATGAGCTTTTCCATGATATTCTAATTTTTCGAGTTTCACCTGTAGTAAAAAAAGCAATTTTGTATCTTGTGCCACTTATTAGTTTTGAGAACATTATAACATTTAATCTAAGATCAGAAAAACACAGCCAACTTGAAATGAATAAAACATTGTGAATCCGTTAAGTTATGTTTGGTAATAATTCAATAAAATTCTGCCACATTATCAAGAAGTTGTGTTCCAAAAGTCTAAGGGAATGTGTTGACTTCACCAGTGCTGCAAAGTCCCTGATTCCATCCAGCCATTTTTGAGTTGTGGACACTGTTGATTCTATCCAGTCATTAGCAAAAAGTACTCTGGCTACAGCTGAAGTCTAATGGGCTCGTTCTTTATGTTCTAGTCTAACTGATCATTTCGTATAATGTAATAAAAAGAATGCTGGATGAAATGGGACTTCATAGCCTATAATCCTTGTTAATTAATGTTTAATTTTCCTGCAGTATTTTTGACATCTCGCATTTCCACTGTGTGTGTGTGTGTGTGTGTGTGTTTGTGTGTATGGGTGAAAACCACCCCTGGCATTTTCAACAAATGGGTGGGTAATTTTTTATCTTCATTGGGACAGTGCACCACCTACTCATGATCTTAGAGAAATTTTCTCTTACTCCATACAGTATTTAAAGGGAGTCTATATGCAGTTTCCTATAGATTTCCCCAGATTTCTAAGGGGATTACTCCCCAGCCCGTAGTCTATGCCCATAAGATATTGTTTTACTTGTTCAGGTCTGGTATCTTGTTTTAGAAAAGGCTGGTTAAGATTTTGGTATCTGTGCCTATTGGCCTTTATACTTAGTTTTCCAAAGTCTTTAACTATGGAATCATTGAACTTTGGGTTATAAGAGCTTTAACCCTGAAATGATTATGATCCTTCCCCATTTGGAAACCTGCTATTGCCTTTATATCAGGGCTCAGCAAACTTTTTCAGCAGGGGGCTGGTCCACCGTCCCTCAGACCATGTGGTGGGCTGTACTATATTTTGAAAAAAAAATATGAACGAATTCCTATGCCCCACAAATAACCCAGAGATGCATTTATTCTACTCATGTAAAAACATGCTGATTCCCGGACCGTCTGCGGGCCGGATTGAGAAGGCGATTGGGCCGGATCCAGCCCCTGGGCCTTAGTTTGCCTACCAATGCTTTATATCATCTTTTATTGACTCTGAAGGGGAGAGGCTCCAAATTGGTATTGATTCCAGATCTGTAACAAATAGGATGATAGTAGGGGCTGCGCTTGCTCCCCTCACCAGCCTCCCTCTCATTCTCCCATATCAACCCCCAAGAGCTTCCTGCCTTCTGCAACTGGTGAGTTCATTTTCCACTTTCCCAACCCCATCTCTCTCTTCCGTTCTGCAGCCATGCTGTGCTCCAGTTTTCACCTTTATCCCTTGGTCCATGCCTCCCCCACTTTTCTCAGCTCCTCCTTGCACACACATATTGCTCCCCTTTCCATGCCTTGTTCTCTCTTGTTCTACATATATGGGTCTCTGCTTGTTAAATTATCTGTTCCACATTACTACATTTAGTAATCACCAGGAGTAACATACATTATGTGACGGTGCTATGGAATATTTGAGGACTCCACATCCCTTATCTCTCTCACATGAAGGGGTTGAGGAATGGAAGAGGGAGAAGTTTGAGTGCAGTGAAAAGGGAGAAGCAGTGAAAGGAAAAAAAGTTGCTGTTTTAAACAATGGCAAAAATTAGAGCAGAGCAGGGGCATATAGACATTGAGAGGAAAATGGTAATGTTAAACAACTGCAGAGGTTTAAGTAAACAGAAAACAGTTTTTACAAGGCAAAATAGCAGAGATGGGTAGAACGATATGATACGATACAATAATCTTTATTGTCATTCTCCCATACAGAACAACGGAATTGAAAAAAATCTACATTCTACATAGAAGCTAACAGCAAAAAGCCAACACAGCGGAGCCCTTCCAAATTCCCTTCTCACTGTACTCACACCTCCCTGCAAACTTCCTAGAACTAGCTTAACATCACCTCATTTTTCCTCCCCCTTATTTATTTGGCTGCTGCTCACATGCATGCAGGGTTCTTTCCAGTAATAATGTGGTTTTCATGCTTCTATTTTGTTTCCAAAACTATGTTGTCTGTGTTCTCTGCTTCACTGCTGTAACAAGTCACGTGAGTTTGCCCAAGTGGGGCAGGCCAGGGGGTGCTTTCGATGTGGGACTAGTTGCAGTGCACTGTGCTTTTCAACCCTGTTTTTAGCTGGCTTGTTTCCTCCCAGTGAGGCATCTGTATGTTGGGCAGTGGCAAATTGCAGGTTTTAAGTTTCCTTTCCTCTTGCATTTTTCTCCCACGTGATGGTGCGAGGGCCTCAGCCTTTTAGAAAATCTGCCTGGTGGTTTACGGCTGCTTGAGAGCAGCAGGAGCCAGACGGTTGCAGCCTGAGATGGGGCCGTATCCTCTGTGCATACATTGCTGCAAATAACCAGAGAGAAATGGGTGAAGGGAGAAGCTGGAAAGGACAGCTGTTTGGTCAAGACCAGCCATAGTCTGAGCCTTCCTGAGCTCTGCTCTGCTTCCCATTAAGGGCATGCCACCCACATTTCTCCAAGGAAAATAGGGACATCCTATTCAATAACAACAACAACAATAATATTTATGCCTCACTCATCTGACTGGATTGTCCAAGCCACTCTGGGCAGCTTCCAACATATATAAAAACAAAACAAAACATTAAACATTAAAAAACTAACCTATACAGGGATGCCTTCAGATTGCTTGGGGGGGGGGGATAACTCCATACCTTACAAACTTTCTCTTATGAAAATAGGGACGTCCTAAGGGAAAGCAGGACATTATGGGATCAAATCAGAAACTGGGGCAGCTTCTGTAAATCTGGGACTGTCTCTGGAAAATAGGGTCACTTGGAGGGTCTTTGCAAGGGCAGTGATGAGAGGAACGCTGGTCTTTGTACTGCTGTGGCATTCAGACAAGGAGGAAGCAAATAGCTTCTCCACATGTCTTCTCTATTGCTTCTGGACTGGACTGGGCCCCCCAGGACCCCCAGCTGTTCCCAGGGAAAGCAGAGGAGACCTGCAAGGCCTTCCTGAAGCCCCATAGGCAGAGAGTGGATGTGGTGAGGCCTTTGAGGCCAGAGCTGATACAGACCTGGACGTGCTGTGTCGTTCCCCCTGCGCTGGGTACCGCACAGGTCGTTCCCGCAGGACTGGGGCTTCCTCTGGCAAGAGCAGGGCTCCTGTGACACAAGAAGGAAAGCTGCTTTTTAGCTGTCAGCCAGATGCCAGGGCAGCCACTGGTGGCCGGCCTTGAAGGCTGGGCAGTTCTGGGCGTTTGTGGGTGGGGAAGATGCTGCTCTCCTGCCTTGTAGGGTAGCTGATGGAGGCCTCTTGAACGAAGCTTTTCTGGCCCACCGAGGTGTCCAAGCACACCAGACAAGAATGTTGGAAAGTCACACGTTCAGAGACGCTGCTGGTGGTTGAATGCTCAAGGGGAAGCTGAGGCTGGATTCAAATAAGATGGGCTTATGAAAACAAGAGGTTTCTCCATCTTGGTCCCTGCTTGGCTTGATATCCAGCTCTTAGAGGTTCAGCATCCTTGGCCTTCTTTGCATTTCATTCCCAGAGAAGCTGCTGGTGTGGTGCTGCCTCTCTCAGGACCTTTGGCAAACTCCTTCCCCCCTCTTCCAAAAAGATACCTTTTTGCTGTTAGTGATTCTGGACACTTCTGTTTTCTGTATATTGTAATGCTTTATTGCTGTATTTCTGTACTTTATGTTGCTGCTCTTAGTAGTTTGTATGGATGGTTCTAGTATATATTTTTGTATTTTAATTTGCTGAACACCCTAATACAGAGTTTTTCAATCTTTTTGAATCCACGGCTCCCTTGACCAACAACGTTCTTTCTGTGGCTCCTTTGTGGGATAAGTGGTACAATCCTGACCATCATTCAAGGTGCTGAAGGGTGTAGCAGTGCACCGGTTGAAAACTACTGGCCTATGCTATAAATTCTGCACATGCTCAGAGAAACATCTTTAGAAGCAACCTAACACCCCCCCCCCAACAAACAACCAGGGAAGGCACAGACCTGCTCATAGATTTCCTGTCTTGCTTCGGAACTTGTCTCTTGCATCATACTTGTTTGTTTGTGCCCAGCGGGAGCCTCGGAGTGGACTTGCTTAGTGGGTGCTTGTTTTAAGAGGTCTGCTTTGGTTGTCTGCCAGAATGTCTCTTAGACTGGCACAAAAAGTATTTTTGCAGATATTAAGTGATCTCCAAGTGGCATAGCAAGTGTGGCTCCATCCCTGGGAGCTCGGTGCCTCTTTTTGTGTAGCCCTCTAGAAACGTCTTCCTTTTGCCCCCAACTCAGCCAAACTGCGGCCTTCAAGGAGGGTCTGTGATGCCTGCCCCTTGGCACTTGCTTCCGCCTGAGCATTGGGGTTTGTAGATGATCAGGATCCTGAGCGCAAAAAGCAGAGGCGGGGGGCTTTCTGCTCAGATCAAGCAGGTGACAGAGGGTCTTTCTCTGCTGCAGCTCAGCCCAGACAGAGCCACCAAATGATGGTCTCTTGCCTTGATCACCAGGTCTCCATCAAGGTCAGTGGTGGGGTTTGGGGCAGCATTAATTACGTTGTGTCTGTGGGAGGCAGTGTTGCACTGAGGAGGAGAAGGCTGCAGGCTGTCATGGAGTCTTATGGAGTCTTAAACCCACCTCGCCTGCTTGCGGTTAGGAGCACAGCTGATCCTGTCTGGAGCCTCCTCTGGGCCTGGTGGGCTCTAGAACGTCCCAGGCAGCGCTGCTTCCACCTCCACACCTGCATGTTGATTTGACACCTGTCCAAAGTACGGGACGACCTCTCTGCACACCACTTTGGCTTCCCTGACTCCCTCTCCCACCTTCCCTTTGCTGCGGAGGCCCAGCAACACCTCTGGGCGTGCTCCTGGGGCAAAGGCAGATCCTAGCCAAAAAGGAGGAAGGAGGCCTAGCTCTCGGCATCTCTTGAGAAGCCGGTGCTGCCTTTTGCCTGCCAGCCAGCGGCTGCATTTCCTTGCCCATTGATCCTTGGCTGGGCTTTCCTTTCCAGGCATCTGCAATAAGGAAACTCCAGCTGGGCGTGGAGACAGCCGCATCCCAGAGGCTCCTGCAGAGCTGGGGAAGGAAGCTTCCTGACTTGGCTTCCGAGTGGCTTCCAGCACTTCAGTCTGTGGAGAGGCACCTGTGGGTCACACCTTGAGGTCCGTGTGACTTGCCAAACTGTTTGAGTGACCCGTCAGTGCAAGGAGTGTCTGTCACACCTGTGGACAGGAGGCAGCAGTGCAGTGGTGGGCTTTGGGCTCAAAGGGATGTTTTTTTCTTTTATACAAGCTCCTCTGGCAGCTGCTTTCATTGCGTCCCAGAAGAGAGGGGTTGTTAGGCTATGTTTTCTTTAGTTTGGGCTTGAATGTGGCAGACTTGGCTTCCGAGGATGGCCTTGGGCAAGCCTCAGCCTCCTTTTCCTCATGAATCCAGTGAGGGGGAAAGTGGAAGCTTAAGGAGCTCTAGAAAGAATGGGCAGCAAGTGGAGCACAGGAGCTCTTTGCTCAAATGTCAGGAGGCCTAGGATGGCGGCTGCTGCATGTTACTTTATTTCTAAAAACAAAACAAATAAATAAAAAGGAAGGTTTCCTGGCTCCCTGCATGTGGGCACTTTCCCTCCCCCCTTCAGTCTCCCTCAGGATGTGTCTGGCTGGCCAGTGCAAATGGCATCTGGCTGAGATGGTCCCCTGCCAAGCCATGCTCTGCTCATCTCCTGCTCTTGGTCTCGTCTTCTGGGGGTGCCCTTCCCTCCCAGAAATTGCTTGCTTGCTTTAGAGATGCCTTTCAAGCATGTGAGAGCCCAACAATGTACACATTTGCAATGAGGGCGCTTCCCTTGGTATTTGATGCAGAAGTCACTCTTGCGGCAAAACAAGCTCTTCGGAGACCCTGCACAGTGATGTGAAAAGTGGAGGCTTTCAGAGGTCCAGCTTTTATAGAGTGACCCAGAAAGAGAGCTTGGGGGGGGCAGTGTATGACTGCCTGGCATCCTGCTGTCATCCTGCAAAACAGGATGGCCAAGTAGTGCCACTTGTGAGCGATGCTCCGCCTTGTGGCTTCCCGCCTGCCTGGGTTTTGCTCTCCCCAGCATCTCTGCTCTGCTTTATTTCTCCAGTGCCCACAGTTTACTATCCTCTCATCTCCTTTTGGCTTTGTAGATTTGGGAATATTGCCTGGAAGGGGCGGGTTGATCTTCACTCTGAGTTGCTGCTGCTGTTGTTGTGTCATGTGAATTTTGGAGGATGCAACAAAATACTGAGGAGGACTATTTACTTTTCTCCTTGCTTGCTAATTGGGCCCAGCTGTTGGCCACATGAAGAATCCTTGGGATGGCTTGAGGATGGGTGCCCCCACCTAGTCTGCTGAAGGGGGGGGGGCTAAGACATTGGTCCTAGTGGCCCCCCTCACCGGCAGAATGTTGCTCCCCCTCGTGGCACATAAAAACACAAGAGTGAAGAATGTGACTTGACCACTGAAGAATTTTTTATGAATAGGGCTCTTGTTTTTAATTTGATGAGCAGAGAACTTTCCAGGTCTGTCCCTCTCTTTCCAATCTGTCTTTAATTTGCAGAGAGATGCATTCCAGTTTTTCAAACATGAAACTGTTTAATGGGTTTTTTTTGGCTCCTCCTGAGTGCTGGTTGCGAGAGTTTACCCCGAGACTTCGCATGTTTGCTCCTCCTCCCACAGTGCAGTGAGGCAGACTTGGGGGGAGACCTTTTGCCAGATCCCTTGGTAGCCTGTTTTTCTTCTTTTGCTGCAGGAGGTAACAGGTTGACCAGCCAGCCTCTTTTCCAAAGCTGAGCCCCACTAAGAATAGTCTGCAATAAGCTTGTGCCTCTCAGGCTGCTCTGGCCTCTCTGTTGATCCTTGGTGATGCCTTTCTCGGTGGCCAGTTTGTGTGGCCCCCATGCCTTTCCTCTGGGAGATGGGACTGGCTTCTGTTGCAGGCGGCACCTGTAGTGGACTGTCTTGCAGTGCCTTCTTTGCTCCTGTGGCTTCAAGACTTTGGGTCTGGCACCTGAGACTGTGGGGTGTGTGTGTGAGAGAGAGAGAGAGAGAGAGAGGGAGAGGGAGAGGGAGAGGGAGAGATAAGAGGGCTCAGTGGGGATGAGGGGTAACAAATTCACAGCTGGGAGCAGCCCTTAGGTTTCTCTGCTGGCCCCTGTGTTCTTCTTTTGCCTGAACACCCCCTATCCCTTTTTTAGAGCTAGGTGCGTTTAATGCGATACCTTAACTGAGCTGAATTCAAACCCTAGTTTGCTTTAATTCACACTTTGAAGTTGTTGGAAGAAACTGCTGATTTGGGTTTGTGGTTCATGCTGACATAGGGAGCGTGGGCTGCACCAGGTTGAAGGCCCCTCCCACTTGCCCTGGCCTCCAGTAGAATTGTAGGGTTAGAAGGGAGCCTGAGAGTCATCTAGTCCAACCCCCTGCAAGGCAGGAATATGCAGCTGTCCTTTGCGGGGTTGGCATTATTAGTACTGTACTATGTTCTCACCAACTCAGCTATCTAGTTGATCTGTGGCAGCTCCATCCCTGCTTCTTCTGTGTTGTTCTGCCTTTAGACATCCTCAGCTGCCCAGAGAGAAAGCAAGAGAGGGGTTGCCCATGGGGAACACATGCGGCATGTTGCCATGAAAAAGTAAATATGAGGAATGATATCGATAAAATATTGGCTCAGGGAAGATTGGACCTCCTGCCAACCCATTCCCTTGAGTGTGCATTTTGCTTACGTTTGAATTCTCTGTGAAGAAAATACAGGCAGTGACCATTCCGTATGGGAGTTCTGTTCCTGGCCCCCATGCATGTCAGCGAAGCACATAGAAGCATGCCCACCCACCTTCTGCTTTCCTCCAGGTCAAAAGGACCCACACATCGGTGTTCACACATCAATTGGTCACGCTTAAGGTGGTCACCATCTGTATGCATGAATATACAGTGGTACCTCAGGTTACATACGCTTCAGGTTACAGACTCCGCTAACCCAGAAATAGTGCTTCAGGTTAAGAACTTTGCTTCAGGATGAGAACAGAAATCGTGCTCTGGCGGCGCGGCGGCAGCAGGAGGCCCCATTAGCTAAAGTGGTCTTCAGGTTAAGAACAGTTTCAGGTTAAGTACGGACCTCCGGCACAGATTAAGTACTTAGAATAGAATCATAGAATCATAGAGTTGGAATAGACCACAAGGGCCATCGAGTCCAACCCCCTGCCAAGCAGGAAACACAATCAGAGCACTCCTGACATATGGTTGTCAAGCCTCTGCTTAAAGACCTCCAAAGTAGGAGACTCCACCACACTCCTTGGCAGCAAATTCCACTGTCAAACAGCTCTTACTGTCAGGCAGTTCTTCCTAATGTTTAGGTGGAATCTTCTTTCTTGTAGTTTGGATCCATTGCTCCGTGTCCGCTTCTCTGGAGCAGCAGAAAACAACCTTTCTCCCTCCTCTATGTGACATCCTTTTATATCTTTGAACATGGCTATCATATCACCCCTTAACCTCCTCTTCTCCAGGCTAAACATGCCCAGCTCCCTTAGCCGTTCCTCATAAGGCATCGTTTCCAGGCCTTTGACCATTTTGGTTGCCCTCCTCTGGACATGTTCCAGTTTGTCAGTGTCCTTCTTGAACTGCGGTGCCCAGAACTGGACACAGTACTCCAGGTGAGGTCTGACCAGAGCAGAATACAGTGGCACTATTACTTCCCTTGATCTAGATGCTATACTCCTATTGATGCAGCCCAGAATTGCATTGGCTTTTTTAGCTGCCGCGTCACACTGTTGGCTCATGTCAAGTTTGTGGTCAACCAAGACTCCTAGATCCTTTTCACATGTACTGCTCTCAAGCCAGGTGTCCCCCATCTTGTATTTGTGCCTCTCATTTTTTTTGCCCAAGTGCAATACTTTACATTTCTCCCTGTTAAAATTCATCTTGTTTGTTTTAGCCCAGTTCTCTAATCTGTACTTAACGTGAGGTACACAGTGGTACCTCTGGACGCGAACGGGATCCGTTCTGGAGCCCCATTCGCATCCTGAGCAGAATGCAACCTGCATCTGCGCGTGCGTGGGTCGCGATTTGCTGCTTCTGCACATGTGCGTGACATCATTTTGAGCGTCTGTGCATGCGCGAGTGGCAAAACCCGAAAGCAACCTGTTCTGTTACTTCCGGGTCACCGCGGGACGCAACCTGAAAAGATTTAACCTGAAGCAACTTTAACCCAAGGTATGACTGTACTCTATTTGGTTGCACAGGAACTCAGCAAAGCAGTGCTTTTTGACGAAGAATCTGTTTTCATAACAAATCCTGAAGCTGACTCAACAGACCCTCCAAATCTCCATTGCTGAGTCTCACAGGGGCTGCTCCTGTCCTGCTTGTGACCCATCTGGTTGGCAACCATGAGAGCAAGAGGCGGGATTGGGGGGGGGGGCCTTTTGGCCTCATGCTGCAGAGGCTCTTCTTGTGGTCTTATGCTACAAAGCCAAGGCACCCTGGGTGGGGCACAGAAGCCATGGCTCTCTGTCTGCCTGGTTGAGCATATTTTGAAGATCTCCTTAATTCCTAAAGCAATAATGCTTGGAAGGTGACTGAGCTGTTCATTCCCCAAGCGTAGACTATAGAGGAAGGCAGGAAACAGCAGCAGCAGAAGGTACCCTGGTTGTGGCCTCCTGTGGCTGGAGGGGGCGGATCTTGTGGCCCTTGAAATAACGATGGGATGATTCCTGGAAGGTCACATTAAGGAAAAGACAGTTTTAGTGACTCTCTCTCTCGAGAAACTATCTGCTTATTCAGTACAAAACTGAGGTGGTTGCTGAGCGATAGGGAGTGAGCCTTGGGTTGGGAACAGGAAGCTGCCACGGCAGGACTACCCTAAGCTCTCAGGAGCCGGCTTGCAGTCACTAGCTCATAGGGGTGACCAAAAGTAATAGAACCTGTTCAGGTGTCCTGGTTTTTTTGTTTCCCTGCTGATTTGTAAAGGAGTGAAGCATTCCAGGTTATTTGTGAGCATGTGTGGCAAAGAGTTAAAAGTGAAGGCGCGAGTGGGGAGGAGGAGTTGCCAAATCAGCGTGGAATTGACACTGATTAGCAGCTTAATTGTGGGAGTCCAGTGTGCAATTTCTGTAGCCTCCTGCTCTGCAGCAAACTGTCGCTGCACAGCCTTTCTAGCCGCCATCTGGCAACTCTGGGCTAGTCCTGGAGCAGGTTTAATAGCCTTGTGTGCTGCTTTGTGTGTGTTTTTCAGAGAGTGGCATTCCTCCAGCTGCATTTCTGTGTCATGAAATCAGAGCTAAAGTGGGGAAGAGAAGAATGCAGAGCTTGGAAATGCACTGTTTTATGCAGAACTGCTGTGTGCAGGCGTAAAGAGAAAATAAAAGAAAGCCCCCAAACCAGAATCACAGTTCAGATGAAAAGAAAATGTATTCATTCAACATGTCACTCCTGAATGGAGATGATGGCCAAGGCTGACGTGGTAGCTGCTGCCATTGAACGGAATGGTTTGCTGGGTTCTGCTCCTGGGATGCGAAGAGCAGCTTTGTTAAACATCAGGAGGGTGCACTGAATTGGCTCCTGCCTCTTGTACTGGTGTTAGTTTTCAAGGGTGACCATGTTTAGCCTGGAGAAGAGGAGGTTAAGGGGTGATATGATAGCCATGTTCAAAGATATAAAAGGATGTCACATAGAGGAGGGAGAAAGGTTGTTTTCTGCTGCTCCAGAGAAGCGGACACGGAGCAATGGATCCAAACTACAAGAAAGAAGATTCCACCTAAACATTAGGAAGAACTGCCTGACAGTAAGAGCTGTTTGACAGTGGAATTTGCTGCCAAGGAGTGTGGTGGAGTCTCCTACTTTGGAGGTCTTTAAGCAGAGGCTTGACAACCATATGTCAGGAGTGCTCTGATGGTGTTTCCTGCTTGGCAGGGGGTTGGACTTGATGGCCCTTGTGGTCTCTTCCAACTCTATGATTCTATGATTCTATGTATCACAGGGATGAGAGGAGTCTTGTTTGCTTTGAAATCCTAAGTGATTTGGCTTCTGGAAGCTGCCTTTCCATGCTGCCCAGTGGAGATAGTAGTAATGGGGGACTTCAATTACCCGGATATTTGTTGGATGTCAAACTCAGCCAAGAGCATAAGGTCAGACAGATTCCTCACTGGCCTTGCAGACAACTTCATTGTCCAGAAAGTGGGAGAAGCAACAAGAGGAACAGCCATTTTAGATCTGGTCCTAACCAATATTGATGACCTGGTTAGTGGGGTAGAAGTGGAAGGATCATTAGGCCCGAGTGATCATGCTCTTCTGAAGTTTACTATACAGCGGAAAGGATCAGCCAAGCATACTAGGACTCAATTTCTTGACTTTAAGAAAGCCGACTTCATAAAACTTAGGGAAGTGCTGGGTGAGATCCCATGGACAGTAATACTAAAAGGAAAGGGAGTTCATGATGGCTGGGAGTTTGTTAAGAGGGAGATAGTAAAAGCACAACGAATGAGACGGAAACATGGAAGGTGCCTAAAGAAGCCAGGGTGGCTATCTAAAGAACTTTTAACTGAGTTAAGATTAAAAAAGGATGTGTACAAAAAATGGAAAATGGGGAAACCACCAAAGAGGAATTCAAACAAATAGCCAGCACATGTAGACACAAAGTCAGAAAAGCTAAAGCACAGAATGAACTCAGGCTTGCTAGAGAGGTTAAAAGCAACAAAAAAGGCTTTTATGGGTATGTTCGTAGCAAAAGGAAGAACAAAGAAACAGTGGGGTCACTCAGAGGAGAAGATGGTGAAATGCAAACAGGGGACACAGAAAGGGCTGAACTCCTCAATGCCTTCTTTGCCTCAGTCTTCTCCGATAAAGAAAACAATGCCCGACCTGAAGAATTTGGAGCAAATGATTCAACAGAGGAAACACAGCCCAGAATAACTAAGGAGATAGTACAAGAATACTTGGCTAGTTTAGATGTATTCAAGTCTCCAGGGCCAGATGAACTGCATCCAAGAGTATTAAAAGAACTGGCAGATGTGATCTCAGAACCACTGGCAGTCATCTTTGAGAATTCCTGGAGAACAGGCGAAGTCCCGGCAGACTGGAGGAGGGCAAATGTTGTCCCTCTTTTCCAAAAGGGGAAAGAGAGGACCGAAATAATTACCGCCCAGTCAGTCTGACATCAATACCAGGGAAGATTCTGGGACAGATCATTAAGAAAACAGTCTGTGAGCACCTAGAAAGGAATGCTGTGATCACCAATAGTCAGCATGGATTTCTGAAAAATAAGTCATGTCAGACTAACCTGATCTCGTTTTTTGACAGAATTACAAGCCTGGTAGATGAAGGAAGCGCAGTGGATGTAGCCTAGCTTGATTTCAGCAAGGCATTTGACAAGGTGCCCCATGATATTCTTGTAAAGAAGCTGGTAAAATGCGGTCTTGACTATGCTACCACTCAGTGGATTTGTAACTGGCTGACTGACCGAACCCAAAGGGTGCTCATCAATGGTTCCTCTTCATTCTGGAGAAGAGTGACTAGTGGGGTGCCACAGGGTTCTGTCTTGGGCCCGGTCTTATTCAACATCTTTATCAACGACTTGGATGATGGACTCAAGGGCATCCTGATCAAATTTGCAGATGACACCAAACTTAGAGGGGTGGCTAACACCCCAGAGGACAGGATCACACTTCAAAACGACCTTGACAGATTAGAGAACTGGGCAAAAACAAACAAGATGAACTTTAACAGGGAGAAATGTAAAGTATTGCACTTGGGCAAAAAAATGAGAGGCACAAATACAAGATGGGGGACACCTGGCTTGAGAGCAGTACATGTGAAAAGGATCTAGGAGTCTTCGTTGACCACAAACTTGACATGAGCCAACAGTGTGACGTGGCAGCTAAAAAAGCCAATGCAATTCTGGGCTGCATCAATAGGAGTATAGCATCTAGATCAAGGGAAGTAATAGTGCCACTGTATTCTGCTCTGGTCAGACCTCACCTGGAGTACTGTGTCCAGTTCTGGGCGCCACAGTTCAAGAAGGACACTGACAAACTGGAACGTGTCCAGAGGAGGCCAACCAAAATGGTCAAAGGCCTGGAAACGATGCCTTATGAGGAACGGCTAAGGGAGCTGGGCATGTTTAGCCTGGAGAAGAGGAGGTTAAGGGGTGATATGATAGCCATGTTCAAATATATAAAAGGATGTCATATAGAGGAGGGAGAACGGTTGTTTTCTGCTGCTCCAGAGAAGCGGACACGGAGCAATGGATCCAAACTACAAGAAAGAAGATTCCACCTAAACATTAGGAAGAACTGCCTGACAGTAAGAGCTGTTTGACAGTGGAATTTGCTGCCAAGGAGTGTGGTGGAGTCTCCTACTTTGGAGGTCTTTAAGCAGAGGCTTGACAACCATATGTCAGGATATGTCAGGAGTGCTCTGATGGAGGACTTCCGGGTGGCGCCATTGGTAATGGCTGCTTCCCTCTGACTCGGAGGGAACAGGCTCTACGGAATCTGGGTCTTACCACTACGGCGCAGTGGGGACCCTTAAAAAAAAATCACAGGCGGGGGAAGCCTGTGACCGTGGGACTCAGTGGGCACCATTTGGGCCCCCCAATTGCAAAAGGAGCTCGGCAACGGGCTCCGGAGCGGAGTGGGGGTGGCGCTGTGCTGTGAGCCAATTGCTTCTTCCGTGGAGCGAAGCCGCGAAGCTGTTACCGGAGAGCGCTGCCTTTTTCCTGGGATAATTGGACTCTGAAAACAACTACCCGTGAGTAGGATCAAATTGGATTCAAAAGAAAAACAGCTAATTTGGTACTGAGCGGGAAGGTACAACCAGGAAGTCTGCCTTCCTTTCACTGTAAATAGATCAAAGCAAAGAGGCTGTAAAGCGGAAACATCAAAGGTCGCTTGAAAAAAGAGCTAAATCTTAACATTTGGAAAGTGGTCTCCCCTCCGGATTACAGGAGAGGAGGGGGGAAAGACTGAGTTGAATTTACCTGCAAAAAAGAAGGGGGAAAGGAAGCTAAAATTTACAGTTTAAAACCTGGGAATGGACTGCCTTTAGATAAGGAAAGCCGCACAGTGGAGAGCCTATTTTTGACAGTTAACTTTGCAAAAGAGATACATATTTCTGGACTTCTCCTGGCTTGAAAGTAACTGTTTAAGTGCATTGAGACTGTTGTCTTTAAGTGAATTGGGGGACTTATAAAGACCATTTTTGTTCTTAAAAGTTGCAAGTACTGGCTGTTACAGTGTCCCTCTAGAGGAAGCTGGATATTGTTACAATAACAACTGGCTCAGAGGAAAATTCCACTCCAAAACAAACTTTCATCTGTGGGAGTGACCTTGAATTCTTTGAGACTGTTATGGCAGATGGGAAAGGGAAGATAGAGGAAAAAACCACTAGGTCTGGCAGACAATACCGGACAGACACTACGCAGCAGCGAAGGGGCTCAACATCTGGAGCATCTGGAACATTAGGGGCTGTACTCGCACAGGCTAAACCAAAAGTTATGTCGTCCGAAGACGTTCTGGCACAGGCTCTTGGAAAAATTAATGAATCTTTGGAAAGTCTAGCTAAACAGGTAGCTGAGACAAATAAACAGATAGCAGAGACAAATAAACAAGTAGCGGAAGCATCAAGTAAAATTGATTTGAATACAACAAGTATTAATATTCTGGGACAGAAGGTGAATACCAACACAGAGACTATTGAAAAATTATTACAGGAATCTGCTTCGACTCGAAAGATAGCCGAGGAAGCAAAAGATATTGCAACTGCTACTCAAGAAAAGATTCCACCAGTATATAAGAAATTGGAGGACCATGATTTGACATTGTCTATGATTGAATTGAAAGACAAAGAAATTTAAGAATTAGGGCTGTACCAGAACGTGAGAAAGATAATCTGGTTGACTTTCTTACACAGGAATTCATAGACTTTTGGCAACAGGATTTGGGGAAGGAAGAATTTAAGATAGTGAATGCATTTAGACTTGGAAGAAGACAAAGTAAGAATAAGGTGAGGGACTGTTTGATTACCTTTCGAACAAAAGAAGAGAGAGATAAAATTCTGAATCTGCATTACCAAAAGACTTTGGAAATTGACGATTCAAGCGTGATGATATTCAAGGATATTCCAAAACATCTTCTGGACTTAAGGTTTAACTACGGAGATCTAGTGGCCCTGTTGAAAAGAAATAGAATCCTTTTCAGGTGGGAATTTCCTCAAGGCCTGTCCTTTAAATATAAAGGAAGAAAGATAAAAATAAAATCAGTTGATGAAAAAGACCGGTTCTTGAAAGATCACGAGGAAGACCTACAGAAAGAAGTGGAATCTGGAGAAGAGCCAAAAGGCCTATTAGATATAGGAAACTTGTCCTTTGGATTGCACGGCCCAGAGAAAGTGACACCACCTACAGAACAAGAACAGACACTCGGAGCAGTTGGAGGTAAAGTGAAGTAGCCCCATCATGGCTCTGCAACTGTTAAGCTGGAATTGTAATGGTTTGAACTCTCCTCGAAAGAGAAAAAGTGTGTTTCATTTATTAAAAAAAGAACAATTGGACCTGATTTGTTTACAAGAAACACGTATAACAAGGGTACACAGGAAACTATTGATTAATAAAAAATTGGGACAGGAGTTTATCTCATCTGACAAAGTAAAAAAAAGAGGAGTTGTGATTTATGCAAAGGAGAGACTATTACCAAAATTCATCTTTAAAGACGAACAAGGAAGATTTTTGGCAATTTAAATTCAAGTACAAGGAGAGAAATTCTTGATTGTAGGAATTTATGCACCGAACGAGGGGAAATCTGATTTCTATAAAAAGTTGCATGAGACTTTACTTGGACTATTTGGACTATAATTTGATTTTGATGGGGGATATGAATGGAGTAGTATCTACAAATATGGACAAGGCACAAAGACAGGTAGTCACCAAGGATGGTAGATTACCAAAAACATTTTTTGAGATGACAGATAACATGGACTTAGTGGACATTTGGAGAGTAAAGAACCCCTTGGGAAGAGAGGGAACCTTCTTTTCTGAAGCCAAGATGACATGGACTAGAATTGACCAAATATGGATAACTAGAGGAATGGCACCAAAGATTAAGAAAGTAGAAATCTGCCCAAAAACCTGCTCCGACCATAATGCTGTAAGGATGGTGATGAAACAAATATCAACTGGATCCTTCAGATAGAGGATGAATGACACCTTATTCAGAGATGAAGATGTGTATAAAAAGGCCCAAAAAACTTTGAGAGACTATTTTGAAATAAATATGAACACCAATGTAGAAAAAAGAGTAATCTGGGACACAAGTAAAGCTGTTATGAGAGGGTTCCTGATACAACAGAATGTAATAAAGAAGAGAAGTCAAAATGAGAAGAAAGATAAAATTTTGGAGAAAATAAAAGAAAGTGAGAAGAAATTGAGAGCAAAACCAAAGTCCCAGGAGATTTTGAGAGAAATAAAATTATATCAAGTACAATATATGGAAATGATGAATCAGGAAATAGAATGGAAAATTAAACAAATGAGACAAAAAACATTTGAATCAGCCAACAAATGTGGGAAACTGCTGGCCTGGCAAATGAAAAAGAGACAAAAATTAAACACTATTACAAACCTAGAAGTGGAAGGGAAGAGTATACACAATCCAATTGAGATTAGAAACTGTTTCCAGAGGTACTTAAAAAAATTATATACACAAGGGCCACAGAAAGAATCGGACATAGACTAATTTTTAAAGACAAATGGATTACAAAAAATCTCCCAAGAAAGTAAATTAATGTTGAACTACAAAATATCTGAACAGGAAGTAGAAGGTGCCATTCAAAACATGCAATTGGGCAAATCTCCAGGACCGGATGGGCTGACTTCTAGATACTATAGATCTCTGAAAGAGTGGTTATTGCAACCTTTGAAGGAAGTCTGCAATGAAATACTGGAAGGGAAAAAGGCACCAAAGTCGTGGAAAGATGCGTATATTACACTTATACCGAAAACAGAGACTGAAAAGACTCAGCTGAAGAACTACCGCCCTATATCGTTACTTAATGTGGATTACAAAATTTTTGCAGATATTTTGGCCAAGAGATTGAAAAAAAGTTTTGATGGAAGAGATTCATAAAGACCAAGCGGGCTTTCTCCTGGCAAGACACTTGTCTGATAATTTGAGGAATATAATTGATATTTTGGAAAAACTAGAAGTGAATATAAACACTAAAGCAGTTTTGATATTTGTGGACACGGAGAAAGCTTTTGACAACATCTCTTGGAGTTTTATGAAGGAAATTCTACATGGGATGGGGGTAGGCCAAGGTTTTGAAAATGGTATAGGTGCAATATATTCTGAACAAAAAGCTAAATTAATTGTAAATAATGTGATGACGGAAGAATTTAAGATAGAAAAAGGGACACGACAGGGGTGCCCAATCTCCCCATTGCTTTTTATATCGGTCCTGGAGGTTCTGCTAAATATGATTAGAAGGGTATACAGGTCGGAGCCAAACAGTACAAACTGAGAGCATTTGCAGATGATTTAGTATTGATGCTACAGGAGCCAGAATCTAGTACTAAAAGAGTTTTAGAACTGATTCAAGAATTTGGTCAAGTGGCAGGTTTTAAATTGAACAAGTTAAAAACTAAGGTTTTAGAGAAAAATTTAACACTGATTGAAAGAGATAGGTTTCAGAATGAGACAGGATTTACTGTGGTAAAGAAAGTGAAATATCTGGGGATTAACATGACAGCCAAAAATGGGAACTTATTTAAAGACAACTATGAAAAATGCTGGGTCGAAGTGAAAAAAGATTTAGAAATGTGGTCAAACTTGAAGCTTTCACTGCTGGGTCGTATTGCTGTGATAAAGATGAATGTATTGCCAAGAATGTTGTTTCTGTTTCAAACATTGCAAATTGTGGACAAAATGGATTGCTTCAAGAAGTGGCAGAGAGATATCTCTAGATTTGTCTGGCAGGGCAAGAAGCCCAGAATAAAATTTAAGATATTAACAGATGCAAAGGAAAGGGGTGGATTTGCCCTGCCAGACCTTAAACTTTACTATGAATCAGCAGCCTTTTGCTGGTTGAAAGAATGGCTACTTCTTGAAAACACAGACATTTTAGACTTAGAGGGTTTTAACAATGTATTTGGATGGCATGCATATTTATGGTATGATAAGGTCAAAACACATAAAGCATTTAAAAACCATATTGTCAGGAAAGCATTGTTTAATGTCTGGGTAAGATATAAAGACTTATTGGAAAATAAAACCCCAAGGTGGTTGTCACCTGTAGTGGTTTGGAGTTACTCGTGCGTAAACTGTCCCCTTTTGGAGCTTGGCTGCCTGGGTTAAACCGTCCTGACTGCACAGCCCATCTCAGCGTGGCTGCCTCAGTCGCTCGCAGAGTCTGTCTGTGGGCGTTTCTTAAACCGTTGCCAGCATAAGAGTTGTTTGACTCCCAATCGTCTCTGCCTCTCATTGCGCGGGAGTCTCCTGCGCAAGGAGGGCGTGGGTAGTGGAGGACCAGGGCTCTCCTCACTGACTTCCAAGGAAGAATCCCGGAGCCCTTCCACCTCTTCTCCCATTTGCTCTCCTGGCTCCTTGGTGTTACGCTGATTTCCTTCCCCCTCCATCAAGCTGCGTCTCCCCCTAGTGCTTGTTCCTTCCCCTGCAGAATCAGAGAGCCTCTCCTTCGCCTGTTGCTCTGATGTCAGTTTCCTGACATCCACCTCCCCTCCAGGACCCCCCAACCCCCGCTCGACCTGTGGAATCGATTTCTCTCTCTTCCTCGGCCGACGAGACGGGGAAACCCCTGAAGGAACTGTCACCCTCCTCAGTGGATTCGAAAACCTCTGTCCACCTGCTTTCGTTCCCACCCACAGGGTGACCCTCCCAGTCCGATTCTTCCTCGGATTCTGAAAACCCCTCGAAACTCTCTTTGTCGTCTGTGGTTCCAAATTGTTCCTCCCAGAATCTCTCTAAGGGTTTGGGCTTGTCTGGGAACCGGCGATGGAATACTTCCACCATATACCTGTCATCGATGGCTTCCGCAGGAACCCACGCGTTTTCTGACCTGGGCTCCCCTTCCCACGCCACCAAGTACTCCACCTGACGACCTCGCCACCTCGAATCAATTATTTCCGTGGCCGAGCTCTGGTGTTCCCTTTCTTCTACCTGCGGTTGTGGGATGACTCCTACCTCCCGCCCTGGGAATTCCCGCCCCTCCCTGTGTGGTGAGAGCAAGGACCTGTGGAACACAGGGTGTATCTTCATACTGTCGGGCAACTTGAGCTTGAATGCTACGGGGTTTACCTGTTGCGTTACCTCAAATGGCCCCAGCCGTCGGGGCTGCAACTTCTTACACCCTCCCTTAAAAGGTAACCCTTGAGTGGACAGCCACACCCGGTCCCCCACCCGTATGGTTTCCCCTTCCCTGCGGTGCTTGTCTGCTTGCTTCTTGTAAATCGCCTTAGCCCTCTCTAAGTTCATCTTAAGTTGCTGGTGTAGGGCCTCCATTTCTTCCACGAACTGCTCCGCCGCGGGTACACTCCAGCTTTGCTCCTCACTCCCCGGGAAGGCTCTGGGATGGCACCCATAATTGGCCATAAACGGACTCATTCCCGTCGACACGTGTTCAGCGTTATTGTACACAAATTCCGCCAGCGCTAGTTTCTCTACCCAATCATTCTGCCTCTCGCTGATGTAGCAGCGTAAGTATTGTTGAAGTATACTGTTTGCCCTTTCCACTTGCCCATTGGTCTCTGGGTGCCTTGCTGTCGAGAACCCCACCTCTACTTGCAGCAAGCTCATGAGCTTCCTCCAGAACCAGGAGGTAAATTGTTTTCCGCGGTCGGAGATAACCCTCAAGGGGGCGCCATGCAACCTGAAAATGTGCTCTACGAACAATCGTGCCGTCTCTTCGGCCGTCACCGCATGTGAGCAGGCTATAAAATGGCACATTTTGGTCAGTAAGTCGACTACTACCATGACCGTGGTTTTCCCCGTGATTTGGGCAAATCAGTCATAAAATCAATTGACACCACCTCCCAGGGTTTGCTCGGTGTGGGTAAGGGTTCCAGTAAGCCTGCTGGTACCGTCCGCTCCCCTTTTGCCCTTTGGCAGCGGTCGCACCCTCGTACATATTCCCGTACATCCTCCCTCCCCCGTGGCCACCAGAACTGTCTGGTGACCAACATCATCGTTTTGTGCTGTCCAAAGTGCCCCGCTGTGGGGTTGTCATGGAGTTGTTTGAGTATCCTTTCTCTTAGAGCTCCCCCCGGTACATACATGGCCCCTCTATAGTACAACACCCCTTCCTTTTCCTTTTCTTCGGGTGCCTCTCTCCCATCTCGGAGCTCCCTGATTTTAGTTCGTGCGAATTCATCGTTCCTAGTAAGCCCTGCCAGTTCTCTTTTCCCCACTAGAGTTCCCCCACACACCCATCGGTCCTCAGGTATGATGTGTCATGTCTCCGGTGGCCCCTCTCCTTCGAAGTACTCTGGCTTCCGCGAGAGAGCGTCTGCTCTCACGTTTTCCTCTCCGGGCACATACTGGATTTCAAAAGAAAACTTGGAGAATTCCTGCGCCCAGCGAATCTGTCTCTGGTTGAGCACTCGTGCAGTCCTCCAGTATTTCAAGTTCTTGTGATCTGTACAAACCTGGATCTTGTGCTGCGCCCCTATCAGTAGATGACGCCAACGACGAAAGGCAGCGTAGATCGCGAGCAGTTCTCGGTCATACACGGTATAGTTTTGCTCCAACTTGCTCAGCTTCCTCGAGAAAAAGGCACACAGTTTCCATTCCTGTTTGCTCCGCCCGGGCTGCAAAAGGACTGCCCCTATGGCTCTGTCAGACGCGTCAATCTCTAGCCTCAGGGGTTTCTCCAAGACTACGTGTAATAGTCGCTCTTCCGATGCGAACGCCTTCTTCAATCTTTCAAAGGACTGCTGAGCTTCCTCCGTCCACACAAACTTCTTTTTGCTACTGAGACAGTCCGTGATGGGTGCGGTCAAGTGAGCAAAGTTCTTTATGAACTTCCTATAGAAGTTGCTGAAACCTAGGAACCTTTGTACGTCCTTCCGTGTCCTTGGGGGCTTCCATTCCAACACTGCCTGCACCTTGCTTGGGTCCATCGCTAAGCCCTTGTCAGACAACTTGTACCCCAGAAACTCCACTTCTCTGGCATGAAACTGACATTTCTCTAGCTTGACCCACAACTGGTGTTTCTGCAATCATTGTAGCACTTCCCTGACATCTCGTACATGTTGCTCCTCGCTTTCTGAATAAATCAAGACGTCGTCCAGGAAGGCCACACAGTTCTTGTAAAGCAGAGACCCCAACACATGGTGCATGAAACCTTGAAAACAGGCGGAGCCTGATTGTAATCCAAAAGGCATAACTAAATATTCAAAGGCCCCTAGGGGGGTGAACATGGTGGTCTTCCATTCATCCCCCTCCCTCATCCTGATCAGGTTGTAAGCCCCCCTGAGGTCTAGTTTGGTAAAAATCTTTCCCTTCCTCACCCTCGTCAAAATGTCGTCAATTCTGGGCATTGGGAAAGTCACTGGTTCCGACACCGAATTTATGGCCCTAAAGTCCACTACAAGCCTGGGTTTGTCCGTGTCTTTTTTGTCCACAAAAAACACCAGACTGCCCCCCACTGCTTTCAACTCTCTTATGAATCCTCTCTTTAGGTTCTTGTCAATAAACTCCCGTAACTCCTTCATCTCCCTGTCCGACATGGCATACAGCTTACCCACCGGCAGCTGCGCACCCGGGAGCAAATTGATTTGGCAGTCAAAGGGCCTGTGGTGTGGTAGCCTATCTGCCTCCTTCTCACTGAAGACCTCCTTCAGATCAGCATATTGTGGCGGCACCTCCCCCTTCCGTCCTACTGCCATTCCTGCCACTCGGGCGACACTCATCCTGGGTGTTTCCCCTCCTAGGCAGTGCTCCAGGCAGTAGGCTGACCCAAAGCTGACTGTCCGCTGATACCACGCCACCACGGGATCATGTTGTGCTAGCCAGCTCATTCCTAATATTATTGGGGGCCCCACTAGTGAGGCAACGTGAAAGGCGATCGTCTCTGTGTGCCTAGACACCCTCATTCTCATTGGTGGGGTCTGGTGGGTCACTTCCCCTCCAATAAGCTCCCTCCCATCAATGGTGGTTACTTGCAAGGGAAAATCCAAAGGTAGCAAGCGAAGCTGGTGCTCTAATGCAAAGTCCCTGCTGAAGAAATTGCAGGAGCTCCCTGAGTCCAGCATCCCCTGAACCTTGACTGGGTGCCCATTCGGGAGTTCTAGCACCACCTCAGTGGCTATCGCTGCCCTTGGGGAATCTGGTTTGGGCACTTTTACTGATTGCTGGCCTGGCTGCTGTGCCCGCTGATTGGCAGCCAAGCGTTCCCCTTTCCCTGTTCCTGTGTCTGTTGCTCTTCCTCCTCACCTCCCACGGCCCCCACCATTCTTTGCCAGCCCTTTCTCTGCGGGCAGACTCTGGCAAAATGTCCTGGCCGCTGACAGAGGAAACATTTCTTGGTCGTTTTAACGTCCTTTCCCTCCCTCTTGCGACCTTCGCTGGAGTTTAAAACCTCCTGGGCGCGCGTGCCACCTATTTCCATTGGCTCCTCCGGCGGGGAAAGCTGCCTTGGTATTTCAGGAATGCGGTAGTCATGGCAACGCTGCTCCCTCCTTTACCGCCTCTCCTGCGCCCGCGCTTCCTGCCGTACCCCAATCGCAAGTGTTGCTCTGATGTCAGTTTCCTGACATCACCAATGGAAGCAAAAGCTCAGAAAAGGCTCAATATGGAGGCCAAATGGCCGACATATTGGGAGATTTTGGAACAAGAAAGAGACAAATTGAAATTGCAGAGTTTCGAAAAATTAAAAAACAAAGTGAGAGATTGGCTTCATTATTATCAGATAATGGAGGCATATAATTTGGATAAGAAAATCGGCTTCCAGGTGGAAAAGTCAAAATTAGAAACAGAACTGTTAGAACCCAAAACTAAGAATCTGTCAAGAATGTATAACTTGCTGTTGAAATGGAATACTCAGGATGAAACGGTGAAATCTGCTATGATTAAATGGGCACAAGATGTTGGACATAATATTATGTTTGCTGACTGGGAACAGTTATGGACCACAGGTATGAAGTTTACGGCATGTAATGCCTTAAGAGAGAATATTATGAAAATGATATACAGGTGGTACATGACCCCAGTCAAGCTTGCAAAAATCTATCATTTGCCCGATAACAAATGTTGGAAATGTAAAGAAACGGAAGGTACATTCTTTCACCTTTGGTGGACGTGCCCAAAGATTAAGGCTTTCTGGGAAATGATATATAACGAACTGAAAAAGGTATTTAAATATACCTTCCTGAAGAAACCAGAGGCCTTTCTCCTGGGTATTGTCGGCCAATTGGTGCCAAAGAAGGACAGAACTTTTTTTATGTATGCTACTACAGCAGCAAGAATACTCATTGCAAAGTATTGGAAGACACAAGATTTACCCACTCTGGAAGAATGGCAGATGAAGGTGATCGACTACATGGAATTGGCAGAAATGACTGGCAGAATCCGAGACCAGGGAGAAGAGTTGGTGAAAGAAGACTGGAAGGAATTTAAAGACTATTTACAGAAATATTGTAAAATTAATGAATGTTAGAAGGATGTTGGATAGAAACTAAGGGGTTTCCAACTGTAATGCTTTAGGAGATACGAAAAAAAAAGGTTTATAAATGGGTAAAAGCTTAATGGTAAGGATTTGCTGAACTAACAAATTGAAGTGGAATACAAAGAAGGGAGGTATGAGGAGGTCTGGGGAAATAAGCGTAAGGAAGATATGTTATGGAAAACTATTTGTTTTTTAACTGTTTTTATGTTGTATTTTGTTTCTTTTTATTTTTTCCATTGTTATATTTTAAAAACTTTAATAAATATCTTTTGAAAAAAACAACAGGAGTGCTCTGATGGTGTTTCCTGCTTGGCAGGGGGTTGGACTCGATGACCCTTGTGGTCTATTCCAACTCTATGATTCTATGATCATAGAATCATAGAAAGATTCTACGTCTTCTCTGGATCCACCAGTGAGGGATGTGCCAAGGGAGCTGTTCCTGCTGCACAGTGGAAGGAGGCCTCTTCCAGGAGACGTGGTTGTCCTTCCATTTCACCTGGTCCATTTCACCATTTCCTGCCCGCCCTTCTCTGGAATGTTTTGTGTACTCTGGAAGTCTAAATTACCTGTGCCTGTCCCAAAATGCAATTGCCGAAATGTGAGAGGAGACACTGTAATTCCTTCTCCTGGTTTTGGACTTCGGTTGTGGTTTTCAGACTTTGATTTTACAAATTGTTGGCTGGGATCCAGGTTGTGGATGGTGTATGAATAGTCATGGATTTAAAAAGTGTTATCAGGACTTGTGGTCAAGGAATCCTCTTTGATGATACTCCAGTTGTCGAGAATTCTCCTGCTGGTTTCTGCAGGTGGTGGATTCCTTTGGCACTGCTCTGGGGGCACCAGGAAGTATTGTGCTCTAAATGAAATTTGTGTCCTAACCAAATTTTTCCTGACCTGATTAGGACCAGGAGCATTGAGCCATATGCTAGGCAGACCCTCCTCCGCCTGTGGCTGGGCAGGCTGATCAGGTGAGGCAGGTGCTTTGTAGGGACTGGTGGTGTTGGAAGAGCCCTGCTGCTGGAGCCCATCTAGTCCAGCATCTCACCATAGTCAGCCAGATCGTTTTGGGAGACCTTCAAGTGGCAAGACATGAGGACAAGAGCGTTCTTTCTTCATGGAGCAAACTCGCTGTAGGTCTGTGCTGGCCAGCAGCTTGTGTCTGATAGCAGATGCATCTTTAGCCTTGCTCTCCAGGCATAGCCAAGCCCTCCATGCTTCAGAACGTGATTTTCGTGGCCAGGATGGTGCATGAGTTCGCTTCACATGGGGAGGGGACGCATTTGAAGATGCACTGCTTGTGTCTGCTCAGGAACAATCTTAATATCATCACACTTTGCTTGGGACTGCTCACTTCAGGGGCTTGGGCTATTTCAGGGGTGGCTGGGGGCCCTTTTCTCTCCTAAACTTAGGGGCCACATAGAACAGGTGGGTGGGGCCGCCCACTTGTCAGTCACCTAACGTCATACAAAGAGCCCTGCATAGTGCTCGGAGGTGCAGCTGATCAGCTGGCTTGAAGTCGCTATGAGCACTCAAGCAGTATCATACAGGTTGTTTTTTTTGTCCATAGCTTTTTAACACGTGGTCTCCAAGTGAAATGCAAACCCTCCCAATAAAAAAAACAACATCAACCACATGTTTAAGCAACAACTGTCAGTACAAAGCAGTCAGAACAAAAGGCATGCGTAAATGGCCCTGACAGGAGGGCCAGACTCCCTGAGGTCCAGAAAAAGGAGAATGATGGGCAGCGGTCTTGCCTGCCCATCCACCCACGGGGGCCATTCTAAGGGTCTGGGGCTCAGCCTCCAGCCCAGCCCAGAAGGCCCTGCTGCTTCCGGTGGAAGTCAGGCAAGGCCGTGGACTTTGGAGATGGGAGTTGGGGCTTGGAGCAATTTGAGAGAGATCCTGGAGACTGCTTTGTTGAGCATGCAGTGTTGGAGCACAGCAGGAACCACAGTGTGCTGGTCCCGGGGGAGGAAAGGTACGAATACCGTAGCCGAAGTTCAGTCCAGAGTCTCTAGCAGGGTAGACGATCACTAGATGAGACGCGAGGTCCGAAACAGGGAGCCGGGCGAGGAACAGGAACACCGGAGAGTCAGGAGCAGGAAGCCGGGCAAGGAACAGGCACACTGGGAGTGCAGATCTAGGTCTGGGTAAAGCAGGTACTCCATAACGACGACGTTGCTCCCGCAACCTGGGACCGGGCTGCCTAACCTTTATCTTCTTCTAAGGCCGGGGGTGGTCCCGGCCCCCAGGAGCCCCGCCTCTCCTGGCCTTAAGGCGAGCACTCCTCCTGGGAGAGACCAGTTCCCTTCGCCTCTCTGCCCTAAGCCTCTGCAGTTCAGGAGAGGCCGAAGGGTTACTGGGCCCCGGGGGAGGCTCACCTGTAGCCACTGAGTCCTCCAGCACCTCTGGGGCCAGAATGGTCTCACCTGGTGCCTGCCCCTGAGGATCTGGCACAGGTGCAGGCTCCTCAGCATCTAGGCCTTGCCCCAGTTCAGCCGGCCCTGGAGGCGGGGACTCCTGTGCTGGCTGGGATTCCTCCGGTTCACTCTCAGACTCGGAATCCCAGGCCATCACACACAGATTCAAGAACATAACAATGAGCGTTAACTGTGTGGTTTATATTGTGAGGTTTCTGGGGTTCTTCTGTAGTGTAATGGCAAAGAATCTGAACTCAAGCCTAGGAAGCCCCAGGTTGAAAACTCAGCCCAGCTTTGTACTGGGCAACCTTAGGGAGGCCTCTGTTCTGCCCGCTGGCAGAAGTGGGGTATTAATCCCAGCCCACCTTACAAACGGATGGTCAGGAGAGCTGTGGAAATTCACTGTTGTTGTATAAATGCTGAGTGTGAGTAATCATTTTTGCAAGTTGTCAGAGGTGCCTGGGTCTGTGGGTGGGCATTGCTTTCTGGGGTTCCTTCAGGTGCAGCTGAAAAATAAGCATGGGGAGGTTGGGATACTGGTGCTTGCATTCAAGGGGAGTGAAATTCCTCAGTTGTCTTCTACTCACATTGAGTTTGGACTGTGAAGTGATCAGTTTTTGCTAGCAAAGCAATTGCCAGGTGGAAAAGTTTCTGGTCTCCAGCAGTGGGAGGAATTAAGCAGCTGTTAGCAGCTGCACTTGAGCAGCAGGGCCTGGCCTTTCCTGGGCCAAGGGAGGGCCCCACCCCCACTCCTCTTTCAGCCTGAGGTGCTGCTGCTGTGAGTTGTGTCCCTGCATGGACTGTCACTGAGAGGGAGGCTGACGTGTCCCCCATGGCTGCTGCAGATCTTGTGTCCGAGGAAACGTGTGGCTTGGCTCATGGGCTGCTCTCCACCCACACCCCTTGAGGTGCATGCTGGGAAATGTTTCCTCACCATGACCTTGGGAAGAGCTCTGCAAACCATTTCCGTAGCCAGAGTTGGACCATGGCCAGCTTCCTTGCAAATGAGAAATCAAAATGCAATTGTGCTTGTGGGAGGCCTCCTCATTCCTTCTCCCAGCATATTTTATGGATTTATTCATCCAAAGGAACCTAAGGTGGCATTCCTGGTGGCATAGTCAGGCTTTCAGGTGACTTCCTCATCTGTCATGAAACGTGTATGCTTGAACAGGCAAAAATCAAGCTTTCTGCCTCCCTCTGCTTCTCCCAACAGTTTTAAGATAGAAGTATTCTCTTGGGTTCCTTTTCAAGGAAGATTCATAAATGTAATAAGAAGCAAATGCTCATCAACTTTGCCCCTGTCACAGAGAGGAGGCCACAACGATTTAAAGAGATGTAGGACTTCATCGATGCTCATTCCTGCTGGTGGAAGATATTGAAGGAAAGGATAGGAGGCTGGACATTCCCTAAGCCCCTGCCCTGGCCTTTGTTTTGAGCAAGAATTTCAGCATACAGCCATAGCGAATGTCAGTGATAACTGTTGGGACACTCCTGCAACTTTCTCCACCGTTCTGATCTTGGTGTGGAGTTTTAGCAGAAGTCAGATTTGCACCGTGTTGATTCGCAGGCCCTTGTGTCAGCGATGAAGCCACCTCACTGCAACTTCTCCAAGATAGTTGTCAGGGGTTCAGGAGCAGAGGCACAGGAAAGGGAGGAAACAGAGAGCGAGGGGGAGGAATCCGAAGGAAATATGAGCGATGACAGCGGCCCGAGATCTCCGAGTCTTTCCAGTGAATTGGAAGATTCACAGAAAGGGGCGCCAGTGGTCAGAGCAAGGGGGGCGCCTAGGGGGACACACCAGGAAGAAGGGACCAGAGGAGACTCAGAGAGCAGCAGTTGGAAATCGGGACCAGCTTCCCCACCAGAGCACAGTAGGGGGGAGGAGTCGCAGGCATCGGGAGCTGGCGGCTCGCCGCAAGGGGGAAGTCAGGAGTTAGGATTGGCCACACCTCCATCGGGGAGCGAGGAAACGGTCAAGAGGAAGGTCGAAGGCTGCGCGCGCGCGCCAAGTTCAAATGCACAGGAAGGCGGCACAGTAAGCAGTCCGGATAGGGAGCCAGGTCCTAAAGCCCGCCGCAAAGAGGGAGCAGAGTCCGGGGGGTCGGCGTCAGAAGAGTCCAGGAAGGAAGAGACCACGGGGGGTAGAGGGACCCAGAGGAGGAAGGGAAGAAGGAAGAGGTGGAGTAAGGCTAGAGTATTAAGTTGGTGTACAGGAGGCGGAGACTCAGACGGAGCTTCGCCGGTCTAGCTTCTAAGACGTAGAGCTGCACGCTGCGGCTTGAAAATGGAACTTGTAACTCAATAAAGACTTTTGTACAGTAATACCGGCTAGCGTGGTCCTCTGTGAGCTGGGACCTGGAAGCAGCTCTGACAATAGTTTATAAAATGAGAAGAAAGATTTGATTTAGAAAAAGTGCCAGGCAAATGCTTTAAGATGGTTAAAATAAAGCTGACAGTTCATCAGAAGTACAAGGGGGTTTGTGTGTGTTGTTCTGTGTGATAGCATTTGTTCCAGAAGTCGCCTGTGTCTCCTTTGGTGGAACAAAGGCACCAGAGGTACACTCCGCCTCTGCCTTTTCACAGGCACAGGTGCCTTCGGGGACTCCTGAGGGTGGCCCCCCTCCTGTCAGGGGATGGGCAAGAGTGGAAGGTGCCTTATACGAAGTCAGACCATTGGTCCATTTAGCTCTGTGTTGTCCACAAAGACTGTCTTTCTTCTTGTTCAGCAGTTGTTCCTCCTCCAGAATGCAAATATCCCTTTGCAGTCACCTTTCCAGTCAGGAGGCAGGTTGCATTTGATCTGGCACAGCTGCTGCTGCTGCTGCTGGGATTCCAGGAGCGGGGAACCCGAGCTGAGGACATTCTTGTTGCTGCTCTGATGGCTTTCTCTCTGCCCACTGATGATTAAGTGATACCTGCATTTAGCACAACGCTCCGCCCCCCCCAGCACACAAGGTCTCATGGGCACCTGCACCCCTCCACCCCAGCTCTTCTGGGGCCAAAGACTCCTGCTTGAGTCAACATCTGGCTGGCCCACCCCCTGTGGGAGATGTTGCCCACTTGATCCACATTGGGGACTGGGAGGGACAAAGGCCCACTGGGCTGTTTCTTTTGAGCAAGGGAGGGAGGGAGCAGCCCACAGGGACAGGGGCTGCTGGTGCCCCTCTGTGTGCCAGCACTCAAGAGAGCTGCCCTCCTTGTGCTCCTCCACTTGCTGAGTGGCCAGGCAGCACTTTCACTGCCAGGATTGACATTCTTTGCATACCTAGGGCATGTTTGTTTTGGGTTTTCTTGCCTCCCTTTGCAAAATGCATTCGAGGAAATTACATTTTATCCTGCATTTTTTGGTCATGAAATGCAGGCAACTGTTTTTGAGGGAGTAAATTTTTCATGACTAGCACTTGGATACTAACTAAAAAATGACGGCTTCTTGGATTTGATTGCACTCTAAATATGTGCCTGCAACTAAGGGAGGCGGTGATGGTTTGGAGGTGGCAGGTGGAGGAGAGGTGAAGGTGTTGAAGGAGGGGGGTGTCTCTCTCTCCTAGAGCACTGCTTGGCCTCCTGTGTGGATTCCACGCCTTCGGACAGAGGTGGGGGGGGGCAAGAGGCAGAAGTCCACCTTCTTCACACAGGAACAATCCTTAATTGCATGGGGGAGCAACAGTGGGCACCAATGAAGTTGGTGGGAACTTGCCTCATTCTGCTCATGCGCTACGGTGGTCTGGAGTTCCACAGGCCAGAGTGTTTCTTCATTTGGGAACATACCCAAGCTCCTTTTCACCTTGGTTACTGCATGGTGTTGGGAAAAGGAGGGGGAGCTTGTGCAAGAGAGGAAAGGCTGGGTCTGGCCTGGCAATGCCTCCTGCTCCGTAGAGCTCAGGAAATGACTCCATCTGTGCCAGGTAAGGCAAGAGCTCCCCATTTGGTTGAATGTCTGCATACATCAATTGATTCCCTAGAATTGGGACACCTCCTCCCCTGCTGAGAGGAGGGGACAGTGGGTGGACGTTCTTGGGAGGGGAGTCCAGGCTCAACTGAGAGGGGGGGTTCTCTGCGCTTGAAATAGAAGGAAGGGCCATCTGTTCCGCTGGGTGCCAAGATCAGCTAGCATCTGCCTCAAAGCTTCTCCCACTTGCGCTCTGGCATTTTAGCACTAAACTGGAGCAGGCGGCTGGTGGAAAATTTGCAGAGGTTAAGCTGTGGGAGAAACTTAGTTTGCAGATGTGCCCAAGAAAATGACCTCTGTCCTACCAAATAAGTTATAGCCCAGCTGGTCATCAGCTGATCTGGATCAAGGTAAAAATGGGGGGATACAATCTATTTCAGAGAAACAGACCAGACAAGAAAGGAGGAGGAGTGGCGTTATATGTCAGGGATGTGTATACCTGTGAAGAGATCCAAGATTCAGAACCTCAAAGCCAAAGTGAGAGCATTTGGGTCAAAATTAAGGGAGAGAAGAATAACAGGGACCTCATTGTGGGAGTTTACTATAGATCCCCAAGCCAAACAGAGGACATAGATGATGCCTTCCTGGTACAGATGGCCAAGCATGCAAAAGGAAGGGAGATAGTAGTAATGGGGGACTTCAATTACCCGGATATTTGTTGGATGTCAAACTCAGCCAAGAGCATAAGGTCAAACAGATTCCTCACTGGCCTTGCAGACAACTTCATTGTCCAGAAAGTGGGAGAAGCAACAAGAGGAACAGCCATTTTAGATCTGGTCCTAACCAATGTTGATGATCTGGTTAGTGGGGTAGAAGTGGAAGGATCATTAGGCGCGAGTGATCATGCTCTTCTGAAGTTTACTATACAGCGGAAAGGAGCAGCCAAGCATACTAGGACTCAATTTCTTGACTTTAAGAAAGCCGACTTCATAAAACTTAGGGAAGTGCTGGGTGAGATCCCATGGACAGTAATACTAAAAGGAAAGGGAGTTCATGATGGCTGGGAGTTTGTTAAGAGGGAGATACTAAAAGCACAATGTCAGGCAATACCAATGAGACGGAAACATGGAAGGTGCCTAAAGAAGCCAGGGTGGCTATCTAAAGAACTTCTAACTGAGTTAAGATTTAAAAAGGATGTGTACAAAAAATGGAAAAGGGGGGAAACCACCAAAGAGGAATTCAAACAAATAGCCAGCACGTGTAGACACAAAGTCAGAAAAGCTAAAGCACAGAATGAACTCAGGCTTGCTAGAGAGGTTAAAAGCAACAAAAAAGGCTTCTATGGGTATGTTCGTAGCAAAAGGAAGAACAAAGAAACAGTGGGGTCACTCAGAGGAGAAGATGGTGAAATGCAAACAGGGGACACAGAAAGGGCTGAACTCCTCAATGCCTTCTTTGCCTCAGTCTTCTCCGATAAGGAAAACAATGCCCGACCTGAAGAATTTGGAGCAAATGATTCAGCAAAGGAAACACAGCCCAGAATAACTAAGGAGATAGTACAAGAATACTTGGCCAGTTTAGATGTATTCAAGTCTCCAGGGCCAGATGAACTGCATCCAAGAGTATTAAAAGAACTGGCAGATGTGATCTCAGAACCACTGGCAGTCATCTTTGAGAATTCCTGGAGAACAGGCGAAGTCCCGGCAGACTGGAGGAGGGCAAATGTTGTCCCTATTTTCAAAAAGGGGAAAAGAGAGGACCCAAATAATTACCGCCCAGTCAGTCTGACATCAATACCAGGGAAGATTCTGGAGCAGATCATTAAGCAAACAGTCTGTGAGCACCTAGAAAGGAATGCTGTGATCACCAATAGTCAGCATGGATTTCTGAAAAATAAGTCATGTCAGACTAACCTGATCTCGTTTTTTGACAGAATTACAAGCCTGGTAGATGAAGGGAACGCAGTGGATGTAGCCTACCTTGATTTCAGCAAGGCATTTGACAAGGTGCCCCATGATATTCTTGTAAAGAAGCTGGTAAAATGCGGTCTTGACTATGCTACCACTCAGTGGATTTGTAACTGGCTGACTGACCGAACCCAAAGAGTGCTCATCAATGGTTCCTCTTCATCCTGGAGAAGAGTGACTAGTGGGGTGCCACAGGGTTCTGTCTTGGGCCCGGTCTTATTCAACATCTTTATCAACGACTTGGATGATGGACTCAAGGGCATCCTGATCAAATTTGCAGATGACACCAAACTGGGAGGGGTGGCTAACACCCCAGAGGACAGGATCACACTTCAAAACGACCTTGACAGATTAGAGAACTGGGCCAAAACAAACAAGATGAACTTTAACAGGGAGAAATGTAAAGTATTGCACTTGGGCAAAAAAAATGAGAGGCACAAATATAAGATGGGTGACACCTGGCTTGAGAGCAGTACATGTGAAAAGGATCTAGGAGTCTTGGTTGACCACAAACTTGACATGAGCCAACAGTGTGACGCGGCAGCTAAAAAAGCCAATGCAATTCTGGGCTGCATCAATAGGAGTATAGCATCTAGATCAAGGGAAGTAATAGTGCCACTGTATTCTGCTCTGGTCAGACCTCACCTGGAGTACTGTGTCCAGTTCTGGGCACCACAATTCAAGAAGGACACTGACAAGCTGGAACGTGTCCAGAGGAGGGCAACCAAAATGGTCAAAGGCCTGGAAACGATGCCTTATGAGGAACGGCTAAGGGAGCTGGGCATGTTTACCCTGGAGAAGAGGAGGTTAAGGGGTGATATGATAGCCATGTTCAAATATATAAAAGGATGTCACATAGAGGAGGGAGAAAGGTTGTTTTCTGCTGCTCCAGAGAAGCGGACACGGAGCAATGGATCCAAACTACAAGAAAGAAGATTCCACCTAAACATTAGGAAGAACTTCCTGACAGTAAGAGCTGTTCGACAGTGGAATTTGCTGCCAAGGAGTGTGGTGGAGTCTCCTACTTTGGAGGTCTTTAAGCAGAGGCTTGACAACCATATGTCAGGAGTGCTCTGATGGTGTTTCCTGCTTGGCAGGGGGTTGGACTCGATGGCCCTTGTGGTCTCTTCCAACTCTATGATTCTATGATTCTATGATTCTATGATTCTAAGGTACATATTACACCAAACCATGTGTGTAGCAGTGAGCTCGGCCAGTGTGGCGGAATTTGGAGCACACCATTGGGGATTTTTTTGGGGGGGGGATAGGGCTGAATGCTCCCTTGCCCATCTCCCACAAAATGCACCTGCCTCCTTAAGTGGCTGGTCTGGTGTGACGTGGAGGGGTGGGCTGGGGGACGGAGCCCCTCCCCCTCTTATTGTGCTCCATGGAGGAAAAGCAGCCTCTGGGGCAGGGTGGGGTGGGGCGGAGGGAGCCACCACAGAGGCAGAGGCTTCTCTAGTAGGCACCTGTGGGGTACGTCGTAAGATAGAGTTGCAGGGGGGAAACCTAGAACAAAGAACGGAAGAAGTCTTGTCAAAGACAAATGAACTCCCCCTTTCTATCTTAATGGCAAATGCAAGGGCAGGGTTGCTGTGGCAGGATGCCTTTGTGGTCAGAGCTGCCTCTGCTTCCCATGCCTGCCTCTTGGTGACATCTCTTCAGAGAGTTGACCGTTTGGGGGACAAGTTTGGGGCATCTCAATCATGGCTGGCAGGGTCATGTACCATCTGCCCAGGAAGCATTTCATGGCTCTAGAAAAGAGCCTGTGTGTCCATCACCAGTTGGCCATGTTTCCTGTAAGCAAATGGTTTGGCCTCCCTCTCTGCCTATGGAGCAGAAACCGGGTGGAGCAGTGTTTCTGAGTGGGAATGTGAAGCGTTGGGGTGAACTTCAGCCTTGATTGCAAGAATCAAACCCCTTTTATGCAGTCAGCTCTACATACCAAGAAGAGGACTGTTTAAAAACAAAGATCCATGTTGGCTTTTGCTGTCTGATCTTGGTTTCAGCAGAGAGGAGCAGAACTGCCAAAGCAGGAAGAGATATGAGGTGCTGGCTGGTTGCTTCCCTGGCCCACAGCTGCTGCAGCGACAGTCGGAAGAGATGCTGCGGGGGGGGGGGGAGGTGGCATATGGTGCAGGAGGAAGCATCGTGGAGAGATAGGGTGGGCGGACATGCTGTTATTAAAAGCAGCTCTCATTAACCCCTCTATTTTCTTGGAACCAATTTCAGAGGGAAACAAGTAATTAATTAGAGTGAGGAGGCTACATCTCAATCTGGGTGCCTCTGTGAGGCATCCTACAAAAACATTGCATTGCTTCACTATGCTCTGTTGAGCCACAGTCTGCCTTCAAATGTGCCATGCGCAGAGGTTCAAGGCAACACACTGTGACTGAGACAGACAAGGAGTCTTGCCCTGGGGGGCAAGCGAGAGACGTCTGGGCCAGATGAAAGGGGAACTGGATCCATTCAGGGAGAGAAGAGGCTCCATTGGACTGAAAGATGGAGTGGCTTTCTTGATTCAGGACATGAGCTGATGACTGGTGCCCTGCATTGAGGGGGAGGCAGGTTTGGAGCCGGGTGGGGGAGAAATTTGATTCTATTCTCATCTGAAGCCGAATAGATCAAATTCACGTTTTCTGAAACAGTATGTGAACTGAAACACAGAACCTTCCTTTGAAATTCATAGTTGCCTGAATGCTGTGATGCAGTTCTTCAGCCAAACTATGTTTACAAAAGCACATGAATTAGGAGGAAGTGTGCAGCACAGTGATGTGATGGAAGATGGAGCAAGCTTGTTTTCTGCTACTCTGGAGGGCAGGACCCGAACCAATATTACAAGACAGGAGATTATGACTAAGCATTAGGAAGAATGACAGGGGAACAGACTCCCATGAGAAGTGGGTGGACTCTTCTTTCTTGGAGGTTTTAAAGCAGAGTTTGGTTTTCCATCTGTCACGTATGAAGCAGTTCCTGCCTTGCAGGGGGTTGGGCTAGATGACCCTCAGAGTCCCTTCCAACTCTATAATTCTTTGATTCTATGAGAACTGAAATGGAGAGATCTTTCCATCCTAGTTTTGAGAGTGTTGTGTGACCATGGTAGTCCTCTCAATATGTTTCAGAAATAAAGGAAGAGCACTGAACCTTCTGAACAGCGCTTCCCGTTCCCCACTGGTTGCTTGTTCCTATCCCAGACAAGCTGCACTTGCAGCTCTCTGGGCTCTGATGTGACCCCAGCAGGGCCCTTGGCAGAGCGGAGCCTGCAGCCACCTACGGGTGGCATCTCCTGCTGCCTCCATCCTGTTTGCAAAGCCCTTTACATGTTTCTGAAGAGTCATGGCGGAGCTGGTCCTAACTGATATAGACGGCTTGCATTTCCTTTCATATCCTGCCGCCTTATTAAAACACTGTTAAATGGCTGGAAGGAAGTTATGCCAAACAATTCTCCTCTAGGAAGGGCATCCCTGCAGACTGCTTATGACCTAGAAAGGCAGCATTAACAGTGCTCTCCGCCAGAAAGTAAAATCCGTCCAACCCCTGAAGAGTTCATGAATTTATAATCAAAGACCTCCCTCTCTCCTTGAATTGCTCTACATTGCAGAAAACTCTTCCAAAATACTTCATTCCACCAAGAAAATGTGTGACGTGGTGACTGACTCTTTGAAAGCTCAGTTTCTGTCTTGTCAGAAGCAAGGTGGTTTAAAGAAATTAAAAGAATCAATATATGCCCTGTAATGCAGAAATACTTAACAGAACCTGTCAACTGTTAATCACACACGTCAAGAAACAGCATGTAATACAAAGTGGGCACCCACCTCTTGTTTCAGGGATCTCTTCTCTCTCCTCTCCCCTCCTCACCTTGCTCTCCAATTTAACTTTTTCTTTCTGGCTGATACCAGATACAGTGGTACCTCGGGTTACAGACGCTTCAGGTTACAGACTCCACTAACCCAGAAATAGTATCTCAGGTTCAGAGCTTTGCTTCAGAATGAGAACAGGAATCGCGTGGCACCAGCACAGCGGGCCCCATTAGCTAAAGTGGTACCTCAGGTTAAGAACAGTTTCAGGTTAAGAACGGACCTCCAGAACAAATTAAGTTATTAATCCGAGGTACCACTGTACTTCTGAAGAAGAATACAAAGACCCACAAAGGGCTCTTTCAGGCTGCTGGAGCATAAAGTGGGCCAGTTAGGGGGGACTTCGGATGCCACTGCTGGAGCTGTCCTCTGGCCAGCCTGCCTAAGCCTCAAAGAGGCCCTTGTGTGCCTCCGTCCCGTTAAAGGAGGTTGCATAAACCAGGGCACCACTAACAATAGCCTGGGTGACTTAGTGCTGGCAGCCAAAGGCCCTTTCTCTCAGCAGAGGACGGCCAAGATGTGACTTTCTGCTGGAATTGGGGTTGGGGGAGGCAGAGCGTTCATGATGGAGCACAGGATGTACCAGGAGAGATCAAGTGCGGCAGCTGGGATATTGCCAGTAAAAGTTTGGCCTCTTAGGCATTAAGTCTCACAGCTTCTGGATCACCTGCTACAAGTGAGAATATTGTGTTGGCAGATGCAATGTCTTGTTTCCAGAAGGTCCTAGAGATGGGGTGAGGAGCCTGCGGCCCACCCTCAGCTTAATTTCAAAGGGCCCACAGAGATGGGGTGGCAGAGGGAGAGCTTATATGGGGCAGCAAACTCCACTTGCCACCAGCTCTACAGACCTCTCATCTGCCCTGCAGCCCTCTGTTGATGCTCCCCACATTGAACCATAGAATTGTAGAGTTGGAAGGGACCCTGAGGGTCATATAGTCCAACCCCTTGCAATGCAGGAATATGCTGCTGTCTCATATGGGGATTAACCTGCAACCTTGGGGTGATCAGCACCATGCTCTAATTGCTCTTAATAGAAGCTCTCCCGGCTTTTACAGTCTTGCATGTGAAGTCAGCCTAGTGGTGGTCCAGCTGTAGTCCCCTAGTCACAAACCACATAATGGCATCTTCCTTGGCAGAAATGGACCTCAGAAGAGCCCTGTGGCCCAGGGCAAGCTTGGTCCATCAAGGAGTCCAGTAGCCTGATCCCCTCGCCAGCCAGCCAGCCAGCCAGCCAGCCTTCTAGCCTTCTGCTTCTCGGCAGCACAGTCAGACCAGGCAAGACTGCGTGGGCCAACCCACTCCCATTTCATGTTCCCATCATCTGGTCC
Source organism: Podarcis bocagei (assembly GCF_964188305.1). Classification (NCBI taxonomy): domain Eukaryota; kingdom Metazoa; phylum Chordata; class Lepidosauria; order Squamata; family Lacertidae; genus Podarcis; species Podarcis bocagei. The sequence goes on along the minus strand of NC_138142.1, from coordinate 2,253,475 downwards.
TGGTGCTTCCATGCAACTGTATAAGAATGTAAAAATGGGTTTGTTTTCAGGGTCTCTGTTTGACTTTCCCACAAAGGATATCGGGTTGTAACTCTTCCCCTTGGGGGCTCCCTGTCCATGGATGTGAGGCAGGCGCTGTCTCTGCTGCCTTTCCAGGACCTACTGCAGATCTCCTTCTTCCAGCAAGCCTTTTCAATGGAGCTCTTTCTTTCCTAGCCAGCATCTGTGTTAGAATTCTTTTAAACGTGTTTTTAAATGTTTTATTCTTTGTGTGTTTGCTGCCCTGGGCTCTTTTGGGAAGCAGCACAGATACAGGATACATTTAAAAAATAAAAATAACAAAGTAGCTAGCATGTCTGCAAATGAGAAACTGGCACCCACAAAGGAAGGGTGGGCATAAGCTGGAGACACCTCTGGGGCAACCAGACAGGGGCCCTTCTGCTTCCTGGAGGGGCAGCTGGAGGGACGTGGCGTTTTCCTCCCCAACTGAAGCATCATATTGTGGAAAGAGGGTTGACAGGTTGGTACATGGGCAAGAAATTTCACAGCTATATTAGGACAAAATATCTCTTCAGTGATTTTAAGCAGTAAAAATCTAAAGCAAAGATTGTTTTCATTGGGACTAGGCTGAAGGCCAAATGACGCTTTAAGCAGGAGGGCTTCCACAATGGGATCTCTGGGTACTTTGACTGGCTCTGGGCTGGGGGCTGAATTGAATGGGGCAGTGGTGTTCTGGTCTTCAGTGCGTTTTCTCCCTCCAGACCTCCTCTCCAGCTGCTTGTTCCAGAATCTCCCATGTGAGGATCTTGCTCCTGCCGTTGTCGGAGTGATCCTTGCATGTGTCCCCATTGCATGTCAGACCCTCCAAGTGTCCCTGTTTTCCAGGGACAGTCCTGGATTTACAGAAGCTGTCCCAGTTTCTGATTTGATCCTGGCATATCCTGCTTTTCCTTAGGACGTCCCTATTTTTATCAGAGAATTATTGAAGGGTATGGAATTATGTGACCCCCAAGCCAAGGAGCTATACAACCTTTAGAAGACATCTGAAGTCAGCCCTGTATAAGCAAGGTTTTTTTTAATGTTTAATGTTTTATTATGTTTTTATATATGTTGGATGCCCAGAGTGGCTGGGGCAACCCTGTCAGATGAGCCAGGTATTATGGAAAAGGATGTCCCTATTTTCACTGGAGAAATGTTGGACAGTATGGTGGATGGAGCTGTGCTCTTTCTTAATGGTTGGGAATGCCTTTTACCAGCTGCAGTGGGAATGCCAACTATGGCCACCCTTGGGTAGAGACAGTGGCGTAGTGTGGGGGGTGCAGGGGGGGCCGGCCGCACTGGGTGCAACATCTGGGGGTTAGGGTTAGAGGGCGCAAATCCACGGGTTAGGGGGCGCAAATTGCTTGCCTTGCCCCGGGTGCTGACAACCCACGCTACGCCACTGGGCAGAGATGATCTGGCCATAGTGATTCATGCACTTCAAGATGACTTCTTATTCTTCTTGCATAATCTTCATATCAGCTTTAATTCATTTTAGTTCCATTGTTTTGAGCCTCCTGTACTCCACTGAGAGGCTACTGTCATTCAGTGGAATAGTAAACAAGGTGGTTGGGTTTTTTTTGCACGGGGGCAGGAAATGTGGCCCCTGCTGCAATAACAGATGGAGGGAGAGGGGGGCATGATTCTTATGGTATTGGAAGCCCATCTTCTGTCAGAGGTCACTTGAAAGACCCCAAGAGGCTCCTGATCTCTCCTTGAGAGCCAGTGTGGTGTAGTGGTTAAGAGCGGTGGACTTGTAATCTAGTGAACCGGGTTCGCGTCTCCGCTCCTCCACATGCAGCTGTTGGGTGACCTGGGGCCAGTCACACTTCTCGGAAGTCTGTCAGCCCCACTCACCTCACAGAGTGTTTGTTGTGGGGGAGGAAGGGAAAGGAGAATGTTAGCAGCTTTGAGAGTCCTTCAGGTAGTGATAAAGCGGGATATCAAATCCAAACTGCTACTCCTCCTCTCCTCCTCCTCCTCCTCCTCCTCCTCCTCCTCCTCCTCCTCCTCTTCCTCCTCCTCTCTGTACACTCCTTCCACTGCTTCTCTGTAAGAGAACCTATCCTTGTTCAAGGAGGAACTCCATCCTCTGACTAGACCCAGGACTGGAAATTGGAAGAGGCACCTGGGTCCCTCCAACAGCTCACTTGTTGCAGAAAGATGAACTGGAGGGGGAAATTCCTGGTGGTTCCTCTCTGAGGGCTTTGAGATGCATTGGGAGGGAAATGAACCCTTAAAAGGGTGTGTGGAGGCCCCAAGGAAGACACAGGGTGGCAAATAACTGATTTGCAATGAGGAAAATGGTGTTTTCTGGACAAATGAAAAGAAACCAGGGCTGGAAGAACCTATGGGAAGATCTAGTGGTGAAGGAGCAGCACTGGGGCTCCAGTGGAGGGGGGGAGGCACCAGTGGTTTCTGCCCCACTATTTCCATGGTCTGTTCAAGAGTAGCTGAACACTGGTTGGCAGGCAGGGGTATGATGTCACTAGTGGCAGAAGATCCCTCCCCCTGTCCCCAGGCTCCGCAAGCTTGTTCACAGCCAGATGTATATGTGCTGGAAGGGAGCTGCCATCCCTGGGAAGGCAGGAGGAAGGGAAACGGGATCAGTCTCCTTCCCAGCCAGCTGCCAAGGCCTTTACTCCTCCCTCCTGATGCTCCAGCCTTTGGGGCTGCTGCTGCTGCTGTGTCCGTTCAGCGCTTGGGAGCCGTCTGTCTAGAAGACCTGAGTCAGCATTGTTCTCCTTCCTGCGTCACTCTGGGAACAAGACGGAGCAAAACTCTTTGTTTTATTTTGCTTTCTGTCTGGGTGATTTACAGCCTGGGATTCTCTGGCACTGCCAGGCGGTTCCTGTGTGTGTTGCTTTTGGAAAGACTACACCAGGGGACCTCTTGGGTCACTGCCAAGCTGCCCATGCCAGTCAGGACTTGGGCCTGGTGGCAACTCCCCCATTTTGCTGCTCGTGTCTGAGTTTGCTTGATTCTTCAATTGCGCATCCTGAACAAAGACAGGTTTCTGTCTGCAGGTGAGAGGAAGAGAGCTTCCAGGCAATAGTCCTGTTAAATTGAAATGAAGAGAAGGCAGGAAGATCTGGGGCTGCAGCAACTGACCCCTGGCCCATGTCATGAGAAGGACTAAACAGGTTGTGGCGATGGGGCCAAGGGGCAGAGCACAGGGTCTTTAGCCAGTCTGTGGACCCCACCCGCTCCCTCCCTGTGCATTCTTGACTCTTTCAGAGTCTTAATTCTTCATCTGTACAGGAGGCCTAGTGTTTGGATTGTCCAGCACTGCACCCCCTGGATGGTGAAGGTGTCTGGTTGAGGAAGCCATGTGGGTGTTTCAAGGCATTCATGGAAGAGGCTGTTGTGTGTGTGTTGAGGGCCCCTGGGCAGATGCCACCGTCACCACCTTCTTTGCTCATTTTGGAAGGGGTCTTGTGTGTTGCCTCTGTCTCTGAAGATCTCAGAGCGATTGAAGTCAGTATTACTTCTCTTCCAGGCTGTTTATAGAATCATAGAATTGTAGATTTGGAAGGGACCCCCCCAAGGGTCATATAGTCCAACCCCCTGCAGTGGAGGAATCTATTTTTTTTTTAAATAAATGTTTATTAAAGTTTTCACAGTATTACATAATGAAAAAGAAAAAAGAAGAAATGCAAAATAAAAACAGTTTAAAAAATTCCATCTTTTCGTCACTTATCTTTCATTTACTTGTTTCCCGGACCTCCTCATACCTCCCTTTTTTGTATTCCAGTTCAATTTATTAGTTCAGCAATTCCTTTCCCTCCTTATAATCCTGATCTTTAATCTTAATATATTGTAGCATTAAATTTTTACCTATTAAAAATCCAATTTTTCCATATTCTTTTATACCATTACAGCTAGAAACCACTTAACTTCAATCAAACATCATTCTAACATTCATTAATTTTGCAATATTTCTGTAAATAGTCTTTAAATTTCTTCCAATCTTCTTCCACCGACTCTTCTCCCTGGTCTCGGATTCTGCCAGTCATTTCCGCCAATTCCATGTAGTCCATCATTTTCATCTGCCATTCTTCCAGAGTGGGTAAGTCTTGTGTCTTCCAATACTTTGCAATAAGTATTCTTGCTGCTGTTGTAGCATACATAAAGAAAGTTCTGTCCTTCTTTAACACTGATTGACCGACTATGCCCAGGAGAAAGGCCTCTGGTTTCTTCAAGAAAGTATATTTAAATACCTTTTTCAATTCATTATATATCATTTCCCAGAAAGCCTTAATCCTTGGGCACGTCCACCAAAGGTGAAGCAGTGGAGGAATCTAAACTAAAGCATCCATGGCAGGTGGCCATCCAACCACTGCTTAAAAACCTCCAAGCGAGGAGAGTCCACCACCTCCTGAGGGTGTCCAGTCTACTGTGGAGCATCTCTTACTTCAGAAAGTTCTTCCTGATGTTGAGTTGGAATCTCCTTTCTTGTAACTTGAAGCCATTGGTTCAAGTTCTGCCCTCAAGAGCAGGAGAAAACAAGCTTGCTCAATCCTCCATGTGGCATATTTGAACAACGTTGTAGCTACTTGGACCTGGTGCCCTGAGAATCGGAGGAACAATACTAAAGCCTGAAGGTTTGCTAACATTTGGAGCAGCTGGTGATGGTGGTAGTAAAGGTAAAAGGTAAAGGGACCCCTGACCGTTAGCTCATCTTGCTTTATTGGCCGAGGGAGCTGGCGTACAGCTTCCGGGTCATGTGGCCAGCAGGACTCAGCATGACTTCTGGCGAGCATGACTTCTGGCGAACCAGAGCAGCGCAGGGAACCGCTGTTTACCTTCCCACCGGAGCGGTACCTATTTATCTACTTGCATTTTGATGTGCTTTCGAACTGCTAGGTTGGCAGGAGCAGGGACTGAGCAATGGGAGCTCACCCCGTTGTGGGGATTCGAACCGCCGACCTTCTGTTCGGCAAGTCCTAGGCTCTGTGGTTTAACCCACAGCGCCACCCGCGTAGCTTTGACCACAAACCTGGTCAGGGAAGGAGTGGGGAGTGTTGGGTTGAATTGTGTCTGGAGGTAATGCAGGGGCCATGTCCTGTTGTGCACCTGGGCAGCAGGTGAGGGTTCTCCCCTTGGGTGGCTCTTCCAAGAGATAATGCTCGGAGGCTGTAGCTGCAGGAGCAGCAGCATCTGCCAAAGGGTAGCAGACGTCTTCCGCAAGCTTGGATCTGTGCATGAGAGAGACAGACAGACGGACAGACAGAGCATTGGCATGTCCCATATTCTGTGGCATTAAACTGCTTATGCCTAAACTTTCAGTAAATGCCAATGGACTCAAGGCACACATGGCAAAAATGCTCAGATGCTGGGACGTTCCCTGTCAGGTGTGACTTCTTTAGCTTGGCACTACTTTCCCCAAGAGGGGCGCTTGGTGACCCTTGTTGCCCTGTTCAGGGTCTGATAAGGCCCTGGGCCTCTTTTCAGGAGGGGGAGCACAGGCCAGGGCACCAGTCCTCTTGCCCTGCACCCACAGCTGCTTCTTAGGAATGGCCTCCTTAGTGAGGATAGGGGGAGCCAGCTGCTCTCAGCGTGGTTTTCTGTATAAATTAGGACTGGTTTGGCAGAGTGTTTTGCCATGGCTACTGCACAGAAGTTTCCCCCATGGACAGGAGGGAGGTTTCATGTGGATTGGGAAGAATGGGGCGCTGCAGTGGTCACTCGCATCTTCCTGATGTCTTCCCAGCAGAGTCTGCAGGCGGACACCGGGCACTTTCTCCTTCCTTGCTTGCAGCCAGCCACCTTGCTTCTCCTTGCAAATCAGTAAGAGAAGACTCTGCAGCAGAGGAGCCTGAGAACGGTTACTGGCTGTTACAGGATCCTGTGCAGAACCCCTTGGGGAAGGACGAGCAGAATGGATGTTGTAACCTCCATATGTTTCCAGAGCGTGGAGGAGAATTTTGAATAGACAAAACAGATCTTTTGCAATACAATAGTTTTATTGTGCAGCCTTTTGAGGAAGGGAGAGCTGAGCGAAGCTTACCTTTCCTTCAGTCCATTTGCATTGGAAACAAGCAGCCCAGCTCCACAGCAACTACAGGGAGCTTCCCACCTGCAGGACGACGAGGAGGAGGCCTTCTGCTCTTAGGTTTCCATTTTGCTGTGTTCTCCTTTCAGACACTCCATGTGAATGGAGAATGTTCTCCTCACCACAGTTGTGAGGGCTGAGATTTCTGCAGCTGCTCAATTGGGGAGAAGCAATGAAGAACCGAGATGGCCACTGGGAGGATCAGAGACGCATGAAAGGCTTGTTCAGCAAAGGGAGGGTGCTGTGGGCTTGCAGTTGTGTTTGCATTCCCCTTTAATTTGCGTACTTCGTATGGCCCTCAAACCACACCCATCTTAGTACTCCCCCCCCCTGTAAATTTGGATTTACTTGATATGGGGGAATTGTGGGAAAGTGGTCTCCAAATTGCTCCACTTCAGGTCATAGGTGATTAGTTTTAGGCATTTGGGGAGGGGGGCTCAATTGTCACTTTCATTTCTTTTTCCACTGTGCTTGCAACTCTTTCCAGTATGCTTAGCCTTCCCTGTAGTTTTCTTTGGATCTCTCAGATTTACACAAAACCAGAAAACTGCACAAGCAAACCACGTTTTACATTTCTCCAGCAGATATTGCACAACAATTTGAGAAGTGTTTACTGAGAATTTATAGCTGCCTTACTGTGTGCTTTTACACACTTGTTGGATGGGGGAAACTAAAAAAACAACCCCCACACACCTGAGGTGTAGCTGTCTCTGCCCAACTGGAAGTTCCTATTTGTGTACCAAAGTGAGCGGGTTTGGACTGCTAGAGTCCAATCTGAATGTGGGGAGAAGCACAATAATAGCTAAATAATGCTCCATTGTGGACAGGCCTTGAGAAAAAAAATCAGAGCATGGGGTGGTTTTGCTTGCTTTTAGCCAGTGGATGTGATTCAGTATCTCTGTACATTACTCCTGTTTCTGGAGAAAGTTGCCTCACTTTGGACTCATCCACACTTACCTTTGCTCTGTGCTTTGTAGGCACATCTCTGCACTTTCCAGGTCTGTCCATGCCTGAGCAGTGTTGGGTTTTTCCTCCTAATGAAGCTTAACCCAGGGAAAACTGCATTTTACTGCTGAATCAGAGCAAACGGCAGTTGGGTTTTCTGCAGATGACCCCTCTGAGATGCCAGCAGGACTGGGTTTAATGGGCAAATGGGGCGGATTTGAACGAGCCAGGTGTCAGGGAGTGGGTGCTGTTGTTGGGGTCTGCAGACCCACTTCTTTGAGGCTAAGAGGGAGTGAGTGAGAGGACTTCTGCTCTCTCCGAGGACTGGAGTGGCAATGCGTTGGTTATTTGTACCTACTCACCTGTGTGATTCTTAGTGAACAGCCAGAGAACTCCCTCTCACCTTTGCAGAGCGGATAAAGGCAAGGTAGGGCAGGATGCTCAAGCAGGTGCTTCTCAACCATAGAGAACCTTGGGCGGCTTCCCGGTGGGCTTTGGGCCTCCGCCTGCCTGGCGTCTCCTCGTTTAGCAGCCCCACTTTCTAGGCCAACCACAGCCTTGTTGCACCCATCCCAGCAGCTGCAACCGCCACATCTTGCACGCTGCGTAGAAGGGGCTGGGAGGCAGAGGCGTGTGGGGTGGGGTGTTAGGGTGTGGGGTGGAGGGAGGTCTCCTAAAGGAGAAGGAAATTAGAGTGAGATAAAACGTTGACATTGTTATCAAACATAAATCAATAAATAGATAGATAAGATAGATAGGTAGAGGACAGATGTTACAGGTGAGCGTGAGGAAAGGTCCTGGTCATTTGGGGGAAAGAAAGGATAAAGTGCAAGTTAAGTATGAAAGGATAACGGGGGTGAAGTTGTTGAAGGAGCTAAGTCAAAATACTTTGAGAGGCACATGTGGTGGGAAGGGAAATGTATGAAAGAGTCAACCTTTTCCATTCAGAGCCTCTGAATGAACAAATTCTGCATAAAGAGGTGGGCCAAAATACCTCCAAAGCAAAATGTCTGTAGTTAGGTTTGAGGAAAGCTGAGCTAGATAACTCCTTGCCACAAGGAAAATGGTGTGGCAAAGAATTTAGAAATTTACAAAGATGGATCCGATGTCAGTAGAAAATGTTGGTAATTGCAGAGCTCTGATTCCACCCACCTGCCCCCATTTTGAGACTGGCGGGCCTCAGTAATTTCCATCCATTTTCTTTTTCTTTTTTGGGAAGTCTGAGATCCTCTATGATAAAGGCAGCTTTCCTCTTCCAAATCTCCATTTGCCCTTGGCTGGGGGCTGCCCGCTCTCCACGGACAGGCATCTTGCCCTCCCTGCTTCGTGTCTGCCAGAAGAGGGTCTTGGAGGCCCACTGACCCCTCTGCTGCCTCCTTTCCATTTTTTCTAGGCAGGACAAAGCCCAGCGCCCTTCCTCAGAGAATCCCAGCAACAGAGCATCAAGGGAGAGGGGCACCTCTGGAACATATTAAGATGTGACTTGCCCTTCTCCTGTGCAGCCTGTGAAATAGTTAAGTTTGATGAAGTGCTAATGAAGAATTATAGTTATTTGTTTGACTTTGTCACTCGGGGCTCTTTGCAAATGAGACTATTCATCTCACAGTGCAGCCAGTTGTGTTTCTTAAAGGGAATTAATTAATGCTGTTTGTCTTCCTACCCAGATCTCCGGTTCGTCTCCTTCCCAGGCCTGGTCTGCCATCATGCCAGCCACCCTCCTGTTCTTTCTCAAATGGTTTCTTCTCTTCTGCAGTTTCGCTTGTGGGTGGCCACTTTTATCTGATCACCCACACACTTCCAACTAACTCCCTTGGGTGCCTGAAAGAGTGGCGAGGGGGGGGGGCTGTTTCCTTTGGAAGGGGCCATGTGTGGGAAGGGGCTTTCCAGGGCCAGCTCCCAGCCATGAGGTTGATGGCTTGGCAAGTTCTCAGGTCTCTCTCCTCCCCTTGCTGGCAGGCAGGCTCTCTTTCTCGGCCCCACCTCACTGGCCGAATGCCCCCCCCAAGTCCATTAAAGGAGGAGGAGGCATGTAGCTTTGTTGATGGAGGTTCAAGGCATCGTGGAAACTGAACCAGGCACCAAAGGGTCTTCAGACGGAGCAGAGAAAGGCAGAGTCTGCAACTGACAGGACCATGTGCCCTGAGGATCTGGTTGTCACAACGCCCAGCAGAGGCTGTCAAGTCTTGATGCTGAACTCATTGATGATCAGGGTGATCCCCTGATGAATGGTTGGTGTCAGCTATGGACTTTTGATTGGAAGTGAATTGGTGGCCTCTGCAGTTGCTAACTGCTGAGGTTCCCCTAGCAAATGGAGCAGGTCTCCTGGCGGAGGCAAGGGCCGCCACGGTCTTCTTCATCTAGCCCCTTCTGGTTTTTTTTCTTTCTATAAATATTTATTAAAGTTTTCACAGTATTACATAATGAAAAAGAAAAAAGAAAAAATACAAAATAAAAAACAGTTAAAAATAATTCCATCTTTTCGTCACTTATCTTTCATTTACTTGTTTCCCGGACCTCCTCATACCTCCCTTTTTTGTATTCCAGTTCAATTTATTAGTTCAGCAATTCCTTTCCCTCCTTATAATCCTGATCTTTAATCTTAATATATTGTAGCATTAAATTTTTACCTATTAAAAATCCAATTTTTCCATATTCTTTTATACCATTACAGCTAGAAACCACTTAGCTTCAATCAAACATCATTCTAACATTCATTAATTTTGCAATATTTCTGTAAATAGTCTTTAAATTTCTTCCAATCTTCTTCCACCGACTCTTCTCCCTGGTCTCAGATTCTGCCAGTCATTTCCCCCAATTCCATGTAGTCCATCATTTTCATCTGCCATTCTTCTAGAGTGGGTAAGTCTTGTTTCTTCCAATACTTTGCAATAAGTATTCTTGCTGCTGTTGTGGCATACATAAAGAAAGTTCTGTCCTTCTTTAACACCGATTGGCCGACTATGCCCAGGAGAAAGGCCTCTGGTTTCTTCAAGAAGGTATATTTAAATACCTTTTTCAATTCATTATATATCATCTCCCAGAAAGCCTTAATCCTTGGGCACGTCCACCAAAGGTGAAAGAATGTCCCTTCAGTTTCCTTACACTTCCAACATTTGTTATCGGGCAAATGGTAGATTTTTGCAAGCTTGACTGGGGTTATGTACCACCTGTATATCATTTTCATAATATTCTCTCTTAAGGCATTGCATGCCGTAAACTTCATACCTGTGGTCCACAACTGTTCCCAGTCAGCCATCATTATGTTATGTCCAACGTCTTGTGCCCATTTAATCATAGCAGATTTCACCGTTTCATCCTGAGTATTCCATTTCAACAGCAAGTTATACATCTTTGACAAAGTCTTAGTTTTGGGTTCTAACAATTCTGTTTCTAATTTTGATTTTTCCACCTGGAAGCCGATTTTCTTATCCAAATTGTATGCGTCCATTATCTGATAATAATGAAGCCAATCACGCACTTTGTTTTTTAGTTTTTCAAAACTCTGCAATTTCAATCTAGCTCCATCTTGTTCCAAAATTTCCCAATATTTCGGCCATTTGACCTCCATATTGAGCTTTTTCAGAGCTTTCGCTTCGATCAGTGACAGCCACCTTGGGGTTTTATTTTCCAATAAGTCCTTGTATCTTATCCAAACATTAAACAATGCTTTCCTGACAATATGGTTTTTAAATGCTTTATGCGCTTTGACCTTATCATACCACAAATATGCATGCCATCCAAATACGTTGTTAAAACCTTCTAAATCCAAAATGTCCGTGTTTTCAAGAAGCAGCCATTCTTTCAACCAGCAAAAAGCTGCTGATTCATAGTAAAGTTTCAAGTCTGGCAGGGCAAATCCACCTCTTTCTTTTGCGTCTGCTAGTATTTTAAATATTATTCTAGGCTTCTTGCCCTGCCAGACAAATCTAGAAATATCTCTCTGCCACTTCTTGAAACAGTCCATTTTGTCCACAATTTGCAATGTTTGAAACAAATATAACATTCTAGGCAATACGTTCATTTTTATCGCAGCAATACGGCCTAGCAGTGAAAGCTTCAAATTTGACCAAATTTCTAAATCTTTTTTCACTTCAACCCAGCATTTTTCATAGTTGTCTTTAAATAAATTCCCATTTTTTGCTGTCATGTTAATCCCCAAGTATTTGACTTTGTTAACCACTGTTAAACCTGTCTCATTCTGAAACCTCTCTCTCTCAATTGGTGTTAATTTTTTCTCTAAAACCTTGGTTTTTGACTTATTCAGTTTAAACCCTGCAACCTGACCAAATTCTTGAATCAGTTCTAAAACTCTTTTAGTACTAGATTCTGGCTCCTGTAACGTCAATACTAAGTCATCTGCAAATGCTCTCAATTTGTACTGTTTGGCTCCAACCTGTATACCTTTAACCAACTGGTCCCTTCTTATCATATTCAGCAAAACCTCCAGGACCGATATAAAAAGCAATGGGGAGATTGGGCAACCTTGTCGTGTCCCTTTTTCTATCTTAACTTCCTCTGTCACTACATTATTTACAATCAATTTAGCCTTTTGTTCAGAATATATTGCACTTATACCATTTTCAAAGCCTTGGCCTACCCCCATACCCTGTAAGTTTTTTTTCATAAAAATCCAAGAAATGTTGTCAAAGGCTTTCTCCGCGTCCACAAAGATTAAAACTGCTTTAGTGTTTATATTCACTTGTAATTTTTCTAAAATATTAATTATGTTTCTCACATTATCAGATAGATGTCTTCCTGGGAGAAAGCCTGCTTGGTCCTTATGTATCTCTTCCACTAACACTCTTTTTAGTCTTTTAGCTAAAATATCTGCAAAAATTTTGTAATCCACATTAAGCAATGATATGGGGCGATAGTTCTTAAGCTGCGTCTTTTCAGTCTCTATTTTCGGTACAAGTGTGATATATGCTTCTTTCCATGATTCTGGTGCCCTTTTCCCCTCCATTATTTCATTACAGACCTCTTTCAAAGGTTGTAGTAGCCATTCTTTTAAAGATCTGTAGTATCTAGAAGTCAGTCCATCCGGTCCTGGAGATTTACCCAATTGCATATTCTGAATGGCACCTTCTATCTCCTGTTCAGTTATTTTGTAATTCAACATTAATTTATTTTCTTGAGAGATTTTTTGTAATCCATTTGTTTTCAAAAATCGATCTACGTCAGTTTCTTTCTGTGGCCCTTGTGTATATAGTGTATTCCAAATACCTCTGGAAACAATTTCTAATCTCAGCTGGGTTCTGTATATTCCTTCCTACCACTTCTAAATTTGTAACTGTATTTAATTTTTGTCTTTTTTTCATTTGCCAAGCCAGCAATTTCCCACATTTATTAGCCGACTCGAATGTCTTTTGTCTCATTTGTTTAATTTTCCATTCTATCTCCTGATTCATCATTTTCATATCTTGCACTTGATATAACTTTATTTCTCTCAAAATCTCTTGAGACTTTGGTTTTGCTCTCAATTTTTTTTCACTTTCCTTTATTTTCTCCAAAATTTTATCCTTCTTCTCATTTTGGATTCTCTTCTTTAATGCATTCTGTTGTATCAGGAACCCTCTCATAACTGCTTTACTTGTGTCCCAGATTACTCTTTTTTCCACATTGGTGTTAATATTTATCTCAAAATAGTCTCTCAAGGTTTTTTGGGCCTTCTTAAGCACTTCTTCATCTCTGAATAAGGTGTCATTCATCCTCCATCTAAAGGAGCCAGTTGGTATTAGTTTCATTTCCATCTTAACAGCATTATGGTCGGAGCAGGTTTTTGGGCAGATTTCCACTTTTCTTGTCTTTGGTGCCATTCCTCTAGTTACCCATATTTGGTCAATTCTTGTCCATGTCATATTGGCTTCAGAAAAGAAGGTTCCTTCTTTAGCCATGGGGTTCTTTGTTCTCCAAATATCAACTAAGTCCAAGTTGTCTGTCATCTCAAAGAAAGTTTTCGGTAGTCTACCATCCTTAGTGACTAGCTGTCTTTGTGCCTTGTCCATATGTGTTTCATCTAGCCCCTTCTGGCCACTGAAAGCTTTCCGATGTGGTGGGCACAAACATGAGCCCCGTTGTCCCCCCGGGTGAGCCTCAGAGATGCTGTTCAAGTAGAAGAAGCCACGTTTCCTTGTTTTCTGCACAGACAAAAATGGATGTGTTGTTTTCCAGCAAAGGTCTGGGAGAAGCACAGGTGGGAAACATGCAGCTATGTCCCTGGGTGCGTGTGCGCATGCATTCATGTGGCAGTGCTGAGCGGCTTTCCCTCTCGTCTTGCAGCAGGTGGAGCTTATTGTCTGTCCACTGAACAATGCAGGTATTTGATGGCTGAGTGGTTGTGCACGGGGTTTGGGTGTGGTGTTATTTCTGGCATTTGGAAGAAGCTGTGCCCCCCAGGCAGCTAAGAGGTGGTGTGTGTGTGTGTGTGAGAGAGAGAGAGAGAGAGAGAGAGAGAGAGAGAGAGACAGAAAGATGCAGAGAAAGACAGACAGACAGACATCGATGTCTGCCTGCAGTTGCAGGCACAGAGGTGGGGGAAGGAAGGCTTTCCCCCTTGTCTTTGAACATCCCTGATCTTTACAGTTTCAGACTATACATTTCTGCATGTCTAGATGTGGTCCTCTCTGTTGATAGTTAATGCAATGGGTTGGGGTTGCCTGGCAACCACAGGGAGAACTAGGAGGAGGGAGGGAGGAGCTGTAGCAGAGAGAGAAAGAGAGAGAGAGAGAAGCAGCAGAAGAAGGAAGGAAGGAAGGAAGGAGTCCCTGCATGGTTAAGCCACCTCCATCCCACCCACATGGAGCAGAGCTGCCCTCCACTTTTTCTGGGGCCACCAGGGGCTTGCTCCTATCATCCCCACTGTGGTGAAAGCTGCATTTGTGAATTTCATTTCTTGCTTCTTCGTGACCTTCGCATGTCCACCCCATAACGTGGCATTTCCTGGACTGAGCTTAGGTTTCCTCAGGTGGGCGTTGACAACCGCCTCACTATAACCATGGGCTCTGTGGAGACTGCCCAGCCCTGGGGTCTGACCCTTTGACTGACCCAAGCTGGGCTGAAAGCCAAAGCCTCTTTCTCTGTGCATGAGGGCAGAAGCTTCATGGGGTCAGGTGGAGTTTCTGCACTGGGAGTGGTTCTTGACCCACATCTTGATCAGATTAAATGTTTCCATGGCAACAGGATGTGTGCTTTCTAGGAATGGAGGAGAGGGGCAGTTATGATGGGGCGGTTGGGGGGAGGGAAGGAGTCCTTCCAAACAATGCATTTTCTGTTCAGCATCCTAAAAATTTCAGCGAGGTAACCAAAGCCTCTTAAAAATGGGGTCACAATTAATGTGGCTCATAAAATCCATCGCCTTCTCCCCGAAGATGTCGCATTTTGGGCCTCCAATGAAAACAGAAGTTAAAATCCATTTCCTGTCAAGTGAACCGCAGGAATGAACCGGGTGCCTGGGGACTCTACCATAAATAATTCACAGGCACAACATCACATTAAAATCATGCTGCTGAGCTCAGGATACAAGCCCTCACCGGCCAGGAAATTCCAATTTTCCCACTCCAGCCTCTCTCCTGAAGCTGAAGCCCTCTCAAGGCAGGTTGCGAGACTGCTGCGGTGGGAGGGAGCAGGACAGCACCCCTTACCCCACAGGCCATGAAGGAGGGCACCCCATGCCCTACTCTGTCCCTCTTGGCCCTCGCTCCCCAGAACACAGCTCCACCTTCTGGGGTAGCAGGGAACTGAGCCTCCCTTGGATGCCATCCAACTCCAACTCCCATCGGTCAGTGTGGCTACCTGGGTGACCGCAGGGTCAGCTGCCATCCCTCAGTCCCCGTGGGCAAGATTGCTGCCAGCATGGGGCTTCTCCCAGAGTGGCTTTCCCCCCAGATCATAGAATGGAAGGGTTGGAAGGTACTGCAAGCGCAATCTAGTCCAATCCTCTGCAGTCCAGGAGGCTCTTGCCCAACGTGGGGCTCAAGCCCTTGACCCTGAGATTAAGAGTCTCATGCTCAACCAACTGAGCTTTCCCAGCTTCTTTAGTTCTGTTCACTTGTGCATGTCGGCAGCCTCCCAAGCCCTTCCAGCAGTGCCTTTGTGCCTTGAGACCTCTCCAGCCCTTCCTCAGGGTATGCTGAGGTCTGGCCAGCTGGCCTTTTCTGCCAGGGCTCTCAGGCTGGATTTTAGCCTATCCTTGGCTGCACCCAAACCTCAGCTTTTCCAGGATGGCTGTACCGCTTTGGGGGCATTTTGAGTGCAACAGCAAGATGTGACCTTACCCCATGGGAAGGTCTTGTGGTGGCCTCTTGTGGCCTTGCGCTCATCTGCCCTCCTTCCTCCCCGGAGTCAGCTGCACCCCGTAGCTCTTGGCTGGCCTCTGATCTGCTCAGAAGATCGTCAGGATTTCCTGCAAGCCCAGAGTGACTCAAGGCCAGGTCAGGGCAGCTTTGCAAGGAGAGGGAATTCAGAAAGCCAAAGACCATTGTGAACATTTCTCTTGAAAGCAGGATAGAGATGAGACCCAGGGAGTTTATAGGATTCTGCCCTTCCTGTTTTGGCTGTGATTCTAAAATGGTCTTAGGCAGAAGGGACGATCAGAAGTGGGGATCCACAAGGTCGTTTCTCTTCTCTTCGCTTTCCATGTTGTACAGTGACCCTTTCAGGGAGAGGCAGAGTTTCCCAGAGCTCTTTCTCAAATCTTTCTTTCTCTGTGTGTTTCGCATCTGTTGGGGTCATTCTGAGTGCTGCAGCGACCAAGACCTCCCCATCCTGTTCTCTTAGCTGCAGGGGAGGGAGGGAGGGCTGTGCTGTGCTGTGCTGTGGCAGCCCCTGCCTCCTCTTCCAGGGGCATCATCAGTAGCAAGCAGGGAGGCGATTCTCTATTGCAACAAGATTAAGCTTAATCCTGCATTAACCTATTTGATCATTTTGCAGCCCAGCTGAATAAATTGCAATTAATGGCAGGCACCTGGAGCCCTGTGATAATCCTGTGTGCGAGTGCATGTGAGAGAGTGAGCAGCCTCCCCTACAGCAGCCCTTCAAGCCCACCAGCCTGGCAGTTGGTGATAAATGCTGCTGGCACAACTTTTATCTCCAGGCAGGGTGCTCTGCACCTCCTTGAACCAAGTGACACAACATCTCTCTAATTAGTGCTAAGCGGGGAGTTTTCCCCAGCCTCTCTTGCCCTGTCAGATGGGGAATTTTCCAGATAAGCTGACCCTCATTTTGCAAAGGCCTGTCTCTGGATTATACCCCTGAGAAAAGAGCTTTATTCTGCCTGGATAAGCAAAGTATTTTTTCCAAAGTGATTTGCAGTCTTTTGAAGTGAGTCACCCTATACAGAGCCCAGATAGCCTCTGTGCAGCCAGACCCGCCTTCATGGCCAATGGGGAGCTGGAGGGAGAGGCAGCCCCTTCTCCCACTTGCCTTTAAAGCAATGTTGAAAAAACAGGCTGGGCCTCACTTTTTACTTGAATGGGTGGTAAGTCATGGGTTAAAATGGATGAAGAAACTGACAGGCTGAGTGTTGGAACAAGGCCCTGCTAGGGCATGCACACATGGGGACTTGTTTAGCTTGGCATGCGCACCTTGAAAAGATTTTTAATTGTTTTTAAAATACACATTTCTTGAAATACCAGATTTGCACAATTGGTCAAAACACGTGTTGCTCCAAGAAAGGCAAGCTTTTGCAATTGTTTGCACGAAATGCTGCCTCTTCCTTTCCCACCTCCTGTGCTTCATAGAATAGAATCATAGAGTTGGAAGAGACCACAAGGGCCATCGAGTCCAACCCACTGCCAAGCAGAACCCCCTGCCAAGCAGAACCCCCTGCTTGCAAGGAGAAATTGTTAATTTTAATTTTAATATAGCTGTTTTGTGCAAAAGCACTTCTGTGCAAAGAGCTGTTTTAAAAATAAAAGCACAATGAATGTGCCTTCACCAGCAATGGGCCATGAAGGGCCACCTGCATCCCTTTCTTTGCTCAGATGACAACAAAATGAAAGCAGGGTTGGGGGCAAGAGATGGCACCCAGCAAAATTGTCACCCCCAATGTAAAAAAGCCCCGCCCACTCCATGTGCTTCAGCAGCACTTTTCTATGGGATTTTCTTCCTTTAGCAGATTATCCATAGATTGGGAACATCCGGATTTAGTGGGGGGGAAAGTGCTGACTGCCACTTTGATGCTGAGGATGACACAAGGAGCTCCGGCTACCGCAGTTGTGCTGTGGGGAGCAGCTGGGGCTTGGCTGTCCATCCTGGCCTCTGAGGGCAGCTGGAAGGAGACCGGCGGGGCGGGGGTCCTTGTGAGCAGGTGGGCGACGGAGAAGGCAGGCCTGGGCCTGGGAGAAGCTGCCTTGGGGAAGCCCCTTGGGGCCGCCCACTCTGCTTTTACAGGAGGTGTTTGCACAACAGCCATCGTAGCCCTGGAAAACTAGATAGTGGGAACGTGTGGCTTTGCTAGGGAGACAAATAGGCTTCTTTTGTGCTGGGCCGGACTCTTTCCTTTGCTCGGCTCGGTCCAGCCTGCTGGGCTCCCGGTGCCGGGCTCCCCTCGGGAGCTGCGCTTGGCTAGCCGGAGCGAACCTGGGCGGGGGTGCGCGGGCCCCGCTTGCCCCGGCGGCGCTGCCGGGGACGCGGCTGGCAGCTGCGCGAGGCGGCGGCGGCGAGGCTTCCCCGACTCCGCAAAGGGAGGGCGCCCGGAGCGGCGAGCACTAGGGCCCGGGAGGCGCCCCGCTCCCGAGCTGGAGCAGGCGGGCTGCGCGGAGCGAGGGAAGGAAGTCATTAGTGCGGCGGCGGCGGCGGCGGCGGGCGGAGAAGCAGCGCCGCGGCTGGCCGGGGCGTGGATGTGGGGCTCGGGCAGGCGGGCGGGCAGGCAGGCGCTGCTGCTGCTGCTGCTGCTGGGGGCTGTTTTGCGCGCAGGGCCCGGAGCCCCGCGGGGGCGCGCGGTCCGTGGGGCTTTCCTGCGGGCCGGGCTCGGCGGCGGCGGCGGCGGCGGGGCGGGCGGCTTCCCGGCGCGGCCGCCGCCCCTCGCCCTCCGGCCTGCCTGGCGCTCTGCGGAGGATGCCGCGCCTCCCGGACTCCCCGCGCGGCCGCCCAGCGGCGCGCTCCGGCCCCCGGGCGCCGTGAGCGGCGGAGCCGGAGCTGTCCCGCCCCGAGGGCAGGCAGGCAGGCAGGCAGGCAGGAGGCAGCATGAGTGCCGCTGCCCGAGCCCTTGAGCCCGCCGCCAGCAGCGCCAGCCCCGTCCCGGCTTGATGCTCAGGAGCCCGGCTGTACAAATATGATGAAATGGCAGCCCCGGAAGAAGGTGAGCGCGCGCGGCCCCGGCAGGCGACTCGTCCCGGGGGCATCTCTCCCCCCCGGGGGGCTGGTGTGGGGAGGTGGCTAAAGCGGCAAGGGGGGCCCTGCTGCCCGGACTCCGCGCATGGCCAGGGAGGGTCCTGTCATCCGCTGGCTGGTGCTCCTTCCTTCCCAGGAAGGGCAGCCCTGCGGGGAGACGGGGGTGGGGAGGCGCTTTGCCCCGCCACGTGTGGAGCGGATGCCCCCCTGGACCCGTCTCGGTGCAGCCTTGGCCGCTGCGCACGTGCCAGGCGGCTGCCCTTCTGTGTGCCACTGCGGTTGTGCTGGGCTGCTGCTGCTGCTTTGAGCTCACGTCTCAGCTGGCAGTAAATCTCCCTCTTTCAGGCCATTTCCTTATATGGCCGCTTTGTTGGAAGTAGAGTTTCCTAAGCTGATCGTCCTTCTGCAGGCAGCGCCAGCCAACTGTGGCGTTGGGTGGGGAAGGGACGGCTGCTGTGGGTGATGGGGGCTCCTGGGGTTCCCAGGGCGGCTCGCTGCTTTACCTTGGTGGCTCACCGCTGAGCAACAGGACCTGTCAGTCCCCTGTGCTGCATATTGCAGCTGTGCCGGCCACCAGGTATCGCTCTTCCTTGGTACTCTGCTGTGCCACGGAGCTGGCGCAACCAGGGCCATTGCCTATCTTTGCTTGCCAGGGACTTCCTGCCTTTTGCCTCAGTGCGGGAGCTGGGAAGGGGCAGGCGGGCGGGCGCCCTTTCTCACACCCAGGCACACACCCTGCCTGCCTGACTTCCCACCCACCCTCCTCTGGCAGTGCCCTCTCCACCTCTCCAGCATGTTTTTCAAAGCCTGTTTTTGTCATTCGGTGGAGCTGGCCGAGTCAAGTCCTGTGGTTTGCGCTTTGGACCCCCCTTTGGGCTGCAGTTGCAGAAGCCTTGACTCAAACTGCTGAAATATTATTCTTGGCAGCTGGAAGAGGCTCTTCGAAGTGTCGGGGTTCTCTCTGCAGGATCGGTTCACCCAGGCGATGCTTAATCACAAAACCAGAGGCTGGAGTTTGTTCTTTGTGCTCGCGTCTCAGCCACAATCCTCACCAGGGCTGGTTCCACCCTCTGCCGGAGAAAGATCACTTTGCTCTTGGCCTCGGCTATCAAATGTCTCCTGAATCTGCTTGGTCTGTGAGATGATGGAAACACTCCCTCTCCATTTGCTCAGACACAGCAGGAAAGAGCTCCCTGGCACAGGCGGCTGGCAGCCCTCGCTGCATTTGTGGCGTGAAAGGGGCTGCCTGCTCGGCTCCAGACTAAGAGTGGTGCCAGGACGGTGCCATCTGTGATGCCAACCAATAGCACTTGACCGTCGTTCCTGCACCATTTGGCTCTGAGGTGAGGCCCAGCCGCTTGCCTGGTGAGCCCAAACACGGTCAGCTCTGAACTGCTCCAAAGGGCTCTCTTCTCTGCCCCACTCCTCTTGTGGGTTGCTTGCTCTCCATAGTTTTACAGGAGCCTCTTTGTTTGGGGGGCGGGGATGGCAAGGGAAGGCTGGCAGGTGGGGAGAGTGTACCGTAAATGCCCATGTGTTTGGAGCTGGTGGTTCTGGTGTGGGCACCCTATGGAAAGCACGCCTCTTCTGTTTGTATTTGTATCCAGTTATGCCACTTTCATCAATACCACACCAGGCAGTGTCCCTTAAAGGCAAGAATAGATGGGCACCAACCCCCTGCCCCCAAGATGGCCCCTGGGGAGCTGGCCTTGAAAAAGGAGTGGTCTTGTTTCAGAGTTGCCCCTCCTTGTGGTACATGTAGCTTCTGGGGGGTTTCAGGCACAGAAGGTGTACAGTGGTATCTCGGGTTACATACGCTTCAAGTTACAGACTCCGCTAACCCAGAATTAGTACCTCGGGTTAAGAACTTTGCTTCAGGATGAGAACAGAAATCGTGCAGCGGCACAGCAGCAGCAGGAGGCCCCATCAGCTAAAGTGGTGCTTCAGGTTAAGAACAGTTTCAGGTTAAGAACGGACCTCCAGAACGAATTAAGTACTTAACCCGAGGTACCACTGTATCCTCTTTTGGCTCATCTTAACTCTTCTCAAGTCTTTCTTTCCCTTGACAGGGTCTTGCAGGCTTTGAGATATTTAGCCAGCTCCATCCCATTCTGTCGGTTTTGCTTCGGGGGTGGGGGTGGGGAATCCAGCACTAATTCAAGGAGGTTCCTGCCTTGAATTTTTCTTCCCCTCCCCCTGCCGACAACTATAAATAAGAAAAAGAACAGGGAGACAAATTCTTCTTCTTGATTAGTTATTAGTTATTCGCTATCCTGGTTAGCTCAGCTGGTTGGAGCGTGGTGCTTCTAATACCCAAGATTGGAGGCTTGATCCCCGTAAGGGACAGCTGCATATTCCCGCATTGCAGGAGGTTGGGTCCCTTCATCATCTGAACACCAGAAATACGGCAATCTGTTTGGGGTTAACAGGGTGCCCCCCCCCCAGGACTACAGCGCCTGTCGTCCTTGACCATTAGTCATGCTGGCTGAGGCTCTTGGGAATTTTGGTTGCTGGAAACCACAGGAGGGGAGAGTGCTGTCGTGCTCCGATTCTGCTTGTGGGGTTTCCACAATAGGCCTCTGGTTGGCCCCTGTGAGAACAGGATGCTAGACTAGATGGGCCCCCTTAGGCCTGATCCAGCAGGCTTTTCTTATGCTCTTATGTGATGCCCTCCATATGTTTTGGACTGCATTGAGTACCCTTGATATAAACTAAAGGTTCTGTAGTCTCAAGCCTACCCATTCTGAACAGAGGAGAGGTGCAAAAGGCTTCTGGTTGTGTGGCAGTGGCTAATATAGGCAAGTTCCCCCCATTGACTGGTGGCAGTGGGTAGGAGGCATGGATGTGGCTGCACCCTTCTGTTTTTGATTTGGCTGCCATTTTGTGTCATGCCACACCCCACCGGAGCCATTTTAAAAACTGATGCCCATGGTACTTTGGAAAAAAATGCATTTGTACTTAGGAACTATGTGCATTTGGGTTCCTACCTGATTTTGGGATCAATATTTGTCCTTGTCTGCTCCAAAGCCTTGGATTACCCTGGCTGACATTCACTCATCCATGGTATTAAGCAGTGGTTGACCTGCAACATCTCCAGATACTTCATAATATTCTGAAGGTAATTGGCCAAGACCTGGTGATTTGTTCTTCTTAGTTTTCTTTGTTTTTGTTGTTGTTTAGTTGTTTAGTTGTGTCCGCCTCTTCGTGACCCCCTGGACCAGAGCACGCCAGGCACTCCTGTCTTCCACTGCCTGCCGCAGTTTGGTCAGACTCATGCTGGTAGCTTCAAGAACACTGTCCCACCATCTCGTCCTCCTTGTGCCCTCCATCTTTCCCAACATCAGGGTCTTTTCCAGGGAGTCTTCTCTTCTCATGAGGTGGCCAAAGTATTGGAGCCTCAGCTTCAGGATCTGTCCTTCCAGTGAGCACTCAGGGCTGACTTCCTTAAGAATGGATACGTTTGATCTTCTTGCAGTCCATGGGACTCTCAAGAGTCTCCTCCAGCACCATAATTCAAAAGCATCACAGCCTGTTTAAACTAAAGAAACTAAGGATCCTAGAAACTAAGATAACCCTTAGGAAACGCAGGAGCCCCTCTTTTCCCTTCTTGAAATTCTGCTCCAGGCAGGGGAGGGGGAAGTGTCTTGTGATGGTCCCAAGGGCAGCCTGTCAGCATCCTGCACCGCTGCCCTTAGCCGAGCTTGATTATTTACAGGCAAGTTCTGCATCTGCCCCCAGAAGGGTTATTGATCTGGAGCTGCCTCATTGCTCCAGCGAAGTAGATGTGTGTTTGCTCTCAGTGTGTGAGCCAGATTCTTTTGTGAGAGAAGGAGTCGCCCAGAGTCCCCAGAGCTCACCTTGCCTATATGTGGGGCCTTGTGGTGAGGCGGACAGAGTTGTGACAGTGTATTGGGACTGTCCACTGCTTTGCCTGTGGCTGCAGGAAATGGGATCTCTTGCTTGACCTTCTTCTTGCCAGGGATTTTGTAGCAGGAGGTAACACACCTTGACTCCTCTTCGCACCATTTGTGAAATATTGCAGGCTGGAGAGTTCTGGGTTGTTTTCAAAACCTCTTTCCTCTTGAGATGACAGCTTTGGAGAGAGCTGCTGCTGGCTTTGAGCTGAGTTGCCGGGAGATGGGTGGGGGCAAAGCAGGAAGAGGAGTCCTTGTGGCGGCGGGAGGGGACGCTGCCCCCTTTCTCCTTCCAGTGGCAACCCCTCTCCCTTGCTCAGTGCCACTGCATCATCAGTGCATGCAGCTGGCATGGATGTGTGGCCCTGTTGCAAAGCCCCTGTGGGTGCCACCTGCCTCTGCTGAGCATCCCCCAGGGTTCTGGCTGCTCCAGCCGTGCCCTTGCACCATCATGATGGAAGCTCTGAGCACCTCCATCAGGGAGCTCCCCTTCTCCCTGAAGAAGAGCACCTGCATAAGAGGCTAAGAAAAACCTTGTAGCTGCATTGGGCCAAAGGGGGCCCCTCTAGTCCTGCTCTCATCAAGGCCAACCAGGTGCTTATTATGGGAAACCTGCCAGAAGGGCACAGGGTTGTTGTGCCTCCTTCTTTTTGGGTGCAGCGATACGTCCTCCTGGGTGGGTCCAGGCCATCCCTGGGGCTCCCCGTTTGTCCTCAGGGAAACGGTTGTGTGAAGTTGTGGCATAGACAATGCTTGGTATGGGCATGGATTCTGCCATGTCTCTCTTTTCCCTTCTGTGTGCAGCACACTGGCTCCCCCACAGGTAGCCCTGCTCTCCATCTCCCCTCATTCCCAGCCAGCCTTAAAAAGGCTCAGAGCTGCAGCCAAAGGATCTCAGGAGGCCTCCCTTTGGACTGCTTTCCACTTTCTGTGAAGTTGAGGCTTGGTTAGGCTGCTTCACCTTCCTGCCAGGCCCAAGATTCACCAGCCTGGTTTGTGCTTTGAAAATCTCTGGATAGTTAGGTTAACAGAAAAGCCAGGTGCTCTCGTGGGCAGAAATGCTGAGAGGAGGTCAAGCGATTTTGTTTCTGGCTCCGTTGCCTTGCAGAGTATTGGAGGCTGAATCCTGCAAATGGCTGTGGCTCCTGAGTGTTGTGGGGATTTCAGAGTGGAGGGGCTGAGTCACACCCTGCTCTGCTTCCCTGCGACTGGCATGGCGGGGGGGGGGGACGGGACGGACTTTCCTTGGGCCTCTTTGTCTGGCTGAACAAGCGGCTCTTCGTTTGTTCCTCTGTCAGCTGCGGGTGGGGCTTTTGGGTTTGCAAAAAGCCAAATAAGGGGAGGGAGATTGGACTGGGGGCTGAAGGAAAGTCAAGCCTATGTGCGAATGATGAGCCCAGAGAGGGGAGGGGGGTTTGGGACCCATGAAGGCTGCTGCTGGTGGTGGTCTTGGAGGCTCCACATCTAGATAGGCAATGGAGTCTGGTGTGGGGAAGACTGTCTTTTCTAGGGCTGGTCAACCTGGGAGCAGATTTTCTTCTGCCAGGTCTTTGTTCTGTGCCTCCAGAATAAACTGAGCTTTCGTTGCCTACCTGAGAACTGGAGGAGGTCTGAGTTTTGCTTTGTTCTGACTGTGGAGCTTCCCATTGTCCCTGCTTTTGCCCGCATTCTGGATTCTGTGGAACAAATCCTGGCTACTGCCCCACCTGTTTCTCTCCCTGTTTGCCCCCCCCCCATCATTTGGGGTTTAATTTTCAAAGAATTTGGCATCCTTATCCTGCCGAATGGTTTTGTGACAGGCTTGAGGATGATGGTGGTGATTCAAAAAGGCTTTCTCTACCTTGTTTAAATGTCATGTTGACGTTGGCTCTAAGTGAGGAGTGGCCTTGTGACTGACACAAATACCATCCAATCAACACTGTGCAAAGCCACCTTCAGAAGTTGCCACATGTGGCACAGCTGTGATGAGGCTCAGGGCTGAAATCAGATGGGATGCCTTCTGGCCAACAGGGGAGGAACTGAGGCAGCACCTAGGCTTCCTTGTGGCACCCTTCTTTCTCTGCAAAGCCTCCTCCGATTTGGGGGCAAGCACTGCTGTTGCTCCTTAAGGAGAAAAGGTGTGTGTTGGGGGTGGGGAGTCTGGGGAGTGGCAGGCCTCTCTTGGACGAGCCTTTTGACAGCAGTTCTGCTCCCTTGGAGGAGCAAGTTCTTGCTTTCTTTGTGGGGAAAGCAGAATTGGGCACGTCCTCCCCCCTTGCTCTGAGGCCTTGTCTCTTTCTGCGTGGGCCACAGGCTGGAGCTGCTGGGTTGGAGTGAGATTTATTTCATAAAATTTATATACTGCTTGAATACAAAGGAAGACCTCGGAAGGGTTTCCAAAGCAGCTGAAGGAGCTCCCTGGCACAGACTTCGTTGGAGGTGTACAGAGGTTTGTTTTGTGGCTCAGTTTTGCTGGCCAGGCTTCATCCCTCCTCTTCCCCATTTTTCGTTTCCTCTGGGGTGTGGGGTGCCTTTGGGAGAGTCTCCAAAGGGCTGTGTTAGGCTTTGTGGGGTGTAGGGTAGGAGTCTGAATGGTAGAATGGTTTGTTCTGGGCTAGGAGTCTAGCTGCACCACTGGTTCTGTGCCACTGGAGCCACCACTGAAAAGCCCTTTTTCTGGGGGTCCAGACCTCTTAACTGAAGATGGACCACCAGGAGGGCCATAGAAGTGTAGAGTTGGAAGGGACCCCAAGGATGACCTAGTTCAGGCATAGGCAAACTCTGGTCCTCCAGATGTTTGGGACTACAATCCCCACCATCCCTTGCTAACAGGACCAGTGGTCAGGGATGATGGGAATTGTAGTCCCAAACATCTGGAGGGCCAGAGTTTGCCTATGCCTGACCTAGTTCAACCCACTGCAATGCAGGAATCTCAGTGCTTGTGGTCTACTAAGACCCCTTGATCCTTTTCACATGTAAGCCAGTTGTTTCCCATCTTATATTTGTGCAGCTGGTTCTTCCTGCCTAAGTGCAGAACCTAATCCCCCCCACTGAAATTCATTTGTTAGTTTTGGCCTAGTTTTCCAATCTGTTAAGGTCATCTTGAATCCCTAGTCTGTCTTCTGTGGCATTGGCTACCATTCCCAGTTCAGTGCCAGGTACAAATTTGATGAGCATCACCTCAGTTCCTTTGTGCAAGTCATTTATAAAGATGTTGAACAAGAACAGGCCCAGGAGAGAACCCTGGGGCACCCCACTTGTCCCTTTTTTCCAGCATGACGAGGACTCATTAATGAGTACTCTTTGGGTTCAGTCAGTCAACCAGCTACAAAGCCACCTAACAGTTACCTTGTCTAGGCCACATTTTACCACCTTCTCCACAAGAATATCATGAGGGCCTTTGTCAGAAGCCTTACTGAAATTAAGATACGCTACATCCACAGCATCCCCCTGATCCACCAAACTGGTAACTCTATTGAAAAAAGAAATGAGATTTGTCTGGCATGACTTGTTTTTGAGAAACCCATGCTGGGTGTTAATAACCACAACATCCTTTTCTAAGTGCTCACAGACAGACAGACTGGACCTTTCCTGTGTCAAGCTGACCAGTTGGTATTTCCCTCCCTTTTTGAAGATGGGGACAACATTTGCCCACCTCCAGTCTGCAGAGACCTCACCTGTTCTCCAACAATTCTCAAAGCGTAGAGGCTCTGAGATTACATCCTCAAACTCTATAGTACCCTTTGGTGCAGCAAATCAGGCCCAGGAGATGTGAATTCATTTAAAGTAGCTCGGTGTTCTCTTACCACCTTTTTTCCTGTCTTGGGCTTCTGGTCCTTGCTGGCATTGTTTATACTGTTATCACCAGGTTGGGCACTGCTTTCCTTTGGGGTGAAGACAGAGGCAAAATAGCTGTTGAACAGTTCCTCCTCCTCTGTGACACCCAATAACATTTCTCTGTTGTCTTCATGGAAGAGACCGACTAATTGCTTGTACTTTGAACCAAAGCCAAAGAAACCTTTTTATTTTTAACCTCCCTTGCAAATCTGAGTTCATTCTGAGCTTTGGACCACCTGACCTTCTCCCTGCCATTGCTGGCTACTCATATATACTCTTATTTCATGATTTCTCCCATTTCCCATTTCTTATACATGCCGCTCTTAAATCTCAGTTCATCTTCAAGTTTCCTATGCAGCCATAGATGCCTCCCTCTTTTATTGTGCCTCTTTCCACCTTTGGGCCTCCGATATTTCACTTTTAAGAAACTCCTATCCATCTTTGAGTATTTCTGGCCATACTACATCCAGTAGTTTCTTACACTTTTTGAAATCAGCCTTCTTAAAATCCAGAGTGCATGTCCGACTACAATCAGCTTTCCCTTGCCTGTGTATAATGGAACCCAAAAGGCTATGATCACTTCCTCCCAAGGTTCCCAATACTTCCATTTCATCAATCAGTCCCTCCTTGTTGGTGAGGACCTGGTCCAAGAGAGGTAACCCCCTTGTTGCTTCCTTCACCTTCTGGGAAGTGAAATTGTCAGTGAGGCAATTGAGAAATTTGTTGGAGAATTTGAATTCCAACAGATATTGGGGGTATTTTAAGTTTCCCATGGCTTATCCTTCTTTTTTGAATGTTTGGTAATCTGCTCTAGGAAGGCATCATCCAAGTCCTCAGTTTGGCTTGGGGAGTCTATAGCAGCACCCACAGTAAGGTCATTGTGTTTCTCTCTTTTACAGTTTTTACCTGTATACTCCTGATGTACCTTCCATGCTTCAAGTAATGGATCTCTTCACATACTTTCTATATAGTGCTACATCCACTTTGCACATCCTTTATATATAATGCTGCTACTCCTCTCTTTTTGGTTAATTTCTTTTGAGCAGACTGTTCTCAACTTCTGTATTACATTTAATGGTCTCATCCCACCAGGTTTCAGTAATGCCTATTAGGTCATATTTGCCATCCTGTATTAAGAGCTCAAGTTCTTCTTGCTTGTTTCCCATACTCTGTGCATTTGTGTTGAAACAACTGAAACCATGGGCCATTCCTCTGCACACTGCTGCTTTTGTCCCCCTCTGTAGGGAGTCACGTCTCTTCCTTCTCTGGGAAGTAGCAGGAATTGTTCTGCACACACTGATCTAAGAGCAGATCTTAGAGTACAGGCTGATCACTATGGATGAAGGTGTTATTGCAGATATTTATTTAGATCTCAAGCCTTTTTGGGTTTTTAGTGTCAAAGTAAGCACCTTGAATTGGACCCAGAAAATGATAGCTAATATTCTGTCCCTATCAGCAGTCTTGTAGCAGCATTTCTGGGCTGCCTTCAAGAGCAGCTCCATGGAGAGCACATCACAGTAGTTGAGCATGAGTATCCCTGGCCAGGCTATCCGTGTCCAGAAATGGCTGTAGTTGCTGCATTTGGCTAGCTAAAGCCAGACATAAAGGCTCCTAGTCACCAAGGTCACCTTGGCCTTAGGTGTCAAGATGGTTTCAGAAGTACCTGTTGCTTCAAGCAGGGTGCAGCCCCATTAAGAACAGGTAATTCCGCCAGTTCTGAGGCCCTTCTTCGTGTGCCGCCTCCTTGAGAGGTTTGGAAGGTGACAACAGGAGAACAGGCCTTTTCTGTGGTGGCTCCCCATCTGTGGAATGCTCTCCCCAGGGAGGTTTGCCTGGCGCCTTCATTATACACCTTTAGGTGCCAGGCAAAAACACTCCCCTTTAACCAGGCCTTTGGGTGATTGGCATCCAATGCCCTTTTAAAACGTGTTGGGGGGCGTTATTGGGTTGTTTTTGTTTTGATTATGTATTTTGTGGTTTTATATTCTGATTTTATCCTATGAACTGCCCTAAGACGTGCAGGTATAGGGTGGTATACAAATTTAATTAATTAATAATAACAATAATAACTCTGGGACTTGGGAACCTGCCTGGTCCATCTTGCCTGGTTCCCGTTTCTGTCTGCAGGCCCACAGGCTGCCTCCACACCTGGGCTTGAGCCTCTCTGTGCTTCTCCTGGTCCTGATGAGGGAGACGGAGAGCAAGGGAAGGGAGCGAGAGCGCCATGTGTCACTTCATCCCTGTCTTGCCGGGATGGGGAGGGAGGAGGGCAAAGGGCACCTGCTGGGTGTCTGGCAGCTGCCTTGGCAGAGCTGGGGGAGGGAAGTCTCTTGTGTCTTCCCTGCTGCTGGCTGTGCCTTCCCACTGGCTTTCTCTCTCCACTTCCATGTCTTCTGCTGCCCGAGGGATCGTCTTCCATGGAGATTCTCCTGCAGATGATGGACTCCTCCCAGCAGCATGTCACCTTGCCTTCAGATCATTGTGCTGTCAGCAGCGGGGGGGGGGGGGGGGGCTGTGAATTTTGGTGCTGAATGTAGGGCAGAGCCACCCCTCTCTGAAAATGTGCTGGAGCCAGCCAAGAACAGCAGCTGGCTCTCAAGTGCCGTGTTGCTGGGCCTGCTTGCTGGCCTGGCGGGGGGGGGGAACCCTCCTCCTTGTTCTCCAGACTGAAGGAGGAAGCAGGAGATGGGAGGGTGCTGATGGGTGCCTAGCCAGGGTGGCTGTGCAGCCATGATGGGGAAGCGGTGGCGGTGATTGTGGGGCTTGGCTTGCCTTTCCCTTCAGCTCACCAAGAATCCTATGGGCACAGCTCATTGGTCATTCTTGTGCTCTCTGTGCTGTTTTGCTTGGCTTTGAGCAGCTTCTGCAACAGCTGTTGCCATGTTTTCCCTAATTGCCCTCAGAAAAAAGAGCCCCTTGGAGGAGAAATGCCTTCAGGCATTGCACACTCCTAGCACAGAGAGGGGGGAGCTGTGCTGGGCTTAGGGGAGGGGGGGACTGCTTCCCCACCCCACTCGGCTGTAATGGTGGGGCTGAGTCGTGGGGAGCGGGGGGGGGGGCTTTCCCCCCACAGAGCTTTAACCTTTAAAGCCCTATATGGCCTAGGACCCTCGTACCTACGGGACCGCCTCTCCTGGTATGCCCCACAGAGAAACCTACGGTCTTCAAATAAAAACATCTTGAAGGTCCCAGGCCTCAGAGAGGTTAGGCTGGCCTCAACTAGAGCCAGGGCTTTTTCGGCTGTGGCTCCGATCTGGTGGAACGCTCTGTCACAAGAGACTAGGGCCTTGCGGGACTTGACATCTTTCCGCAGGGCCTGCAAGACAGAGCTGTTCCACCAGGCCTTTGGCCAGGGCACAGCCTGACTCCCTCCCTCGGCAATCTTCGCAGAGCTCTGGCCCAACGGTTGCCAGTGGCTTGAATTAATTAATTTTTATAATGAATGATTTTAGAATGTTGTTTATGTTGTACTTTTGTACTGTTTTATTGTTGTTAGCCGCCCTGAGCCCGGCTTCGGCTGGGGAGGGCGGGATATAAATAAAATTTATTATTATTATTATTATTAGAGATGGAAGAGTGACGAAGGCATCACCCAGCAATGGGCATTCATGAGCAAAGGCCCTGCTGCTGACCCCACAGCGACACCAAGCGCTGACCTCCTGCCATAGTGGAGAATTTTGGAGGGCACAAGAATGGCTTGCGATAATGGCACTCCTTCCCTCACCCCAACTGGTTCCTGTTAAGAACCATAATTGCAGCCATTGAATGAAATACTTCAAGGTGTCATTTCTCTCTGGGCTCCATTCCCAGTGGAGGCTAACAGCACCTGACACCTGAATTCCAGCCAGGTGGGAAAAGTGGAGGGCCCCGCTTTATTTCTACTTGGCACTTTGGTTTAAACCCAAGTTACAGGAAGGCTCCTTGGAACCACATCAGGCTGGCTGTACATTAAGATCCCTGCTGGAGGCTTTCCTTGTTCCCCTGCCTCCTGATGGCTGAAATGGGTGAGCAGGACTTGGGGAGAGGGACCTTTTTCTGCAGTGGACCCACAACTTCATAGTTCACTGCCAGCTGATCTCTGCAAAGCTCCTGTCTCTTAGAATAGCTTTGAAGACCCGTTTGTTTGGGGTGGCTTAAGTAGGAGAGATGGGTCATTTTTTAATGCTGCTCCTTTTCACTATTGGCTGGGCTGATTTTTGTGTTTATATTCTGGGCGGCATGTGGGGCTTTGTAGTATTGGTGTTTTATAAAAGTTGTGGGTCTCTTGCAGAAATTGCTCAGTATTTTACATTTCACTATTGCAGAAGCTGTATTCTTACACGGTTGTTACGTCAACCACTGTGAGAGAGTTTTACTCAGAAAGGTGGCTGATAAATGCTTCAAAATAACAAATGAAATGAATTCTGATACCAGGAAGGTGGCTTCTTACAGTTTGAAATGATACTGTCATGCAACCCTTCTCTTGGGCTCCCGGGGGCGGGGGGGGGGGGGCTGGAGGAGGAGGAAGAGCAGGGCAGGTGCTGAGCCTGAATGGGGGGTGAGATGCTGCAGTCTGAAGATTGGGCTGCTTTGAATCTTCTTGCTCCTTCCATGCGGGCTGGATGCCAGAGAGAGAGAGAGATATGGGGGCCTCCTCCTCCTCCTCCTCTGCTTGGCTTTATGGTTTGTAAGCTCCTCTTGATCAGTGAAATGGGAGTGCAAAGCAGAGCTCCAGCTGAGCTGTGTGATTCCTCTGAGACCCTCCAGGATGGCTGGCTTTTGCCCCTTGGATGCAGCCTTGGAAATCCTCCCCCTGAGGTGGTGGAAGTGGCGGGGGTCCTGCTTCCTCCTGGACCCACTTCAGGGTCACCGCTGGCAGAACTGTCCAGATTGCACCCCCTAGCCACTAACAAATTAGCTCTTCTTTCCGCCTCTCCTCCAACCCCCCCATTCAGTTCACCCACTATTTCAAACCTTTTCTTATGAGGCAATAATATTTTTATTTATAGATATATCTATGGACATATTTTAAAGCCCATTTTGCACACACACCCTTGCCTGCGACCCAGGCGGGGGCCCACCTCACCACCTCCTAGCTTTGGCCCTGCCACTGGGACCCCCCCTCCCGTTTTTCTTAGTCTTTCCATCTCCCACATTGGGGTGTGTCAAACCTCCCCAGTCCACACCTAAAGCCAAGAAGAGTCCATCTTGGGGCCTCAGGGTGTGATCTAGAGGTCTGCTGCTTTTTTTACTGCTTTGTACCACCCTGCTCTGATCTTTCAGCAGAGCTCTGAAATCATAGGAAAATCAAGTTCTGCCATGACCCCAAACTCTCTGTGAAGATGAGATCTCTTAGCAGCAGCAGCAGCAGCGTCCTTGCCCTTCCAGCCAGGGAGGTGTGTGTGTGTTTTATGTGCTGCCCAGCAGAAGCCAGTGGAGTCCCTTGCTCAGGGTTTTCCTTTGAAGGCTGTGCTGGGTTTCTGTCTTCGCATCCTTTGGGCTCACAGAGCTGTGTGTGAGCAGGAAAAGCAGCCGCTGCTTACCAAGTGGATTTTGATTCCTATTGTGAAGCTCCACAATGCCCGTCTCATTTCCGTGGGGAGATGGTGATATGGGGACGGCAGAGGTGCTTGGCTTCTGTGTGGGAAGGAGCTGCCCGGTGGTGGAGGCAGCGAGGAAGGAGGAGTGCCAGGGCCACTTTCCCCTTCTGCCCTCGTCTGGTGCCAAATCCAACAGGAATGCTCCAGGGCTTGAGGAGCTGAGTCTCCACGGCAGAGGTGGGCAGCCCTTTTGGCCCTGGGAACCAGCTTTGATGGTTGGGCAGGGCAACCAAGATGTCTGTTGCATGATGGCACTATGTCACCACGTGATTGACAGGTGGGCTGCACCACTTGCTTTTCCGCAACCCTTGCATGGGGTTGCCAAGCTTAGGAAGCGCAGTGCCAGGCGCTTTGCCAACCTCCCAACATGGGTGGCAGAAAAGGGAAGGGTGTGGGGCTCACAAGGCCCTTTGCCAGCCTTACCATCTCTTCTCCTCTCCAATGTCGGGGGCAGAAAGGAGGAGCGTTTGCCATTGGATGGAAAACGCTTCCTCCCTGCTCCTTGAAGAAAGGGTGCTCCTCCCAGCTGTTGGGTGATGGGCTCCTTCGATGCTCCACTCCACTCCTCTAACATGGGGCTTGACTTCATGGGAAGGGGGCATGAGGGTTCCCTCAAAGTGCCTGACAGGCCAAGAATGCTTCTCAGTTCCTCACACCTCTTTTCTTTTGTTTCTGCAACCAGTTTTGGGAGAGATCAGAGAAGACAAGGAAATGAAGTGTGGCTGATTTCGGGATGCTTCATTCTGAACCATGCTCCTCTGCCTTTCTTTCCTCACACCCCACTTTTCGCACAATTAACAAGGAACGTGTGTGCCAAAGTCTTGGGCAAACTGTTTACAAAGCCTGTTCCTGGCTGGTGCTCCCCCCTCTTCCACAAGAAATCAGGGGGCAGCGGGTGGCTTCAACACCCAGTTGCAACTGGGCAAAACCCATGAGGACTGAGAGTGGCAACAACCCTGAGGCCTCCAGACCAGGCACATCAATGAAAGAGGGCTCCTTTTCCTGGTGGAAACAGTTGCTGGAGCCTCTGAGGAGCTGGCCCAGTTCACAAGGCTGGATCTCACCCAACAAAGCGGCTCAACAAGCCTTCCTGTTTCCAGACATGCTTTGGAAGTCTCACCCAGGAGAGAGATGGTCCCTGGGGAAGCGTTGCTTTGCACTTGGGCAGAGGAGGAGTCAGAGTGGCTCAGCAGGCAAGAACGGGGGCCGAGGGAGCTCCTCCCACCGTGAGGCAACTGTGGTCCTTCAGTGGAAACTCTTCATCCTCTCAAGTTTTCAGATGGGCAAGATGAGGTTGGGGGCTCATTGGGGACTAGCGTTCCTCTTGCAAAGCAAGTATCGTCAGCCAAGCCTGCCTTCTTGCTGGCTGCTTGCTCACTCTGCCTCAGTGGCTCTCGGATTCCACCTGCTCAGCACTTTCTTCCCCATCAATTGCAGGGTGGCTTCCTAGGGATGCACCTCCCAGATGTGCTGCTCCCAGCATTTCTTGGGCACCCACATGGAGCTGGTGTGGCTGATGTAGCTTTGCTCAGAGCCTGGCGTGCTCTCCTCCTCCTCCTCCTAGTTAATGGGCAGCCTCCAGTAATTATGGGGAAGGCGATCCAGTGGCCCAGTTACAGGATTTTGAGGCATTTCCCCTCCGAAGCGTCCACAAAGCCTGGGAGGTTTGGTTTCCTTGGAACTCGTGCACATCCTGAGAAGAGCTGCTGGAGAAGGAGGAGGAGAGGCCTTGGATTTGTGTGAGCAGCAGGAAGGTCTCCCAAGCCACACCCTCGATCCTGAGTGAAGTGCTCCACCCTCCCATGGCCTTGGCTTTGGGGCCACTGGCTTTTCTGGGTCCTTATTTGCTCCTGAGTCAGAGGCCGTGAAGATCAGGTTGGGACCTTCGAGTGCCCATCAGGTGCGGTCGGAAGGAGGTCCAGAGTGCAATGCGCAGGCAGCCTTTGTGGCTGAAGGGCAGGAGCCTAGCCTAGAGAGGGGGAGCCTTGGCAGCAGGAACAGCCTCAAAGGGCAGAGGCTGTTGAAGAGCCCTTTGCCTGCCTGCCCAATAGCTGCCTACCCCCCCCCCCCTTTCAGAGGCTGCCCTGCCGTGTTGTGGATGGGGACAGGAGCCTCGCTTGGAGCTGGAAGGCAGCTTCCTTGCAGAAGGGAAGGGGTCTGGACAAGGGGTCCTTGTCCACGTCCCTGCCACCGTCCAGTCTGTTGTGGGAAAAAGAGACACCACCCCCAGCTTTCCACAGTTTTGCCAGAAGTTACAGAGTTCTCACTTAGTACCATTGTGGGCTGACAGGTGAGAACTGACCTTTAAAAGTGATGTGTGCATTTGAAGGCTTATCCACATGTGCTTTCATGCTCTGCACTGCTCAGTGTCCGAGCAGGAAAAACTGCAATTCTGCAGAAAACCCAAATGGCTGTTTGTTGCACTTCAGCTTCAAAGAGCAGGTTTTTGGAGGGAAACCGCCAGAAAGAGAGGGAGGAGGGAAGGGAAAGTGTGGAGAACCCCTGAGTCTTGTGCCCCCAGCCTGGGCACTCCTGGGCATTGCCTGGGCACCCCTTCGAGAGGCAGAGCTGGTGCTGGGCCTTGGGGGGGCGGCAGGCAGGCTTCTACAGCCAGCACTCAGCCAGCTGCTGTTACTGCAGGAGGGGAAGGAATGTGGACCTGGCAGTCAGAGGGGCCCCCTAGCTGCAGGAAGAGGCTTCATGCCCGAACAGCCTCCTTTGTGTTGGCCACCCTTTGGGGAGGCGTGTAGGGGTTTCTGGTCTGCTCCAGTCTTTGGAGGGCCCTGTCTGAGCCTTGTGGAGTTAGGCTGCCTGCTCCTCTGCAGCCCCTTCTTCTACCCAAGGGTGTCCGGACTGCAGCCAACCTCTATTTCCCAGGTTCAGAGCCCCCTCCTGGTTGCAGCCTCCAAGAAGGCGCTTCATCTGAGGCTGCCTCTCCTCCCCAGGGTCTGCAGTCTCTGTTTTGGAGGGGTCTCCATTGTGAGGATGCTTTTCCCTGTGTGTGAGGAAGGAAAGGGGGCCCCTCTTCATGTGCCAGGAAAGGTGCTTGCGAGCCTTGTGCAGAGGAGTCTCCTTCCCTGCCTGGAGTTGCAGTGGCTTGCTCCGAAGCCAGAGCCGGAGCCTGCCCCAAGCATTTTGAGGGGAGGGTGTGGGGCTGCGAGGAGGCCTTTGCCTTTTACGCTTCCGCTCCTCTGTGTACGTGACTTTTTCGAAATTGCAATTTTATTTCCTTGCTTGGTAGTAAATGCACTGGACGCATCTGAGGCTGGAGGAGGAAGGCAGCGGTGGCGGCAGCAGCATGAGCAAACAGCAGCATAAATTGCGCTTGGCGGGTTGGAAGTGATTCCTGCCCCCTGCAGGGCTTTGGAGAGGTTCCGCTCCTCCAGAGTCATCAATAATGAAGCCGGAACGTGGAGGGCCATGCGCCAGTTGCAAGGAGGCTTTCTACTGGGGGTGAGAGCTGCTCTTAGCAACTGCTGCTGCTGGGGCCACTCTGGGCTGCATCTGCATTAAGGGATTTCAAGTGCTGCAGTGGAGCCAGTTGGACGCACTCTGGTGCTTCCCTAAAACACTGATGTCTGTTCAGCAGCAGGTGCTGCCTGGAGTCCCACAAGTTGCACATTCCTTTGCTGGGGCTGGGGGCAGTCTGACTCCCCGGCTTGCTGCAGGATCAGGGAAGGCCTTTGCTGCATCTTCCGCGAGGCTAGATGGGACTCTGGGTCAGGGTCCTGGCAACAGGAGACAGATCAG
This sequence comes from Podarcis bocagei, assembly GCF_964188305.1. Classification (NCBI taxonomy): domain Eukaryota; kingdom Metazoa; phylum Chordata; class Lepidosauria; order Squamata; family Lacertidae; genus Podarcis; species Podarcis bocagei. The sequence continues at coordinate 2,218,046 of NC_138142.1, read as the reverse complement.
TGATGCAAAACACTCTGCTGTGTGGAGGTGCTCCTGCGGTCAAGTGTACAACCTTTGCCACTGACACCTTTGGTTTGGATGTGGCCATTTCCATTCGCCAAGGAGCTGGCTCCCCAAAGGGCACTGGCATTGGACCTGGAGTACTTGGGAAGCAGCGGGCCACGCCACCAGCTGTCCTTGCTCACTCTGGTGGGACGTTAGACAGGCTACCCTCTCTTTGGACTGGGCAGCATCTCTGGGAGAATTGGGATCACAAAAGGGTGGAAGGACTGGAAAGATTGAACATTTTGGCAGCAACACCAGAATGTGATCTACCATGGTGGCCACTGGCTGGCACCCGCTGGGCCCACTAGTCAGCACCCTGCCTGCAGAAGAACCCCTGAGCAGCACTGCCATGTTTCTACTCTCCATAGTTAGCCATTGTGGGTGGTGATTTTGGTAGATAGGCTGCGTGGGGTGGAGTGGATTTATTGGAGTAAATTGACACGAAGGTGATTTACAAAAAGAATAAAACCATGAAACATGGTCTTAGCTGAGCGTGTGCATGCTGTCTCTTAGTGGCTTGGCTCCGTGTGGCTGCTTCATGAGGTGCAGAGGTGCTGCAGAGGGGCCTCAACTTGCCTTCCATGCCTGCTTTCTTCAGGGTGAAGCATCTGTCAAGCTCACAACACCAGCCTGCTTGGCATTTTTGCAGGGAGGATGTCATGGATGGGCTCCACACATCTTCTTTCTCTGGTTCTCATGGGGGAAGCTGGAGTGGTGCAATTATTGATCCCCACATAAATATTGATGGGCGCCAACCCTTGTATGCTGAAAAAGAAGATGAGATAAATTTGTGGAGGACAGGTCTCTCAGGGTGTCTCAGCAACTATGTTTTTGTTGTTTAGTCATTTAGTCGTGTCCGACTCCTCGTGACCCCATGGACCAGAGCACACCAGGCACTCCTGTCTTCTACTGCCTCCCGCAGTTTGGTCAGACTCATGCTGGTAGCTTCGAGAACACTGTCCAACCATCTCGTCCTCTGTCGTCCCCTTCTCCTTGTGCCCTCCATCTTTCCCAACATCAGGGTCTTTTCCAGGGAGTCTTCTCTTCTCATGAGGTGGCCAAAATATTGGAGTCTCAGCTTCAGGATCTGTCCTTCCAGTGAGCACTCAGGGCTGATTTCCTCAAGAATGGATAGGTTTAATCTTCTTGCAGTCCATGGGACTCTCAAGAGTCTCCTCCAGCACCATAATTCAAAAACATCCATTCTTCGGCGATCAGCCTTCTTTATGGTCCAGCTCTCACTTCCATACATCACTACTGGGAAAACCATAGCTTTTACTATATGGAGCTTTGTTGGCAAGGTGATGTCTCTGCTTTTTAAGATGCTGTCTAGGTTTGTCATTGCTTTTCTCCCAAGAAGCAGGCGTCTTTTAGTTTCGTGGCTGCTGTCACCATCTGCAGTGATCATGGAGCCCAAGAAAGTAAAATCTCTCACTGCCTCCATTTCTTCCCCTTCTATTTGCCAGGAGGTGATGGGTCCAGTGGCCATGATCTTAGTTTTTTTGATGTTGAGCTTCAGACCATATTTTGCACTCTCCTCTTTCACCCTCATTAAAAGGTTCTTTAATTACTCCTCACTTTCTGCCATCAAGGTTGTGTCATCTGCATATCTGAAGTTGTTGATATTTCTTCCTATGCAATATTTTTCTTTACAGCATTGGACTTTCCTTTCGCTTCCAGGCATATCCGCAACTGAGCGACCTTTCGGCTTTGGCCCAGCCACTTCATCAGCTCTGAATCTACTTGTACTTGTCCTTCGCTCTTCCTCAGTAGCATGTTGGATGCCTTCCGACCTGAGGGGCTCATCCTCCAGCGTCATAACTTTTATATGTCTGTTGTCTTTGTCCATGGAGTTTTCTTGGCAGGGATACTGGAATGGCTTGCCGGTTCCTGCTCCAGGTGGATCACGTTTGGTCAAAAGTCTCCACTATGACCTGTCCATCTTGGGTGGCCCTGCACGGCATAGTTCATAGCTTCTCTGAGTTATTCAAGCCCCTTCGCTATGGCAAGGCAGTGATCCATGAAGGGGCAGCGACTATGAGTCCATCCCAATTCTTCTCTCCAGCCTTAAATTCTGCCTTCGCTTTCAATGGGGGGGGGGCATCAATATTCTTTTCTTTATCTCTTGCAACCATGACTTCAAGAGGCGGTTCTTTTGGTTTCACTTTCAAACTACCCACAGGTTGTTAGATGGGATTCTCCTTTGATCTTTTAACAGCGTCCAGTTCTTAACAGGTGGTCTCTTTCACTTTCTGGTCTTCAAGCCCAACGTCGGCAGCTTTGTAGCGTTTTACTTGGAGGCAGTGGGTCTCTGAATACTAGCTGCTGGGAGTCGCAAGTGGGGGGAGAGGGCGGCTGCTGCTGCTGCTGTAGTGCTCAGGTTCTGCTTGTGGGCATCTGCTTGGCCACTGTTTGCACAGGATTCTGGACTAGAAGCCCCTTTGGCCGGATCCAGCTGTAGCCAGGCTCTTCTGATGTTCTTAGTCTGATGGACACTAGGCCTGGGCGATGATCCATCACCCGGATCACTCTCAGGGCCAGAGCACATTGGCGCCTTCCCCCGGCGGTATATCACGGGGGGAGCCTGCCTGCTCCGGAGTCCCTCTGCTGCCAGTGCCCCGAGGGAGGAACAAGCTGCATCGGCCTTGTGAGGCTCTGGGGTGAAACTGCTGCCACTCCCACCGAGGGAGGGAGCTGAGGTGGTTTCACCCTGGAGCCTCAAGGGGCTGCTTCTCCCCCTCTGCTTTTCAGAATCGCAGCGCATCACTATATCCCGACGTTTGGCTGGTGATACATTGCAATGTTGAAAAGCTGGTATCGCCCAGCCCTAATGGACATCTTGTTGAATGCTTAAAAGCTATGTGTTGTGCATTTCAAGGTTAACAATGGATAACATTATGGACATGGATCCTGTCTGTTTTGGAAAGAAGGCCCCTTGTTCTTTTTTGTAAATATTTTTGTTGAATGGTTTTTTGAACATACAAATAAGAAACATCAATATAAAACAGAATCATAGCACATCTGTCATATCAATCGCTGTGAACAGACCCTCCCAAGTGTCCCTATTTTCCAGGGACAGTCACGGTTTTACAGAAGCCGTTCCGGTTTCTGATTTGATCCCAGAATATCTTTTTCCTTAGGACACCCCTGTTTTCATCAGAGAAATGTAAGAGGGTACGGAAGTCTCCATGAGTGGATGCAGGAATTATGGTATGACTAGATCTGTTAACATATGAAATAAAACCAACCCTCTCATCCTCTGCTGGGTGGGAGCACTGCAGCTGGCAGGTGATGGCCTCTGCTCTGGGTCCTCCGGCTCACGTGCCCATCTCCTCTAGAGCTTCCCTTGCTATCAACAAAATGCTTGTGTGTACAGGCAAAGCAAGACTGGGGGGCAAGGATGGCCAATTGCTGGACCCCAAATCTGTACGCCTGCCAGGGGAGATGAGCAGCTTTGATGTGCCTTGGAAGTTTGACATTGCATTTTCCCATTAATGAGCCAAAGCATTGCTGGCTCCCTGCTTCAGTAGCTGCTGCCCACCCTTGGCCCATAGCAAGGAGCAGATGGTTCCATGGTCTGCTCAGACATGTTTCCAGATCGCCGGCTGAGGTGGGGGGATGTCATCTTCTCCCCTGCCTGGTGGATGGCACCTATGCCAGTCCTTGCATTTCTCCCCCCCTCAGTGAGGCGCCTGTTGATTCCTCTCTCCTCCTCTTCCTCCTCCTGTGCCTCCTTGGTGCCCCCCTTGCCTTTCCCCTCTGCCTTCCTGACCTAATTCCCCAGTAGCCTCCTTGGAGGGGCAGCTGCACTTATTCCTCCTCATTTATTCACTCAGCGGAAGCTGCATGGTTCCAGCAGGAACTTGAGGGGTCTGCAGAGATTTTGTGTTTTTTTTATAAAATTTTTATTGGTTTTACAACATTTTTAAGAAAAACAAACAAACACAAAAAGTGACAGACATACATGAATAGTTTCAAACATATTTTCATAAACCTCTTTTCTTGAACTTCCCCATACCCCCCCTCTCTGCATCCCAATGTCCATAATTCAACTAGCAACTCCCAGTTGTTACTTTCTAATCTCTGTCATCTTAGTCCTCTTTTATAGTCTAGCCTTGTATCCCTGTACCCTTTTGCTTCTGGAAACCACAACATTTTAGCATTCATTAAGTTTATAGTAGTCCTTAAGATAGCTTTTAAATTTTCTCCATTCTTCTTCCACCGTCTCTTTTCGTTGATCACGGATTCTGCCTGTCATCTCGGCCAGTGTCATATAGTCCATCACTTTCATCTGCCATTCTTCCAAAGTGGGTAAATCTTGTGTCTTCCAATACTTTGCGATGAGTATTCTTGCTGCTGTTGTGGCATACATGAAGAAAGTTCTATCTTTCTTTGTCACCAATTGGCCGACAATGCCCAAGAGGAAGGCCTCTGGTTTTTTAGAAAAGGTACATTTAAGTACCTTTTTCATTTCATTATAGATCATTTCCCAGAAGGCCTTTATCTTCGGGCATGTCCACCAAAGGTGATAGAAAGTACCTTCAGTCTCTTTACACTTCCAACATTTATTGTCGGGCAAATGATAGATTTTTGCCAGTTTGACTGGGGTCATGTACCACCTGTAAACCATTTTCATAATGTTTTCCTTTAAGGCATTACATGCCGTAAATTTAATACCGGTGTTCCATAACCATTCCCAGTCAGCTGACATAATGTTATGTCCAACATCCTGAGCCCACTTAATCATAGCCGATTTAACTGTTTCATCCTGTGTGTTCCATTTCAACAACAAGTTGTACATTCTAGATAAATTCTTAGTATTGGGTTCTAACAATTCGGTCTCTAGTTTTGATTTTTCCACCTGGAAACCGATTTTCCTATCCTGTTTAAAAAATTCCATTATTTGGCGATATTGGAACCAATTTTCTACTTTATGCTTCAATTTCTCCTGACTTTGTAGTTTGAATTTATCTCCATCCTGTTCTAAGATTTCCCAATACTTCGGCCATCCGACCTCCATATTGAGTTTCTTCACTGCTTTAGCCTCCACTGGTGACACCCATCTAGGGGTTTTATTTTCCAATAGATCTTTATATCTTATCCAAACATTAAATAATGCTTTTCTAACAATGTGATTTTTAAAGGCACTGTTAACTTTATCATACCAAAGATATGCATGCCAACCGAAAGCATTATTGAAACCTTCCAGATCCAAGATGTCCGTGTTCTCGAGGAGCATCCATTCTTTCAGCCAGCAAAAAGCTGCTGCCTCATAATACAATTTTAGGTCCGGCAGGGCAAAACCCCCTCTTTCTTTAGCGTCAGTCAATATTTTAAATTTAATTCGGGGCTTTTTGCCCTGCCAGACAAATTTCGAGATGTCTTTGTGCCACCTCTTAAAACATTCCATCTTGTCAAGAATCTGCAAGGTCTGAAACAAAAACAACATTCTAGGCAATACATTCATTTTAATTACTGCAATTCGGCCTAACATTGACAGTTTCAAATTTGACCATATTTCTAGATCTTTTTTAATTTCTGACCAACATTTTTCATAGTTGTCCTTATACAAATTCACATTCTTAGATGTTAAATAAACCCCTAGGTATTTCACCTTCTTGACCACAGTCAAACCTGTTTCCTCTTGAAATTTCTCCTTTTCCATATCTGTTAGGTTTTTCCCTAAAACTTTAGTTTTTTGCTTATTCAACTTAAATCCAGCTACCTGGCCAAATTGTTGTATTATTTCTAGGACCTTTTTCGTACTAGTGTTTGGCTCTTGCAAAGTCAATACTAGGTCATCTGCATACGCTCTTAACTTATACTGTTCTGCAGAGATTTTGTGACAAGATGGGCTCCTTGCAAGAAGTAAGCTGAGTCCCAGGAAAGAGTAGACTACTCATTCCCCTCTTTGTTTCGGGGTTTGCATCTCTCCCTCACGGAAGAGTTCCTTTGAGTGGACCCCCATGAAAGGACAAAGGGGAGGTACCTGTAGGAGAGGGAAGCAGATGGCCCCCCACAGCTGTGACATGGGTGGGTGGGGTCTCCTTGGGAGAATGAAGTCACAGGTACTCACTGGTTTCAGAGCAAGTTTCAGAGGCAAATACTTGTGTGTGAAGGTTGAGTTGTTGTGATTTCCCCTGGAGGATGAGCCACGTTCCTTCAGATTTATATCAACCGGAGATTCCCCTGCTTGCCAGCCTAATGGAAGGGCTCGTAATTGCTGTGTAGATTCTTTTTACAGCCTCCTTGGACTAAATTTAACAATCTGTAGCTGAATCAGGTAAACACAAGACATTCAGAGCACCTCCAGAGAGACTCCAGGGGAAGGGGGCATGTTCTTCATGGCTTTATTTTTCAATCAGTATCAAATAGTTTAGGGGTTCTGTGTGTGTTTTGCATTGAAAGCTGACTCTTCCAGTTGGCTTGGTGGCGTTTGCAGTCTGTTTCCTTGACCAATCAGCTTCAGAGGAGTTCCGCTGCTGTCCAATCAGCAGTTGGGTTTGAGACAGCAGCTGTTCAAGGGAAGGTGGCCGTTTTGTGTCTGTCAGGTCTCTCTTGATGGCCTCTCCCACAGTTTGGCCTCAGTGTCGAATCATGGAATTGTAGAGTTGGAAGGGAAACTCTTGACTCTTCCAATCAGAGCAGAGATCCTTGTGACAGGTGAAGCAGGCAGAAACTTATTCCCGCTTGAAGGTGGATGGCAGTATCACCATTGTCAAAGAGCGAAGCACCTCCCTCCCCCCCCCCCATCAGGCTGCTGGCTGGAAGGACCAGATGAGACTTGTTGCATTTCACATGATCACACAGCAGAATTTGGACAAGGGCCAAATCTTGCACTGGATGACCCTTGAAGTTAGACAAGGCTAACTTCTACTGCCAAAGGATTCTGGGATGGATGGAGCTCTGCGGCTTGGTCCTCGCAATGCCTCTCTCCCACCAACTCTTCTCAGGATCAAACAGAAGTGGGGTGCAGTTTGGAGCACTTGGGATTCAAGGCTGCAACCCCAGATTAGGCAAAGCAGGAAGGTTAGACCCTTCGGCATTACCCACAGGACACCTGGGTCCATTTGTTGATCTTGGATGTGTTGGGATGTGACTGCTTTTGAAGTCCAGATTCTTCAAGTGATAGCAGTGAATATTTTATATCTTCCACTTAAGTAAATTATTTAAGCAGAGGTTCTTGAACAGCATTGCCTGGCAGCTCCAGGGAGAGGATTTGTTGCTGTGAAACTGGTTTGTACTATTTTAAGCTTATGCTGTTCCCCAGACATGCTTTCTTGGTGAAGATTAAACCAGTTCTTAGAAAATATTCCTCGCTGTTAGTCTTATCAGGTGTGGGGAAGCAATTTCAGCCTGAGGGCCACATTCCCTTCTGGGCAGCTTTCCAGGGGCCACAGGTGGGCAGAGCAATACATGTGAAGGTGACCTTTGTGCAGGAGTCCAGTGTTTGCACATGCTCCCTCCTCTACCAGGCAAGCAAGAAGATTTATCTGTGTCCAAAGACCCATCCCAGCTAGTTAAGGACGCTCAAGGAGCAGGTGCAAAGCAAGGCTTGTGGGGGTGTGGCCTGGGAAGATCCCAGGGGCCAGACAGAGAGGGTTGAGGGCCACATGTGCCCCCTATCACTGCACTAAGCCATGGTGAGATGTCTCGCTTTCTGGGAGGAGGCAGGAGCAGAATGCCAAAGGCTCTTTCTGGTGGGGGGAGGCAGATTGTTTGGGGAGCTTTTCAGGGGGTCTCAACTAAGAAGCCTTTGGGGACGCAGGGAGGTGCTTTGGCTTGCTGAAAGGATCCTGCTCCCAGCTCCTCCAGGCCACCATCTAAGTGGGGCAAGCAGTGGATTCTACATGCAGCCCTCTGAGCTGCCAGATCTCAGGGCGGCAGGGGCTTTCCCTGAATTCCTGCCTCTGGAGCAGAACACACCACATGTTAGCAGCTGCCTCTGTTGAGGGGGCGGGGGGGGGGCTGGGACAAGGCTGGTCCAAGAGGAAGGTAGCTCTCCTTCCCTCCTGCTCGTATCCAGGCCATTGCAAGAGGGCAGGAAGAAGAGGCGAAAGGTGTCTCAGCCAGTTTTCCCTCTCCAGCCTTTAGCTGGCAGGGGCCCCTGAATTTAAAGCTAGTGAGGGCTGAATCGCCCGAGGGCTATTACTGTGTGATCCTGGGGCTCAGGGTCCCCCTCCTTTCTCCCAGACCACTCCTGAAATTCTGCACAGAGACCTGGCATTTAGGAACATAGGGAGCTGCCTTACATCCAATTCAGCATTTGTCTGCACTGACTGGCAGCAGCTCTCCCTGATTTCCGGCAGCATTGCTCTCCCAGCATTACCTGGCAATACCAGGGATTGAACCTTTGACCTTCTGTATGCAAGGCAGATGTTCTGCCACTCAGCTGTGGCCCACAAGATTTAGGGATACTTAGAAACCACCTGGCAAATGCATGTTTTATAAAGTCTAAAGGGGAAGTCTAAAGACAGCCAACAAGATAAAGGCAGGCAGGTTGGCTTACCTGGCGATGGCAGGGCCATCCAAGGCAGCAACTTGAGCTGCAGTTGGGAAGAAACAAAAAGCTTCTCCGGTGAGGGATTGGCAATGTGATTTCTGCACAGACTCTTTCTTGAAGAGCTCTGTATAAAATAAGCATTTTAATTTGCAAGAGCAAAAGGCGACAAGCCAATTTCCTGTCAAAGCCAAGGTGGAGCCAGATTTGGCAAATAGGCACCTCTTTCCTAGCAGAAGACTTGGATCATGGCCCTCCTCACGCACGAGAGATGAGCTCTGAAACATGCAAGGCCTTCATGTGGGCAAGCATAATGTTTCATACAGAGAAGAAAGGGCTTGTGTTTGTCAAACACCACAGAAGGTACCAGGGACGTCCATCTGCGTGGAAGTTGCAGCCTTCTTGCTGTCCTCTATCTCTGTTTTCCTCATTTGGGAGGAGCAGATGAGCGCACAACTAAGTACATCTCACCAAGATGGGTGATCTTGTCATTCTGTATTGGCAGCAACCAAAATTCCTGTCACAGAGGATCCCCCATCTCCTTTGGTTCCAGGTTTCAGCAGGTGAGAATGAATAGCTGATTGTTGGCCTCCGGTGTCAGAATCCCATTTCTTGAGCACCTTCTCTTCAGGGGCCAGGGCAGCAGGCGGGGGGACTGATCCGGAGAGTGTGGATTGCCACCCCCTTCCCCAATGCCAAAGGAGAGGGTGGGCTGCTGCTGCTGGTCCTTCATCTGCTGCGTGGGGTAGAAAGGGAATTAGCAAGCAGATGAGTACCGTATTTTTCGCTCTATAAGACGCACCAGACCACAAGACACACCTAGTTTTTGGAGGAGGAAAACAAGAAAAAAGAATATTCTGACTCTCAGAAGCCAGAACAGGAAGAGGGATCGCTGCGCAGTGAAAGCAGCAATCCCTCTTGCTGTTCTGGCTTCTGGGATAGCTCTGCAGCCTGCATTCGCTCCATAAGACGCACACACATTTCCCCTTACTTTTTAGGAGGGAAAAAGTGAGTCTTATAGAGCAAAAAATACGGTAATTGGTGTGTTGCAAATCTGTGAAGTACATACTTGGTTGCAACCTTCTGCAACCCCTCCCTACCAGCCCCCTCTTTTATTCCCATCTCAGAGCCCTCTGGGAAGGAAAGTGCAAACTCCATGTGTTTTGGGGTCAAGAACAATCCACCCCCCACAGCCCCCCAACCCCCACTTGCTATGTCTTTAAGCCAAGGCTGGAGTTTGGCTATTCCTCTGCTGTCTAGGGATTCAAACAGAAGAGAAGAACCTTGAACCTACTGAGAGCCTTGGCTGAGCATCCTCTCCAGCCCATTGCCAGGCCTGCTGGCTCTGGTGTCCTCCTTGCCTCTTCCCTGCCTCTCCTGCTGCTGGGCGGAGGCTTCCTTCAGGCAGGCTGGCCACGTATTCTGGCCTCCTCTTCCTCCGCTCCTTGGAGAATTGGCTCCTAGTGCAGCAGGCCTTCCCTTTCCCTTCCAAGCGCAAAGGATGGCCTCACATGAACCATTCCTGCTCCTTGCTTTTAGAGCAGCCACCTGCTGATCTCTCTTCCTCCTGTGTAGGGTGAGGAGCTAAGTCTTTGTCCCTTTTCTGAATGCTTTTGGTGCACCTGGGAGAGCCAGGGCAGATCAGGCCAGGGTTTCCTTCCCTCTTTCTCCCCTGGCTCCTTGTCCTGCCCTTGCAGGAGACACAGGGCAGAGGAGAGGGATGGCCTGGCAAAGGAAGCACATCTTCCAAGAGAGAATCCAGGAAATAGTTTTGTCTGGGATCAGAAGACACATTTATGCCTGTCAAGAAGAGACCCTTGAGTCGCAGAGAGATCGGAAGGGGGAATGGGTGACATCTGAGCAGGCAGCTGGTCTAGCCTTTGTGGAATCTACCTTTTGCCTCCTTTTCCTTGGTCCTTATTTCCATTCTCCAGAAAGAAATCAGAGGCTCTTGGCTTCAAACCTGCAGCAAGTGGCAGCGGGGAGTTGGGGGCTGGGGATTTGAGTAAACCCTCTCCAGTTCCCCGCCAATCAGTCGAGAAGCTCTTTGCAATATAAATGTGAGCGTATTTTAATATGGTAATTAATTGAGGCGTGCCGCAGAGGGGCATTCATTGCCCCGAGAAAGTGCCCCTTCCCTCGAAAGAGATGCCCATGGGAGCAGCTCAACTATGAGGAATTCTTCTGTAATTTACAGGATGAACTGGGAGGTAATTACTTATGCCTGGTGGGCCAGGAGAATTAGTATTGACGGGTGTGTGTGTCTGCACTGGGATGGCGGTCGATGGAGAGGCTTTTACTGGGCCTGCCGCTGTCAGTTGAAATCCTCCTGGTTTTGTTCAGCTTCATTTTGTTGGAGTGGCTGGAAGCTCCCAAGAGGAGAGAGGGGTCTTGGGCTCAAATCCTGCTTTTCAATGATGGACACATGTTTGGCCACTGTGAGAACAGGACTAGATGAGCCATTGGCCTGACCAATAATAATAATAATAATAATAATAATAATAATAATAATAAATTTTATTTATATCCCGCCCTCCCCAGCCGAAGCCGGGCTCAGGGCGGCTAACAACAATAAAACAGTACAAAAGTACAACATAAACAACATTCTAAAATCATTCATTATAAAAATTAATTAATTCAAGCCACTAGCAACCATTGGGCCAGAGCTCTGCGAAGATTGCCGAGGGAGGGAGTCAGGCTGTGCCCTGGCCAAAGGCCTGGTGGAACAGCTCTGTCTTGCAGGCCCTGCGGAAAGATGTCAAGTCCCGCAAGGCCCTGGTCTCTTGTGACAGAGCGTTCCACCAGATCGGAGCCACAGCCGAAAAGGCCCTGGCTCTAGTTGAGGCCAGCCTAACTTCTCTGTGGCCTGGGACCTTCAAGATGTTCTTATTTGAAGACCGTAGGTTTCTCTGTGGGGCATACCAGGAGAGGCGGTCCCGTAGGTACGAGGGTCCTAGGCCATATAGGGCTTTAAAGGTTAAAACCAGCACCTTAAACCTGATCCTGTACTCCACCGGGAGCCAGTGCAGCTGGTATAGCACCGGGTGAATGTGATCTCGCAGCGAAGACCTCGTAAGGAGTCTCGCTGCAGCATTCTGCACCCGCTGGAGTTTCTGGGTCAGTCTCAAGGGCAGCCCCACGTAGAGCGAGTTACAATAATCCAGTCTGGAGGTGACCGTCGCGTGGATCACAGTGGCTAGGTCAGGGCGAGAGAGGTAAGGAGCCAACTGCTTAGCTTGGCGGAGATGGAAAAATGCCGCCTTTGTTATAGCTGCAATCTGCGCCTCCATGGAAAGGGAGGTGTCGAAGATTACACCCAAACTCTTAACGGACGGTGCTGGCACTAATTGCGCCCCCGCAAGAGATGGGAGTTGCCCCCCCAATCCCATATCGCCCCGTCCCAGCCACAGGACCTCTGTCTTCGAAGGATTTAGCTTCAACCGGCTCCCACGTAACCATCCAGCCACAGCTTCCAAACATCTGGTCAGTGTGTCTGGGGCCGAGTCAGGATGGCCATCCATCAACAGATAGAGTTGGGTGTCATCGGCATACTGATGACAACCCAGCCCAAAACTCCGAACAAGCTGGGCGAGGGGGCGCATAAAGATGTTGAAAAGCATCGGGGAGAGTATCGCACCCTGAGGTACTCCACACACCAAGGAGTGGCGCGATGACAGTTCCCCCCCAAGCGCCACCCTCTGTCCCCGACCAGAGAGAAACGAGCGCAGCCATTGAAGGACTGTGCCCTGGATCCCCACGTCGGCAAGGCGGTGGTCCAGAAGTTCGTGATCGACCATGTCGAAAGCTGCTGATAGATCTAGAAGAATCAGCAGCCCCGACCCGCCTCGATCCAGCTGTCTACGAAGGTCATCTGTTAGGGCGACCAGAGCCGTCTCGGTCCCATGACCAGCGCGGAAGCCGGACTGGAATGGATCCAGAGCCAATGTTTCATCCAGAAACCCACCAAGCTGTTCAGCAACCGCTCTCTCAATCACCTTACCCAGGAACGGAAGATTCGAAACCGGGCGGTAATTGGATAGATCTAAAGGATCTAATGATGTTTTCTTTAAGAGCGGGCGCACCACTGCCTCCTTCAGTTCCCCTGGGAATGTCCCCGTGCCAAGGGACAAATTGATGATATCCCCCAGGAGGGCCCGCACCTCGTCTGGACACGCTCTAATCAGCCAAGACGGGCACGGGTCGAGAGGGCAGGTGGTGGGCTTTCCAGCTCGGAGGAGTCTGTCCACATCGGCTGGGGATATCTGGTCGAAGTGGTCCAATACTGGACCCGAGGACAGTCGAGGGGCCTCCAGTTCCTTTATTGTATCCAAATTGGCAGGGAGGTCATGGCGGAGCGACAAGACCTTCTCCGCAAAAAAGCTCGCAAATGCCTCACAGCCGTGTGTCAATTTATTATTTAAATTTGGCTGTCCCTCAAGGGACGTTAAAGACCTGATTATACTAAATAATTGCGCTGGGCGAGAGCTAGCGGATGCAATGGAGGCCGAGAAGTATGACTTCTTAGCAGCCTTCACCGCCATCTCGTAGGTTTTCATAAAAGCCCTATAAGATGTTCTTGAGGCTCCGTCACGGGCACCCCGCCATACTCGCTCTAGCCGTCTGAGGTCCCGCTTCATTTTCCGGAGCTCCTCGGTAAACCAGGGAGCCCGGTTTCTGCGGGGTCGCAGAGGGCGCTTAGGTGCGATCTCATCGATGGCTGCCAGGAGCTGGGCATTCCAGCCCTCAACAAGCTCAGTCAATGAGTCGCCAGGGGGAGCAAGGTCCCGCAAGGCTTGGCGGAATCTCTCAGGGTCCATCAGCCTCTGCGGGCGAGCCCAAATTGGCTCTCCACCTAAGCAGGGTGGGGGTGGAAAGTCAATCCTGGCTTTCAGAGCGTAGTGATCAGACCATGGCACCTTAATCGAAGGAGACATGATCACATCTATACCGACGCCAAAGATCAAATCCAGCGTGTGGCCTGCTTGATGTGTGGGGCCCGAAACAAACTGGGAGAGCCCTAGTGTCGCCATGGAAGACACCAGGTCCAGAGCCTGTGAGGAGGGAGTGGCATCGGCATGGATGTTGAAGTCCCCCAATACCAATAGGTTAGGGAACTCCAAGGCCCAGCCGGCCACCGCCTCCAATAGGCCTGACAGGGTGGCTGCTGGTGCGCTAGGTGGCCGGTACACCAGCCAGACAGCCAAGCTCTCCTCGGAGCCCCACACTAGGCCAACACATTCGATGCCGGGGATCGATGGCGATGGTAGAGCCCTGAAAGGACAATCTTCCCGGATTAATAATGCCACCCCTCCCCCCCGGCCCACAGTCCGCGACTGGTGGAGGACAGAGAAACCCGGGGGCGCCATCTCTCGTAAGGTAACTGTTGCCCCTTCGCGCACCCAGGTCTCCGTCACACAAGCCAGGTCGACCCCCTGCGAGATAAAGAAATCTCGCAGGGTGGCGGTTTTATTGCCTATAGACCTGGCATTGCACAGCACCAGTGACGGAGGTGAGTAATCCTTGCTCACCCTACCCTCGTCCCTCGGGATGGGGCGCAGATTGGAAAGGGTACGAGCGTATCCATATCTCGATCCCCTTCGCCTGTAACATCTGCCCCCACCGCCATACCTCCCTCGCCCCTCCACGGTAGCAATCCCAGGCCTCATAGTGGCCTCCATTGATGGCAATTAATATTATTCTTTCGCAGCCTAGAACAATAAAACCTTAAAGCAATAAAAACAAAAAACAAAAACAACCCAGAAAACAATAAAACAATACAAACAAAAACTGCAAAAATTACAAATTCATCAAAATCTAACAAATTCCCCAGCCCACCCAAACATCCATCCCACCCCCATATATAGAATCGAAAGGGAAAGGGAAATATTAAAAAACAAAAACAAAAACAAAAACAAAAACAAAATGACTCTTACTGTGTTCTTATGTGCGCTGTATGTGGGTTGGGCCCTCTGGCCCACTCACAGATTAGCCTACGATTTGCATACGCTTTCTGTCATGTGCAGATTTGTGATTCCTTCCCAGATGGAGTGGAGGGCCTCAAAAGAAGTGTACATCCACACGTGTAATTTTACGACAGACAGAAGGTGTACAGGTGAAGCTTTTCCTATAATGGCGTTTCCACATGAGGAAAGGCTTAACCTGTAGAATGCCTGCCTGCCACGCAGGTGAAAGGACCATGCTTTCCCCCCATGTCATCCTAAACCGAAGTCTGGGCTGCAACCCTGTGCCCACTTAACTGGGAGCAAGCCCCATTCAACGCGGTGACTTCATTCTCAATGGATGTGCACCTTTATGCTGCAAGCACACAGCAAATTACTCACAAGAAGGTGCCCTGGGGCGTTGGGTGCAGGAGCCGCAGATGTGCTGTCAGGCGGCAGGGCCTGCAGACTTGAGTATGTTCATTTAGAAACCGCTCGATCAAAAAGTTCCCCGAGGGGTATGCAACAAAAAATTATAGATAAAACATGAGTAAAACCAACAAACCAACTAATGTAAAATATATGTGTGATTTTAAAAAAGACAACCACTCACAAAATTGATAAAACTTTAAAAACAAATGTAGGCAACCTAGTTGTGTGCCTGGACAGGGCTACTGAAGCACGGAGGTTTTCAGCAGGTGTCCAAAACTATCTCTGGAGGGAGCCATTGTGGAGCCGCCTGGGTTTCGGCTGTTTCATCAGAGGCTGCCACTCACTTTTTGTTATGTGCATCACCCTCTCCATCACTCTCAGTTTGGGGTGGAGAAGTGGGAGGCCTAGAGCGCAGGAGGGCCTGTGACTGGGGCAGCGGGAGGCGCTGGGACTGGGGGGGGGGCAAGTGAAGAAGCCACAGCAGCCGGTTTGAGCTGTGGCGTCTGGAGGCCCCACTGGGCCCAAGGGGACTTTGGGGTGCTACAGGGATGCCTCTCCTGTCAGCAAGCGAGGCAGACGGTTCAGGTTCAGTAGGAGAGCAGTTGGGGAAGGGTGGGCAAAGCCTTGGCCGCTGGGAGGACCAGGCCTGAGGCTGAGCCTCTGCTTCTGCAGTACCAAGGCCTTGGACCCCATGGGCTGCTTGCTTTGCACCCCGGCACCCTTTGCCATGATTCTCTGAAAGGGGGGGTTAAGTGATGTTTGGCCTCTAATTTCCTGTACTGGTGCGTTACCATTTGAGACTCGTTGGCTAGTGAGGTGAGATTAAAATTGAGGAGAGGCTAGCCAGGCTACTTCTCCAGGTTGGTGACTCTGAGCGCCGTTCTTCATTCCCTCCCCTTGGTGGGCTTTGCTGTGGGTTCTCTTGAGACTCAGTTGAGCACTGGCAAAGGTGCTTGCCTGAAGCGCACCCAGGTTTGGAGGGTCAGCTGGCCTGACTGCGCTAGCAGCTCTGCTGCCTGGGTCCTTAAGCAAAGTGCCACAAACCCCTCCGTCTCTCCAAGGCAGGAGCATTGACTGAGGGGCTCTGAGAGCAGGTGCCTCACCCAGGTCGGTGGAAGAGAGTTGCATCCTTGGGGAGCTGAGGGTGGATCTTTCTGGGAAGGGGATCCTTTCTGGGAGCCGATGGACAAGGCTGCCTTCTGGGAGTGGATGAGGGTGGTTGTGCTCATGGGATTGACGGTACATCCTGTGTCTAGCAGGATGAACCTTCCCAGAGGTGTTGCGTGACCTTAGGCCCTTCCGCTTGCTCCTCTGTCTATATGTACCACTCCTAGAATAGAAAACCTCTAAGGGGTTTACAGCAGTGTCCTGCGGCCTGATGTGTGGTTTGTGCCTCTCACCCTGAGGCGTAAAGCGAAAGTACCTGTGTGTCCACCCCACATGCATATGGGGCACGCAGCCCTCCTCCTGAGCTGATCTGTCTCCATTGGCCTTCTTTTCTCTTTCCCACTGCTGCCAAAATTGGTGGGTTCTTTGGGTGAGGAGTTGGATCAGGCCTCTGGGTTGGGTTAGCCTTAAGCCATGACTTCCCCTCCTCGTTCTGCTCAGATCTGCCATGCCTCCTGCCCCCCTGCTTCCCACTCTTCATCTGTCCCCCTTTATTTATCTGCCCCAGGAACGAGGGCTCAGCTGCACATTGACCCCAGCCCCCTTGCTCACTCTTTCCTGTGTTGTCCTCGCCAGAGCTTTCTTGCCCTGGTCTAGAGTTGGCCAAGACTCTGTGGCATCGACGCCACCCTCTGGGCTGCTGTAAACGCTCCCTGCTGCCTGCTCTGGGCACTCCTCTCCCCTCCATGTCGCGTGTGTGCTCAGCACCCTGAGGCAAACTCCATGCCCCTGGGCTGCCTGTTTCTAGGGCTCTGCTGCTGTTGAGCCCTCCATGATGGAGAAGCAGCCACCAGAGGACCCCCTTTGCCGACTGCCCCCTCCCCACAGTGGCTGTGCTTGTGGGCAGGCCACAGGACTGCAGTTTCTTGGCAGAGGTGGGCAGGGGGCTGGCTGAGGCTGCCCTCGACCTCCAACTGCTGACCTGGCATTGACATGGGGAAAGTGACTCAGTGCCTTGGCTTGGGGCTCCTGTTTCCCCCCACTCCTGCCATTTTGGGTGGCTGTGATCTGGCCTTCAGACACCCATCTGGCATGCTGGCACCTTTGGTGAGGAAGGGTTTTTTGCCGCTTTTCAAAGGGCACCATGGCATCTTTTCTTCTGCCAGTTATGAATGATGGCTGTTTGCCCCCCTCAGGATGGGGATGGTGCTGACAGAGAAGCCGAAGGGCCTCTTGCCAATGTGTCTCTGATCTGAGACATTTGTTTGCCAGCCTGGGTCCCATTGACCTAGGATTGCACCCAGGGCCCCCTTGCCACTTGGCTTCTGATGAGTCTCAGGGGCCTTGTGGAACTGGGCTGCTCAGGAGCAGCACATGGCAGCTCCCAGGAGGCCGAGGAGGAAGGCTGAGCCAGGGATCCACAGCGCTCAGGTGAAGGGGTGCATCCTCGTTTGGGGGGGGTTTGCTGTTTTTGTGCTACCACCCACCTTTGCTGCTCCAGACTTGGCCCTGTCTCACCAGTGAACAGAAAGTTGATCCTATTAGAGCGACTCTTGTGTTTGAGACTTAGAGTTCATAGAATCATAGAGTTGAAAGGGTCACCCATGAGGGGCATCTAGTCCAACCCCCTGCAATGCAGGAATCTTTTGCCCAATGTGGGGCTTGAAGCCACGATCCTGAGATTGAGAGGCTCGTGCTCTACCACCTGAGCTATCCCAGCCCTGAAGAGCAGGGCTTCTGATTTTGGTTACTGTCTGGTTACTGTGCTGGTTGATGTATTGTCCATTTTGTCTACGCTCCCTAGGGTTGTCAGCCGGGGGTTTCCTGAAAGAGCCCCCAGCCGACCCCCTGCCAAGGCTTGGGCACCTGAAGGGGCTGAGGCCATGGGACCTTGGGTGGGCAGAGCAGCTCCCCAGGCAAGTCGCCCCTTGCAGGACCGGGTCAAGGGGCAGTGAGGCTTCTTGCAGACTCGTGTGCTGTTCTGGGGCAGGCAGCTAAAGCAAAGCAGATGTTCTGCTAGGAGGGGTCTGCGCAGGATCAGCCAAGCTGATGTTTCTTGACCTTTTTAGAATAGTTCAATAAAAACAAGCAGTTGCCATAGCAACTACCACATTATTTGGTGCTTCAGAGATTTGCGATAAAGGAGGAGAGCTGAGTGAAAGCAGCACATGGTGAAAGCGTTCCTCCCCTTTGTGCTGCAGGCTTGAGAGTCCATGAAGACGCTGCGTGGTGCAGGGTCTGGGCATAAGGAGCCCCTGTGGTGGAGGCAGGCAGGCAGGCAGGGGGCCTTGGTGTTTGTAGTGAGGGGATTGCCTCTCAGCCGCAGGAGGAGGAAGGCGGAGACAGAGTGATTGGCCGAGACCTGCCCTGCAGGACTGATTGTGGTGCCTTTGAGGGTCGGCACCCCACAACCCTTTGCTAACCTTCCTGGCTGATGCCTCCCAGGCTGCCTCAGGTCGGGCATTGCTTCCCTTTGGACTCATCGAGTCGTCAGACTTGGTTGGGCAGAGAGAAGCAGCATGAGCAGAAGCTTTGGCTGCTCCCTTCAGTGCGAGGGCTTGTGAAATGGCCTCTGTACCACATGCCAGAATTGGGCCTGAGCTGCGTGGCCCTGGGAAAGGTGCCTGCACTCTGGGGCAGCAGTGTTTGGGTGCCTGGAGGATCAAGGCAAAGAAGGGGACAACCTGGGGACAGGGGTCCAGACAGGATGTGAATGAAATATTGCTGGCTGCAACTGATCTTAGGACAAGAAGAAATCTTTAATCACTCCTTGCAAGGAGGCAACCAGGAAGAAAGATGTTAATTAGAGTAAAAGATGTTGTGGCTTTTGAAGCCAGACTTCCTTTCTCTGAAGCAGGCCTCCTTTGTTTTTCCTTCACTGGAAACTCCAAAGATTTGCTTTCAGGCATTCGGCTGCTGGCTTATTCTTAAAAAGGCAGGCAGGGTGGCTCTCTTGAGATGGAAGAATGAGCACCCAAAGGCTTTTCACCAAGCCTTTTGGAGAGGGCCATCTTGCTGATGCTGTTGAGCAGGAATTATGTACTTGGCTGCCCAATTTTTATTTCTGCCACAGTGAAACAGCTGCAGCTGCAGTCGGGTCCGTGGGCGTCCTGCCTGCCCCTTGCAGGGAAACCCTCTGGAAGGCTGGCAGCAGGAAGCGACAGCCTTTGAGGTGCTTGGTTGTTGGTCCCTGACCAGGATCTCTCACTTGGGGATTACCCACACTTCCATTTGCCCCGCCACATCTCCTCTGGTGGAATCCGCTGCGGAATTGGAGCAAACGTCAAACCGCAAGGGCTCTGAGCTGTGAAGAGCACCTGTGGAAAGGGAAGTGAGAAATGGGTGGGAATGTGGGGGTGCGCCAAGCAGGGGGCGGGGCTGTATGCTTTTTGAACCATTAAGTGCTTCAGAGAGATGTTTTGGTTTTTCCTCTGCCCTCTCCTCCTCTTTGTCTGATGGAAACACCACGATGGTTCAGTGTTTAGTCCAGCAGGACTGACATTTTACTTGAGATTCTGAGATACCCACCAAGAGTGACAGTCAAGGGTGGTCCACCCCAAGGCTCTTTGCAAACAGAATGCAATTTCTGTTCTGCATGGAAATGGGTGGCTGGACTGAGCCTTGAGGGAAGGGCCTCCTGCAGCCTCTTCCTAGCATTTGCCAGCCTCAGGCCCACAACAGGGCATGTTCTGGCACATGTGAGGCAAGTGTGCCCCTTCCTCTCCAGGACCCTCCCCAAGAGGCATAGCAAGGGCTCCTAGGTCGAAGCAGGGAGGCCTCCAGGTGTGTCTGGTCAGGGCACACACGGGCAAAGCAGCCAGCCCAGCTAAAGCACGTGGAAGCTGGAAAAGGAGGAGGAGTTGGCCCCAGGAAAGCGGGGAGCGAAGGCCTGAGCCAACTATAGCACTGCAGTGGCAGGGAGTGCTGCACCCAGAGGAGGAAGGCTCAGCACAGAGGGTGGCCCCAGTGTCTGCTGCAGGTCCTCTTCTCTGGCGATGCACCTTGACCATATCAGGTGTGGGGCTTGTGTGCATCAGCCGGCAGAGGAGCGCTGGACAAAGCCGGTGCAAGGGGCTGGATTGCATGGTGCTCGCTGTGCAGGCCCTGCATGGGGAAGCAGCTCCTGAGAGCGGTGCCTTTTCTCCCCCCTCCAAGCTCTGCAGCAATCCTGGCTGGCTTCAGACTGTCTTTGTATGGTGCTGGCAATGCCTTGCCTTCTCCATTGCCTGCTTACAAATTGGCCAGCAATTTGTTATGCAAATGATCCACACTCTGCTAGCGCAGTTTTCATGACAAAATTACAGGGTGAATGCTAATGAAGCGCCTGGGCCCTGAATCCGTTCCATTACCTTCTTGTGTGGAGCTTATTCCGCAGGGAGCTGCAGCTTCTAAGCCTCTGCTCTACAATCACTTTGCAGCCAACTATACTTGGCTCCTGCCAGGATTAACCCTGTAATCTGGTCACCTTCTTGCCACCAATTAAGCTGCTGTGGCCACAGCCACCCTGCTTCCCAAAGGGAGGGAAGGCACCGCTCACAGGGGGAGCAGGGGTTTTTGCTCCCCCCTTGGGATCAATGAGCAGCAGGCAGGTAGCGGGAGGCCCCTTGTGCAGCTGCAGCAGGTGCTCCTGATGGTTGCGGAAGGGGAGTAGAAAGCAGATTCTGGGAGGGGCTGCTGCTCTTTGGGACCCCCCCCCCTGCCACAAGAGAACCCTTTTGATTTCCAGTGTCAAGGCACGGCCCATCATGAAGCACAGCTGGCGACTCTCCATGTCTGGAGGCCCCAGATTAAATCCTGGTGTCTCCTGCAAAAGGCTCTCCTGTCACAAGAACAGTGAAACTTTGGAAACTCTTACCTATGTGAAACTCTCCCATTGTGAGAGGCTTTGGGGCAAAAGGGGATTCCTCCTGGTCCCACTGCCGGCCTGGCCTGGAAGCTGTGGTGGAGAAGGGGTGCTTTCCAGTAGCCCAAAGTGGGCACTCTTAGGGGGGCTGCTAGCCCAGATTCTGCGCCTGTCTTTGGTGTTTCCCAGTCGTATGGGAGTCGACGAGCCCTTCTGTGTTGATGCCAGGTGGAGTAGACAATACAGGCTAGATGGCAAAATGGCCTGGCTGGAATAAGGGCCCTTCCACCAGCCCCCCTATGAGAACTGGCAGAGCCTAGCCAGGAAGAGGACCTTGCAGGCCACAGCAGAGAGCTCAGTGAAGACGTTGACCCCGCATGCGGCAGCTGTGCCAAAGGTGAATGCCTGCCAGGGATCCGTAAGAAAGGAATGGGAAATAAAAGTGCCATTGTGCAAATCTATTTAGAATACATACGACATACAGTTCTGGTCGCCTCACCTCCGGAAGGATGTTGTGGAGCTGGAAAAGGTTCTGGAAAGGGCAGCATGGGGGATCCTGGGGTTGGTGTAGCTCCCCGTGAAGAAAGGTTGCCGCAGTTGGGGAGCCAGATGGGGTGTGGAGACGAGATTCTCTGCGCTCCCTCAAGATGCAGTGATGGTTGTTATGAAAATGATATACAGGTGGTACATGACCCCAGTCAAGCTTGCAAAAATCTATCACTTGCCCGATAATAAATGTTGGAAATGTAAATAAACTGAAGGCACATTCTTTTTTCTTTTTTTAATAAAATTTTTATTGGTTTTACACGTTTAAGACAAACATACAAACATACAAAAACATAGACACACATGTATAATCTCATATCCTTAATTTCTTAACCTCTATCCCTGACCTCCCCACCCCTCCCCTTCTTGTATCCCCATTCCAATAGTTAATTCAGCAAGTTCATTATTTCCACTTTAACCTTATCAATATTTTACTTAATTTGTCTTGATAGCCACATTTATCTTATATATCTAAATTAAACCATAATATAAATCCTTACACCCTTTTCTAAGGTCGACCCCAATTCCCTTCCACAAAATTCCCAATTTTTATATTGATTACATACTAAAAGACAGCTTATAATTATACACCCTTTACATTCCAAAATTTTCTCCCCCCCCCTTTCCCGGTTTCGATCCCCCAAAAAATAGCCTAGGCCAATCAGTTCTCAGCCTGGATCTCTCACGTCCGAGGCCCTCAAATCTCCCACAGTCCCTCTCAGCCGGTTTTGACGATAGTCCTTTATGTTGGACCTCATATCTCGGAGAAGCTCTGTCCCAGTAAGGTCAATATTTCTTCCAGCCAGTCCTCCGCGATCAAGACTGGAGCCCAAAACATATTTCATATTTCTTTTAAGTCCAAATGTCTCAAATGTCCCAAAGGCTCCATCTTTCTCCTTGTGCAAGATTGTAATCCAAGGGTCTTCCAATATCCCCTTGGGAAAGTCTCTACAGTCTTCCTTCTCGATTTCAAACCAAATTTTAATTGTCCAAATCTTATATTCTTTGTAATCCAATTTTGGAGGCCTCTGGTTGTCCTTTTTCACCAACGGCTTTTCAGCTCCTCCTTCCCATTCCTCTGAAACAACACATTTCTCTTCTTGTTCAGCTGCAAGATTTTTTTGAATCCAGTCCTTGGTACCATCAGCAAGTTTGTTTACTGTAGCATTCAAGGTCTTAATATCTGTAGCCATAGCTTCACTCTGGTCTTGTAATTTTCCCACGAGAAAGAACATTCTTTCCAACTCAGCCTGTATTTTTCCATCTGCAGCCATTGTAATGTCCAGAACCCCCTCTAGAGGGATTCTGGTTACTTAGTATTCTTTCTCCAACATTCAGTTTACTTTGTTTTGTTTTATTTCTTCTTTACTTTCAGCGACTTAAAGTCAAATGTAACAAAATAACCAGCAGAGATAGCCACAAGTTAATTTTCCTAACTTTGACAGCTCGTTTGACAGCTGTCAAACTCCTTATGTCTCCTCAGCCGACTCTCTCCCGGATCGCTCCCGGATCCAGGGGAGGTTACAGATCAAATTTTTAAAAACAGTTCTTATCCTTAAACACTGTACTTGTATTACCAAATCGTGGAATTAATAACTTTTGTTTCGCAACGAGAGAAATGATCTCTCGACCTTAGTTATCCAATTCTTGCTTTAAATTGACTACAAAACTGGGGGGGGGGCGGCGGGCTTCCTTTTGACGCTCCCCCCGGTCGTGCTGAAATTCAAAAAAAAAGATTTTAAGTCCAATTTCCGTAGTACTCACGGGTTGTTACTTTATGGTCCAAATTTCAAGGAAGAAAGTCAGCGCTCTCCAGCCATGGCTTGCGGCTTCACTCCGTAGAAGTAGCGGTTTACTCACAGCACCACGCCACACTCCATCCCCCGCTCCGAAGCCTTTAAAAAGGCTTCTTCGCGGGTTGGGGGGCCGCAAACGGTGCCCGCTGAGTCACCAAGTCCACAGGCTTCTGCGCCTGTGGTTTCTAAGGGTCCCCGCGTCGCCGCCGCGGCTGGACCCGTCCTCTACAGAGCCGATTCCCTCCGGAGCTTGGAGGGAATCCGCCATTAGCTTTTCGCGCCAACCCGGAAGTCGTTGGACATAACATTATGTTTGCTGACTGGGAACAGTTGTGGACCACAGGTATGAAGTTTACGGCATGCAATGCCCTAAGAGAGAATATTATGAAAATGATATACAGGTGGTACATGACACCAGTCAAGCTTGCAAAAATCTATCATTTGCCCGATAATAAATGTTGGAAATGTAAAGAAACTGAAGGTACATTCTTTCACCCTTGGTGGACGTGCCCAAGGATTAAGGCTTTCTGGGAAATGATATATAACGAACTGAAAAAGGTATTTAAATATACCTTCTTGAAGAAACCAGAGGCCTTCTGGGCATCGTCGGCCAATTGGTGCCAAAGAAGGACAGAACTTTTTTTATGTATGCTACAACAGCAGCAAGAATACTCATCGCAAAGTATTGGAAGACACAAGATCTACCCACCTTGGAAGAATGGCAGATGAAGGTGATGGACTACATGGAATTGGTAGAAATGGCCAGCAGAATCCTAGACCAGGGAGAAGAGTCAGTGGAAGAAGATTGGAAGAAATTTAAAGACTATCTACAGAAATATTGTAAAATTAATGAAGGATAGAATGATGTTGGATAGTAATGAAGGGCTTTCCAGCTGTAATGTAAGAGAATATGAAAAAAGGGTTATAAATGGGTTAAAATTTAATGGTAAGGATTTGCTGAACCAATAATTTGAAGTGGAATACAAAAAAGGGAGGTATGAGGAGGTCCGGGAAATAAGTTAAAGGAAAATAAGTGATAGAAAATATGTGGGTTTTTTTTTTTACTTGTCTTTATTTTTTTATTTTTTTATTTTTTACTGTATTATTTTAAAAAAACCTTAATAAATATTTTTATGGAAAAAAAAGAAAGATGCAGTGATGGTTGCCAGGATGAACGGCCTCTGGTGGGAACTCCTGCTGCCGCTTGTGGCCCCATGGTGAGAGGGGGGGGGGTGCCCAGGGGCGTGCGTTCCCTCCCCCCACCCCTTCGTTTTGCAGCTTGGCTCCCTTTCTTGTGGGCGGCTGCTGAGGGGCCGCTCTTCCCTCTGGGCTCCCTCTGCCTGATGCCCAGCAGTTGCTGCTCCAAACGCCTTTCCTCCCAGTCAGACCCGGAGGCTGGCAAGGAGAAGGAACCGCCAAGCGCCAAGGAGGCCCAAGAGGGCGGCCCCCTTGGCAAGGGCTCCTGGGCTTTGTGTGCTTCCAAAAGGCGAGGCACCTTGCAGAGATTCTCTTCTCCCGTCCCCTTCCTGCTGCTGGAGCCAAAGACAGGGGCTGGGGCCTTCCGAACCACCCCCATCTTGCAGAGCTCTGCTCCAGGGAAAGAGGCCTGAGTCACCCCGGCTGCACCGCCTGTTCCTGGAGGGTTGGGGAGAGCCTTCTTGCTATTCCTGGACGGCCTGATCTTCCTCCTGCGTCCTCACAAGGCATGCGTTGCTGGCAGGAAGCTGAGCTGTGTCCGCCATTGTTCTCCCTGAGCCCAGCCTGCACTGCCTGCTTGATACCCTTTGCTTCCACTGTGGGTGACTCTGCGTCCTGCCCCCCCTCCCGCCAGTATTGGGCACAGGATGGGGTCAAAGCACGCCTGGTGGGTGATCTTTTGTGACACCTCAAGGCTGGAGAGTTGGGGGATTTGCTGCCTTTTAGGGTCTTGGGTGTGCCTGGGAGGATCTTGGCCCAGCCCACTGCTCTGACGTTGGCAGGTGGGGTGTTTGGGTCGCATGTGGCTGAGCTGGGTCAACTGATTCCCTTCTCTGTGCTGGGGGCAATGCCCCAAGATGTCTTCCACGCTGTGTGTGGCAGCGCTTTGAGCAGCCCACAGACTGCACACCAGCTGTCTCTGCCAGGGTCCTCAGCCCTTCTCTTGGGTGCTGAGCTCAGTTTGGGTCCAGCAAAGGGGTCTGGAGCCTGGGCTGGGTGAGCTCCTTGGCACCCTCCGTCCGGCTCCCTTCCTGCCCTCCCCATCTCTCTGTTCTCTCTGCTGCCTCTTCCGCCCAGTGGGCTCCTCACGAGTCAAAGCCTCTGGCCCTAATCTAATTGCTCTGCTGCTGGATTTGTACTACAGTGGCCTGTTTGGTTCAATAATAACACATTTATGCTAAAGGTTAATGAAATGAATTCTGCTTCCATCCAATTCATTAAAAATGGTTCTACAATCAACGCTTGCTAATGGAAAAGAGATTAAAAATTCATGTCTATAAATTTCCCGTGTCATTTCTGATTTTTATTAATCTCTGCCTCCGTGGACTGGCTCCTGAGAAAGCCTGAATGCCCTAATGGACAGCCACTTTGGGTATTAATTGCAAATCTGTTCCACTTGGGTAACAACAAAGGCGTGTGTGTGTGTGTGTGTGTGTGAGAGAGAGAGAGAGAGAGAGAGAGAGAGGAGAGAGCGCATCCTGCCACATGCCTTGCATCCAGGCTATAGAAGCAGCTTGGGAAATGCCGCAAACTCTGTTCATAGAAATACTATTTCATGTAAAAGATTACGCCTGCTTTGTGGATGAATGTGCTGAAACCCTTGTGAGAGACACACATTTCACATTTAATAAGTGTGTATCTGATGTTAAGTAAGTGTACAAAGTTTAAGCATGGAAATCAGCACAAGACATGATGGAATGGCCTTCCATGATGGCGTTCCCGCGAGGTGAGGGCCCCGTCTGAACGGTCTGCTTAAGGCAGCACCATGCCCCTTTAAGCCGCCCCGGCCTCCCCCAAGGAATGCTGGGGAGTGTAGTTTGGAGCGTTAGAAGGCTGCTCTTCCCCTGAGGCTCCTGGGCTGCTCCCTGCTGACCTTTGCCTTGTGTTGTTGCAGGCCTACTTCCGACAGGGTGTTGCCCTCCAGTACCTTGGGCGCCATGCCGATGCCCTGGCAGCCTTTGCCTCTGGCTTGGCTCAAGATCCCAAGAGTCTGCAGCTGCTGGTGGGGATGGTGGAAGCCGCCATGAAGTCTCCCATGCGAGGTGAGTGAGGGCCCCTGGGATTCCTGCCCAGCGCCGGCTGCACTGTGTCATGCGGAAGGTCCCACGGGTTCACACAGAACTTGGGAACTGTGCTTGCCAACTGTGCTTGCCCCAGCAGAACTTGGGAACTGTGCTTGCCAATGCAAACAAGGACCCAGCGCAGTTGGTAGGGGCCAGCCTCCTCCCCCCCACCGTGTTGTCAGCTTCATGGATGACAAGTACAGCCACCTAAGGGGCTCCCTTTTGCATTGAGACATGTGGGGCACTGCCAGGCTACCACGGTTGTTTTCCCACCTCCCCAATAATCCTTTTGCCCTCCTTCCATATTCTCTTGCACCAGCCACATCCTTCTTTGTGAGTTGAGTGATGATGCCCTGAAGAGAGGTTGAAATGAAGTCTTCTGTCCATCTCTCTGATTGGGGAACCTCTCAGGTGTGTTCCTGCTGTGGATGGAGGGTTTTCACTCTGCCCAGGCCTGGCCTAGTACTGCTAGGAGTCCCTTCCAACTCTCCCATACTCTACCTGGAATGCTGCTGGGGATTGAATCTGGGGCCTTCTGTAGGCAGAGCAGATGTTCTACCTCAGAATCACGGCCTTTTCCTAAAAATCAGAGGTGGGGAACATCCAGGCCACAGCCCAATCTTGGTCCACTGGGTGAGGGAAGGTCTAACTAAGTTGGCTTGCAAATCCATTTCTTCCAAACCATGGTATTTCCCCCCAAATATTCCCCCAAATATTTCCATTCTTCAAGACTTTCCCCCTCATTTTGTTCTTTAATTCTCACAGTTAGTATAACCATCTCAGCATATTCCAAAATCTTCACGAGCAATTCTTCTTTGGTTGGGAGTTCTTCTTTCCATTTTTGTACGTAGACTATTCCTGCCACCGTTGTAGAATACGCAAACAAATTAATTCCTTTGGCAGCTCTGGACCAGTTATACCTAACAGAAAGGCCTCAGGATTCTTGGGAATCAGGTGTGAACCTGAGACTCCTCTGTCTTCCCTCAGCTGCAGCTGTCCTGGGTGGGTGTGTTTGCTTCTCCAAGGCGGAGGACGGATGGTACATGAAGCCTGTCTCCCTTCCTCTCGCAGAGTCCCTGGAGCCAACCTACCAGCAGCTGCAGAAGATGAAGCTGGACAAGAGCCCTTTTGTGGTGGTCTCTGTGGTTGGCCAGGAGCTGCTGACGGCCGGCCACCACGGGGCCTCGGTGGTGGTCCTGGAAGCGGCCTTGAAGATTGGGACATGCAGCCTGAAACTGAGGGGCTCTGTCTTCTCAGCCCTGAGCAGCGCCTACTGGTCCCTGGGCAACACCGAGAAGAGTGCGGGCTACATGCAGCAGGACTTGGACGTGGCCAAGACTTTAGGTAGCCGTTTGGACCACCCGTCCCAACTTAGAGGGCAAGCGGGAGGAGGATGATAATGAGGAGGAGGATGGCATGTTCAGCAGCATAGAAGCAGGTGGTGGCGACCGGGTCTCTCTTGGGGTGTCAGCAGGCCCTCAGAGGGCTGCAGGGGGGTCTTTGCTCCATATCCTCCCACACCGCAAGGAGGCTGGATCCATGCTCATCCTTGTGTGGAAAGGGTGGCTCATTTTCTGGAGCAGCCAAGGACCCTGCCTCTCCCTCGGAATCTGTAGTCTCTAGAGAGCGGGGTGAGGAACAGCTGCCCCCCTCCTCAAGCGGTGAGGCATCCTCTTTGTGCCTCTACACCCTACACAGCAGTTAGCTTTGAAAGTCTAGTGGCCAGGCAGGGAGCATTGAAGGGATGCCGCTCGTCTCCAGGCAGATCACCTCTCTTGTGGCATTGGGGTGGGAGAAAGCGAAAGACACCTGGTTGGTGGGGTGTGTGTTTGCTGTGAGAAGAGATGAGCATGGGTATTAGATGTGAATTTGCGTGCATTTGCATAAATGTCTCTCTCTGGCTGCTCCTCACTCTTGTGTTTCTGCTTGCTTGCCATCCAGGTGACCAGATGGGTGAATGCCGAGCTCACGGCAATTTGGGCTCTGCATTCTTCTCCAAAGGAAATTACCGGGAGGCCTTGACAAACCACAGACATCAGCTGATGCTTGCCATGAAACTCAAGGACAGAGAGGTAGGTGGGGCTGGGGGGAGCAGTTTGTGCTGGCTGGGCTGGGGGTGTCCAGCACTTCCAGGGAGGCAGCTCTTCTGGGCTCAGCTGTCTCTGCCGCTTCTTTCTGCCAGCTTAGAGGCGGCTGAGATGGTAGAGTCTGGGGGTGTCGCCCTGGAATACACCCTATGAGCCATGCCAACAGAGCAGATTCTGAAGGGGCCCAGTGGGCACGTCTGGCCTTTGGTTCTGGGGTGGAGTGGGGACTCTGAATTGTGTTTCTAAGAGCCAGCCACAAATCCCTCGCTCGCGGAATGGCTTTGGGACATGGGAGAACAGCTGCCTTTGGGTGCTGGGAAAGTGTCCTTGCAGGGGTGGAGACCAGGCGCAGGCCAGCAGTGGAAAGTCTGACTGCTTGTGTCTGTACAAGAGGAGACTGGCCGGCCGGCACCGTGACTGAGCAAGCCAGGATCAACACGGGGAGCTGCCTTTTGCAAACGGCACAGCTTCGCCCCACTGCCTGGGGGGCGGGCGGGGGAGATGGGTGTTTTGTGCATCTCCAGCTTGCTTGGGCTTGGTGCAGGCCGGTGGATCTGGATTCTGCTTGATCACAATATTTTTTCCATTTATGGCCCATCTGGGCACATAATTAGCAGCTATTGACAACAAACGGCTACTTGGATTGTGAGAACCCCGAGCCTCTTGGATTTCCTGTGGATGTAACCACAGGAAATTGCTTTGGCACTTTCTGATGACATCACCCTGACCACAGGGCTTCCTCTGAATGCACAGCTGTTTTTCTTGGCCCCCTCTGCAGACTTCTCTGCAACACGCAGACTCTTATAATGTTGCAACGGTGCTGATGTGAATTCCACCAGAAGGGCTTGTTCTGGGCTGGCCTGGAATGAGGTAATGGTCACCCGGAATAGGAAGAAGCACAGCTTGAACGCTGGCCAAGCTCCTCCCGGAAGAGCCTTTTGCTGGGCAGCCTCTGCCGTACGGAAGAGGTTTCCGGAGGGCTCTGGGTCCCACCAGCAGCGGGCAAGCTGGTTTGGAGGCCACCCTCACCCACAGAATGAGCAAAGGGAGCAGGAAGGGAATGGCTCTGTGCCAGCTTCCTTTGGGATCAGAGAGGCTCTGAGTCCAGAGTTCCTGGAAATCGGTGAGGCAAGCCCTGTGAGAGGAGCGGGCGACGGCATGGCCCCCTCTGCCCCTCAGCACTGTTGCTTCCATCAGGGGGTGGAGTAGGACTGGCCTGTGGCGGGCGTGGCTCTTAATGATGCCCCTTCCCATTATCTGGGAAGTGTTCTTTGGCTGCTACAGGAGTCCAGAGGTGGCGGAAACAAAGCGTTCAGATCGCTGGAACCTTTGCCTCACAATGGCTGCGGAGACCACAGAAATGCTGCAACGTAATCAGCTCTCCCAGCTGTCAGGCCTTTCTAAGGTTACCAGATTTTTTTCAATGAATCTGGGGACACTTTTCAACTTCAATAGGAATGATTTTGTCAGGGGACAGATTTGTAAATCTGGGGACTGTCCCTGGGAAACGGGGACGTCTGGTAACCTTACTTTGGATGCCTCCAATTACAGGATGCCCTGCTTTTAATAATAGCAAAGAGAGTGAGATGGAATCGGAGCCTGGCTCTGTGGCGATACGGGATTACTTGGTAGCGGTGGCAGAGGAGGGGCCCTGGCTGCTGCAGGCGGCTCCAGGATGGCGCTCCAGGATGGCCAGTCTGGATGGAGCAGGATGGGGCCCTTGAGGGGAAGACGATGGCTGCCTCTGGGGCAAGGGGCTGTGAGAGCCAGGTGCTCACCTGCCAGAGGACATTGACTGTCTCACCCTCTCTGGCAGTCTCGATGACGTCTTTGTCCGAGGGACAAGGACATTTCTCAGTGCCTGCGATGCCTTTGGATGGAGCTTTGGAATATGAAGGCAGGGGCATCCTGCAGCAGCTTGGAGTGGGTGGCAGCGGTGGCCCCCTCACCCTCTTCCCCCAGCCCCCTTCCTTGCTGGGCCCCACACGGATTGTGTGGCCATGGTGCTGGGGGGAGGGAGGCAGGGACTGATGTTGCCATGCTTGCCTTGTGCTGGAAGAGAAGCCCCCTGAATTTTGAAGGGAAGGAGGGCTTTGTTTGTTTCGGCTCAGCTGTCTCCCCGCAAATCCTGCTCTCTCCCCTCCATTGTCTGGCCATCGTGTTGCACATTAATCATGGGGGAAGCCTGGGAAGCCTGACGAACGGCACCAGAGTTTGGCAGCCGCCTAATTGCTCTGCTGCTGTGGTCGAGCAGCCTGCTCTTCTCTTGCTCCTTGGGAGGAGGCTTGAGCCTCCTGGCTAGTGATGATCCGGGGCCTTTTCTCTCTGGATCCCTCTGCTTTGCTACTCGGCCTCCCGCTGCTCGTTTCCTTTCCCTTGAAAGTTATGGCATTCCTCTGAGTCACTTCTCTGACGCTTGCCAAGGCAGCTGTTTCAGGGGGGTGCTGGCACCAGTGGGCGAGGTTGCCACCTACCACCTCTGCACAATTGGGGTGTGTTTGGGGGGGGGTGAGCCTTGGCGGTGAGTGTGTCTCTTCCCAGTTGGCATGGGCCTTTACTGGGGCCATGTGGCAGAAAAGAACCAGCTGTGTGTGGCTGTCCCAGCCAGCTTCCTCTGGGGGTGCCAAACACTTCTGAGACCTCAAATGCTCAGAACTTTTAAGAGGGAGCTTCTCGCTCCCGTGACATTTTGCTGTAAATAAAATACAGAGAGAAGGATGGAATGACCCAAGGATCCAGGCTGCCACCCCCATCTCCCTTCAGCATTGGCTGAAAATTCAAAAGGAGAGAAACTCCTGGGAAATTCTCTTGGCCTCTTGGTGCCCACAGAAATTTCCTTGTGTGAGGTCTGAATGGCTTCCCCTTTATACCACCACAGCGGAGGAAGGAGGCCTCCAGGGCTCTTCTGCTCACCCCCTGTGAGAAGACAGAGCAGGGGCCTGGGGAAGTGATGGCCTCCCCAGGCTAGCCTGCAGGTGCCAGAGGCCGGCCAGCCTGCCGCCTTGTGGTCAACCCTGTGGGGAGCGGATTTGGCGCCTGCCGCATTCCAGCCCAATGACAAGGGTCCATGCCTAGAGAAACCCCTTGAGCCTTGGCTGGGCGGCTGAGGGGGGGCGAGGGGATCAAAGCTGCCAGCAGAGTCATGGGGAGCAGATCCCCTCGAAGGAGCCATTAATCTGCGGTTCCTCTCGACTGACTCAGCGTGGGGGTGAGCACCATCTTTGCCTCAGGCAGCCAGGTGTGATGGCCCAGCTCTTTGCTCTGGTGGCCTAGGCCTTGCAGAGGGAGGGTCTCACCATTGCCTTTGCCCCCTTGGCTTCCCCAGTTGGGTTTCTGCCTGGGCTGCCAGGAGGAAGAACTCTGGTTCCCTTTGCACTGCGTGGAGCTACGGAGGAGGAAGGAACGAGTGGCGAGAGAGCTGTGCTCAGCCCCCCAAAGGGAGCAATCAGAAGCGCATCCATCATGCGCTAATCTCTGCAGCTTACTCCCCTGCTGGCTGGGGGGGGGGGCTCTCCTTGCATCTTCATTATTTCACTCTCAGTTTGTGGTGACAGGTTGAAGATGGCCAGCAAGTTGGTGAGCCAGACCAGGAAATGAAATCTCAGGGCAGGGGGGCGTTAGGCATTTCGGCAAAATTCAGTGTGTGTGTGTGTGGGGGGGGGACACTCCAAGGAAGCATGTGCTCTTGAGACCTTTTTTTGCAGGGCATGGGGTGCTCATCCACACGGCAGTTGAATCGCTGAACTGTGAGCCTCCAGTTCCCATTCACAGCCCCAGGTGTTGCCATTTTGGCTCCTTCCTGGCTGTGTATGCTTAGCCGCCCCCTCTCCCCATTCTGTTCCCCCCCCCCCCAAAAAAAACCCCCAGGCTGTCTGAGCAGGGCCAGATCTGGCAAGGCTAAAAGCTGCTCCCTGGGCTCTCCCCTCCCTGCTCCACTCACATCTGATTTGGGGGTGGGCTGAGGGTCGTTGATTTGGGGGTGGGCTGAGGGTCGTTGCAGTGGACGGAGCTGGCTTCCCCTTCCTGCTCCTCAAGGAAACAGCTTGATTAATTTGCAGGAAGCAGGGTTTTTTTTAATTTATTTTTAAAGAAACCCATTCACAGTCAGCTGCATGGCCAAGGGGGTGTGGAGGCGGGGGTGTGTGTGTGATTCAGGACACTGCACAACAGCGCTGCACAGCATCCCCCCTCCCATCCCTCAGGATTGGAGCAGATGTGAAGTGGGTTCCTCCCCCTCCTTCTGGATTTCCCCCCTGTGTGCGGGCTGACATGATAAAGGGAGTGGGATGAGGTTGATGCCGGAGGGAGGCCACTGATTAAGCAGAGACACCAGCCTCTCCAAGGGCACACCTGAAGCCACCTGGGTGTGGACAGGCCCCTTTGCCCCACCAGCCCCTTCCTGCCTTCACTCCCTTTTCTCTTCCGAGGGGTGGAGGGAAATGGAGGCTGGCGCGGCCTCCGGGTGGGAGGGCTTCTGGGGGCACCTTTTCTTCCCAGAGGAGCTAGTGCCAAGAGACAGAGCCCAGCAGAGGGTTTGCCCGGCAAGAGCCATGCTTTGTCTGAGCGCACATGGAGTCAGTTGCAGCCCCATGCGCTGCAGGGTGTGCCAGAGGCTCCCTGCCCTCTGCTCTTGGCCTTCAGTCTCCAGCCCCAGGACAGCCCCGGGTTGCAAACCATTGGGTTGGTCTTGCTCCAGGGTGAAAAATCTGATCCTTGTGCCCAGCTGGCTAAGGCGGCCTCTTCTGGGCTTGGCAGGGATTCTGAAACGCAGGAAATTAAGAAAATGCCTGTCTATGATAGCTGATCTCTGCTTTTAAATGTTTGCATGGTTTTTATTGTATTTAGGCAGGTTTGTTATAAGCCGCTATCAGTATATATTTTTATGAATAGTGGTATACAAATGTTTTATAAATGGAATAAATAAACATTCCCCTGGTGAGAAGAAGTCCACCTGCCCCCCCGGGCTCCGTGAGATGCCCCCCGCCACTGTTGGCTGTCCCAGGGACTTTCCCCCAGGGGGTAGGCTGGATGGCTGGGCCTTGACTCCTTTTGGCACACGGGGCTCTGTGCCATGGGGGGAGGCACAGGGGCAGGCGCAGCCATGCCGCTGACAGCGACAGCCTTGGCTGGCCAGGAGGGTTCAGGTCTGAGTCACCTTTGACACCTCGGGAGCTGCCTCCACCAGCGCCTTCTGTCAGAAAACAAAGCAACTGGAGAGCCCATGAAGTTGCTGACTCGCTTGCAAGTCCTTGGGGGGGGGGCATGTCTGCAGGGCTGTGTGTGGTCTTTCCTCAGGCGTGGGTTGCCACTGGCTCTCCTCGCACGAAGTCTCTCATTTTGCATGTCCCGCCAGTTGCAGAAGCAGAGCGGGGCTAGTTTGTCCTTCGCACAGGAACGCTACGTGGTGCCTCTTTGCCCAAGGGCAGCCAAGCAGGGGGGCTTTGTTAGCCATGGTAACAGAAAGAAACGGAGGCCTGCTGTGGCTTTGTGCATGTGTGCCAGAGGAGTAGCACAGCGCCCCAGTTGCTGCCCTCTCCATGGGCTTGTGAAGAGCTTCCCGCAGCATGCCTTGTCTCCTGCCCACTCTGCCCTGTGCTGGCCCTGCGTCTGGGCTTGCGGGGGCTGTTTGGAGGGCAGGGAGCCCTGGTGGTTCTGTGGGGCTCACCCCTTTCTCTGCTCCCTCTGCCTCTCCCCTGCAGGCAGCCTCCTCGGCCCTCAGCAGCCTGGGCCATGTCTACACGGCCATTGGGGACTACCCCAACGCCTTGGCCAGCCATAAGCAGTGCGTGCTCCTGGCCAAGCAAGGGAAGGACGATCTCTCTGAGGCCCGGGAGCTGGGCAACATGGGGGCCGTCTACATCGCCATGGGCGACTTTGAGAACGCCGTGCAGTGCCACGAGCAGCACCTGGCCATCGCCAAGGCCCTGGGCTGCCGGCGGGAGGAAGCCCGTGCCTACAGCAACCTGGGCAGCGCTTACCACTACCGCCGAAACTTTGACAAGGCCATGTCTTACCACAACCACGTTTTGGAGCTGGCCCAGGAGCTGGAGGAGAAGTCCATCGAGATGCGTGCCTACGCCGGCCTGGGCCACGCTGCCCGCTGCATGCAGGACCTGGAGCGGGCCAAGCAGTACCACGGGGAGCAGCTCAGCATCGCCGAGAGCCTGCAGGATCGAGCCGCCCAGGGGCGCGCCTCCTCCAACCTGGGTGAGCTGCTTCTGACTTTCTGCCTGACCCCAGCCCAGTGAGGAGGAGGGGGCCCTGTGGGGCAGAGGCGGTGGCAGGAGGGTGCAATGCTCCCTCAGAAAAGAAGGAGGCGGGCAATGTGGGGCTGTCCAGGAGGCTCCACGGGGGGCCGGGGGGGGGCTTATTGAGCTTGGTCTGTGATGTGGGGGCTCCATTTGACAGGCACTTCAAGGACTGATGCAGATTTGCATGAAATTGGCATGTGCTTATTTGTATGTGTCAGCTGGGGAATTAGAACGGAGGTGGCCCCTCATCCTCACATCTGTAGAAGACCAGGAACAAGAGAGCTAGGAGGGAGCCCCTCTGCTGCTCCTTCCCTTCTCCAGACAACAGCACCAGCCGTGGGTTGGGCGTGGGGCAGGAGCAGAGGAGTGTCTCTGGGCAGCCATGGAACACATCAGACCTTTTCAGCCCCAGCCCCCTCTGCTGCTCAGCACCAGGTTCTGGATGTGTGCAGAATTTTCCAGATTGCTGGCAGAGGAGCACCTAGTTTGGGATGTTTCTAAGGAGGGTTTTGGGTTCCCTGGAATTTAATAACAGACCTAGAATCATGGGATCATAGAGTTGGAAGGGGACCCTGGCTATCATCTAGTCCACCCCCTGCAAGGCAGGACTCTCGCCTAAAGCATCCCCGACAGATGGCCATCCAACCTCTGCTTAGAAACCTCCAAGGAAGGAAGGCCCAGCCCCTCTCATGGTTGTGCTTCCCTGCTGCTCAGGGAGGCTCCCAGCCTGTGAGCCCACCTGCACTCTTTTCTCTTTGTTTGGAAAATATATTTATTATTTTACATTGATTAGATCAAATGGTTTACAATTTACATCAAAATTTATTTATTTACCTTGGTGACTTTCCATCCTTTATTCTGTGATGGTCTAATTCTCTCTCTGGTTCCCTCCTGCCTGTCAATTTACCGAAATCCTATATTACAATCTTTTCTGTTTTCTTTCCATTGCTCGTAAGTCAAAACCTGCTTGAAATTTTATGTGGCTGTATTGTCTTCTTCTATAGACTTAGTACTCCAGTAGCTAGAGTAGCCTGAGCTTCCTCCTTGGTTGGGATTTCTGGGGTTTTCCATTTGGTGCCCAGAGTCCTCTAGCTGCTGTGCTGGCCTACAGAAACAACTTTGCCAGCCTGTTTGTGCTCCTTCCTGGCAGGGATCATCCATCAGATGAAGGGCGACTACGAGGCAGCCTTGAAGCTGCACAAGGTCCACCTTTCCATTGCGCAGGAGCTGAACGACTACGCGGCGCAGGGCCGGGCCTACGGGAATATGGGCAATGCCTACAATGCCTTGGGCCTCTTTGACCAGGCGGTCAAGTACCACCGGCAGGAGCTGCAGATCTCCATGGAGGTGAACGACCGAGCCTCCCAGGCCTCCACCCACGGCAACCTGGCGGTGGCCTACCAAGCCCTGGGTGCCCACGACCGGGCCCTGCAGCACTACCAGAACCACCTCAACATCGCCCGGGAGCTGCGGGACATCCAGAGCGAAGCCCGGGCCCTGGGCAACCTGGGGAACTTCCACTGCTCCCGGGGGGAGTTTGCCCAGGCAGCCCCCTACTATGAGCAGTACCTGCAGCTGTCCCCGGAGCTGCAGGACATGGAGGGGGAGGGCAAGGTGTGCCACAACCTGGGCTATGCCCATTACTGCCTGGGCAACTATGAGGAGGCCGTCAAGTACTACGAGCAAGACCTGGCCCTCGCCAAGGACCTGCATGACAAGCTGAGCCAGGCCAAAGCCTACTGCAACCTGGGCCTGGCCTTCAAGGCACTGGCCTGCTTCGGCAAGGCTGAGGAGTGCCAGAAGTACCTCCTGTCCCTGGCCCAGTCGCTCAGCAATGCCCAGGCCAAGTTCCGGGCGCTGGGCAACCTGGGCGACCTCTCCATCTGCAAGAAGGACGTGGCTGGTGCCATCAAGTTCTACGAGCAGCAGCTGAGCCTGGCGCACCAGGCCACGGACCGGAGGCTGGAGGCCAGCGCCTATGCAGCCCTGGGCGCCGCCTACCGCCTGCTGCAGAAGCACGACAAGGCCCTGGGCTACCACACGCAGGAACTGGAGGTATACCAGGAGCTGGGCGAGGCCCTGGGCGAGTGCCGCGCACACGGGCACCTGGCCGCTGTCTACATGGCCCTGGGCAAGTTCACCATGGCCTTCAAGTGCTACGAGGAGCAGCTGGAGCTGGGGCAGAAGCTGAAGGACCCCGGTATTGAGGCCCAGGTCTACGGCAACATGGGCATCACCAAGATGAACATGGGCGCCATGGAGGAGGCCATCGGCTACTTTGAGCAGCAGCTGGCCACCCTGCAGCAGCTGAGTGGCACGGAGGCCGTGCTGGACCGGGGAAGGGCCTTCGGGAGCCTGGGCGACTGCTACGAGGCCCTGGGCGACTTCGAGGAGGCCGTCAAATACTATGAGCAGTACCTGTCCGTGGCACAGAGCCTGAACCGTGTGCAGGACCAGGTCAAGGCCTACCGGGGCCTGGGCAACGGGCACAGGTGAGGTGGAGGCAGCGGGGAGGGGAGTCCCAAGGGATGCACGAGCCGCTCCCTAGTTGGGGGTCAGGGGAGGGGGAAAGGCTCTGGGCGGTGATGTGGCCTTTCCAGAGGGGGACCCGGAACGGGATGGAGGGGAGGGGGCCCAGTAGATCTGTGGTCCCGGCTCTGTCCCATAGAAAGAAAGGGGCTGCCTTCCTCCAAGGGGTGGATTTCAGGGCTCAAAGGCGGGTGGGAGGAGGCTGGCACAGAAGCTGCCTGCCCCGGCAGCTTCCTTCCCAAAGCCTTAGTGAGAGTAATGCTGGCTGTGTCCCCCCCCCCAGGGCAATGGGAAGCTTGCAGCAGGCCCTGGTGTGCTTTGAGAAGAGGCTGGTGGTGGCTCACGAGCTCGGGGAGGCGTTTGACAAGGCCCAGGCCTACGGGGAGCTGGGCGCCCTGCACAGCCAGCTTGGCAACTCGGAGCAGGCCATCTCTTGCCTGGAGCGCCAGCTGGGCATCGCGCGGGAGATGAAGGATCAGGCCCTGGAGGGGAGCGCCGCCTGCGGCTTGGGCAGCATCTACCAACAGATGGCTGAATATGACACGGCCCTGCAGTACCACCAGCTGGACCTCCAGATTGCCGAGGAGACCCACAACGCGGCCAGCCAGGGCCGGGCCTATGGCAACCTGGGCCTGACCTACGAGTCCCTTGGCACCTACGAGAGAGCCGTGGTCTACCAGGAGCAGCACCTGAGCATCGCGGCCCAGATGAATGACCTGGTGGCCAAAACTGCCTCCTACAGCAGCCTGGGCAGGACCCACCATGCCCTCCAGAACTACTCCCAAGCCGTCATGTACCTGCAGGAAGGTGAGCAAGCTGGCGGCTTGGGAGGGGGGCAGCACGGCCAGGCCAGGCCAGGCTGCCTGGAAATATTCAGGAGGGCAGTCCCTCCATAAGCCTGCATGTGTCCAGGGATTGATTGATTGATATTTATTACGGCCATTGGCCCGTCACATGTGTCCAGGGAGCTCCTTTGAGAAACCCTGACTGGGTACAGGGGCTTTGGCCATTAAATCCTGCCGTCCAGTCAGCGCTTCCCTGCGTAGCTCTGCTTGGGGCTGACGTGGGCAGGAAGACAGAGTCGCAGCAGTCCTGCCGTCCGTGTGAGATAGAGGGATAAATCAAGTCCAGAGACAGTTCGTTGCTATCTCTAAAAGCGTTTATTTACAAGCCATAAATCAGTCTCATTCCATAGGAGCTTTCCGGCATCTTTCCCGTGCTAAAAGCACACACAGTCTCTCTGCTGCTTCTTTCAGTCTAAAGTGAAACCAACTCTCACAGACAAAGACAGACAAAGCCTGTGACGTCAGGCCCCTCCCCAGATACAGGGCACCAAGGAGTTTTAACCCTGTAAACTCCAAACTCCACAGGGGCGTCCTCAGTGGGGAGGAAGAGGCAGCAGAGGAGGAGCTCAGCATCGTACTGTGGCAGCTGTTCCATCAGGACCAGCATTTCGGCTTGCACGCTGATGTGTGTGTGTGAGGGGGTCTCCTGACCTCTCCAGAGCCAATTTGGGGGCAGGATGCAAGGAAAGCGCAGAGGAAGAGGGTTTGGGTCTGGGCTTCTGGTGGTGGACAAGCGGACACACCCAGAGGAGGGGAAGAGCTGGGAGCTACTGGAGCCTGGGAGCTTGGAGGGTGAGGAAAAGGAGGAAACAAGCAGGTGCCCCAGCCCAGACCAAAGACGGGAGTCAGGCTTAGCAGCTTCACCACAGAGACCCCCTGCCAGCTCCTCCAGCGTTTGCTCCACATAACAGACAGAGGCTCCCTTGGGGCTCACTGTAGACAGAGGGAGGGGCGCGACACAGAGGGAAGGGAGCGAAGGGGAAGGTGCAAGACAGTCTGAGCAACTAGGAGTGTATCTCTGGAGCCTCCATTTGGATTCTATTCTGATTCCTTAATAAAACGACTATTGGCAAGTTAGCTGGTGTTACCTTCCCTCTCTCCCTGCGGGACCCCTGAGTAGATTCCCTGCCCAGGAGGCAGCGTGGAAGTCCTGGGGGGCAGGGGGGGCGGGTCTTGTTCTCCATGGAGCCCTTGCCTGGCTCCTGGGTGTCCAGAGGGGCGGGGGCATTTTCCTGCCCTGCGCTGGAGCTGGGACCCAGGATTTGTGGGCACCTCTTGCATCCTGTTCTCCTGCTCCTCCTCTGGCTCTTGGGGCTGACAAGAGGGAGAGGCAGGTTCCCAGTTCCTGAGAGGCCAGCTGGGCCAAGGGGGCTGCAGGGGGCTGGAGGGGCCAAGTAAGGAGGGTGGCTTCTGGGTCTGGCTGGTTGAAGAATCCGCATGAGTCAAAGAGCAGAGCCCCACAGCTGCTGGGGCCTTCTGCAGCAGGGGGCGAGGCTCACCCTGCCCTTCCTTCCTTTCTCCTGCAGGGCTGAGGCTGGCGGAGCAGCTGGGCCGCAGGGAGGATGAAGCCAGGATCCGGCACGGCCTGGGCCTTTCGCTCTGGGCTAGTGGGAATCTGGAGGAGGCTCAGCACCAGGTGAGCACCAGGGAGCAGGGGAGGAGGTCCCTCAGCCCCTGCAGATGATCCCAGATGATCCATGGGCCATGCTCCGTGGTGCCCCACCCGCCCTTGGCAGCCCTGGTTTGGGCAGCTCAGCTGAGCTTCAGGATTCTGCCTCCGCTTGACGGGCTGCCCCCTCCCCCTTGCCCCACAGCTCTACCGGGCCTCCGCCCTTTTTGAGACCATCCGGCATGAGGTGCAGCTCAGCACAGACTACAAGCTCTCCCTCTTTGACCTCCAGACGTCCTCCTACCAGGCCCTGCAGCGGGTGCTGGTGAGTCTAGGTAAGAGAGGGCAGCACCTGGGGGAGAGGGGCATTGGGACAGATCTTCCTGCCCTGGGCCCGGGGGGAAGAGTGCTGCAGATTTAGCAGTGCTGTGGGTGGGGAGGGCAGGGTTCTCCTTACCTTCTCGTTTCCACAAGCGTGTCAGGCAGGTGCGTGGCTCCGGGATACCCCTCCCCCTGGCAGCATGAGCCTCACGTGTGGCTCCGCCTCCTTCCTCCCCACAGGGCACCACGATGAGGCTCTGGCCGTGGCGGAGAGAGGCCGCACAAGAGCCTTTGCTGACCTGCTGGTGGAGCGCCAGACAGGCCAGCAGGAGTCGGACCCCTATTCCCCCGTGACGGTTGATCAGGTCCTGGAAGTGGTAAACGGGCAGCGGGGGCTGGTTCTGTACTATTCCTTGGCTGCAGGGCACCTTTACAGCTGGCTCCTGGCTCCTGGGGCAGGTAAGTCACAGGGACGGGGGTGTGGGTGTGTGTGCCAGGTAGGGCTGGGTGATATATCTGCTTTTCAACATCGTGATATATCACCAGTTCAAACACACTGCTCTTCAGCTGGGAGAAAGCCACACTCGCAGAGCTCAGTTGATGCTGGATTTTGGCATCAGCGGGGAAAGATAACTGCCCAGGTAGGAGAAGTGATCAACATTTTCCAGCGTTACACCGTTGAGTTGGATTTGTGGTGCTGCAGAGGGATTGTTTTGTGCTTGTTGGTGCAGCACTTTGGTGTACTAGAAGAGGCAAAGCTCACCAGTGTCGAAGCAATGATTCTTCAACACCAACTTCATTGGACTGATCATGTTGTGCAGAGGCCTGATTATCGTCTTCCAAAGCAACTACTCTATTCTGAACTTAAAAATGGATAGTGTTTAAAGACTCTCGAGGGAAATCTAAAAAAATGCATAAACACAGACAACTGGGAAACACTGGCCTGCGAGCGCTCCAGTTGGAGAACAGCCTTGACCAAAGGTGTCATGGACTTTGAAAACGTTCGAACTCAGGACGAAAGAGGAAGGCACATTTGGCAAACCCTCATCGTGACCAACTCCCGCCCGGAAAACTATGTCCCCACTGTGGAAGGATGTGTGGATCCAGAATTGGCCTCCACAGTCACCTACGGACTCACTGTTAAGACCATGTTCATGGAAGACAATCTTACTCAGCTATGAGTATTACCGAAGAAACCACCAGCTAAACATCACGATATACCAATATATCACAATATCTGAAATAAGGATGGAGCTATGGACAGGCATTGGTTGGCTTCATGGTTTACATCGCATTGGGATTTTTGCATACCGCACACAAACACACATCAAGATTTGGGATATATTGCCAGGTTAAAAATTATGAAATTGCTATCACAATATGGACTTCAAATCGGTTTTGGATTTTATATTGATATACCACCCAGCCCTAGGGCCTCCTGGGTCCTCGCTCAGAGGCGCTCAGCTTTCTTTTGGCAGGGCTGGATGGAAGGAGGTTCCTGGGGGTGCTCTTTGAGGTGGGGGGCAGCCATCTTGGGTGGGATGCCACAGAGGTGAGGGAAACATGGGGCAGCTGCCTGTTCCCAGGAGAATTCCACCCCCCCACACCTTGGCTGACTCAAGGCCTCCCTTCCTCCTCCCGTGTAGGCACCCGTGTGCTCAAATGGTGTCCTGGGCTCACCCAGCGAGGGGCAGGCGCAGGGGTTCTCTGGCTGGTGAATTGTGACTGCCTCCTCCTTGCAGCTGATCTGCCCCACTGGCGGACAGAGGAGGAAAGCCCCTGGTTGTTGTGTCAGGGGGCAAATTATTCCATTACGTCCAGAATCGGCCTTAAACTACAAGTGCTATTCCAACCCTACTAACGATTTTAACTGTTTACAATGGTCTTTAAGATAAGTTTTCCCATTATTAAAATTTTGGTCTTCCTGATTTCTCTCTTTTGGTCATTTTAGCCATTTCAGCATAGTCCATAAACTTCATTTGCCATTCTTCTCTGATTTCTTACCTCTGCCCCTCTAAGCTGCCACTTGGGCCCGTGTGGTTCTGGGTCTTCTGCTGCCTTCCCCAGCTGCCTTGGCTGCTTGGACCCTCCCCTCATGGGATGAGAGACCCCCTCTCAGGATTGCTGAGAGGCTCTGCTCTCCCCACTTACAAGCTGGCTCTCCTCCGCTCACCTGCCTTCCTGTGGTTCACCTTTGCAGGTAGCTTAAAGTCCATGGAGAGGAGGTGGAGCGGGCGGAGGTCCCTGCCACACCCTGCTGAGCCACCACTTCCTGGCCTCCATCCCTCTCCCCCCCCCAGGCTTTCTCTGTGTGGTTTTGCCTGGGGAAGCTTGACCAGGACCATTTGTCAGGCAGACAGAGGAGCCTTTGATAGAACCATCCTGTATTTGGGTTCTGAGAAACCTTCTTTACGGGCTGCTTGAAGACACAGGTGACTCCGACAGAATGCGCCTGGCTGATCTGAGGCTCCTCTCCCAGCAGCGCTTGTTCAGCTTCCTCATGGAAGGCTGTCTGCTGCAAAGCAGGGGGTGGGGGTCCTGGCTGTGCCCTGGAGAACCCTCTTTCCATGTCAGTGGCAGTTCCTCGTATTCTCTCCAGATGCAGGAGGGGAGGAAGAGGGAAGGCGGCCGTTTCCCAGCGTGACCTTCTTGCGGGGAGGGGGGTCTGACTGCCTGTTCATTGTTGGGAATAACTGAGGCTTTACATCTTCCTGCCTTTTCCCACTTGCAGGCTGAGGAGCAGAGGCCGTTCTCCCTCTGCACGCCCAGTTGCAGCGGAGACGGAGCGGGGCCCATCTAGCAGGTCTTGGGAGGAGGAGGAGGAGGTTTGGGCCCCTTGTGGCTCTCCTGACCTGGGGACTCCTTTTCAGGGATCTTGAAGTTCCACGAATGCTACCTGGGCGAGGGCCCGGCTGAGGCTTCCGGAGACTTCCAGGAGAACACCGCCAGCCTCCAGGCAGTCACCAGCTCGGCTCTTGAGCACCTCAGCGCCAGTGTGCGGGAAGCGCTGGGCGTGGACTCTTACTACATGCGGTAAGGGGGGGGGGCTTCAGGGGCAGAGGAACCACAGAGAAGAAGAGGGGGCAGCTTTCTCCTGGCAGCCGCCGCCCAGGAGAGTGCCCCTTCTCCTTGCAGGCTCAGAGGGGATTGTTCCTGGCTGAGGCAGTTCTCCAGCAGGTCCGTCAGGAGGTCCTGGGGCTGCCAGGGGGCGCTGCCTGTGAGGATTTGAGCCAAGGGAGCCCAGGAACACAGGCTGCTTGGGAGGATTCCCGGCAATTGGGGAGATTTGTGAGCCAGTGTGAATGGGATTCCTTTCCTCACAGCTGCTGTCAGAGCCTGCCTGGAGTGCAGAGGCTGCAGCCTGGTCCTTGCAGAACCTTCCTGTCCCGTGAAGATCCTGCTCCATCCTGAGCCTCTGCCTGCCTGCGAAGGCTGCTGCCTTGGCATGCATAGGCCTTTGAGCCAGTTGCATTCTTCGGGGGCAGCGGTGGCGGCTTAGGGCTCTCCATGGCCAGCCGAAGAGGGGGAGGTACTCCCTTTTTCAGCAGAGGCAGGAGCTCCCTTCCAAGCCCCCACCCTGAGCTTTCTGGCAGCAGCAGGAAGATTCCTCCACCCTCTCCTGCAATGTGCCTCCTAGTTCTCTGCTGCTGGGTCTCGTGGCTCTGCTGCTCCCCAGACATGCCAGCAGGGCTGGCAGCAGCCCCTGCTCGGGGGAGGAGGGCAGGCCAGACCTCTGAGCCCCCACCCCAGGAGTGTTGGCTGCCCTGAAATCTGTGTTGGGAGGAGAGTAGCATGCAGATGGGCTCTGTTAATTGATCTGTACTGGTCAAATGAAGGCGGTCAAGCCAGCTGCATTCTGAGAAGGGCAGCTGCAGTTGAAATTACCCCAAATGTGCTGAAGGGGAGGTTTTGAATTGTGACTGATTGAAAGCATCATGCTTTTTGCGGGGGGGGGGGCAGAGAACAAGCTGGAATTTGAAAAGCAAAAACTCACCACAGCTGTTCCTTTTGTGTTGTTTGCCCAGCTCTTTCTCTGGGCCCTGCTTGCTGCTGGGACCACAGATGCCCCCCCCCCCTGTTCTCTCAGTTCCTGCTGACATTCCTGAATCTTGTTCCTCTGCCAGAGCCTCGGCCAGCAGCGAAACGGAGAGTGAGGCAGGAGACATCATGGACCAGCAGTTTGAGGAGATGAGCCACAAGTTGGACTCCACCTCGGACCCCACTGGCTTCCTGAGGATGGTCAGCAGGAACAACCTCTTCAACAGGTAGGGTGAAGGGAAGAGGAGAGCCCTGGGGGCCCCTGCCCTGCCCTCCTCGTGGGGCTCTCTTCAGCCACCCTCCTTCTCTCTAGCCTCTCGGTTTCTGCCTGCCGAGACCCCCCACCCCCCACTTTGGTGTCCAGGGTGGGGGCAGAAGCAGGCATTCAGACGTGGCTTGGGCAGAAAAGTGAAGCCACATGGGT
Organism: Podarcis bocagei; assembly: GCF_964188305.1. Classification (NCBI taxonomy): domain Eukaryota; kingdom Metazoa; phylum Chordata; class Lepidosauria; order Squamata; family Lacertidae; genus Podarcis; species Podarcis bocagei. The sequence goes on along the minus strand of NC_138142.1, from coordinate 2,173,474 downwards.
GGGGACTGGGCTTCCCCCCTCATTCCAGCCCATTCAGGAACAACAGTTACTTTAGACAGTTACTGAACATCCACAGTGCAATCTTTGTTTAAAAACAAAACAAAAACACCGCTAAGCTTGCTTCACTACTTTAAGAACATGAAATGTATCCCTGAAAACAACCATTTAGTATATGTATGAAATTTAAAGATATACCATAAATCACCTCTGACATGAGTATTGTGTGTATATGCAAAATCACATAAAGTCTAGAAAATAGTAAAAAAAGAAAAGAAATAGCTGCACTTATTGGTGAATGTGGCTCTTCATCTTCCTCCCCTCCTCCTCTTCGCTGGATGTTGCTTCAGGGTTGACCGATAGCCAGGAAAAGTGCTTGGCTGTGGTTCAGATCCAGAGGTGGGTTGCATGGGCTCATTTGGTGATGGTGCTGCTGGGTTCTTGACCAGGAACGTGGTGATTGGCAACTGCCGCTGTTGTCCCTTGAGTTTGTCAAACATTTCCTAGTATGCAACCCCGTGGATTATCTTCAGGCTGCACTCCATGGAGGGGGTCAAACACTGCAAGTCAGATCATTTGCGTGCATTGTGACTTGGAAGAGGTGAGAAAATTTCTGCAGGTTCCCACATGCTGGCTCCTCCTGCTCACCATCCTCAACCTCATCCTCACATTCTGAACCTGATCTGACCAGCTCCTCTCGCTCTTCAACAGTTGATGCCTGTTGGTGCTCAGTTAGCCCTTCCACTTCTTCCTGGATGAGGCCAAGAAAGCCATCCCCTGGCCATCTGCACAGTGTCCTCCACCTGGAAATCCCTTGAAATGTGTGTGCATTCCTTCCACAAGTTCCTCCAGTGTGCGCTCACTGTTTCAGGCGTGACTGCATCCATGGCCTCTTTGATGTAAGTAATGCAATGGGCAATGTTGATGGACTTCCAGCATGCCATAAGATCAAGATCTGGATCAGCATCAGTTGTGTTGATCATCCAGCAGAAGGTGAGCTTTGTGTGAGCAGACTTGAAGCAGCAAATCCCATCATGATCCAGATGCTGGATGAGGGAGGTCTCATCGGCCGGAGGAGAGAGACAGCTTCAACCTCGCTGTATGCTCAGCAGAGTGCCTTGCAGTGCCCAAGAGCATCGTCCTCAAGCAGCGGCCGTTTGACCTCCAGGTTCTCCTCCTCAAGGCAATACCGCACTTCTGGAATGAAGCACTTGTGGAGCCAGGCCAGATAGGATGAAGAAGTCACTCAGGCCTTTTTGTTGGATTGCCAAAGCACAAGAAGGAGATTCTTTTTCTTTGAGAAGAACCGTGTCTTGTCTGCATTGAAGACTTGCTCTGGAAGATGCGCCCTTTAGCTGCTCAGGGTATGCGTTCGTAGCCTCTTTGTCTGCAGATGCAGCTACCCCAGTCGTGCAGACATTTTTTAGGCTCAAGCAATGCTCAAAGCTGTTAAGCCAGCTGGGGCTGCCTTCAAAGTCCTTGGCAGGCCAGTCTGCATCTGTGGTGGAAGGTTGGAAGTGCTCATGGCGGCTGAGAGCCTTTTGCCACAAGGCCCTGCCATCCCTAGGAGTGCATTTTTGGCTCGTGTCTTCCAACCACACGTTCAGTGCCTTCTCTGTCTTCATCAAAGCCTTGTCCCATGCCTGTCTGGGCACCTCTGCAGTGAGGGGTGTGCTTGCTGCCACAGCCCCACAGATCTGCTTCTCATGCACCTTGATGGCACTTATGCTGGACACATTCCATCCATAGCTGCCTGCTGCTGTCCACATGGGCCTGCCATCCCTCAGGCAGTCCTGCACAGCCACCTCCTCTTTGAGCATCGGGCCGCTCTTTGCTTCTTTGCTTCTTTGCTTTTTTGGTTGTGGTTCTTGTTATACTTATTTATACACCACCCTTTTTCCTGACAGGGACCAATGGCAGTTTACAGATAAAAATTAGAACAGCTAAAAACATAGGGAGAAAAGCAGTCATTAAAAACAATTGAACATTGATAGAGTTTAAACTACCGTATTTTTTGCTCCATAAGACTCACTTTTTCCCTCCTAAAAAGTAAGGGGAAATGTGTGTGCGCCTTATGGAGCGAATGCAGGCTGCGCAGATATCCCAGAAGCCAGAACAGAAAGAGGGGTTGCTGCTTTCACTGCGCAGCGATCCCTCTTGCTGTTCTGGCTTCTGAGATTCAGAATATTTTTTTTCTTGTTTCCCTCCTCCAAAAACTAGGTGCGTCTTGTGATCTGGTGCGGCTTATAGAGCGAAAAATATGGCATATATAATACATTAAAAATTGATTTAAAACATACTGGTAATTACAATGAAAACAACATGGCACCAGCCCTTTAATTGAAAGCAGTCAGTTCTCAAAAACCCGATGGAACAAAGTCTTTACTGTCCGGTGCAAGGACAGCAGGGAAGGAGCCAGTCCAGCTTCTCTAGGGATGGAATTTCAAAGTCTAGGAGCAGCCACCACCAAGAAGGCCCTCTCCCAGCAGTGGTTAATGGTGATGTCTTGCATTTGGGGGCCCTCCTGCAGTCTGCAACTCGCTGCAAACTCCACCTCTGACTCTCCAACCACACCACAACTCTCTTGCAATGGCTGCTGGGATTGCCAGCTGTGCCCCCCGCTAAGAATTTATTTATTTTTTGATAATCCGTGTAAAGCTATGGTCGTGAAAGTTGATTGTTCAGTTATTTAATTTCTTAATATATTAAAAATATCTCTGACTGGTGTGCAGAAAACTGAAGCAACAACAGACAACTTAAACAAAATAATATTACAAAATACACCACTATGTAGAGAAATGTTACCTTAATGCAAAGTTACTAATATATATAAATCCGTATTGATTCATTTTCCTTTTGACCCACCCTCCCTCTCAGCCTCCAGGGTCCAAAAAGTTAAATCAGCGAAAAATGTGATCTACCCATAAAAGGCTTCATTTTGTTCAAAGGGTAATTAACAATATATCCAGGTGTTTGAGACAGAGCAGCTGTGTCGGAACTTCGGCTTTGAGGTTGGGAGAATAAGGGGAACAGAAACCATCAGTACTGCAGCAAAATGGAAGAAGGTTTTTTATCTGGTTTAGAAATAGTTTGTAGACTCACAGTGTTACCATACAAAAATCGGTGCCAAAGAAGGATAGAATTTTCTTTATGTACGCCACAACAGCAGCAAGAATACTCATCGCAAAGTACTGGAAGACACAAGATTTACCCACTCTGGAAGAATGGCAGATGAAGGTGATTGACTATATGGAAATGGCCGAGATGACTGGCAGAATCAGAGACCAGGGAGATGAGTTGGTGGAAGAAGATTGGAAAAAGTTTAAAGAATATCTACAGAAATATTGTAAAATTTATGAATGTTAAATGGACGTTGGATGGAAAATAAGCGGTGTTGGTAAAAAGATTAATAAGAATATGTTAATATAGATTGACAATGAGGGAAAACGTATTTTTAATATAGGTTAAGATCTTGAGTAAAGTTAAGGATTGAGGGTAAGGATTTGCTGAAGTAAATATCTGAACTGGAATACAAAAAGGGAGGTGTGAGGAGGTCAAGAAATTAGTGATGAAGTATAGGATATGAAAATCCTAATCTTTTTTCTGTTTTGTTTGTTGGTATTCTTTGTTCTTTGTTCTTCTTTTTCTTTTTTATTATTCTGTTAAATGTTTCTTTTTTTTCTTTATTCTGTACCTTTATTAATTGTTCAATAAATATTATTTAAAAACAAAACAAAAATGAAGTAAATGTTTAAAGATTTAAAACGCAAAAAATAAACATTCTTACAACAATGTTGTTGTGGTTATTTATTAAATTTACATACTGCCCTTCACCTGCAAATCCCAGGGCAGTTCACAACAGAACCCCCCCCCAACAAAAAACGGCAAAACTAAATGCAGTCGTTTTACCGGCAGCAAAGGGGCCCGTCCAGGTCTCCATTCTGCGTGTGTCTTCCTGGCAGCAGACGTTCTGTGGGGTCCTGAGCTGGACCTGCCACTTTCCTGGAGGGAGAGGTTCTGTTGCACTGGGGCTGAGGGTGCCTGAGGAGCCTCTTCAGCCTGAGGCCACATTCCCTTCTGGGAGGGGAGCAGAGGCAGAGCGATGGGGGGGGGGTCCTTTGTACTGTGGCTTAGCTGCTGGACACAGCCAGAACCAAAGGGGCAGGCTGGGGAGAGTCCCAAGGCAGCACCAAAAGAGTGGGTGGGGAGGGAAGCAGCACCTTGCAGGGCCTGGAAGAGGGTGCTTTTTTAAAAATAATAATATTTTATTAAGTTTTATCAATAGAAAAGTTTAGAAAAATACAAAAACGAAAAAGATGCAAAATTACAAAATACAAAAATACAGACATTAAACACAAAAAAGAAAAAGACAAAACACATATAAAAGAAAACAAAAATTCCCTCTTTCTTAATTTCTCATCTTTAGTTAACTTATTTTCCTGACTTCCTTTGTATCCCTTTTAAAAACTGGTTCAGCAAATTCATGTCCTATTAGTTTATCTATTTATTAATCCCATCTTACATTTTACCTTGTTGCTAGAACCCCTTCAATTCATTTCAATGTCATCAACATTCAAAAATTTTACAATATTTCTGCAAATAAGTTTTAAATTTCCTCCAGTCTTCTTCCACCAACTCTTCTCCCTGGTCTCGGATTCCGCCAGTCATTTCCGCCATCTCCATTTAGTCTATTAGTTGCATCTGCCATTCTTCCAAGGTGGGTAGGTCTTGTGTCTTCCAATGCTTTGCGATGAGAATTCTTGCTGCTGCTGTAGCATACATAAAGAAAGTTCTATCCTTCTTTGACACCGATTGGCCAACTATGCCCAGGAGAAAGGCCTCTGGTTTCTTCGGGAAAGTATATTTAAATACCTTTTTCAGTTCATTATATATCATTTCCCAGAAAGCCTTGATCCTTGGGCACGTCCACCAAAGGTGAAAAAATGTACCTTCAATTTCTTTACATTTCCAACATTTGTTATCAGGCAAGTGATATATTTTTGCAAGTTTGACTGGAGTCATGTACCACCTGTACATCATTTTCATAATATTCTCTCTTAAGGCATTACATGCCGTGAATTTAATCCCGGTGGTCCACAACTTCTCCCAGTCAGCAAACATAATATTATATCCTATATCTTGTGCCCATTTTATCATTGCAGATTTTACCGTTTCTTCCTCAGTATTCCATTTCAACAGCAGATTGTACATTCTTGAAAGTATCTTAACAATTCTGTTTCTAACTTTCTAACTTTGATTTTTCCACCTGGAAACCAATTTTTTTACCCAAGTTATAAACCTCTCTTATTTGAAAGTAATGTAACCAGTCTCGCACCTTCTCTTTAAGTTTGTCATAGCTCTGCAATTTCAGTTTGTCACCTTCCTGTTCTAAGATTTCCCAATATTTTGGCCATTTAGCCTCCATGTTGAGTTTTTTCAAAGCTTTCTCTTCCATAGGTGATAGCCACCTTGGGGTTTTACTCTCCAGAAAATCTTTGTACCTTGTCCAGACATTAAACAATGCTTTCCTGACAATATGGTTTTTAAAAGCCTTATGTGCTTTTACCTTGCCATACCATAAATATGCATGCCACCCAAATATGTCGTCATACCCTTCAAGATCCAAAACATCTGTATTCTCAAGAAGTAGCCATTCCTTCAGCCAGCAAAAAGCTGCTGACTCATAATAAAGTTTAAAGTCTGGCAGGGCAAACCCCCCTCTGTCTTTAGCATCAGTAAGAATCTTAAATTTTATTCTGGGCTTTTTGCCCTGCCAGACAAATCTAGATATATCTCTTTGCCACTTCTTGAAACAGTCCATCTTATCAATAATTTGCAATGAAGAGGGTGCTTGCCTTGCAGCCTGCCAGGCCTCCCTTGTTCTTCATTAAGCTGTGCCCCCCAACCTGTCCCTGGGATAAATTCTTGGTCTCACAAACAAGGCAGGAGGGTGGAGAGGTGCTGCCCCCTGCTGGCTGTTCAGAGCCTATGCTGCTTCCTCCTCTTGCATCTCAAACTCATCTCCGTGTGGTGAGCAGCCATGAAGTCTGGGCCCTTTGGGAAAGGAGAGGGAGAGGGAGCCTCACTGGGCAGTGCCCGCTGCCCCCTCTCCAGCCAGGCTTAGGAGATGGACCTCCTCCCTGCCCCCAGCCAGCAAGGTCGCTCAGCTTGTGGGGCAGACTGAAGGGATTGGCTGTGGTTGGCATGGGCGCAGAGGGAGCTGCCTCCATTCTGCGGGTTCTCATCAACTGGGGCTTCAGCTGCCCTTGAAGTGGACCCATGCCACTCTCCGCAGGTCAGAGCTGGCGGCTGGCTGCTTCACTCAGCCACTTGTGCTCAGCTGCAAAATGTCCCCCCCTGGAGATTGTGCCAATGCCGTGGGGCATGGGCTAACTTCTGGAGAAGAAGCAGGTGCCAGGAGGTCCTGGCACTGGGCTGATCTGCCCCCCAGCCCCTGCCTCCTGTTGCATTCCAGCCAGTGCCCATGGGCACCTCAGGAGGGGCAGCAGAGCCCTCCACTTCTGCAGGGCTTTTGGGGGGTGTGTGCCAGAGGGGTTGGGGTTCTAGACCTGCAACGCTGTCCCTCTCCCCGCTCTCCGCAGGAGCTGCCAGAGCATGAACAGCCTCTTCAGCGGAGGAGGCCCAGCGTCCCCAGCCAAAGAAGCCGCCGCCTCCTCTTCCTCCTTGCCCCGCCGGCTCAGCTCCTTCAGCAAGTCCCCCCTGCGCTCCCTCTATGACCTGCTGATCGGGCCCATGGAAGGGGTAAGTCCTGGGCAGTGCCTCCCTTGGGATAGCAAGCCCCTTCTGGACACTGCTGGGAAGCAGGAGGGGGGGTTGCAAGAGGGTCCTGGTGGGGCGAGGTGGGGTGGCTTCCCTTTCTGGGATTCCTCCTCTTTGGCCTGATGTGAGGGTAAATGAAACCTAGTTGGCCACCAGTTTTGTCCCACCCCAGAAAGGAGAGGTACAGAGCTGAAGTCTTTCCTGCCTTCTTCCTCCTGGCCACCTGCTGTGGTGGCGGCGTCTTGTCAGGGAGAGTCCTGGTTCGGCCGCTTGCGAGAGAGACCCGGCAGGCAGGCAGGCAGGCAGGCAGGCAGGCAGGCAGGCGGGAGAAGCGGGTGGCTCTGCCTCTCCCCCCAGACCTCCTTCTCCCAGGCCTTGGGGTCTTTCGTTAGCCCTGACCTGGGTCCCTCTCCCCTTGGCGGGGGGCGTGCGCAGGAGGGAAATGCAGCTCAGCCTGGCTGTGAAGGTGCTGTTTTAATAATTCTGAATGGCTTTGGTTTGTTTTGTGCCACCCCAGGCACCTTTGGGAGGAAGGGCAGGTGTGGTCCTGTGTGTGTGTGTGTGTTCCAAAAGATCTCTGCCTCCTCCTCCTCCTCCTCCTCCTCTCTCCCTCCCTCCCTCCCTCCCAGGGCCTGATGCACTCCAGTGGGCCGGTCGGCCGCCACCGGCAGCTGGTCCTGGTGCTGGAAGGGGAGCTGTACCTCATCCCTTTTGCGCTCCTCAAGGGCAGCTCCTCCAACGAGTACCTGTACGAGCGCTTCAGCCTCATTGCAGTGCCCTCCCTCCGCGCCCTGAACCCCAGCGCCAAGGTAGGCTGCCTGGGCCCCCACTTCTCCTCCGCGTCCTCTGGGCCCTGGGAAGCTGGTGGGGCAGAGCCGGTCCTACCCCCCATCCCTGCCTCCCTCATGTGACCCTCCAAGACCCCCAAGCCACTTTTGTTCCAGTGGCAGGAAGGTAAAGCCCTGGGTCTGCCCCCCTGTTCTTCCTCCTTCCACCCCACAGCTCCCTGGCCCGCTTTGCCATGCTAGCAGCGCCAACCAAGGACCTGCCAGGCCACAGCAGCACATAGAGGGTGCAAGTGCCCAGCTGGGAGGCAGTGAGGGGGCGAGGGAGTTGGTCCTCCGACCAGCAGGGGTGGCCCCGTGGTCAGGCTGGTGTGAGCAGTCCACCCCTGGGGAAGGTGACGCAGCCTCTCCTTCTGCCCTTCCAGAGCCAGACCAAGAAGGGACCCTCGGCGTACGGCAGCTCCCCTGCCATGGCTGCCGTCATCGGCAACCCCAAGTTGCCCCCCTCGGTGATGGACCGCTGGCTGTGGGGGCCCATGCCCTCTGCCGAGGAGGAGGCCTACGCAGTCGCGGAGCTGCTGGGCTGCCAGCCCCTGGTGGGCAGCATGGCCACCAAGGAGCGGGTGATGAGCGCCCTGGCCCAGGCTGAGTGCGCCCACTTCGCCACCCACGTCTCATGGAAGCTGGCCGCCCTGGTCCTGACGCCCAACGCCGAGAGCCTGGCGGCCGGCAGCAAAGGTGCCTTCGGTAACTCCTACACCATCCCGGAGTCTCTGCGCATGCAGGACGACACCAGCGACGCAGAGAGCATCTCAGACTGCCCGCCCCTCCAGGAGTTTCTGCTCACGGCAGCCGACGTGCTGGACCTGCGCTTGCCTCTCAAGCTGGTGGTGCTGGGGTCCTACCAGGAGTCCAACGGCAAGGTCACGGCCGACGGCGTGATTGGGCTGACGAGAGCCTTCCTGGCGGCTGGCGCCCACTGCGTCTTGGTCTCCCTCTGGCCGGTGCCCACGGCCGCTTCCAAGGTGTTTGTCCACAGCTTCTACACGGCGCTGCTTGGAGGCCTCAAGGCCAGCGCAGCACTGGGAGAGGCCATGAAGATGGTGCAGAGCAGCAAGCAGTTTGCCCACCCCTCCAACTGGGCAGGTGAGGAAGGCTCCTGAACATGGCGCCCACCCCAGACCAGGAGGTCACTGCGGCTGTGAATGTCATGAGCCGAAGGTGGCGCTGGCATAGCTTGGGGGGCTGGGTGCTCCCCCTGCCCTGCCCTTGCCGTGGGTCAGAGAGGGTGGCTCTTACCCCTGAGACCATGTGCAAGGCGAGCATGGCTAGCCTCGGTCCAGTATACCTGAAGGAGCGTCTCCACCTCCATCTTTCTGCCCGGACGCTGAGGTCCAGCGCCGAGGGCCTTCTGGCGGTTCCCTCACTGTGAGAAGCCAAGTTACAGGGAACCAGGCAGAGGGCCTTCTCGGTAGTGGCGCCAGCCCTGTGGAACGCCCTCCCACCAGATGTCAAAGAGAACAACAACCACCAGACTTTTAGAAGACATCTGAAGGCAGCCCTGTTTAGGGAAGCTTTTAATGTTTGATGTATCACAGTATTTTAATATTCTTTTGGAAGCCGCCCAGAGTAGCTGGGGAAACCCAGCCAGATGGGCGGGGTATAAATAATAAATTATTATTATTATTATTATAGCCCACCCATGAGGCAAGGTGAGGGACTGCCTCAGGCGGAAGGATCCACAGGGACAGCAGATCTCACCTCCAAGGAATGGCAACGATGGCACATTCCTTGGAGGTTGGATCTGCCACCCACGCTGCCTCTAAGTGGCCTCTTGGCAAATAGGAGGGACTGCTGGTCTCCGTGCACCCCTTGGGAAGAAATGGCAGGGGCTGCCTTTGGGGGTCTCTAAGTCTCAGCACCGGCCCGGCGTGACTGAAAGTGGGCTGCTTTCCCCCCTACAATGCCCTCTGATTCCCACTTCAAGTGATTTTGCAGCCCCCACCTTGTTTCTTTCACTCCCCCTTTGTTCCCTGGCAGGAGGGGGCAGCGTTTTGTGGTTTGCCTCGGGTGCCAAAATGCCTTGGGCAGGCCCTGAGAGTGAGACTTGTCCCCGCTGCAGGCTTCATGCTGATTGGGAGCGACGTGAAACTGAACAGCCCTTCCTCTCTGGTTGGCCAAGCCCTGACCGACATCCTGCAGCACCCAGAGCGTGCGCGCGATGCCCTGCGGGTCCTACTCCACCTGGTGAGGGTGCAGCCGCTGCCTCAGAGGAGCTGAGCATGTGGGTGGCGAGACAAGCGGCAAGGAAGGGGCTGGCTGTGCTCACCTCAAGCCTTGAGCTTCTCTGGGGGCTCTCGCCGGATGTGGGGCATGTGGAGCCCCTCAGGGGCCTCCCTCTAGCTTGGGAGGCGGGAGGGAGCTCACACACTCTGCTTTGCGCATAGGTTGAGAAGTCCCTGCAACGGATCCACAGCGGGCAGCACAACTCCATGTACACCTCCCAGCAGAGTGTGGAGAACAAAGTGGGCGGGATCCCAGGCTGGCAGGCTCTGCTGACCGCGGTGGGCTTCCGGCTGGACCCCCCGGCCAGCGGGCTCCCCGCAGCTGTCTTCTTTCCCACCACAGACCCCGGAGACCGTCTCCAGCAGTGCAGCACCACGCTCCAATCCCTGCTGGGTGAGGCTTGGGCACAGGCTGGGCAGGGCAGCCTCTAGGCCCCTCTGGGGCACCCTCTGGGGCACCCAGGGCCTGGGGTGGGGGTGAGGCTGGGGCTTTTCCCCAGAGTTGATGGGGCCTCTCTGCCTCTCTCCATGGCAGGTTTGCCCAATGCTGCCCTTCAGGCCCTCTGCAAGCTCATCACCGCCTCTGAGACGGGAGAGCAGCTCATCAGCAGGGTGAGTGGCGTGTCACCCCCCCCAGGCCCCTCTGGCAGTGATCACTGGGGCCAGACAAGGAGCGCTGCCTGATGCCCACCGTGCTGCAAAGGGACACCATCAGGCTGCTGCCTGGCTCTAAACACCTCTCTCTCTCTCTCTCTCTCTCTCTCTCTCTCTCTCTCTCTCTCTCTCTCCCTCCCAATTCTCCTTTCTGCTTCCCAAAGGCTGTTAAAAATATGGTAGGAATGGTGAGTATCAGAACCCTCCCTTCAGCCCTCTCTCCCATCCTGCACCTGAGTTCTGGGGTGGGGTGGGGGGGCAGCCTTCTGCTTCCCTCCTTTGTGTCCTTTTCAGCAGCAGCAGCAGCCTTGCTTTCCACCCTGTCCCCTGGAGCAGCACATTCCTTGCTCTTTCCTTCCTCCTGCTCCTCCCTTGGCTGGCCTCCAGAGAGGAAGGGGGCAGGGGAGGGGGAGGAGAGTCGGGCTGGGTTGGCCTGCCTCTAACTGCTTCTCCTTCCTCCTCCTCCTGCACTCCAGCTCCATCAAGTCCTGGTGCAGCTCCAGGTGGGAGAGAAGGAGCAAGATTTCTCCTTGGCCCCCATCCAGGTCTCCATCAGCGTCCAGCTTTGGCGACTGCCAGGCTGCCACGAGTTCCTGGCAGCTCTAGGTAAGGCAGGGGGTGTGCCTTTGGGGGGCCAGCCGGGAGGCAGGGCAGGACAGGTCTTCCTGCTCCAGGGGCTGCCCACTGGGCCCCTCCCTGTGGGCTCCCGGCCTTAAGCCGCGTCTTGCTTGCAGGCTTCGACCTGTGCGAAGTTGGCCAGGAGGAGGTGATCCTGAAGACAGGCAAGCAGGCCAGCCGCCGGACGATGCACTTTGCTCTGCAGACGCTTCTCTCGCTTTTTGGTGAGGCTTCTGCCTGGGAAAGGGGCGCCTTGTGGCTGGGATGGTGGGCATGGGAACACAAGCTTCCTGCACGGGGAGTGTCCTCCAGCAGCTGCCCAAGAGATTGGGCGAGGGGCACCAAGGGGCTAGGAAAGGAGGGCTGGGTGCCACCGTTCCTTTGCTCAGCTGTTGCTCTGGAACTGCGCCTGGTCTTTTTGGCAAATGGCAACCATGCCTGGGTGGCCGGCAGGACAAGCAGCAGCAGCTGGAGATACTGGCACCAAATCCTCAAAGGAGGGGTGGGGTGGGGTGCCTGCCAGCAGCATGTGGCCCTCGGGGGGTTCCTGAGTGGGGACTCACAGCTTGGCTCCAGGGGGTCAACCCCAGTAAGAGCGCTTGAGGCTGTTCCTCTCTGGGGCCCCGGGAGCACCCCTGCTGCCTCCTTGGCTTTCATGGCCCTCTCTGCTTTCTCTAGATTCCACGGAGCTCCCCAAACGACTCAGCCTGGACAGCTCCTCCTCCCTCGAGTCGCTGGCCTCTGCTCAGTCCATCTCCAACCCTGGGCCGCTGGGCTACCAGAACCCGCCATTCTCCCCGCCATGCCCCGACAGCCTGGGCTCCGACGCCATCTCCGTCTACAGCCTCAACTCCATCACGTCTTCCATCAGCTTTGCTTCCAAGCCCGAGTGTGGCGTGATGGAAGGGGGCGGCTCCAGGGGGCGCCTGGACCCCGAGAGGCCCAAGAATGCCTATCCCCAAAGGGCTGCCCCGCCCCACGGGCAGCTCTCGCCTCCAGGCAGTGCTGTCCCCAGCAAGGAGGAGGAAGACGACGAGGAGTATGAAGGCTTCTCCATCATCAGCAACGAGCCTCTGGCGAACTACCAGGACAGCAGGCGGGGGCGCTTTTCCCCTGACCACAATCCCTCCCGGACTTGTAGAGGCAGAGGCGTTGTGGTCTCGGTCAGTTCCAAGGGGAGTGTCAGCTCTCCCAACTCCCCTGTGAAAATGGCTCTTATTCCCAGCCCAAACTCCCCTTTCCAAAAAGTTGGGAAACTGGCCAGCTCGGACACTGGCGAGTCGGACCAGTCCAGCACTGAGACAGACAGCACCGTCAAGTCCCAGGAGGAGAGCGCGCCCCCGCTGGACCCTCGCGAGCTGGCCCAGAAGATCCTGGAGGAGACGCAGAGTCACCTCCTGGCCGTGGAGCAGCTGCAACGCAGCAGCCAGCTGGCACAGAGCAGCAGCAGCCTGGATCCCCTCCCCAGAGCCCCCCTGCTGCCCACGGGGCGTGCCTCCTCCTTCCGCTCCTCAGAGACCAGCGCCTTCAGCAGGCTTCCGTGCTCCGGCCAAAAGGGCCAGGCCTCCCCTGCCCCCCTCCGGCCAAAGCCCCCTGCCAGGAGCTCCTCCCTGCAGAAAGTCAGCTCTGGCTACAGCAGCCCCACCACCTCCGAGGCCTCCCACCGAGAGGAAGGGGCTGGCCCCCACAGCAGCCAGCCGTCCCCCAGCTCCGAGCCTCAGGGGGGGTTCCTGCCCGGGGAGCAGCAGCCTCTGCTGTCCTCACCCTTCCGGCTCAAATACCCCAGCTCCCCCTACAGCACCCACATTTCCAAATCGCCCAGGAACGCCTCCCCGAGCTCAGGGCACCACTCCCCGGCCGGCAGCACCCCCTCGCCCGCTCTCTCCTACTCTTCCGCCAGCTCTGCCCGCTCCAGCCCCGCCGACGCCCCCTCCCTCGACAAGCTCAAGATGGCCGCCATCGATGAGAAGGTGCAGGCCATCCACAACCTAAAGATGTTCTGGCAAAACGCCCCTCAGCACCCCGCAGGGCCCCTCAAGATCTTCCGGAGCTCCTCAGGGAGGAGAGACGTCCTCAGCTTGCTGAACTTGTCTCCGCGGCATGGCAAGGAGGAAGGGGCCGACAAACTGGAGCTGAAGGACTTATCTGCCCCTCGGCCACTTTCTTCCCCTCAGAGGGGTGCCCCCAATGGACACACCAGCCCCCTGGCCCCCCCGGCACAGGCCCCAGGCCCCACCAGCACCCCAGGCCCTGGGCGCCCCGCACGGCTGCCCTCTGGGAATGGCTACAAGTTCTTGTCGCCAGGACGGTTCTTCCCCTCCTCCAAGTGCTGAAGCCCCCGGCCACCTGCTCTGCTGGTCAGGAGCCCAGGGCCTTGGACAGGGCAGAACCTCGGGCAACGAGCTGGGAGGCGTGGGCAGAGGCGGATCCAGGCGCTCAGTGAGCTGTGGATCGGTGCCAGCTGGCAGCTTGCCTCCTCTCAGTGCCCCCCCCCGGGGTGCCGGATACCAGCTTCCAGAGTCACCAAGGACTGGAGTGGGAGGAGGGTGTTCTAGCAGGCAAGATTCACAAACAACTGTCTGTGGTGAAGAGGTACAAGCCTCTCTTTTGATGCTTCTGGGGAGGTGGGTTGCTAGAAGTGGGTTGGCACTGCCCTTTTCTGGGAGATGCAAGTGTGGTCTTATGGTCGCCTGCCCTCCAGGGGTCTTCTCTGGAATGACCAGACCCCACCTAGAGACCTTGTCTGGCTGGGACAGGCATGAGGATCCCTTGGGTGCTGGAGCTGGCGCAGAGTCAAACCACAGCAGGCTCTGTCCTTTGCAAACGATGACGCGACTCTGCTCTAGGGCAGTAGCTTCTGGCCTGGAGGTCCAGGGCCCCCCATCTGGCACCAGGCCTCCTGCCTCCCTTTGCCACCTTGCCTCCTCCTGGGGGTTTTCCCTTTCTCACCTGATTTGGGTCAGACACCAGGCTCCGCGTCCCAAGCACAAAGGAGAGGTCCCCCTGCTCCTCTCCCCACCTTCCTCCCCCACATCCCTATTACTGTGCCAGGGGCTTTGGGTTTCTGAAGGCAGGAGTGTGGGGGTTGCCAGGAGTTGCCCAGCTTGCCAGCACATGGGGAGCAAGTGTTGGGGTTCCTCTCCTTTCTTTGGTTTTCTTTCTTCACATTTCCAAGCTATGCAGCTGCCAGGGGAGGGGGGAGCCTTCGTCCAGGCCAGGAGACGCAGGTGAAGCCAGAGAGTGGAAGACAGGGCAGGTCCCAGCAGGCTGCTTGCCCATCAGTGGGAACCCAACCCTTCAGGGTCCTGCCCATTGGCTGGTGGGTGTGGTGGGCCTGCCCCCCAAGGCCCAGCCTCTTCCCTTGTGGGTGCGAGCTCTCGGGAGCACCTCTTGGGCTTCGTCTATGCAAAGCCACTCTGCAGGCAGCTGCAGGAGGTTTGCTGCAAAATCTTGGGAGGGCCTGTAGCCCCGCCCCCTGCAGCCTGCAGAGCTTCTGTGCTTCCTTCCTTCCTTGCTTGCTTCTTAGGCAGAAGTCTAAGCAATGGTGCTTTCACGGGCTGCTGCCGCCCTCCTCCACCCGCTTCCTGGTGGTGCCAGGCGCTGCAGCCTCCAGCCTTCTCAGAATGCCAGTTCTTCCCTTGAGGCGGGAAGAGGGGGCTCCCTGCAGGGCCCCTTTGGCCTCAAGTTCCACGTTCAGCAAAGCCTCACCCCTCTGCCCCCACCCTGGCTCTCATCTCTCTCCTCTGCTCCCCGTGAGGAGGAATCGACCAGGTTTGTCGCTTATATGGGGAAATTCAGGAAGGATCATATCTCTGCACCCCAGGAATCTGTCCCCTGTGGAGCCCCTCCTCGTTGTTCGTCCTCCTTGTCGTGTTTGTGCATGTCTGAGTGACAACACTGCTTCTCACAGTGAGCAATAAGCGTTCGGTGTGATGCCACGTACAAGTCCCCCCCCCCCACACCCCTCGCCAAGAGAGGGCCCTTCCATTTGACTCCAGGCTGCAGAGGTCCCTGAGCCACCTGGGCTTTGGTCTCTGTGGGGCCCAGAGCTGGGCAGAGCATGCTGCCCGCTCCCCTCCTGCGCCAAGGCCCTTGCCCAATCTAGGGTCATGCTGGAGAACTGAAAGGTCTGGGGGAGGGTGGTTTCCAAAGGCCCCTCCCCCACCTGCTTGTGTCCATTGGGGGCCTTGTGGGGAGGATCCTGGCACACACACACAAAGACACCTGCTGCCTCCCTGCCTCTCCAATGCTGGCTGGTTCTCTGCCCTCTCTGATCTTTATGCAGCGTTTGCCATGTTTGGCCTATATGGACTTTTTTGTAAATTAAAACTCCCGTTTCCAGACAGCATTAAACTTTTTATATTACGAAGTTTACCATGTAAAAAGAATTTCATATTTTTATTGCAATTCCTAAGGCATTTGGCCGCCTCCTTTGTGATTTCCTTTGTGTCTATTAAAGCATGAGATCTCTCAGCTCCTGTGTTCCTTGTCTGGCATAACTGGCTCTTGGCTTCCCCAGCAGCGAACAAAGGAGGGTGGGGGAGCTTTGGCTGCTGAGCTGGAAGTGGGGAGTGGCAGCCACGGCTGTCCTGCCCCTCGACTCTGTGGGGCCCACCCCTTCCTTCATCCTCTCTCTCTGGCCCAGCATGGGCTTCCTTCTCCAAGATGCAAGAGGGGTTCAGGCCTGCCATTGAACAGGGTGCCAGGCAGATGTCGGGCCCCCTCTTGGGAGGAGCCCAGCAGCTTGCTTCCACTCCCACTCAGACTTCCTCCCAGCTCCTCCTTCCAGGGCTGCTTTCTGCTGGGAAATTGTGCAGCCGCCTGTTGTTCTCGCAAGGGCAGCCACTCTGGCCCCTGGCACACGCAAAGGCACTTGGGGGCCAGGAGGGGGTGGGGGGTTGTTATGATGAAATGTTTTTTTTAAAAAAATAATATTTATTAAATTTCCAACAAATTAAACACAACATTACAAAAAACCAAAAAAGAAAAAACATACAATACAATACAATACAAAATAAAAGAAACAAAACAAAACAAAACAAAAACCATTTAAAACGCAATCCAATTTCAACATCTTATCTTTCTTTCCCTTATTTCGACCAATGTTAGTCCTGTCTCCTCCAGAAACTTCTCTCTCTCATTCATAGTTAAATTTTTCTCTAGAACCTTGGTTTTCATCTTATTCAACTTGAAACCTGCAACCTGTCCAAATTCTTGAATCAGTTCCAATACCCGTTTAGTACTAGGTTCTGGCTCCTGTAAAGTCAATACTAAATCATCAGCAAATGCTTTCAATTTGTACTGTTTAGCTCCCACCTGTATACCTTTAACCTCTTGGTGCTTTCTAATTATGTTTAGCAAAACCTCAAGGACCGATATAAAAAGCAATGGGGAAATTGGGCAACCTTGTCGTGTCCCTTTTTTAATCTTAAACTTTTCTGTCATCACGTTATGATGAAATGTTGATGCTTGCTCACCAAATTGCACCTGCAAATGAACAAAAGCAATGGATGGGTTGGCATTGGAAGTCCGCCTTCACAAGCGCTGTCTGTCTGTCAATGAATCCCACTTGCAAAGGAACTGTGGAGAGTTCACTTCAAGCTCCGAATGGTTCCCATGCCTGTCCCACACGTGGTGTCAGATGTGGGGCAGGTGGCCATAGTTTGGCAAAAACAGCCTGGTGGACTGAAGGCTCTCCATCCTTGGGCTAGCTGCTCCCTCGACAGCCCCAGCTCCTGTTGGGGACAAGATCCGACACCTTCCAGCCCCCAAGCTCCTAGGGAAATTCCCTCACATTCAAACACCTGCCCCCAGTTGCCTGGTGGTTTTCAAAGGCCTGTGTCTTGCCCTGCCACAAAGTTGTTGCTGGAGTCATTCCCTGGTTCCTTTCTCATTCAGAAGCCCTTGACTTGCTCTCACTGTCTCTGTGGGAACATGTGATATTTCTGAACTTGTATTTTAAAGTAGCAATTCCTGTAAAATGCTGGGCTGGTGGACTGGAAGTAACTTTATCCAGAAAGCAGCTTCCTCTGCTGATGTCTGTGTAGGAGACATATTCTAGGCACAGCCAGAAGAAAATGCAATTACATTTTATTGCAAAGAATGTAAAACAGATATATATTTTTTTTAGTAACAAAATTAGCTGTCTGAATTACCTAGGGGTGTCTTTAATAGTCTCTCACACATGTGAAATGTAATAAAAGACACCAAAGTTTATTAAGCATGATCAAAATTGTATCTTAATTACTAGCTTCATTTTCTGAGGCAATGAGAAATGAAATGGACACAGAAATCAGTTATGCAAATGGTGCTTTCTGTCTCTCTTAAAGGCCAATCAAACACAGGAGTTGTTTTACCCCACACAGATGGTTCCTGGCTTACATCTCCTAATGCTTCTAGCAGTTTTCAGGCCTTGGCATTAAATGGGGCCAGGTTCTCCTGAGCTG
Source organism: Podarcis bocagei (assembly GCF_964188305.1). NCBI lineage: Eukaryota > Metazoa > Chordata > Lepidosauria > Squamata > Lacertidae > Podarcis > Podarcis bocagei. The sequence goes on along the minus strand of NC_138142.1, from coordinate 2,155,909 downwards.
ATTGTGAGGAGGAGTTGAGAAGAATTGAGGGGAACAAATGACAGTAATGGCTGACATCGGTTACCCTCACATAGACTGGCTATGCATGTGTTGCAGTCTCGACAAAGAAGTAACAGTTCTAGATACCCTAAATGACCTAGAAGTGGCCTAGAACAGGGGGCCATGGGGCAGACTAGGAGGCATTGGCACAGCACTTCCTGCCCAGGACCTGCTGTGAGACATGCGGTTGAACCAACTGGGAGTGGTGAGCATCGTGTTACCAGATTTAATCTATATGTAAATGGACAATTGCCAGGAAAATCAACAGAGTTGACCAGTTAACTTGAAAGAAGGAAACTTAGCCAACATGAGAGTATTGCTTAAAAAAGGAAGTTGAAAGGCAAAGTCAAGGGTCAGATCTCTTCAAGGTGCTTGAGAATTGTTTAAAACACAGGATTAGAAGCTCAGTGAGAAAATATATCACAGATCAGGAAAGGTATTACAGAGCCCAAGAGGACGCTGGTATGGTTAACAGTCGGAGTCAAAAGCACCCTTAGAGGCAATGAAACAGGGAGCTTGGCGCGGTGCTGAGAGCCAACTGCTTCTTCTGTGGAGTGAAGCCACGCAGCTGTTGCTGGAGAGCACCGACCTTTTTCCTGTGACAATTCGGCTAACAAACAACTACCCGTGAGTAGGTTAAATTCGAAGATTGGGATATTTAAAGAGAAAAAGGACAAATTTGGCACTGAAGCGGGAAGGTGTAAACAGGAAGTCCGTCTTCCGCTTTCTGTAAATAGATCAAAGCAAGGACTGTCTAAGCTAAGACCCTGAAAATTGCTAGAATAAAGACTTAAATTCCAACATCATTAAAGAGATCTCCCTCCCTAAGGTGCGGGAGAGGGGAGGGAGAAGGGGAAGTATCTTCGCCTGCAAAAAATAAAAAAAAGAAGAGAGAAAGGGGATAAAGACCACCACTTAACGCCTGGGAACGGACTGTCAAGGGGTAATGGATGCCGCATTGTGAATCGCACTGTTAAAGGATAATGCAACTATTTGACAGCTAACTCTGCAAGAGAGATACTTGTTTTGAAGGGTCTTTCTGGACTTGAAACTGTTGCTAAAGGGGTAAAGTATTGCACTTGGGCAAAAAAAATGAGAGGCACAAATACAAGATGGGTGACACCTGGCTTGAGAGCAGTACATGTGAAAAGGATCTAGGAGTCTTGGTTGACCACAAACTTGACATGAGCCAACAGTGTGACGCGGCAGCTAAAAAAGCCAATGCAATTCTGGGCCTCATCAATAGGAGTATAGCATCTAGATCAAGGGAAGTAATAGTGACACTGTATTCTGCTCTGGTCAGACCTCACCTGGAGTACTGTGTCCAGTTCTGGGCACCACAATTCAAGAAGGACACTGACAAACTGGAACGTGTCCAGAAGAGGGCAACCAAAATGGTCAAAGGCCTGGAAATGATGCCTTATGAGGAACGGCTAAGGGAGCTGGGCATGTTTAGCCTGGAGAAGAGGAGGTTAAGGGGTGATATGATAGCCATGTTCAAAGATATAAAAGGATGTCACATAGAGGAGGGAGAAAGGTTGTTTTCTGCTGCTCCAGAGAAGCGGACACGGAGCAATGGAGCCAAACTACAAGAAAGAAGATTCCACCTAAACATTAGGAAGAACTTCCTGACAGTAAGAGCTGTTTGACAGTGGAATTTGCTGCCAAGGAGTGTGGTGGAGTCTCCTACTTTGGAGGTCTTTAAGCAGAGGCGTGACAACCATATGTCAGGAGTGCTCTGATGGTGTTTCCTGCTTGGCAGGGGGTTGGACTCGATGGCCCTTGTGGTCTCTTCCAACTCTATGATTCTATGATTCTATGATTCTTCTATGATTCTATGATTCTATGATCTTTGAAAGTTGGAAAAGTTATTTTATTGTTACAAGTTTGGACTGCTACTGTGTCCCCCCTAGAGGAACTTTGAAATTGTTACAACTGGCCAGGGAATTTTCCATCCTAAACAGGCTAAGGGGGATTTTCCACTACAAAACAAGCAATTGTGGGATTGACCTTGATCTGTTGATAAAGTGTTATGGCAGACTTGACTCAGGAAAAAACAACGAGATCGGGTAAAATTAGACTGCAGCAGCGTAGGCCGTCAGCAACTGGCCTTCCTGCCCCACTAGGGGAAGATCCAGCTCAGGTGATGTCTAAAGGAATGGCTTCTGAAGGGGGCTTAGCTCCAGCACTAGAAAAAAATTTGAGTCTTTGGAAAAATTAAGCAAACAGGTTGCTGAAGCGACAATCAATAATTTGGGGCAGAAGGTGAACAGAATCTATTGAGAAACTGCTGCAAGAATCTGTTTTTCGGTTCAAACAGTTGAGGAAGCCAAGGAAAAAGCACTGGCTGTAGAGGAAAAGATACCACCGATTTGCAGGCAGCTTGAGGACCACAAGTCTTTGCTGTCTATGATTGAATTGAAAGAAAAACAAACAAATTTAAGGATTAGGGCTGTACCTGAACTTGAGAAGGACAGTTTGACTGACTTTCTTACGCAAGAATTTGCAGACTTTTGGAAATTAGATTCAGACAAGTTGGATTTCAAGATAGTAAGTGCTTTTAGACTCGGAAGAGGGGGGAGAAAGAACAGGGTGAGAGACTGTTTGATTACCCTCCAATCAAGAGAGGAGAGAGACAGAATATTGAGTCTGCACTTTCAGAAGACATTGGAAATAGGTGAAGCAAGAGTGGAGATATTTAAGGACATCCCTAAACATCTTTTGGATCTTAGGTCTAACTACGGAGACCTAGTTGCCCTGTTAAGAGGAAACAGAACCATCTTTAGGTGGGAATTCCCCCAAGGCCTATATTTTACCTTTAAAGGGAAAAAGTTCAAAATAAGGTCAGTGGAAGATAAAGAAAAATTTCTGAAAGAACACCGAGAAGACCTGCAAAAAGAAGCTGAAGAAGAGCCAAGAGCCTTAAAACCAGGAATACGAGACATAGTACCACTACCTTTGGGATTGGACAAGTCAGAAAAGGTGATACCACCGACAGAACAAGAACAACTACTTCGTGCAGTTGGAGGAAAGTAAAATAAATACATCATGTCCCTGCAACTGTTAAGTTGGAATATTCATGGATTTAATTCCCCGGAGAAAAGGAAAAAAGTCTTTCATTTATTGAAAAAGGAACAATTGGACTTGATTTGCTTGCAGGAAACACATGTGATAAGGCTTCATAGGAAAGTATTGATTAATAAAAGATTGGGTCAAGAATTTATTTCATCGGACAAGGTTAAAAAGAGAGGAGTAGTAATTTATGCCAAAGAAAGCCTATCACCGAAATTTATCTTCAAAGATGACCAAGGAAGATATGTGGCAATTGAAATCCAAACACAAGGAGAAAAATTTTTGATAGTAGGAGTATATGCACCAAATGAGGGGAAATCTGAATTTTTTAAGAAGTTGCATGAGACATTGTTAGACTATATGGACTACAACATTATCATGATGGGAGATATGAATGGAGTGGTATCTACAAATATGGACAAGTCGCAGAGACAGGTAGTTACTAAAGATGGCAGACTACCAAAAACCTTTTTTGAAATGACTGACAATATGGACTTGATTGACATATGGAGAATAAAGAACCCCTTGGGTAGAGAGGGGACCTTCTTTTCTGAAGCCAAATTGACATGGACAAGAATTGACCAAATTTGGATAACTAGAGGACTGGCACCTAAGACTCGAAAAGTGGAAATTTGCCCTAAAACCTGCTCCGACCATAACGCTGTGAAAATGGAGATGAAACTAACACCTGCCGGTTCCTTCAGATGAAGGATGAATGACACCTTGTTTAGAGATCAAGAAGTTACCAAGAAGGCCCAAAAAACCTTGAGAGACTATTTTGAGATAAATATGAACACTACCACTGAAAAAAGAGTAATCTGGGATGCAAGTAAAGCTGTTATGAGGGGGTTTCTTATTCAACAGAATGCAATAAAGAAGAGAACTCAAAATGAGAAAAAAGATAAAAGTTTGGAAAAAATAAAAGAGGCTGAGAAGAAACTGAGAGCGAAACCAAAGTCACAAGAGATTCTGAGAGAAATAAAATTATACCAAGTTCAATATATGAAGATGATGAATCAGGAAATAGAATGGAAAATTAAACAGATGAGACAAAGGACTTTCGAATCGGCTAATAAATGTGGAAAACTGTTAGCTTGGCAAATGGAAAAAAGACAAAAACTTAACACTATTACCAACTTGGAAGTGGAAGGAAAGAACATCCAGAATCCAGTGGAAATTAGAAAATGCTTCCAGAGGTACTTTAAACAGTTATATACACAAGGGCCACAGAAAGAGTTTGATTTAGACCAATTCTTAAAAACAAATGGACTTCAAAAAATCTCTCAAGAAAATAAGTTAATGTTGAACTACAAAATAACAGAACAGGAGGTGGAAGGTGCCATTCAGAACATGCAGTTGGGCAAATCTCCAGGGCCAGATGGCTTAACCTCAAAATATTATAGATCTTTGAAGGATTGGATAATTCAACCACTAAAGGAGGTTTGTAATGATTTTTTTAAAAATAATTTTTTATTAGGTTTTAACAATAGAAAAGTTTAGAAAAATACAAAACCGAAAAAGATACAAAATTACAAAATACAAAAATACAGACATTAAACACACACACAAAAAGAAAAAACACGTATAAAAGAAAACAAAAATTCCCTCTTTCTTAATTTCTCATCTTTAGTTAACTTATTTTCCTGACTTCCTCACATCTCCCATTTTTGTATCCCTTTTAAAAATTGGTTCAGCAAGTTCATGTCCTATTAATTTATCTATTATTAGTCCAATCTTACATTTTACCTTGTTGCTAGAACCCCTGCAATTCATTTCAATGTCATCAACATTCAAAATTTTTACAATATTTCTGCAAATAAGTTTTAAATTTCCTCCAGTCTTCTTCCACCAACTCTTCTCCCTGGTCTCGGATTCTGCCAGTCATTTCCGCCATCTCCATTTAGTCTATTAGTTGCATCTGCCATTCTTCCAAGGTGGGTAGGTCTTGTGTCTTCCAATGCTTTGCGATGAGAATTCTTGCTGCTGCTGTAGCATACATAAAGAAAGTTCTATCCTTCTTTAACACCGATTGGCCAACTATGCCTAGGAGAAAGGCCTCTGGTTTCTTCGGGAAAGTATATTTAAATACCTTTTTCAGTTCGTTATAGATCATCTCCCAGAATGCCTTAATCTTTGGGCATGTCCACCAAAGGTGAAAGAATGTGCCTTCAGTTTCATTTGTAATGAAATTTTGGAGGGGGAAAAAGCGCCAGAGTCGTGGAAAGAAGCTTATATTACACTAATACCGAAAAATGAGTCTGAAATTAAGAATTACCGCCCCATATCCCTGCTCAATGTGGATTACAAAATTTTTGCAGATATATTGGCTAAAAGATTGAAAAAAGTTTTAGTTGAGGAGATACATAAAGACCAAGCTGGCTTTCTCCCGGGCAGACACTTGTCTGACAACACGAGAAACATAATTAACATTTTAGAGAAGCTGCAAGTGAACATTAACACTAAAGCTGTTTTAATTTTTGTAGATGCGGAGAAAGCCTTTGACAATATTTCTTGGAGTTTTATGAAGAAATATCTTCAGGGGATGGGGGTCGGCCAAGGGTTTGAAAATGGTATAAGTGTAATTTATTCAGAACAAACGGCTAAACTAATAGTTAACAATGTGATAACAGAGGAATTTAAGATAGAAAAAGGGACACGACAAGGCTGCCCAATTTCCCCATTGCTTTTTATCTCGGTCCTGGAGGTTCTGCTAAACATGATCAGAAGGGACTGTTTGATCAAAGGTATACAGGTCAGAGCCAAACAGTACAAATTGAAAGCTTTTGCAGACGACTTAGTATTGACGTTACAGGAGCCAGAATCTAGTACGAAAAGAGTATTAGAATTGATTCAGGAATTTGGTCATGTGGCAGGATTTAAGTTGAACAAGTTAAAAACTAAGGTGCTTGAGAAAAATTTAACACCGATAGAGAAAGAGAGGTTTCAGAAGGAGACAGGTTTAACATTGGTTAAGAAAGTAAAATACCTGGGGGTTAATATGACCGCTAAGAACTTAAATTTATTTAAAGACAATTATGAGAAATGTTGGTCAGAAGTGAAAAAGGACTTAGAGATATGGTCAAATTTGAAGCTTTCCTTGTTAAGTCAAATTGCTGTTATAAAGATGAATATATTGCCAATAATGTTATTTTTGTTTCAATCATTGCAAATTTTGGACAAAATGGACTGTTTCAAGAAGTGGCAGAGAGATATTTCTAGATGGCATGCATACTTGTGGTATGACAAGGTTAAAGCACATAAAGCATTTAAAAACCATATTGTCAGAAGAGAATTGTTTAATGTTTGGACAAGATATAAAGACTTACTTGAAAACAAAACACCAAGGTGGCTATCACCAATGGAGGCGAAGGCTCAGAAAAAACTCAATATGGAGGCTAAATGGCCAAAATATTGGGAAATTTTGGAACAAGAAGGAGACAAATTGAAATTGCAGAGTTTTGAGAAAGTAAAAGATAAAGTGCGAGACTGGCTTCATTACTATCAGATAATGGAGGCATATAATTTGGACAAGAAAATTGGCTTCCAGGTGGAAAAATCAAAACTAGAAACAGAACTGTTAGAACCTAAAACTAAGACTTTGTCAAAGATGTATAACTTGCTGTTGAAATGGAATACTCAGGATGAAACGGTCAAATCTGCTATGATTAAATGGGCACAAGATGTTGGACATAACATTTTGTTTGCTGACTGGGAACAGTTGTGGACCACAGGTATGAAATTTACGGCATGTAATGCCCTAAGAGAGAATATTATAAAAATGATATACAGGTGGTACATGACACCAGTCAAGCTTGCAAAAATCTATCATTTGCCCGATAATAAATGTTGGAAATGTAAAGAAACTGAAGGTACATTCTTTCACCTTTGGTGGACGTGCCCAAGGATTAAGGATTTCTGGGAGATGATATATAATGAAATGAAAAAGGTATTTAAATATACCTTCCTGAAGAAACCAGAGGCCTTTCTCCTGGGCATTGTCAGCCAATTGGTGCCAAAGAAGGATAGAACTTTCTTTATGTATGCTACAACAGCAGCAAGAATACTCATTGCAAAGTATTGGAAGACACAAGATCTACCCACTTTGGAAGAATGGCAGATGAAGGTGATGGACTATAAAAAATTGGCAGAAATGACTGGTAGAATCCGAGACCAGGGAGAAGAGTCGGTGGAAGAAGATTGGAAGAAGTTTAAAGATTATCTACAGAAATATTGTAAAATTAATGAATGTTAGTATGATGCTGGATAGAAACTAAGTGGTCTTTAGCTGTAATGTTATAAGGGAATAAGAGAAAATGGTTATTAATAGGTAACAATTTAATGTCACAATATTTTAAAATTGAAGTCTAGAGGGGAGGGATTTGCTGAACTAACAATCTGAACTGGAATACAGAAAAGGGAGGCGTGAGGAGGTCCGGGAAATAAGCAAATGAAAAACATATGACGGAAAGATTGAATTGTTTTTAACTATTTTTATTTTGTAGTTTTCTTTTTTCTTTTTGTTTTGTAATTTTTTGAAAATCTTAATAAATATTTTATAAAAAAACAAAAAAACAAAAAAAAGCACCCTTAGAGGCAAGAAGGCTTCATTCAAAAATAAAAGTCACGTCCAAGTGAAGAGAACAAAAAGGCACACAAACCTTGGCAAAAGAAGTGAAAGCAAGAAAGTGTGGGATGCTTAAAAAAACCCAAAAACTTGAGGAATACTTTGCTAAAAAACATTTAAGATCACCAATGGGAATATATTAGTTTCAGGAGACGGTCTAGGGAGGCAGCTGGGCTTTGGGATGACCTTGGACACAAAGGTGTACTAAAGAAGAGTGAGGAGACTGCAGAGAAGGGGAAGGCTGCCTTTAGAATCATAGAATCATAGAGTTGGAAGAGACCACAAGGGCCATCGAGTCCAACCCCCTGCCAAGCAGGAAACACCATCAGAGCACTCCTGACATATGGTTGTCAAGCCTCTGCTTAAAGACCTCCAAAGTAGGAGACTCCACCACACTCCTTGGCAGCAAATTCCACTGTCAAACAGCTCTTACTGTCAGGAAGTTCTTCCTAATGTTTAGGTGGAATCTTCTTTCTTGTAGTTTGGATCCATTTCTCCGTGTCCGCTTCTCTGGAGCAGCAGAAAACAACCTTTCTCCCTCCTCTATGTGACATCCTTTTATATATTTGAACATGGCTATCATATCACCCCTTAACCTCCTCTTCTCCAGGCTAAACATGCCCAGCTCCCTTAGCCGTTCCTCATAAGGCATCGTTTCCAGGCCTTTGACCATTTTGGTTGCCCTCCTCTGGACACGTTCCAGTTTGTCAGTGTCCTTCTTGAACTGTGGTGCCCAGAACTGGACACAGTCCTCCAGGTGAGGTCTGACCAGAGCAGAATACAGTGGCACTATTACTTCCCTTGATCTAGATGCTATACTCCTATTGATGCAGCCCAGAATTGCATTGGCTTTTTTAGCTGCCGCGTCACACTGTTGGCTCATGTCAAGTTTGTGGTCAACCAAGACTCCTAGATCCTTTTCACATGTACTGCTCTCAAGCCAGGTGTCACCCATCTTGTATTTGTGCCTCTCATTTTTTTTGCCCAAGTGCAATACTTTACATTTCTCCCTGTTAAAATTCATCTTGTTTGTTTTGGCCCAGTTCTCTAATCTGTCAAGGTCGTTTTGAAGTGTGATCCTGTCCTCTGGGGTGTTAGCCACCCCTCCCAGTTTGGTGTCATCTGCAAATTTGATCAGGATGCCCTTGAGTCCATCATCCAAGTCGTTGATAAAGATGTTGAATAAGACCGGGCCCAAGACAGAACCCTGTGGCACCCCACTAGTCACTCTTCTCCAGGATGAAGAGGAACCATTGATGAGCACCCTTTGGGTTCGGTCAGTCAGCCAGTTACAAATCCACTGAGTGGTAGCATAGTCCAGACCGCATTTTACCAGCTTCTTTACAAGAATATCATGGGGCACCTTGTCAAATGCCTTGCTGAAATCAAGGTAGGCTACATCCACTGCGTTCCCTTCATCTACCAGGCTTGTAATTCTGTCAAAAAACGAGATCAGGTTAGTCTGACATGACTTATTTTTCAGAAATCCATGCTGACTATTGGTGATCACAGCATTCCTTTCTAGGTGCTCACAGACTGTTTGCTTAATGATCTGCTCCAGAATCTTCCCTGGTATTGATGTCAGACTGACTGGGCGGTAATTATTTGGGTCCTCTCTTCCCCCCTTTTTGAAAATAGGGACAACATTTGCCCTCCTCCAGTCTGCCGGGACTTCGCCTGTTCTCCAGGAATTCTCAAAGATGACTGCCAGTGGTTCTGAGGTGCCTTTGCACCTGTCTTCACAATGGAACCTCTAGGACAGATCCCGGTGCCTGAACTAACTTTTGCCGGAAGGGAGTCTAAGGAACTGAGCCACATGAGGACGAGAAACAAAGTTCTGGGCCTTGAAGACAAAATAGAAACTGGCATCCACCTCAGAGTTGTTGAAGAACCCAGCACCTACTTTGCCTGTCTTCACCCCAAAGGAAAGCAGTGCCCAAACTGCTGATAACAGAATTAATAATGCCAGGAAGGAGCTGAAGCCCAAGACAGGAAAATAGGTGGTAAGGGAATACTTGGCTACTTTAAATGAATTCAGATCTCCAGGGCCTGATGAGCTGCACTAAGGATGCAAAAGAGTTTGAGGATGTAATCTCGGAGCCTCTCAGCTCTGAGAATTCTTGGAGAACAGGTGAGGTCTCTGCAGACTGGAGGCGGGCAAATGTTGTCCCCATCTTCAAAAAAGGGGGGAAAGAAGACCCAGGTAACTACCAACCGGTGAGTTTGACATTGATACCAGGATAAGTCCTACAACAGATAATTCAACAGTCAGATAGATAGATAGATAATACTTTATTCGGCTATAAGCCCACAAGTCAACAGTCAGACTGTGAGCAATTGGAAAAGGATGCTGTGACTACTAAGACCCAGCATGGGTTTCTCAAAAGCAAATTATGCCAGATGAATCATTTTTTAAATAGTTGTAGTAGTAGTAGTAAAAAGGTAAAGGTACCCCTGCCCGTACGGGCCAGTCTTGCCAGACTCTAGGGTTGTGCGCTCATCTCACTCTATAGGCCGGGAGCCAGGGCTATCCGCAGACCCGGTGGCGCTTCCGGGTCACGTGGCCAGCGTGACAAGCTGCATCTGGCGAGCCAGCGCAGCACACACGGAACGCCGTTTACCTTCCCGCTGGTAAGCGGTCCCTATTTATCTACTTGCACCCGGGGGTGCTTTCAAACTGCTAGGTTGGCAGGCGATGGGACCGGACGACGGGAGCGCACTCCGCTGCAGGGATTTGAACCGCTGACCATGCGATCGGCAAGTCCTAGGCGCTGAGGTTTTACCCACAGCGCCACCCGTGTCCCAGTAGTAGTAGTTATTTATTATTTATACCCCGCCCATCTGGCTGGGGTTATCAGCTTGGTGGATTGGGGAATTGTTTGGACGTAATGTGTCTTGGTTTCAGTAAGGCTTTTGACAAAGTCTCCCATGATATTCTTGTGAGGAAGCTGGTAAAACGTGCACTGGATGAGTAAACTGAGGGGGATTTGTAGCTGGTTGACTGACCGAACCCGAAAAGAGCTCACTAATAGGTCCCCATCATCCTGGAAAAAAGTGTCAAGTGGGGTGCCCCAGGGTTCTGTCCTGGCTTCTTGTTGTTCAATGTCTTTATAACCTACTAGGACAAAGGAATTGAGGAGATGCTCATCAAATTTGTAGATGACACCAAACTGGGAGGCGTAGCTAATGCCCCAGAAGACAGAATTAGACTTCAAGATGACTATCAGACTGGAGAATGAAGCCAAAACTAACAAAATGAATTTCATTGGAGACAAACTTGAGCAGGAATAACTAGTTGCACATATACAAGATGGGGGACACCTGGCGTTTAAAAAATCATTTTATTTTATTTTTAAAGAACAGTTTAATTGAACAAAAGAAAAGAAAGTTAATTACAATTCCATATATGCTCATATCTGTAATATACTTACAGAAATAGGTAACTTGTCCCTCAGATCCGCCTCCATACCTCTGCAGCTGGAGGCAGCGAATGCTCCTGGGTGTCCATCGCTAGGAATGACAATTGTGGGGAGCACTGTTGCATTCATGCCAAGCTTGTAGGCTCCCCAGAAGAAGCCCTGGGTTGGCCACTGTGGGAACAGGATGCTGAAATAAATGGGCCCCCTTTGTCCTAATGTAAGGCGAGAGTTTTTGAGCAAGTGCAGAACATGTGCAGGCTCACAAGGTGTCACTAGTGCTACCAAGAAGGCCCTTTTCTCACCTCAGGGAAGACAGGCACAGCTGTAAGGCTCAGACGGGACCTCTATTTGCTACAGCAGAAGCAAGCAGCAAAGAGGGGAAAGAGGAACTAAAACTCTCAACTATATGTGCCAAGTTACTCTATGGGACTTGGGTACCCAAATTCTTTTCCTCTGGGGGCCCAGCCCCCTCAGTACTTCTCCTGCCCCACCTGCACCCACCACTGCCCATCTCTCCTCCCCCTCTTGCTTGCAGCTTCCTACCGTGTGGCCTGGTGTGGAGAAGCCAGGCAGGAGCACACGGGCGGAAGGAGCTGCCGGGGACAAGCAGCCGCCACATTTGGCTCTGCCCCATGTCATGACATCATGCGTGTGACATCAGGGCATTGTACAGAGCCCCCCCCCCCGAATCATGTAAAGAAGATGGTGCCTCTGCCCACAACTCAGGGAAGCCACTTCCTCTAGTTCTAGTGGGTTTTGAGACTCGTTTATCCCAACCAACTGAAGGCACACATGATGAATTCCCACTGCGACTACAGAAAGGAAAGGGCAAGTCCCCCTCCCACACACTGTGGTCCTGAGGCCGACCCGTCTGCAGGGGAGTAGGCCAGCTGAATCCCATTCAGACTCCCCATCTAGTGAAGGCTGCTGCCACCCGGGCCCTTCGGACGGACCTTGAGCTCTGCCAACGAATGTCTGGAACCTGAACAGAGCCAGCTGGGTAACTGGCAAACATGGTGGTTGCCTGAGGAAACCGGCCCTGGCAGTGTCTAGGCCCACGGCAGGCAACAGGTCTCTTGATGTATCAGGCCACATGCCCCAAATAAACACGGATCTTAAAGAAAAGGGTTATGAGTCAGGCTGTGATTGTAACTTAATGACAGCTAATTGTAATGGTGTCACACTTGGACAACTGAGGAAGAATCTCTGAGGGCAGGTGAGAGTGGGAGCTGCCATCCCCAATCCTGGAGAGCAAAGAGCTTCAAGGCCAGGCTGCAGAGCAGCAGCTCAGGGTCTATGGACCCAGAGTCAGTGGGCTGCTCGTGAGTAAGCAATCCCTACTTCTCCTTCCCTGCCACTAGCTGGGGTTCAGGTGTGGTCTAGGAGGCCATAGTATATCTGGTCTCCTTCTTGCAAGAGACAACGGCATCTCTGTCTCCCTGTTGACTTGCCCCTGTCCCTCATTATGCCTCCTGGTGGTCTTGTACCTGGGGGGGGGGGGCTACACTGTCATGAGTGTTTCTGGACCATATATGGCTTATATGGATATGATATGATGCTGTGGATTCTGGACTGTGCTGCAATACAAACTCTGTGCTGCTGGGATGGACTCTGGAGAGAAGCTGGTCTTTCTGGGGCCTTAGCCCCTCTGAGGACCCTCTGGAGCACCTGCGCTCAGGTGTGCTCTTCTGATGAAGAGTCGCTTCTTTGGTCCACCTCCATGAGGATGGCTGTGTAGCAGGAGACAGGCACTAGCCCTCTGGAATAAAACTGCCTCAAGGGACCTGGTTGCAGGCCGAGATGGGCCTTTGGCCAGAGTCTGGCTCCTTGGATATTCTTACTGGCTGCCATAAGAAGATAAGAAGAGCCTGCTGGATCAGGCCAATGGCCCATCTAGTCCAGCATCCTGTTGTCTCAGTGGCCAACTAGATGCCTGTTATAGGAAACCCACAAGCAGGACCTACTTGCAAGAACATTCTTCCCTCCTGTGATTCCCAGAAACTGGCACAGAAAAGCACTGCTTCCTCCAGCTCTGCTCTGCTTCCGTAGTTGCAATAAAGCAGAGCTTTCCAAACTTTTTATGTTGGTGGCACACTTTTTAAAGAATGCATCATTTTGTGACATGGTAATTCAGTTTTACTAAATTAACCCCTTTCCAGCCCCTGGAGGAGCACAGGGAGCGTTCATGTGATACACCTGCACACTGCCTCCGACACACTAACGTGTCGCGACACACAGTTGGGAAAACTCTTCAGTAAAGCTGCTTAATTCCAGTTGCTGGAAACCACAGGAAGGGGGTGACACTCATGTGGGGGCACCTGAGCAACTCTGAAGGAGGCTTTGCTTCTGCAGGGAGGCCTACTGCTCCTTGTCACACGGCGGCTGTGCCACTCGGTGACATCTGCCAATTGCTCTGCCTTGCATCTGTTTCCAGAGCAGAAGCAGCCATGCAAGATGCCTTAAAGACTGTGAGCCCTTCTAGGCAATCTAGTCATTGTGCATTCCTGATTGATGCTCGTGGCGCTTTCTGGGTGGTCACACACAATCCCACTTCTAAATTTGTTTGCAAAAGTTTTGGGGGTGGCTACACGGCTTCATTTCCAACCAGTGCATCCCCTATAACTTCCTGCTGAAATCCTTTAACTTTGCATTCCACAGATGCTCTGCCTCCCACCACTTTATTTATTTAATGTATTTGTTTAATTTATATCCCTTTCTTCCCAAGGAGCTCAGGGTGGCAAACAAATACACTTTAAAAAAATAAAAGCATTCTGAAGCAATTAAAAAGTTCTAAAAACAATTACAATTTAAAATATTCTTCCATCCAGTGATCTCAAGGTTGCCAGTAACAGTGATCCACAATCTCTGCTTCCACAGAGAAGGACTTTTGGCACCTCACAGCAGTTGGCAAGAATGTGTTTCCTAGGAGTCTCCCGAACCTGATTAGTAGAGCTTTAATGTGAACTCTGAGGGGCAGGTTTCAGAGGACAGAGAGACACATACCAGGGATAATAACCTCATTGCAGGAATCTGCAATAGGGCAGGAAAAAGCAACAAGGGGGTCACCTCTCTTGGACCCGGTCCTCACCAACAAGGAGGGACTGATCAACGTAGTGGAAGTACTGGTAACCTTGGGAATAAGTGATCATGTGCTCTTGGGGTTCATTAGACAGAGAAGGGAAAGCAGAGTGTAGTCAGACACACACATTAAGAAGGCTGATTTTAAAAAACCTTAAGGAACCACTAGATCTTTTCATATGCATAGGCGCCGACTCCATGGGGCTTGAGGGGGCCCGAGCCCCCTCAAAAATTCGTTTGGGGGGGCTCAGCCCCCCCAATAATCTCGGGCGGCGGTGGGCGCGTCCGCGGCTTTTATAGGGCGCCCGGCGCGCACCAGCTCGATAACGGGCACCGGCGCGGCGGGGGGCGCCGGGCCGGGGGAGGGGGGCGGCCGGCCTGTCTCCTTGGCAACCCCATTGAGCAGCGCCGGCTCCCCCGGGAGGGCCATCCCCCCGCGCCGCCGATCGCCAACACCGCCGACGCTGTGGCTGCCCGAGCCCGAGCCTGAGCCTGAGCCCGACCCGAAGCCCGAGCCCAAGCCCAAGTCAGGAAGGAAGGAAGGAAGGAGAAATGGGGAGGGAGACGAGGGAGGAAAATTCCGCGCAGGGTGAAGAAAGGAGAAGGGCGAACGAGACGAGCTTCCAACCCAAAAAAGGGCTGGAAGACTGGGAGGATGCAGGATCGGGAAAGAAAGCGACGCCTTCCCCGCCCGCGACGTCGCCCGCTTGTCATTGGCAGCGCAGCGGGCGCCCAGAGGGGCTGGGCACCGGCGCAGGGCCGCTCCGCAGCCGCGGAGGACAGCTGCGCGGCTAGCAAGGTGTGCCGCGTAGAGCGCGGCCCTTGTGTGGCCCGGTGGCCAGGCAAGCTCGGGCGGGGACCCCCATGCAAATCTAAGACGGGAGAAGAGGGCAGAGCAAAGGGGGTCCCTTCCCCAACCTCCGGCTCTGAGACTTCCCTGAGCCCCAGAAAAGCGAAAGGATTTTCTCTTCTTCTTTTTTTATAAATATTTTATTAAGTTTTCAAATACAAAGTTAGAAACATACACTGAAGAAAAAAGTAAAAGAACAAGAAAAAGAAAAAAAGAAAAAGAAGAAAAGAAAACCAACCATTCAACACATTTTTTATATAACTAACTGGACTTCCTCGCATCTCCCTTACCCTGCATTCTTTATAATAAAGATATCAGCAAATTATTACCTTGTTTCGTACCTTATTTTGTACTTTTCAAATACTATACCTCTAAATTCAACATACTTTTCATCAGTTACTTATATCTTAAATTAAACATAGTATTACCTTAGATTTTGACCTTTTCTTACTTAAAATATAATTTCCTGTTTCCCAAATCTAATTGCTGAAGCTATAGTTTCCGAATCGTGTAAATTTTTAACATTCATACAACTTATATTGTTTTTGTAAATAGTCCTTAAATTTTTTCCAGTCCTCTTCCATTGTTTCTTCTCCCAAATCTCGGATTCTGCCAGTCATTTCAGCCAGTTCCATGTAGTCCATCAATCGCGTCTGCCACTCTTCCAGTGTGGGCAAATCTTGTGTCTTCCAATATTTTGCGATAAGTATTCTTGCTGCTGTAGTTGCATACATAAAGAAAGTTCTATCCTTCTTTAACACTTTCTGGCCAACAATGCCCAAGAGGAAGGCCTCTGGTTTCTTGGGAAAGGTATACTTAAATACCTTTTTTAACTCATTATAGATCATTTCCCAGAAGGCCTTCACTTTTGGACAAGTCCACCAGAGGTGAAAGAATGTCCCTTCAGCCTCCTTACATTTCCAACATTTATTATCAGACAGGTGATATATTTTTGCAAGCTTGACTGGGGTCATGTACCACCTATAAATCATTTTCATAATATTTTCCTTCAAGGCATTGCATGCCGTGAATTTCATTCCGGTGGTCCATAACCTTTCCCAGTCCTCAAACATGATGTTATACCCAATATCCTGAGCCCATTTTATCATGGCTGATTTGACTGTCTCATCCTGAGTGATTTTCTCTTCAACCTGCCCTCCATCCTCTTGCAGAAAACTCTTTGCCTGCCCTGCCCGTATCTCGTTTTTGCTTTTTAATTCCACACACGCACCCTTCGGACTTCGTGGCAATCGGGCGCGCGGGTGCGTTTCCTAAGAGAGTGAGGACCCCCGCCTCCTCCCCACCTGCTCCCTCGCCAGCCAGCCAGCCGCGCACCCTAGCCGGAGAGCCCCGGCCGTCCCCGTCGCGCAATCGGCTGGATCTCCCTTCAGCAGGCCGTGCTCACAACTCGGCCCAGGGACCCCCAGCAGCGGATCTCCGGCTCAGCTGAAGAATCCGGCAACAAGCCCCCTCCTCCCCAATCGCTCCGCCGAAATACGCTCCAAAACCCCCCAGATAGGCCGCCGGCCGCCAAGTCTAGTGGCGCCCTGAGCGAGGGTCTCTCCCCAACACCGCCACCTCAAACTGCGTTCTCCCGGCTACCCGAGCGAACCAGCGGCAGGACCCCGGTATGGGCCCCCCCAATATTTTTTATAAGTCGGCGCCCCTGTTCATATGGTCAGTAATATTCAGAGAAGGGAATCTATGAAGGATGGGAGTTTCTTAAAGGTGCGATATTGAAGACACAATCACAAACAATTCCAACAAGAATAACTGTGAGGCATCTAAACAAACCCTGACAGATTGCCACCCAACCTCTATTTAGAAGCCTCCAATGAAGGAGAGCCCCCCACCTTCCAAGGAACAAGAACAATAACAATAACAATAACAATAACAATAACAATAACAATAACAATAAAATACTTTTAATATTTGTTCTCTACCCATCTGAGTGTCTTGCCCCAGCCACTCTGAGCAGCTGCCAACATGTTTAGAAACATAATAAAGGTAAAGGTACCCCTGCCCATACGGGCCAGTCGTGTCCGACTCTAGGGTTGCGCGCTCATCTCGCTCAAGAGGCCGGGAGCCGGCGCTGTCCGAAGACACTTCCAGGTCACGTGGCCAGCGTGACGAAGCTGCAGCTGGCGAGCCAGCACCAGTGCAGCACACGGAAATGCTGTTTACCTTCCCGCTAGAAAGCGGTACCTATTTATCTACTTGCACTTAGGGGAGCTCACCCCGCTGCGGGGATTCGAACCGCCGACCTTACGACCAGCAAGTCCTAGGCACTGAGGTTTTACCCACAGCGCCACCCGCATCCCTTACAAACATAATAAAACATTACAAATTAAAAACCTTCCTGATACAGGAATGTCTTCAGATGTTTTCTAAAAGTTGTGTAGGTCTTTATCTCCTTGACATCTGAAGGGAGGGTGTTCTACAGGGTGGGTGCCACTACTGAGAAGGCCCTCTGCCTGGTTTCCTGAAACTTCACTTCTCGCAGTGAGGGAACTGCAAGAAGACCCTTGGAAGAAGACCTCAGTGTCTGGGCTGAATGATAGGGGTGGAGATGCTTCTTCAGGGATACTGAAGCCGAGGCCGTTTAGGGTTTTAAAGGTCAGCACCAGCATTTTCAATTGTGCTCCAAAATGTCACATCAGGTCTTAACATCAGGAAGGTCTTCCTGATGTTTAGTTGGAATCTCCTTTCTTGTAACTTGAAACAATTTGTTTCAGTCCTACCCTCCAGAGCAGGAGAAAACAAACTTGTTCCCTCTTCCATATGACAGCCCTTGAGATATTTGAAGATGGCTTTCAGTCCCCTCTTTTCCAGGCTAAACATACCCAGCTCCTTTAAGCGTTCCTCATAAGGCTTGGTTTCCAGACCCTTGATCATCTTGGTTGTCCTCTGCACACCTTCCAGCTTGTCAACATCCTTCTTAAATTGTGGTGCCCAGAACTTGACACAGGACTCCAGCTGGGGTTTGAACAAGGCAGAACAGAGTAGTGCTATGACTTCCCTTGAGCTGGACGCAATGCTTAAAAGGTGACAGCTTTTAAGTATCTTGTTCTGCAGCGAGTCCAGAGGGGAATGGCATCAGTCATATACACCCAAGTTTTACAATTACAATTTTTGCCCCTGGATTTACAGGTTGGGAAGGGAGAATTCTTTATTGTCTGTTTTTGTTGTTCAATAAAATTATTTTAAGTAATAATGATAAAAGACTTTGGCTGATGCTTCCATTCCTATATGTCAGTAGCGATGATCAGGCAGAACTTTTTACCGGTCTAAAACAAAATTTCAAAAAGACTGACCAAGCAGTAGATGGCGCTCTTGCACAAGGAAACTGCTTAGGCACCTTCCTGCACTTGAGAGTTTCATTTCTGTTCCCTTTGGCACAGATCAGGCAGGCAGGCAGGCAGGCAGGGGCTGTGCAAATTTCTGGATGTGGATTTGCTGGTAGCAGATGCTTTGCACAGGAGAGGCGAGGAAGAGGAGGACCAAGAGAAAAGCAGAGGATTGTTTGGTTCCTCTGAAGATGAGCAGTGTGAGATCCAGAGAGTGCTCCCCCCCCACACACTTTCACTTTCCCCAGGAAAACCCACTCTTTAACACTGAATTCAGGTTTTCAACTGAGTGGGTTTTTGCAGAGAAAGCGCAAAGGCAAAGGCAAAAGGAGGAATAAAGAAGCAGCACTCAGTGTGCTTTAAAGGGCAAACCTTTGCCTAGAAACATGACACAAAAGGAAATCTGGATGATCCCCCCGAAATGGGAGTGACTCAGAAGAGGTGCCCTTTGCAAGCCCAGTGCAAAGTACCACCTGCGTAGTGGGCGACCCATTTCTGAATGTGCATCCCTCCATTTATTTAATTTCTCTCCTATTTAGCCTCTATCGGAGTGTGGAGAATAGTGGGCTGGATATGTCTGCACTGAGATTTGAACCCAAGTCTTCATAAGAACATAAGAAGAGCCTGCGGGATCATGGCAGTGGCCCATCTTGTCCAGCAAGGAGGAGCCAAGCACCAGAGCCAAGCACTCTCCTCTCCTGTGGTTTCCATGGCCACCCCTGCTTGCTCTGTCTGCTCCACCCCCTGCAAAAAGGAGACATTGGGGCTCAGCATAGCCCACTACGGTTGGGACTTACTCCCAAGAAATCACAGTGGCCTGCTGAGGCCATTTCATTCTCACAACAACCCTCTGAGGGAGGGTAGGCTGAGGGGCGGGTGTGCTCCACGGCTGAGCCCTGGGGCTCTTGTTCCCATTGCCTCCCTTTGGCCTCAGACAGCACTGCAAATGTAAACGTTGGGCCAATGGGCAGCTATTTTTAATCAGTTTTATCGATCATACTGATATTTTGTGCAGCTGCTTTTATGCGTTCACTGTTGTATTTACTTTGTATTTTGCTGTTTTCAGCTGTTGTGGTAGAAAATTGGGACGCAAATTTAAACAAAGCAAACTGCTTTTGTCTTCACAGTGACTCTGCAGTGACCAGGGATCCTCTGGCCTCCTTTCCCTGGACAAGCTGGTGCAAAGCTCTCTTTGCAAAGGCCGAAAGCCCTGTCTGAGTGGAGCCTTGTCTGAGCTGCTGCCCTCTGGCCCTCCAAGACTGGGCCCTGTAGGCAGCACCCAATTTCTCCTCCCCCTTCCCCCCACCTGCACCTGCTCATTAATCCCCAACGCTGCCAAGCCAACCAGCCATCTGTAATGAGATGCTAACTGGATTTTCTGTAATATCGGGTGAGGGAAGGTCAGCAAGGTAAGTCTGCAGTCAGCGTATTGTTATTATCAATCAATAACCTATTTATTTTCCAACACTCCTATTAACCTCAGCCAGCCAATCGCCATTTCAATTTGAAAAGGCTTTGTGGGACGCCCTGCTGACTGGACAAGCCTGATTGAGAAAGCAATGGTGGTGACCCGACCCCCGAAGGTGGAATCCAATTACAGTCATTTTCATTTGGAGATGAATATTTTTAGCATGTTCTACATCCTCTTGGTTTTGGCAGTTTCAGCTGATAAGTACTGGGTGACTCGTGAGGAAATAATGAGACTCCAGGACACAAGGGGGGCAATAAAGGTGGCAGCTTTTAACGTCTACCCACACGGCATCCTTTTACCAGGAGGCCTTTGCACAGTCCTGGGTTCAATCCTCAACAGCATCTCCAAGGAGGGCTGGGAGCGATGCTTGGTCTGAGATCTCAGAGCTCTGAGCTAGATGGGCCAAGGATATAAGGGCAGCTGCTACTGGGGAGCTCCCTCAGCATCACCTGTGGGGCGGTGGGGGGGGGGGAGTATCAGGCTTAGTATCTGTCTGAAGAGTTGCCAGAGGGCAATCCTGTTGCAAGGGCTGGCTGGTCCAAGGTAAAGGACCATCACCAAGGAGAGGAAGAGGAGGAGGAAAACGCCCCCACCAGAGTGAGATGTATTGTCTTTAATAGACATTATTTCCAAATGGAGATGCATGGGAAGCAGCCTTCTCCAATGTAAGGCTAGCCCAGGTTGTCGTCTTTCTTTCCTCAGGTTGTCTGAGACAGTCTGCAGGAAGTTTTACGTGACAAGAGGCAGTCCATACTCGCACCTTTCAGAGCAAACAGTCTTGCAGAGGGGATGCCTTCGTGCTTTTATGACTGCAAACAGTCTTGGGGGAAATCATGTTGTTGGCTACCTGTCTGTTTCCAGGCACAATCTCAAGTGCTGGTTTTGGACCTCAAAACCTTCAATTATTTGGGGCCAGGTTATCTGAAGGACCATCTGCCCCTGAAAAAGCCAGCAGCTGAGGCTGCCATCTGGCCTGCCAGTATGCAAGGCTTGAGACTGATGGTTACCAGGGACTTTTTAGTGGTGGCCCCATATTGGTGAAATACACATGCTTCTGTCATTGGGAGTTTTGTAGAGAAATCTCAATGTGTTTTTATTTCAATTAGCATTTTTTAAACAGCTGTCCTAGGGCTCCATTGTTGCTGTTTATTTAAAGAGGGTTTTATATATTATGGGTTTGTTTGTTTTTAGGAACTTTGTATGTCACCTTGTGAAGAAAGTTGTGCCCCCTGCCTGGCAGTCTAGTAATCTTTCAGTAAATAAAGAAATGCATCCCCAGGGGGCCTCTTTCCCCATTTGTTTCCTCTACCCTCGCTTCTCGATGCTCCTCAGGGTTCCTCTGTGCCAGTCAGGAGACCGGAGGCTGAGGGGAGGGGCACTTTATCCACCTCCCAACTGCAGAGAGTCATTCAGCTCGATGGATCCTGACTTGCCAAGGCTGGGTCCTCCTCACCCAACACCAGCTGCTATTAATAATATACCTTTCATAATGAGCTTCAACTTTTTTAAAAAATGATATTTATTTTCAATTTTATCATCATATTTCACACAAAAGAAATCCAAACAGAAAATAAATCCCCCCAGGACTTCCCTCAACTACCTTTTCTGTTTTTTTGGCATTTTATCTCACCCTGCTTATTGGATATTTCTTATTCTTTTAGATAATTATTACTCTTGTCTTATCACTCTAACCTCATATTTCTACATTTATTTTGTTAGTTTGTTTTGTTAGTTGCAAGTGTTTAATCAAACCCTTATAATGAGCTTCAGCTTCAGCTTCAGCTTTGCAGGGCTGCTCTCTTGGGCGGTTTCCAAATGGGCCACAGCCAACAGAGGAGAGAGCAAGTCCTTGTCTATCAGACGGTTGTCCAAATCCTCTAGCCATTGCAAGACATAACAAAATTTAAATCATATAAGCAAGAAAACATTTCATATTAACACACAATAAAATTAATCCTCATAATAAGGTCCCAGGGCAGATTACAACAATTAAAACAGTATTCAAAACAGTTTCAAGCAACTTCTAATCACAAAGATTAATAATAATAATAATAATAATAATAATAATAATAATAATAATAATAATAATAATAATAATAATTTATTATTTATACCCCGCCCATCTGGCTGGGTTTCCCCAGCCACTCTGGGCAGCTTCCAAAAGAATATTAAAATACTGTGATACATCAAACATTAAAAGCTTCCCTAAACAGGGCTGCCTTCAGATGTCTTCTAAAAGTCTGGTAGTTGTTGTTCTCTTTGACATCTGGTGGGAGGGCGTTCCACAGGGAGGGCGCCACTACCAAGAAGGCCCTCTGCCTGGTTCCCTGTAACTTGGCTTTTCGCAGTGAGGGAACCGCCAGAAGGCCCTCCACGCTGGACCTCAGTGTCCGGGTAGAACGATGGAGGTGGAGACGCTCCTTCAGGTATACTGGGCCGAGTCCGTTTAGGGCTTTAAAGGACAACACCAACACTTTGAATTGTGCTCGGAAACGTACTGGGAGCCAATGTAGGTCTTTCAAGACCGGTGTTATATGGTCTCGGCGGCTGCTCCCAGTCACCAGTCTGGCTGCTGCATTCTGGATTAGTTGGAGTTTCCGGTTCACCTTCAAAGGTAGCCCCACGTAGAGCGCATTGCAGTAGTCCAAGCGGGAGATAACCAGAGCATGCACCACTCTGGCGAGACAGTCCGCAGGCAGATAGGATCTCAGCCTACGTACCAGATGGAGCTGGTACACAGCTGCCCTGGACACGGATTTAACCTGTGCCTCCATGGACAGCTGTGAGTCCAAAATGACTCCCAGGCTGCGCACCTGGTCCTTCAGGGGCATAGTTACCCCATTCAGGACCAGGGAATCCTCCACACCTGCCCGCCTCCTGTCCCCCAGAAACAGTACTTCTGTCTTGTCAGGATTCAATCTCAATCTGTTTGCCGCCATCCATCCTCCAACCGCCTCCAGACACTCACACAGGACCGTCACCGCCTTCACTGGTTCTGATTTGAAAGAGAGGTAGAGCTGGGTATCATCGGCATACTGATGAACACCCAGCCCAAACCCCCTGATGATCTCTCCCAGAGGCTGCATGTAGATGTTGAAAAGCATGGGGGAGAGGACAGAACCCTGAGGCACCCCACAAGTGAGAGCCCAGGGGTCTGAACACTCATCCCCCACCACCACTTTCTGAACACGGCCCAGGAGGAAGGAGCGAAACCACTGTATAACAGTGCCCCCAGCTCCCAGCCCCTCAAGACAGTCCAGAAGGATGTTATGGTCGATGATATCAAACGCCGCTGAGAGATCCAGCAGAACTAGGAAACAGCTCTCACCTTTGTCCCTAGCCCACCGGAGATCATCAACCAGTGCGACCAAGGCAGTTTCAGACCCGTGATGAGGCCTGAATCCCGACTGGAAGGGATCCAAATGGTCCGCTTCTTCCAGGCGTGCTCGCTCAATCACCTTGCCCAAGAATGGAAGATTTGAGACTGGGTGATAGTTGGCCATCGTGGCCGCATCTAAAGATGGTTTTTTAAGAAGCGGTTTAATAACCGCCTCTTTCAGCGGGTCTAGGAAGGCTCCCTCACGGAGGGAAGCATTCACCACCCCACGAAGCCCATCGCCCAGCCCTTCCCGGCTAGCTTTTATAAGCCAGGATGGGCAAGGATCAAGGAGACAGGTGGTTGGTGAATCTTCAGGGGATGGGGGTAGGCCAAGGATTTGAGAATGGTATGGGTGCGATATACTCTGAACAAAAAGCCAAGTTGATTGTAAATAATGTGATAACAGAGGAACTTAAGATAGAAAAAGGAACACGACAGGGATGCCCAATTTCCCCATTGCTTTTTATTTCTGTTCTGGAGGTGTTGCTGAATATGATTAGAAATGACCAGCAGGTTAAAGGTATACAGGTCGGAGCTAAACATTACAAGTTAAGGGCATTTGCAGATGACTTAGTATTGACCTTACAAGAGCCAAACACTAGTACGAAAAGGGTGTTGGAGATAATTCAACAATTCGGCCAGGTAGCCGGATTCAAACTGAATAAACAAAAAACTAAAGTTTTAGAAAAAAACTTAACAGCCATGGAGAAGGAGAAATTTCAAGAAGAGACAGGGTTGACAGTGGTTAAGAAGGTGAAATACCTAGGGGTTTATTTGACATCTAAAAATTTGAATTTGTATAAGGACAACTATGAAAAATGTTGGTCAGAAATTAAAAAAGATCTAGAAATATGGTCAAATTTGAAATTGTCAATGTTAGGCCGAATTGCAGTTATCAAGATGAATGTATTGCCTAGAATGTTATTTTTATTTCAAACTTCGCAGATTCTTGACAAGATGGACTGTTTCAAGAGGTGGCAGAAAGATATTTCGAAATTTGTCTGGCAGGGCAAAAAGCCCAGAATTAAATTTAAAATACTGACAGATGCTAAAGAAAGAGGGGGATTTGCCCTGCCGGATTTAAAATTGTACTATGAAGCAGCAGCGTTTTGCTGGCTGAAAGAGTGGATGCTCCTCGAGAACACAGACATTCTGGACTTGGAAGGTTTTAATAATGCATTTGGTTGGCATGCATATTTATGGTATGATAAAATCAAGGTGCATAGGGCCTTCAAAAACCATATTGTCAGAAAAGCATTGTTTAATGTTTGGATAAGATACAAAGATTTGTTGGAAAACAAAACCCCTAGATGGTTGTCACCCTTGGAGGCTAAGGCATTGAAGAAACTCAATATGGAGGCCGGATGGCCAAAATATTGCGAAATTCTGGAACAGGATGGAGATAAATTGAAATTACAGAGTCATGAGAAATTGAAATCTAAATTACAAGATTGGCTTCAATACTTCCAAATAATGGAGGTTTATAAACAGGACAGGAAAATTGGCTTCCAGGTGGAAAAATCAAAATTAGAGATTGAACTGTTAGAACCCAATACTAAGAATTTGTCAAGAATGTATAATTTGCTGCTGAAATGGAATACACAAGATGAAACAGTTAAATCAGCTATGATTAAGTGGGCACAAGATATTGGTCATAACATCATGTTCGCTGACTGGGAATGGTTGTGGAACACTGGTATTAAATTTACGGCATGTAATGCCTTAAAGGAAAATATTATGAAAATGATCTATAGGTGGTACATGACCCCAGTCAAGCTAGCAAAAATTTATCATTTGCCTGATAATAGGTGTTGGAAATGTAAAGAGACTGAAGGTACTTTCTATCACCTTTGGTGGACATGCCCGAAGATTAAGGCTTTCTGGGAAATGATATGTAATGAAATGAAAAAGGTACTTAAATGTACTTTCTCTAAGAAACCAGAGGCCTTTCTCTTGGGCATTGTCGGCCAATTGGTGTCAAAGAAAGACAGAACTTTCTTTATGTATGCTACAACAGCAGCAAGAATACTCATTGCAAAGTATTGGAAGACACAAGATCTACCCACTCTGGAAGAATGGCAGATGAAAGTGATGGACTATATGACATTAGCCGAGATGACTGGCAGGATCCGCGATCAGGGAAAGGAGACGGCGGAAGAAGAATGGAAGAAATTTAAAATTTATCTTAAGGACTATTATAAACTTGATGAATGTTAGAATGTCGAGGTTTTGAGCAAGAAAGGGTTACAGCAACATAAGATCAGACTGAAGGAAAGATTAAGAGGACAGAGGATTGAAAGAAAAATTTAGAGTTGCTAAAAACTTTTGGACATTGGGATGCAGAAAGGGGAGGTATGGGGGAGTCTGAGAAACAAGGCTTACGAAAAAAAGGTTATGAAACTATACGTGTTTGTATGTCTTTTTATATGTTTGTATTGTTTTAAAAAAAATTTGTAAAACCAATAATTTTTTATTTTTTTTAAAAGGAGACAGGTGGTTGGTTTCACTCGTCCAAGCAGCCTGTCCACATACTCGGAGGTAACAGATTGGAATTGATCCCACACAATTTGACTAGACAGGACTCTAGCACTCTCCCGCCCCGGCCCTGCTCCCACGGTGGCGTCTACCTCTTCCCGAATCTGAGCGACTTTATCGGAAAAAAACTTTGCAAAATCATTGCAGGAGAACATGTGGCCCGTACTGGGCCCTGATGTAGCAGGTGGTTCCGCTAAATTGCGGACCACCTGAAAAAGTCTCCTGCTGCTGTTTTCTGCAGATGCAATAGAGGCGGTGAAGAAAGCCTTCTTCGCCGTCGCTACCGCCACTTGGTAGGCTCAACGTTGAGCTCTAACCTGTGTCCGGTCAGCTTCAGAATGGGTCATCCGCCACCTGCGCTCTAGACGTCTCAACGATTGTTTCATTGCCCTCAGATCCGTGGAAAACCATGGGGCTGTCCGGGCTCCATGCAATCGGAGAGGGCGCTTCGGAGCCAAACAGTCAATAGCCCTGGTTAACTCCACATTCCAGCGGGCCACCAGGGAATCAGCTGAAAGGCCATCAACATGGGATAAAGCATCCCCTACCACTCTCTGGAAACCATTTGGATCCATTAAGTGGCGGGGACGGACCATCCGAATTGGTCCCACCTCACTGCAGAGGGGAAGGGTCGCGGAGAAGTCAAGATGCATCTTGCCGCAGCAAGAACCCCTAAGCAAGGTTCCCTTTGCCCGCAACCAATGGTCTCTGGGCCCCCTGAGCAGTAGCTGGAGTCTGCCAGGCACCTACCTGTCCCAGGTCAGGCAAACAAGCACTAACAGCAAGGCAGACTCCTGCAGTCGCTGCCCTTGTAACTGCGCTCCGTCAAGGCCCACCCCACCTAGAAAATGGGCCACGCCAGCAGAGACCAATGCAATTCTGGGCTGCATCAATAGGAGTATAGCATCTAGATCAAGGGAAGTAATAGTGCCACTGTATTCTGCTCTGGTCAGACCTCACCTGGAGTACTGTGTCCAGTTCTGGGCACCACAATTCAAGAAGGACACTGATAAACTGGAACGTGTCCAGAGGAGGGCAACCAAAATGGTCAAAGGCCTGGAAACGATGCCTTATGAGGAACGGCTAAGGGAGCTGGGCATGTTTAGCCTGGAGAAGAGGAGGTTAAGGGGTGATATGATAGCCATGTTCAAATATATAAAAGGATGTCACATAGAGGAGGGAGAAAGGTTGTTTTCTGCTGCTCCAGAGAAGCGGACACGGAGCAATGGATCCAAACTACAAGAAAGAAGATTCCACCGAAACATTAGGAAGAACTTCCTGACAGTAAGAGCTGTTTGACAGTGGAATTTGCTGCCAAGGAGTGTGGTGGAGTCTCCTACTTTGGAGGTCTTTAAGCAGAGGCTTGACAACCATATGTCAGGAGTGCTCTGATGGTGTTTCCTGCTTGGCAGGGGGTTGGACTCGATGGCCCTTGTGGTCTATTCCAACTCTATGATTCTATGATTCTATGACCAAGTCTCCTCGTCTCCCACCTGACAGGCATTTTCTCTTGAGCATTGCGTTTAGATTTTAAAATGTACCTGGAAAATGCCACTTTTGCTTTGACACTGCCAATGGGCCAGCACAGGCCAACTCAGGGGGCACAGGGCAGGCCATGTGGCACACTCACCTCTGCCCACTTCCTGCCCCTCTGCACCTGCCGCACTCCTTCTCACGGTGGGGCCAGCCAGCCCTGTCGCCACTGCCAGTGGGCCACATCTAAGGTGCTGCCTGCTGCACACTGAGGCCCTTTGGCGTCACCCCAGCCCCCTCTTCTGTGCTGCCACGGGCTGCTTCTGGCACAGACTGTCTCTGCGGAAGAGCAGCTACAAATTCTCCAGAGTGGGCTCATAATTCTTGGCTGCATCTTCCAGATGGGAACGATTTAGGGCCAGGGAGCCACAGATTCAGTGATTTTGCACTCTGTTTTATGGCACAGGGACCTGAAAGGATGGCGGGTGAGTGTGGGTGAGAGAGAGAGAAAGAGAGAGCACACAAATGGGCACCTTTTGAGAAAGCTGCCTCCTTGTGTTCGAAACAAGATCCAAGCAGTTGTTTTTGCAAGAGTTTTGCAGATTCTTGTTGTTGTTGTTGTTGTTAAAAACCGATGGATCACTTATCCCAGTGTTCACTAACCTCTTAAAACTTGCCTTTCCTTGTCTGATCCCCATGTCCCTCAAGCACACCCGAGCCTAACACAAAGGCCATATTGGCGCCAGGCCACGGACAGCCCCCCCAAGCACACCTGCCTCCCCCACTAGCCCATCAGGCCCCCGCTCCTGAGGCTGCTTCCACCACTACCCACTCAGTCTCCTGCCGTGCTTAGACCTGATCCTCTGGTGGGAGGTGGCACCGGGGAACAGGAGCCCAGCTGGTGCTCAGCTCCCATTGCAAAGTGGAACCAGGATGCGCCAGAAGAGAAGGCCAGAGGACGTGGGGAGGTGAGTGGCCAGGCAGGGGGTCCCAGTGGGATGGGGGCAGGATGGGCTGTGGGTCTTCTGGGCCACACGGACCCGATGCCTGCCCTGCTGCAGTTAGTGTGGCCACTGTGTGAAGATTCTCGTGCATCTGTGGTCTTGAACAGGGTCCTGAAATTCAACAGGATGTCCCTGACTCCCTTGGAAGAAAAGGTGGACTATATTCCACCTGTGGTGAACTCTTACCTTTGGAACAGACTCACAGGGGTCCTTTTGAGTGTCTAAGATCTTCCACCCATGTTGTTGTGAGCCCTGAACATGCACACATCCCGGACTTTAATCCCTTTAATCCCTTACCCTCCCCCCAGCTGGCCCGAATGGATGCAGCGGTAGAGCCTTTAAAGCAGTGGACCCAGCTTCTAGATGAATGGCTGTTTGGCCACCTAGAGCAGGGGTCAGCAACCTTTTTCAGCCGTCCCTCAGACCATGTGGTGGGCTGGACTATATTTTGAGGGGGGGAAATGAACAAATTCCTATGCCCCACAAATAACCCAGAGATGCATTTTAAATAAAAGCATACATTCTACTCGTGTAAAAACACGGCAATTCCTGGACCATCTGCGGGCTGGATTGAGAAGGCGACTGGGCTGCATCCGGCCCCCGGGCCTTCGTTTGCCTACCCCTGACCTAGAGCTTTGACATCAGACATGGGATGTTTCCCACAGCTGGCCAAAAGAACCATCTGTCCCCATTCAGAGGTCAGCTTTTCCTGGTCTAAGATTCTCATAAGTAGGTAAAGCATTGCCTCTGTGCTTGGTGTTTTGGAACTACTCAGCCAGTTGACCAAAAGTGCTTTCTCTCGGATCCTCTCTTCTGAAAGGAACTCTGCACGTGCTCTGAAATTCAGGCTTGTGCTCAAACGAATAACATGCAACTAGCTACTGTAAGTTAAAATGAAACCAGTCTTTCTCTCTCTCTCTCTCTCTCTCTCTCTCTCTCTCTCCCCCACACCCCCACACCCCGTGTGTGTGATGGTTGCCTTGGCTTCTCCACCGCCTACGGTTCTCTCATCTATCCTTACAGCAACCCTGTGAGGTAGGTAAGGCTGACTGGCCCAGAGCTGCCCAGCAAGCTTCAGGCCTAAGAGGGGATTTGAACCCCGGTCTCAGAAGTCCCAACCACTGCACCTTACTGCACCTCTTTTTGCCTTCTGCACAAGCCCACTGCTGCTGCATTCTGCCACATTTGCCTTCTCCCCTGCAAGGAACCCCAGGCTCCCTCCCCCACCCCTTCCTGGCCCCTCCTCCCTTTTAACCATAAGCACAAATCCTTTTATCGCATTGCCTTGGGTGGATTTGCCCTTTGATTTAAACTGCATCTCCACCACCCTTCTCCGCCCAGGGGTTTTCATCAGGCCTGGTGCTTGCTATCTCTTGCCATTTATCTCTCGCCTGGAGGCCTCTCCTCTTATTTCTTGGGACCAGATCAATACGGCCAGGCAGGGGCTGCTGGCAGGCTCCCTCCCTCCCTGCATCGCAGTGTGTAGTTTTTCTTGGGGGACTTGTCCAGTATTTCTTGTTAAGCTTCCGTCTTGCCTTGTTCTTTTTCTCATTAGGTCTGAGCATGGGGCCGGCCGTATTTCTCCTCCTGCTCTGGAGGATCCCTGGCCATTCGTAAGAACAAGACTTTTAAAAGTTTCATTTAACTCCAGTAGACTCTGGAGCCTGTTTGGCTAAAAGGGAAGAAGCAAAACAACCAGGCTGGCATTTTTATTTTTCCAGCGGGGAAAAGGATTTCCGCCCTCAGCTTTGATCCCAGCAATGAATTTCCAGGTAAATGGTCAATGCAGAAAATGATTTTTTAAAAAATATTAAAATACCGCAAACCATCCAATAATGCCTCTGCCCTCCTGCCCCCCCCCCATTTTAAAGCCCATAGGATGTTAATCAGCCAAAGGCCTGATTGAAGAGGAACATTTTCACCTGGTGCTTAAAGATATGTGATGGAAGGCTCCAGGTGAGCCTTCCTGGGGAGAGCATTCCACAAATGGGGAGCCACCACAGAAAAGGCTTGTTCTTGTGCTGCCACCCTCTGGACATCTGCATTACAGGGGGTTGGACTAGATGACCCCCAGAGTGCCTTCCAACCCGATAATTCTATGTTAGATTCTCTCTCATTTGGATTACCCTATAACAATAAATGATGGAGGCAGAAAGCTTCAGTTTCTTATTTGGCTTTGGCCCCACCCAAAGTTGAATTGGACTAAAGGCTTTTAGATTGAATTGGGCTGTTTTCTGAAGTCCAGAATTGGGGTCTGTCCCCAGTCTCCCTGGTGCACAGCCCTGCTGCATAGGTTGTATGAGGGTTCCTTGGAGCTGCAGAAACTGGACTCTCCAAACCTGGAAGAGACAGATCCATCCCTCCTTGCACCCTTGCAGCCCCCTTCACTCCACAGCCAGTTTCCTCAGAGACAACAGTCAGATTCCTTCTCTCTGCATTCTTGGATTGCTCCGTGCAAAAGCCGCCCTTTGCTCTGGCTGCAGCGCTGCCTCTTCCCTCCCCAGTTAATAAGCCGTGTTCTCTTCTGTCATCGCGCAAGAGCCATTTCTATGTAGATGACTCTCTAATCTAAGAGAGGAGTGGGGGAACGAAAGCCCTCCAACTGTTGATGAAATTCAATCTCAGTTCCAGTCTGATTATGATAATTTGCTACGCGCTGAGGAAAAGTGAATTATTATTAAATGCAAATAAAAGTTAAATAATGCTGTTTGGGAGCTGCTGAAAATGACAGAAAAGCTATAAATTAGGAGGAGAGATGTGAACTGCAGATAATATATCATGGTGAGAGTAGTTAAGCGTCTCTTAAGGCCTGGTCCTGCCAGCCGGCCGGCAAGGGGTCTCCCATCCCCACAGGGCTGCAGTGTCTCAGCAGCCATCAAGAGAAACAACCGCCTTGTGTGGATATGGGTTCTCTTGCAGGGGGAGCCCTGTTTGCTATACCCCAGGTGAGGGATTAAAACAATTCTGCCACCTGGGTGTGATGGGAGCTTGCATAAGGATTCTGCATGGGGGGGGGGGAATCCTTTCTGAACCCTAAAGTTGAACCAGACAGGTTTGGGTGAGTGGGGTGTCCTGTTTGATGTCTGACACCGAGGCCAGTCATGGTGGGGAGAAGCTGAAGGCTGGGAGATTCAGGAGGACAGGGGAAGGGAAGGACTTCTTCACAGTGCAGTTAAACTATAGCATTGGCTCCCACAAGAGGCCATGATGGCTGCCCACCTGGACTGCTTTAAAAGAGGATTGGACAAATTCACAGAGGACAAGAAAGCACCCACAACCATTTGCCATGATGGCTATGAATTTCCTCCACGATAAAAGGTGTGGCTTTGCTCTGCATACCAGTTGCTGGGGAAGAAGAATGTGATTGTGCTTCTGTCTTGCTTGTGGGTATCCTGGAGGGTGCCTGGCAGGCCACTCTGGGGTGGAGGGGGCTGAATGAGATGGTCTTTTGGCCCCTCCAGCAGGGCTGGGAGGCACCTGCCAAAGCTCACAGGCCCCAAGTCTTGCAATGGCTTTTGGCAGATTTCACCTCCTCCTTCACAGTCTGCTTTTCCCTCCGATGGAGACAAGCAGAGGACACCTCCTTTTTCCTTACTCTGCAAGCATCCCCACCGCAGGAAGTTTCACTATGGGTGCATTGTGATTTGGGGGGACTATTTCATGGGGACCACCCTGAGTTCTTTTGCCCCAGAAATCCAAGAAAGAAAAGAAAAGGGTATTGCTCTAGATTGTGTGGGGCTACATAGAAAAAACAAGCAGATTCCCATTGTTTCTGGAATAAAATGTGTGTACACAGTCTGAGTCAAATAGGCTTTCGCATGGGTCCCCTTTGGACACGCTGTCAGGTGAGGAACTTCAAGAATACACATTCTCATGCAGCAGTCTTACTATTTTTATCAGCAAGACTTGAAAGAATCAGAGCTTTCAAAAGCATCCCAAAATGAAGTTGAAACAAAGAACTGAGAAGCATTGTGATTTGGGTTTTTCTAAGGGATCCAGTTTTCCATTTTGATTTCAGCTCTAGCATAATCCTGTTATGTTGAACGCACAGCGGATCAGCCAAGCCCTTCTACAGAGCACTCCATTCCACCCTCGCCACAAACCTTGCCACCTGCCTACCTTGCTGCTCCCTCCCTCCTGTCTGGAGTGGGTGCTGCTGTTCTGGCTACATAAGCTGCAGGACAGATACCAGTAATAAAATCATGGGATTGTAAAGCAGGAAGCTGTGCTCACATTTGGGTCCTGAGGGTCATCTAGTCCAACTCCCTACAAGGCGGGAATAAGATACTCTGATATTTAAAAGAAGCAGAAAAAGTCCCTGGCTGCCACTTCCCTGGGCTTTGTTTCTCCACCCCAAGGTGGAGAGATGGTCCTTCCTGGGGCCCATTGCACACTCCCCTCTGCTCATTGCTCTCCCGAAGAGCAAAGGCTTTGTAGTTTACTTGTTAATGTTCAGCATAATTCTCTAATGGCCCACCGCGATTACCTCGCCTCCGCTTTCTGCGGTTTCTTACCCTATGCAATTCCCCAGCGATTCCTCAGTTATGCCTTATTTTATTAAAGCACCGTTGAACTATAGCCTATTGATTTTGATTTCACAGACAATTGAAATTTAAATTGACTCCAAATTGAATCCCTCCACGTGCTGCACTGAGGAAGACGGGCAGCTGTTCAGGATGATGGTGGAGTATATCGGTATACTTAGTTTGGGCTCTGGAATTCATCAAGAGACAGCTGTGAGGAGCTCCACCCTGAGAGGTGGAGGGAAATTCTCCTGTAGCCCCCCGCCTGAGAACTGAAGCCGGCCATCTGACTCATGCACACGCCTTCCACTTTGGGCCCTCTTGCAGAACAGA
This sequence comes from Podarcis bocagei, assembly GCF_964188305.1. Classification (NCBI taxonomy): domain Eukaryota; kingdom Metazoa; phylum Chordata; class Lepidosauria; order Squamata; family Lacertidae; genus Podarcis; species Podarcis bocagei. The sequence goes on along the minus strand of NC_138142.1, from coordinate 2,122,762 downwards.
TTGCACAGGTTTTATTTCAAAAATCGACTTGATCAGAAAGATCAACGGGTCAAAATCTCTGTGTGTCTATCACATGTAGCAAAACAAACCCTAAACCACTTTCATTTTTTTAAATAAATATTTATTAAAGTTTTCACAATATTACATAATGAAAAAGAAAAAAGAAAAAAAATACAAAATAAAAAACAGTTAAAAACGATTCCATCTTTTTGTCACTTATCTTTCATTTGCTTGTTTCCCGGACCTCCTCATACCTCCCTTTTTTGTATTCCATTTCAATTTACTAGTTCAGCAATTCCTTTCCCTCCTTATTTTATCCTGATCTTTAATCTTAATATATTATAACATTAAATTTTTACCTGTTAAAAATCCAATTTTTTCATATTCTTTTATACCATTACAGCTAGAAACCACTTAAGTTCAATCCAACATCATTCTAACATTCATTAATTTTGCAATATTTCTGTAAATAGTCTTTAAATTTCTTCCAATCTTCTTCCACCGACTCTTCTCCCTGGTCTCAGATTCTGCCAGTCATTTCAGCCAATTCCATGTAATCCATCACCTTCATCTGCCCTAAACCACTTTCATCTCTCTTAAGAAGTAGCATTCCTATGGCCTTTGCCTCTAGCACCTGAAAATTTCTTTCTGCTCTTCCAAAGAGGCTCTCCAGAGAGCAGCAGATTAAACCAGTAGGCTAGAGATGGGGAAATGTGTTGATTCTGGTTGTCTCAGTGTCTCATTTTTTCTAATTTAAAATTCAGTTTTCCACTGTGATTTTTGTAGTTTACTTTCACTAATACATGCATTTATGCAACCCCTTTCCCACCAGCATCACATTCTCGAATGCATTCCACGGCTGAAGCACCACACTGCAAAATTCGGAGAAGTGCAGATACAAGTGAGGATGGCTTGATTTACTATGTAACTTGGATATTTAAAAGAAGACTTAAAGACCACGACTTGCATAAAAGAAAACTTAAAGCTTTGTGTGGATGGGAAGGAATGAAGGAGGGGAGAGCCCTGTTGTCCTTAGGGATGTTGCTGGAGACTAGAGCTTATCCCCCTCCACTTAGAATGAGACTCTGGGCTTAAAGAAAGGTTAAGATACAACTTATGTTTAAAAGTCACTGTGAAGGTGAGAGGAATTTTGCAAAGTACAGTGGTACCTCGGGTTACATAAGCTTCAGGTTACAGACTCCACTAACCCAGAAATAGTACCTCGGGTTAAGAACTTTGCTTCAGGATGAGAACAGAAATCGTGCTCCGGCGGCACGGCGGCAGCCAGAGGCCCCATTAGCTAAAGTGGTGCTTCAGGTTAAGAACAGGTTCAGGGACTTCCGGTTGGTCGCCTGGTTATGGTAGTCGGGAGCTCTTTCAGCTGAAGAGCCCCAGCTCTTTGAAGTTGGGGAGACCGCGAGAGCGTCGTGGTTCCCCACTAAAAACCTCAGATCGGGCGTTCTGAGGACCTGGTGTTCCGGCAGGTGCCTTCCAGCGACTCCCCCGCTCCCTGGTAAGCTCATAAGAGCCTCGGGAGCGAGCGGGGTTGAGACGCAGCACAGCGGAAACGACTGCTTCCTTCAAAGCAGCGAAGCTCCGAGACTGGTGATCGTGAGCGGCCAATTCCTTCATAAAAAAGATTGAACAATTTGGAACTGTAAGTACTTAAAAAACTAATTTGGAAAAGATTGGGAAGAAAAGGGAGACTTAAAAACGGAGGCCGGTCCCCTTTGTTGGAGAAGGCGAAAATTGGTGCACAAAGACCAAAGCCTTAAAGGAACGAAAAACTTTTAAAATCCTGCAAGCAATTTTGACCCCCCACTTCAGGGGAAGAGGGGGTATTTGCGCCTTGGATATCACTTTAGGAAGTCTGTGAATACAATTGAGACCTCCCCATTTGGTAGCGGACCACCCGGGAGGGAAGACTAGTCTCCATTGTGATGTCACAATGGAAGAGGAAACATTCAATCTCAGTTTCCACTGACTTGGTTACAAACTTTTCTGTGCTGCCTGTCCCCCTTCCTCAGAATAAGGGGAGAATTGGAAAAATTTCCCCCTTCCTCAGAAAAAAGTGTCCCCCTTCCTCAGAATAAGGGGAGAATTGGAAAATTTCCCCCCTTCCTCAGAAAAAAGTGTCTCCCTTCCTCAGAATAAGGGGAGAATTGGAAAATTTCCTCTTTGCCATTTTTTTCTTTGGCATCCAGCTAATTTGGAAGATTAAAGAAGCTGCCTTTGGGCTGGTGGAAGGAACTTGTTTTTCTCCTTTATTGTGCCAGACTGTGAGACTGACCTTGACATTCTTAAGCTATTATGAGTTCAGAAAGGCTGAGACGTGGCTCTAAAACTCCACAATTTGAGGAGTCGGGGATGTCAATGTTAACTGACATCAAAGAAGGTTTAGATTGTAATACAGTATGTGTGAAGAGGTGCTGATGCTTCTGATTGAAGAGGGAAGGAGGTCCCCCTCAGACAGAAGAGAAAATGGCAATTTCCTGGAATTTGTTGATCTAGTCGACAAACAGAAAGGACTATTATGGGATGGAAGGGACAAGAGCAGAACTGAGGAGGATTGGAGCTAACCAGCTCCGCCCCAAATCACAACGGAACCATAATATTGTGACTAGCCAACGAAGAATGCAGTTTAAAAACATCAGTTGCAAACATACAAGGCCAATGAATGTCAGTGCTTGGATTTATTGGATTACACGCAGACTGAGAAGAAAATAAATATTGCTCCTCACTTGATGTTATATGGAAAGTTAAATAATATAATAACACAAATAGAAATCATTAAGAGTGCAACTGTGGATTAAGTTATACTTTTGTAAAATGGATGGAACCAGAAGTAAATAAGAATATGAAACACAGCAATAGTGGATTATAAAGACACATAAAAACGACTCATGGGAAACCACTTTAACAAAATTGTATTAATATGTAAATAACTAGCATAATTTGCATAATTGGGTTAAAATTTGGAAAATCAATAAAAATAATAGGCAAAAAGTAGAGAGCCTGCCTAACATGCAGAGGGTTCTGGGTTCAAGCCCTGCTGTCTCTGGGCTGGACAGCGGCTGTGATTCAAGAATAGACAAGACTCTGCTAGACTCAGCATTTGTCTGCCTTGGCTGTACTACCCCACCTCCTCTTCCCTGGCATTTCCTCACAAGAGCAATTTCAAATGTGAGCACATCTTGCAGGAGGAGCAGTTCAGCTCTCCCCCTTTTCCTGTTGGATGCGGGTGGGGGAACCTCTTCCAACCTGTTGGCCACCTGGGTAACCTTGCAGGGTCCACAAGCCAGTGGTGGGTGGGACAAGAGGCAAGAGTTGGTGGAACAAAGGATGTGACGCTTCCCTTTGCAGTGTGCTACATTCCAAACACAAATGCCAGAGGTTCCCACACACCCACATGTCCCTCTCTCCATCCAGGTGAGCACGAGATATTACAAGGGCCTATTCCAGGTGGGCAAGAGCACCTGAGGGTGCAGAACAGGTCTGCTGGAGGGCGTGGCCTGTGTGAAGCCCTGGAGGGCTGCGTGGGACCAGAGGTGCCCCAGTCCTGCTGCCTGGAAGTAGTGGCATAGTGTGGGTTGCCAGGGCCTGGGGCCATGCAGAGGTGGGGGTAGAAGGGAGGGAAACGGATGGAGTACACATGCTCACTCAACAGTCTAATGACATCCACATCACCCAGGAGATCACAGCCACAGAGAAAAGAAGAGTCATTCCATTGTCTGGAGAGGTCACTTCCTGGTTCGCATGGAAAAGTCGTTTTCAACACAGCTCAGTGACAGAAGCATGCAGCTGTGTTGAGGCAGCACCGGGGGTTAAATCTTCTACCCCTAACAATTTTACACCCGGAATAACTGCCCCTGTGCCCCCCCCCCTGCACCACTGCCTGGAAGCCTTCTGAGGAGAGCCTCTGGGGGTTGCCTCTGCTGCCACCATTCTGGAGATATTGAGATCGGCAAAGACTGGCCCCCAGGGGCCCTGATGGCCCAATGGTCCCCGTTCACGAGGGCCAGGCACACTGCAACCTTTCCATAAATGAGAACTAAGTGGAGTCGCTAGGCTGGCCCTGCCTTTCCTTCTACAGCTCCCATTGGTAATAATGCCTCCATTATGGCTGACCTTTAATGCCAGTAAAGGTAATTCTCTCTACAGCAGTGAACTGTTTAGTGGCTGATGGATAGAGCCCAGCTGGAGAGAACCAGCGCGCCAGGCCTGCAAATCTGCTTGGCTGCCAGGCACACCCCCACCCCGGCTTGACAGCCCCTCCAGCCTGCAGCCTTGCGCCTCCTCCAGCTGCCCTGTGCCAAGGGTAGCTTTGAATGACCCACTTGGGTCTTTTGCCTCAGGCTTGCTGTCAGTTATTTGGTAGAATCAGACCAGGAGTTTATTTTCCCTCCTGTTCAACTAGGCTCTACCTATTGATGTGTCAAAACCTGCTCTTCATTCTCCCCACCGACACAGTCTCAGCCTCACCCATTTGTCAAGGACCCACATTTTTTGTTGAGAATGGAACGGTGTTATGTCCACCCATTTCTGTTCTTCTGCCAGCTGAGGGTAAACTGAGAGGGCCTCTGACCATGTGCAGACTAGATTTCCCCCATTACTGAGTAATTCTAGCATAAAGCCTCCTGTCTGGGACTTAGGCATGTGGTTTCTGCAACCTTGAGCCCTAGAATGTATCTTTGTAGCTTGAACTTACTTTTGTAGATCCCCTGGAGGGACTTTGGTTGATGGGTGGCCTAGAAATCATACAAATAAATAAATTACACAAATAAATCAGAACCTTTTAAGGAATTTCGTTTGCTCCTGGGAATGGATGGGCTGGATTCCCTGCCCCCACACCAAAGCTTGCTGAACTAATCCCAACCCCATAGTTCCTCACACAACTTCCCAGGTTCCTGCTGTTTGCAAAGATTAATTGACAGCAATTAAAGAGGTGCTAATAATCATCTTGCTAGTGACTATTCTACAGGGGAACTTTGTTCACCATTATCTACACAGAGATTACAATTTGTAATTGGACTGAGTTGAATCAAGCACCTTCCAACCTGAGTGACGGGCTGAAATTTTGTATCATGTGGGAAAATTAACTTGGAACCAAACAAATGTGAGGGTAGATCACCTGATCGGCTGAGAAAGTGGTGCTGCCCCTCCCAATGTAGGGGGCACAGTCATTGTGTGAGTGTGTGGAAGCTGGTAGCAGTAACACGCAGCAAAACTAACCCCCCCCCCCCACTGCTGTGGCAAACAGTTGTTAACATAACAGAGCATTTGAAAATGTCCTGAGCCAAACGACAACTTTATTTCAAGGGGAACTAATGAATATCCCCATCTTCTTCTTTGCACACAACAGGCTGCTCTAAGAAGCTCTCACTTTCCTATGTCAAAGATGGCCACGCTCTTGCCCAAGGCAACTTGAGGAGAAACAGTGAGCCCATCTTGCATCCTTAAGAAGAGCCCCCTTGTTGTGCAGCCGCCTTCCCCAACCTGGTGCCCTGAGCCACGAGGCCGAGGGCCCTGGGAGCTGGCTGCAGGTCCAGATCCAAAGCACCTGGGAGGCCCCCAGGCGGGCAGCCGTTTGTGTTCTCCAAATATCAGCCGGGCATTGGTGGCTGGCCTAGGCACTGGATCTTCTGGCAAAGTTTCAGGCTAGCGTGCCCTCCCTGCTTTGTCCTGTGGACCAGGTGGGCACTGGAGAAGTCTCTTCTGCCTCCTGCTCAGGGAAGCCACAAAGAGAGGCAAGCTGTTTTTAGCTGGGCTTGAAGGTCCTTAAGAACAAAGGTGGAGGCGGCGGTGGGGTGTGTGTGTGTGTTGCCTCTGGCCTTTTGCGGCTGGGGTGGGGGTGGGGAATGGAGCAAGCAGGCTGAGAATGCTCGTGAATGGAGATCCAGCCCTGCCGCAGAGTAGCAGGATCAGGCCAAAGGGGGCTCAGCTGGTTAAGCCTTGTGTTCTAGCAGGGTCCAGCCAGAGACCCCAGAGGGAATCCTCCCCACTTCTGCTCCCCAGGCATCCTGCCTCTGACAGCAAAGGCAGAACATCACCAGCAGGGCTAGTAGAAGCCACTGGGAATGTCCTCCTCCAGCAATGGGGTGGGCTTCACCTGTTGGATTTCTGTCTGTCCTGTGATCACACACGGGGCAGGAGTCCTCTTGGTGGGACAGCGCAGACTCAGAACTCTACTCAGTTTTTGCTTTTGTTTTTCCAAATCACCTGTACCTGAAATGGTCTTTGCCCAAACCAGTTTGATGGGCTGTATTTTGACCCCACCTCTTGATTTGCCAGGAGAGTTTATAAACTTTCCTAGATTGCTCAGTTCCAGACCCACTTTCCTTTCCCACTCGCTGCCATTCATGAAACTTTACTGAGCTCCCCAATGTATGTAGAGCAGCATCACATTGACAGCGGGTGTTTCTTTTAGGGTGGCCTACACTCATCCCAGAGTTTTTAATTATTGCATGCAGTAATTATTATTACATCTCAGTATTATTACCCCTGGTGCAATGTCATCGTTTGTTTTAAAGCACGATGTATCTGCTTCGCGAGTGAAGGGAGCAGGATTAATACCAGCAGTGAATCATCTTTGGAGGCTTCATTTCAATTACTATTGTTTCGTCATTTGAACATTTATTATAGTAATAATTACGTATCTAATATGCTCATTATTGTTGGATATGAAGAAGAAGTCTGGATGAACACAGCAATTAAGTGGATTGTGGTACTGGCAGGGAGCTGAGGAGCAGGAAATATCTCCCCCCGTCGGGCTGGTCGGAGCCCCTGGCAAAGCTTCCAGCCCCAAGGGGGACGGGCCCTGCCTTGCCTGCACGGCTTCTCCCTCTACCTCAATTCTGTTGTTTGCAAATTCTCCAAAGAATCAAAGTCTGTAGAAAGCTCATTGTGGCTAAGTGTGCAAGGACGAAGGAGGCACATCCACCACAAAGCATATTGCAGCAGTTTTTAAAAGTTTCTTTTCGGCCGCTTTGAGTCCCCAAAACAGCATAAACGTTACCATGAAGAACAAAGAGTCTTGTGGCACTGTAAATCAACAGAGGATGACCTAACAAGCTCTCTGGGCTCATGCAGACAAGGGTGACCTTGAATGCAGCAAGCGAAATCGTAGCTGGCAGGAATATGCAGGAGAAAAGGGTCAGGTGGGAGCTGAATGGCAGTGAGGGACAACAGTCACAGCCAGGGGCCACTAGCACTTATGGTAGCAGATTGGTGGCTAATACTAACAGAACTCTAAGTCGGGGTGAGGCATGTTTTTCAGCCTGATGGCCACTTTCACTCCTGAGAAGTCTCTGGGCCCTGTGGGCCGGTAGAGAGCAGGGCCAGGGCAAGTGGGCGGAGCCATGGGTGTGACCCTTACCTTTGTACAGTTCACAAAAGTCAGGCACACACGCAGAGCCCTCCATCCAGGAATGCAAGGGGCATTGCCGCAGTTCCAGGACCCATTTCTGACAGCAGCCCCACATCAGGCCAATGGTGGGTGGGGTCCTGGGTGCAGCCATTTCTCAGCCACCTCTGTGTCTTGCATACACCCTTACCAGGCCAGAGGTCACCCACCCCTGCTGTGAGTCAATCCTAAGAACATCAATCCCTTTACTTATTTTCAATATTTATATATCAATCAATCAATCAATCAATCAATCAATCAATCAATCACAAAAGTTATCTGCATTTCATGCTGCAAAGTGCATGCTGAATCAGTGAAACTCACTCTCCATCTGTCCACACACACAGACACACTTCCTTTAACTCATTTCTAGGGATGTCTGTGGAATTTCCCAGTAGTGATGTATGGAAGTGAGAGCTGGACCATAAAGAAGGCTGATCGCCAAAGAATGGATGCTTTTGAATTCTGGTGCTGGAGGAGACTCTTGAGAGTCCCATGGACTGCAAGAAGATCAAACGCATCCATTCTTAAGGAAATCAGCCCTGAGTGCTCACTGGAAGGACAGATCCTGAAGCTGAGGCTCCAATACTTTGGCCACCTCATGAGAAGAGAAGACTCCCTGGAAAAGACCCTGATGTTGGGAAAGATGGAGGGCACAAGGAGAAGGGGACGACAGAGGATGAGATGGTGGGACAGTGTTCTCAAGGCTACCAGCATGAGCTTGACCAAACTGCGGGAGGCAGTAGAAGACAGGCGTGCCCGGCGTGCTCTGGTCCAGGGGGTCACGAAGAGTTGGATACGACTAAATGACTAAACAACAACTGTGGAATTTGATCTTTGTGATACCAGTGGACTTGATCCGCTGCACCTGGACTAACGTGTGGGTCAGAACTTCATTGTCCAAAGGCTCTGGCTGTTTCCCAAATGTTTCAATGCAGTTCCTGATATATCAGATTGTGACTTTTGTGAGAAAACAAGTCTAAAAATATATTTACATGTGTATTTAAAAGTGGACTTCCATGTGGGCTTTTAAAAATCACAGATGAATGTGGGAATGGGAATGCAATGGGTCAGAAGGGGCCCAGATACAGCTGCTGGCAACCCCCCCCACCTCATGGCCATCTCCATTCCGTGTTTCAAAGTAGTGTATTTTTTGCTCTATAAGACTCACTTTTTCCCTCCTAAAAAGTAAGGGGAAATGTGTGTGCGTCTTATGGAGCGAATGCAGGCTGCGCAGCTATCCCAGAAGCCAGAACAGCAGGAGGGATTGCTGCTTTCACTGCGCAGCGATCTCTCTTGCTGTTCTGGCTTCTGAGATTAAGAATATTTTTTTCTTGTTTTCCACCTCCAAAAACTAGGTGCATCTTGTGGTCTGGTGCGTCTTATAGAGCGAAAAATACGGTACATTGGGATTAACTCAAGTCTATTGATGTGTAATCGCATGTAGGGCCTGTTACAGCATCTCTAAACTCTGCTGTGACAAATGCTCTGGTTGAAAATGGCCCTGGAAGGGAATGGATCCATTGGGATGGATTTCTTCCCTTCTGGATCTTCTGCTTGCTTTGCTGGAGTGGAGGGCTGTGTGTGCCCTGGGTGTAGCCAAGGGGGGCAGGGAGGAGCAGTTGCTCCCCGATCAATAAGAATCAGTAAAAATACCTCCCCCTAATAAAGGGCCTGCCCCCCCAACAAAAATTCTGGCTATGCCCATGGTCACAGGCGCCCTTTAATCATTTAGTTCATTTCTTCATAAGATTAGCTGTTCTTTCCCAGCTCTGGAACGTAGTGTTCCAATAACACAAAGTTTGGGAATTATAATTAGAAAGAATACTTAAATAAAAATATGGCTTAAGGAACTCGCGGATAGAGCTTCTTGTCACAAACAGGCCTTTTGGAGCCAATATTTTGGGATGTGCAACCTGCACAGTAATGTCTGCACATTTGAGGTTTGTTCTTTCAGTTTGTTCAGCTGTTTGTTCGCTTGCTCAGCGAGTGGAGAATGAGGGACATTTTTCTAGCCTGCCCCTCCATCATTCCTCCTCTCCTGCCCTCCACTGCCTTTTCCATTCCAGGCGTCCAGACTGGTGTTTCTGTGCTTTTTTGTGCGTGCCACCTTAAAAAAAAAACTTTTAAAAAAACACACATAAGTTTTTTTGCGAGAAGTGCACAAGACCAAATGTTAGCAGCCCTTGCTTCTTGCATTTCACAATAAGCATAATTGGGGGGGGGTATTGTGTGCTGTTGGGAGGAGGAGGGGGGGCATTTCCATTTGATTTTTGATACTGAGTTCTTGCTCCAGAGTGATATTTAGCTATATCAACCTGCTCTGTGATTTAGCAGGTGTGTATGGCAATATATATATATATATATATATGCAGGTTTTGGTGTTTTCGGGTATCTTCCCGTGTAAGAGTTGGGGTGTCTAGGCGACGTTTCGACAAGGTCTCACTCGTCATCTTCAGGCTGGTGCTTTCGGCTTCTTGTTACTAGAACAGAGCAGGATCTCAGTGTTTGAGTTCCTATAAATACTGTTGAGGGGGTGTGGTGTATAGCCTCCAACGTTCTGGGCAGAGAGGAAGTTCCCAGGTTATTGTGCCTTTTCTTCTTTTGTTCATTAATTACTTGAGGGATATCTTGAGTGATTTCTTGAGTGATATTCTGAGTACCACTTAGGAGGGTCATTAGGTGTGGATTAGTTGCTAAAGCTTTCGTGTCTTGACCTCTTGAGCTTGTGAAGAGTTTTTCTGAGTTTTTCTGAGAAGAGTTTTTCTGAGAAGATGGCTGTACTGCACTTAGTTGTGCTCTGGCTTGGCTTCGTGTATAGGGGCGAGCTGTGGTTTTGTGCCCTGTGCCAGCCAGATCTGTGTAGGGATTGCAGGGGGGTGCAGCATCTGGAGGTGCCACTATGGTTTGGCTACTGGATGGTATCTGTAATTTATCTGTGGAGAGGGTCTGGGTTTGGGTCTGGTGTGGTTGATTGGAGATGGCGTTCTGTGTGCCTCTGGTTCTGGTGTCGGTTTTTGTGGGGAGGGCTAATTTCCAGATGTCTGGCAGGCGGGACGTGTCGTCACGCTTGTTCATGTTGTGAGGGTGTTTCTCTATCTCGATGGCTTCCATGATTATTCTCTTGTGGTGATGTTCCATGTTAAAGAGCAATTTGGAATCTGCAAAATTAATTTCGTGTCCTGTTTCTTTCATGTGTTGGTAAAGAGAGGAAGTTTTTTCTTCTTTTTTGACGGCATTCTTGTGTTCTGCGATACGTGCATTTATTCGTCTGTTTGTTTGTCCAATGTACGTGGACAATATACACGAAGCCAAGCCAGAGCACAACTAAGTGCAGTACAGCCATCTTCTCAGAAAAACTCTTCTCAGAAAAACTCAGAAAAACTCTTCACAAGCTCAAGAGGTCAAGACACGAAAGCTTTAGCAACTAATCCACACCTAATGACCCTCCTAAGTGGTACTCAGAATATCACTCAAGAAATCACTCAAGATATCCCTCAAGTAATCAATGAACAAAAGAAGAAAAGGCACAATAACCTGGGAACTTCCTCTCTGCCCAGAACGTTGGAGGCTATACACCACACCCCCTCCACAGTATTTATAGGAACTCAAACACTGAGATCCTGCTCTGTTCTAGTAACAAGAAGCCGAAAGCACCAGCCTGAAGATGACGAGTGAGACCTCGTCGAAACGTCGCCTAGACACCCCAACTCTTACACGGGAAGATACCCGAAAACACCAAAACCTGCATTCCTGTACCCGTGAAAATCTACGAAAGCAAATATATATATATATATATATATATATATATATATATATATATATAGAGAGAGAGAGAGAGAGAGAGAGAGAGAGAGAGAGAAATACCCTATAGGCCCCCATTACCATTAACAGCACAGCCCTAAATTCTGCCCCACCTAAAAACCCACAGCAACAATGAATTACTGAAATCATAATACAAGGTCTTGTGCAGATCACCATCAGCATTATTTCTAAAGTCAAGTGCACAGGACCCTGCTTACACCTGAGGCCAGACCCTCACACACTTACCACGTGGGAACCTTGAGAGATGAGCCCCCCCAACCCAGGTGCTGAATTTCAGGGGTGTCTTCAGCCTCTTGTTTGGCACTGCGGTCACCAGAAACAAAAGGAGGAGGTTGTGCCCAGGAGAGGAGGAAAAAGAAACATCACCAAATATGGCACAAACTGCCCATTATTTTTACTTATCAGATTTTCTGTGGTGAAGGGAAATGTGGATTAAATGCAGGGATTTTGGGGGGTGATGGTCCAAGGTAGCAGCACCTCTCCCCCCAAAAAGTTATTTTGTATGGGCACCTGTGGCACTTTTATCCATGTCAGTAATGGCACCTCATCTTTTCTTTGCCCCCCAAAGCACCGAGTAAATGCAGTCAATAAATTAATACTGCCCCACCCCCGCCCTGGAAATCGCACCTTTCTAGCGAAGAACTTGTGTTTCGTTGGGGCAACAAGAACAACAAGAACACCAGACATTAAAAACAAGGACCAAGCAAGCGTTTCAGTCAGGAAGCATTGAATGACCTAATGCCCACATTTCAATAACAATTCCAAGAGGAAGCGAAAGTCAAGCCGTAAGCTCTGTCTAGATAGGAAAGTCCCAGCCATCAGCCCAGCAAAGGTCGGGAGAGGAAACATCCCTGGGCACGGAGCCCCTTCTCCCCCCCCCCCGCTCCACAGGAGCCTTCTTTTCTCTGCTGGCTCAGAAGCAGGGACTCTCCACACGGGGTCCCCCTTCACCTGCGCTGGAGTTCGCTGCCTCCCCTCCCCGCTGCTCCCAGGTGGAGGCTGTGGCCGGCGCCTCACGTCTGGAGCTGTGCGCTGGGGCGGGGGAAGCCCTCTCCTTCTCCGGAGAAAGAGGAGCTGGGCTGTTAACACCTGTCAAGGAAGGTCCCAGCCCCACCCACCCGCCGAGGGCAGCTAGGCCAGCCTGGAGGGCCAGCTAAGCCCGTTCATCTGTACCAGGTCACAAACCATAAGCCATGGGCTTCAACCTCCGCCCCACCCTGGCTCCCCGATGATGCTCTCTTTCCTCACCCTCACCAGCCCATTAGCTGTGGACCCTCCTCACTCCTGTCACCCCCTGACTGCAGAAGGAACACCGTTCCACTGGCGGCGGGGGGGGGGGGGCCACTTCTCTCTCCTTGCCCCTGAGATGACTCTGGGCTTCTTGGCTGTATTGGACATTCTCTGGCAATCGCCAACATGGAGCAGGCGGCAAGCCTTCCAGCCAGTGCCTGGCACCTGGAGAGGAAGCAGCCCTGGCCCACGAGACCTTCCAGCCTGTTGCCTTCCTCTGCGTGGACCTTCCAGGGGTGGGGTGGTCTTCTGGCCTTGTTGTGCGCTCCCTGCCTTTGCAGGGGGTGGTTGGCGAGTGGCAGGGCCTGCTTCACTGTGGTGCCCTGCATGCTGAATGCCCTCTCTGGTGTGCTCTGCCAGACCCCAGCCTGATGCCATTTCCTTTGCTCAGGCCTTTGAATGACTTGCAGGGGTGGCACAATCTTCCCTGCTGGAGGTTGCCACACAGCAACTGGACAGCTGCCGGGGGGGGGGCACAATCTCTCCCTTAATGTCCCAATAGGAAGCAGGTGGTTGGAGTAGGCTGGGATGAGCCTCAGCACCACATTTCCTTGTGGGCACACCCCACTCTCCATCCTCCATTGACATGAGCAAGAGGTCTCATCCGAGGACACAGTGGAGCAGAGTCTCAAGGGGCAGGCAGGGGGGAATTTTGTCTCTGGGCCTGAGGTTCTCCACCCCTGAACATGATGCTTCCGTGAACAGTCGGCACAAGTTGTGGGGAGGTTGAAACAGATCAGGAAACATTTCATGGCATGTCTCCCAAAAGTCTGGCCTGGTCACTCACTCTCAACCTGTCTTTCCCTCTGAAATATGGGTGTGATAATACTCTCATTCATTCATTCATTCATTCATTCATTCATTCATCAATCACTTATAGTCCACCCTTCTTGGCAATGACCAGATGGAGACTACAGCAGCCAACTTAATGTTGGTTCTTGGATGCCCAACTCCTGCCAGCCCCAGCAAGTGTGGCCAGTGGTCAGAGGGTGGGAGCCCAGCCACCTCTGGCTCCAGTGGCGTAGCGTGGGTTGTCAGCACCCAGGGCAAGGCAAGTAATTTGCGCCCCCTAACCTGCCGCCGCTGCCAGTTTCTTCTTGCTGCTGCCTGGTCTGGTCTGGTGTGGTTCTCTCCCGCGCTCAGCACTGCGCTGGGCGGCCGCTGCACTGTCCCTCCCCCAGATAGTCCCTCGCTCTCTCTCCACACCGCCCACCTGGCACCCCCCCCTCCACAGTGGGCAGCGACCCGGTGGCTCGGATCGGATTCGCACAGCCAGCACTGCAGTGAGTGAGAGAGAGTGAGTGAGCCAGGTAGGGGCAGAGAGCTGAGAGTGTGAGCACGCCCCCCCAGATGTTGCGCCCGGTGCGGCCGGGCCCCCCTGCACCCCCCACGCTGCGCCACTGTCTGGCTCCCACCCCTGGATTGCAAGGAGATAATGTTCAGAAAGCGCTTTGGCCACTCAAAAACATTTGCAGATGTGGTAAGGGTTATTGTTATTATTTATTCCTTATGGGCTTCCCCAATTCTGCCAACCAACAGTGGTTTCCCTGTTCCTGAAAGCAGGAAAGAAATCGCTGTGTACATTTATTTGCATGTATATATATTGGCTCCAGTTCCACCCTGGGAATGAGCAGGGCAGCCTAGACAGGGCATGCCTGCGAAGAGCGGAGACTGAGAGACAGAGCGAGAAACAGGCTCTGCAGGTAAAGGCTTGTGGGACTGGCCACAGGACTGGCTAGTTGACCCCAATGGACAAGCTACTGCTATGCATTATAGTGGGAGGCGATTAACCCCCTTTCATCAGATACTTAACTCACACTCCATAAACTCATTTTGAGAGAGAATGATTTTATTACGCTCTTTGCTGTTCCAGGGCAATTAGTTATCAGCTCTTCGCCTTTTTGTAATTTTTTGCAGCAAATAATGGATGTTTTAGCTGCAGAAATTCCTAGCATTCATTAGCAGCAGAACCAGACTCATCATGTTCATTAAGAGAGAGCAAGAACAAGAATGAGGGAGACCTAACTGTGTTCTGCCTGGTGCTGGAGCCTTGGAAGCAGCCTGTGTGGAGCTGAGCTGGGTTTGTGAAGAGGCATCTGGGAGGCAGCAGAGGGTTGCCTTCTTGCTGGGGCTGGCAGTGTGGAGGGCAAAGGGCAGGCAGGCAGCCCAGTCTGCCTTGGGGCCTGCGCTGCTCCCCTACTTGAGACCGCAGCCGCTCACTGGAGGAGCACCTTGTTAGCCTGGGAAACATCAAGAGGCAGCCTTGGATCCCACTGAAGTGCAAATTCCTCTAATCAAATGTGCATCATAATGCTATAATGCTCATCTTGTTCAGCAATATTTCACCTGCGTCGTAATCTAAACACAATTCAGTGCATATTGTGAGCATGCATTATGCACAGCGACAGAGATATTGTGCCATAAATGTGCCGCATCTCTTGTTTTAAAAATTGCCAAAGTGTTCTCTAGCTATTGAAACAATTCAAGCATCTTAGCCATTACTGTAAATAGTGGATTAGCAAAAAGATGCCAAGGAAACAGACCTGGGCTTTCAAATTAATATTTTATGTAAATATGACATATCTGTGATCCTTTCCAGTGCACATTCTTTGTCTCTATACCCCCTGCCCACCGCCCATCATTACTCTCAAGAGAAGGCATTGATCATCGAATCATATAACAAAGGTCAAGTAGTCCAACTCCCTGCAATGCAGGAATCTTTTGCCCAATGTGAGACTCGAACCCACAACCCTGACATTAAGAGTCTCATGCTCCAGCGACTGAGCTATCTCCATGGCAATGACAACATGAGAGAGCCTGCTTACGGGTTGAGGTTTGGTTTGGGGCCACTTAAAGGTAAAGGGACCCCTCACCATTAGGTCCAGTCTTGACTGACTCTGGGGTTGCGGCGTTCATCTCACTTTATTGGCCGTACCCACAGCGCCACCCTCATCCCTTATCAGAGGTTCTGCAAAGCCTGAAGCGTTTCATGCAGCAGGGCACCCAGTGGGGCGTAGGCCTCCTCTCCAAGTCCTCTCCCTGCCCAGATCGTTGAAAGACCTTGCTGACCTACTACAAGAAAAGGATGAGAATTTGAAGATTTTGGGATTCTCTAGTCTATGGATCCAAACTACATTGGGTGTGTTTGACTTCTTTATTTTTTAAAAAGAATACCAGGCTGTGGTTTAATTTTTATGTACAGTGGTACCTCGGTTTTTGAGCGTCTTGGAAGCTGAACATTTCAGTTTTTGAACGCTGAAAACCTGGAAGTGAATGCTTCCGTTTTCAAACGCGCCTCAGGAGTTGAATGGCTTCCACTGTGTTTTTTTTCCAATTTTCCTTGACTTTGCGCCTCGGTTGTCAAACATTTCGGAAATCAAATGGTCTTCCGGAACAGATTACGTTCAACAACCAATGTACCACTGTATACACTTAAGCATTATTTGTGTCTTTCAGGGTTAAATCACTCATCTGGGCTGCCAAAGTCACAGATCATACAGAGATGGGGCAGGCAACGTCTTCTGTGGATGGATGGAGCTATAGATTAAAAATAATAATTTCATCTCTTTTAACTAGGTTTTTTTTGAAGATTTTCTTGTGTTACAAAACAAGCAAAATAAGCATGGAAAAGTACACATAGCATCTCCATTTTTGATTTATAGAGGCTTTTTCACGGTTTGTTTATGTTTGGTATGAGACAATATTGCCATAGACCTCATGTGGTTGGGGGGAGGGAGGGGGTAATGTTCCTTCATTCTATTGCATAGCGATTATATGGGGGTTTATGTCGGCATCACTTGGGTAGGTCCTTTGTTTACATATTTATTTATTTATATTGCTATTGGCATTGTGGGAGATTAGAGGGTCCAGAGCATTCAGTTGGTTGCAGTACAGCTTGTTTGTTTGTATGTGTGAGGCTGGTGTCTTGTGGGTCAGATCAGCCATATTGATTCATATGCCGGGGGAGGGGGGGAAGAGGTCATTGTCTTGTTGAGTTGTACATGTGATAAAGGGGAGTCACACCGGGGTGAAGGTGTCCTGTGTTGCTAATTTAAGTTTGTTGCAAGCTCCCAGCTCCCCCCACTCACAGCACAGTTGTGTGCTCCAGCACAGAGTTATAGGCTTAAAAAATGCTATTTTTCTAGAAAAATAGGTGCCGGTACTCACCATGAGGGACACGGGTGGTGCTGTGGGTTAAACCACAGAGCCTAGGACTTGCTGATCAGAAGGTTGGCGGTTTGAATCCCCGCAACGGGGGTGAGCTCCCGTTGCTCGGTCCCACCTAGCACCTCCCACCTCCCACCTCGGTCCCACAAACTGCCCACCTAGCAGTTCGAAAGCACGTCAAAGTGCAAGTAGATAAATAGGTACCGCTCCGGCGGGAAGGTAAACGGCGTTTCCGTGCACTGTTCTGGTTCGCCAGAAGCGGCTTAGTCATGCTGGCCGTATGACCTGGAAGCTGTATGCCGGCTCCCTTGGCCAGTAAAGTGAGATGAGAGCCGCAACCCCAGAGTCGGCCACGACTGGACCTAATGCTCAGGCGTTCCTTTACCTTTACTCACCATGAAGTTGTTAACAGTAAATGCCATACTTTTTGACAACAACAACAACAACAACAAAAGAGGTGCTTGTACTGCGTATCCTTGATTGCCCCCTGAAAAGGGGCTACGTCTGCCTTTCCTGCTGGGCGCAGCCTGGCCTGCATGGAACCAGTCAATGAACCAAGCCACTGGTCTCACCCCAAGGGAGCAGCACCCTGCTGGATGCAGCAAGAGCAGCAGCACCCCAAGGCTCTGACCATTAGGGCTGCCCTGCACTGTAAGAACCCAAGGAGAGCCTCGTGCCCACGGCCCATTGAGCCCAGCATCCTCTTCTCACAACAGCCAATCCGATGCCAGTTGTGAGAAACCCACAGGCAGGATCCAAGCACAAGAGCCGGCTCCCTGTCCCAGAGTCTTCCTCCTCCTCCTCCTCCTCCTCCTCCTCCTCCAGTGCTAGGATGAAAAGAGCTTGGCAGCCACGGCCAAAGGACTGCCAGGGCTGCCTGTGGAAGGAGATGCTCTAATAAAGTCTCCACACCGGAGCTTTGCTAAATGATTTGTCTTTTAACTATTGCACAGGCCTTATTTCTATCTCTCTCTCTCTTATAAAAAGCCAAACACTGTTTTATGCAGGAATGCAAAAATTATTACACATAATTAGAGTCATTTCGATTCCAATCTCCGCTTGGGCCTGACATATTTTGCATACTCTGCTGGCATATAACAAGTCAGCTCATAAAAATGCAGGCAGCTCGCGAGCATGGCGCGGGCGAGATCGGAGGTTGTCTAAACTAGCGTAAAAACTGCCTCTGCTTTGGGGAAGGGGGGCCTGGCGACGACATGGGCGTAAATTTATTTTGTCTCATTAGGGAGCGAGGCAGAAGCGAGGCTCTGCATCCCAATCAAGCTGCGGCGGCGTCCGTCACCCAGCAAGTGGGGTGGGGGGAGGCAGGCGGGGAGGTGACAGCCTGTGTGGAGCTCTTGCCCACCCAAGGGAGATGGTTGGGTTCTGTGGCTCACTGTGCATCTGCTCAGGAGGGGTTGCCCCTCCAGCTCGCCTTGCTGCACACCTTTGGGTTGTGGTTAGCGTTTCACGAGTGAAGTCCTGCAGGAGCCTTCTGCATGCAGATGTTCCCCACTTCCGAGGAAGGAGGAGAAGATGCTTGCAGCACGAGCCACACAAGGAGAACCTGGTTGCTGGATCTGGCCCAGGGCTGGATCACCTAACAGGCAGACTAAGGGCTCATCCACACCTTCACTTCATCCGTATGTTGCTCATCTAGTGTAACAATTAGTTTCCCCGGATCCAAGAGCTTTTCTTGTTGTTCGGCAGCTCAGCGTTGCGAAAATTTTGCCAGCTGAACTGAAGCTCAGTTAAGCAAAATCTCTCTCTGGGTTTTCCTTGCATCTGATAAGATCTCATTCCCCGGGTAAGATGGGATTTTCACAAGGCATAGCCGTGGAGCAAAAAGGACAGCTATTAGTTCCGAGAGAATTAATCAGGACATGATGCAATCAAAATACAGGTCAAATGAAAGTGTGGATGAGCCCAAAGTGCAAAGAATGGGATGGGATGGGGGGAAAAAGAAAAGAAAAAGAATCCGGGGAAAAAGAATTTGGCATTTGATATTTCAAAAAAGAAGAAAAAGAAAAAAACATTTAAGTCATCATGAAAAAAACCAGAATTTTGTTAGACTTCCTTACCCTCTGCCCCCCCCATTTTCCTGCTCTCTTTTTTACTCCTGCCCACCTAAACCTCTTTTTTTGTTTTTAAAGAGTGCAATAACTTCATACTGGCACCTATTTTTTTTCTTGAAAAAAGCACTGGCACCAGTATGCATAGCATTGCTGAATATATTTTTTTACTTAAGAGTCAAAACATTGAAAGAGTATGTCAAAAGTTCCTCTGAATTCAAACTTTAAAGTGGCATTCAACATTTCTGAATTACAAAACTATGCTGTATTTTGAAACTGTGAAACTTCATTCCATCTTTTGCTCCTCAGTGGTAGCCACCTTCTGCCCGGCACAGGGGGCTGTTCCACCCATTTGCACAGAAACTAAGCTGTATTTCCCATAGAGTGCACACTCAGCAAGGAGCCACTCCCAGATCATGGCTCCCTCAATGAGCACAGCTGTGCGATACGTGGCTTGCAAAAACCAGATTGCTCTGTTCACATCCTGCATTTTTAAGTGTAGGGATTGATTGCTTTTTTTTTAAAAAAGTAAATGTACGCGGAGAAATTGTTGTGTGTGTTGAAGAGCCTCCAAATGTGAAGGAAGGCAGTTTTCATTCCTCCTCATTTCACAGAAGTTAGCAGTTTGAAATAGCTCCCTCATTGGGGGGGGCAATTTGGACCCAAAGACTGCAACCCCTCAGGGGCCCCCATGCTAGAGCAGTGGGCCAATGCCAGTGAGAGTCATCTTGAGGGGAAGACACCGGGGGGGGGGGTTAACCCCTCTGGGATGCCACTGGAGCCAAGGGCTGCACCTCCACAGAAGTGGCAGGTAGATTAAGGAAGGACCCTGATTGAGAAACAGGGAAGTGGAGCTCTCAGGCTGAGAGAATGGGAGGGGAAAGGGAATCTCCCAAGAGTGAGCCAGGAGGGTCTGTCATTTTCTGCAGGTGGCCAGGATTAAGAGCTACCATCTGGGATTCATGCAGTCGTTTGTATTTCAGATACCCTGCCCCCCCACACTTTTAATGCTGTTGCACTTATGAGAATCTGCATTGTATTATGTAATTCTTAGAACTGTTTTAATTTCTATGCTGTGCATGCAAGGTCTCACTATTCAAATGCTCACAAAATGAAAATTCACTTATCCAAACATAAGTAATTAGTACCCAAATCTCACAACGCACACTGCAGCTGAACCTGTGTATAATACTGTAAAGAAATAAGTAGCTTTAAGCAAGCCTTACTTTTTGGTGTTATGCTGGTCCATGCCAGCCATTGCACCAGAAACCATGGTGGGAGGGAGCAGGGAGGGAGCAGAAGAGATCAGACATACAGTGGTACCTTATGTTAAGAACTGAATTCGTTCTGGAGGTCCGTTCTTAAGCTAAAACTGTTCTTAACCTGAAGCACCACTTTAGCTAATGGGGCCTCCCGCTGCCACTGACGCTCAATTTCTGTTCTCATCCTAAAGCAAAGTTCTTAACCTTTTGTACTATTTCTGGGTTAGCGGAGTCTGTAACCTGAAGCATCTGTAACCCAAGGTACCACTCTATAAGAGAGCATTTTTTTCACCCTTTGTTTGCCTTTTGCAATGTTTTCTTGGGTTTCCCCAGGTTTTCCAGTCATTTCTGTGGTCGTGACCATATTATAAATTTCACCGCAGGGATCAATGGAAATCATTGACTCGTTACGTGCATGCTTGCCTAACAAATGTTTTCCTGAGAACACATTGTGTTTGGAAAGGTATGCATGTATAGATAAATAATAAACAAGAATAATGCTGGGCATGGCTCCCCTGTGCAGCTGGCACAGGTGCCCAGAGTGTGCTGGCATCATTACCCACCAGTGTCCCGAGGCTCCCTGGGATCCATCCCTCCTGCCAGCCTGAAGCAGCTTGGCCATCTCTGCCTGGCATCTCCAGTGAACTCCAGTCTCCCTTCCGCTTCCCCGTCCCTGTGTTGTAGATCTGCCAGTGACAATTGCTTCCAATCTCTTTCCTTATCGCTTTCTACACCAGACGCAGAGTCCACCTGCATCTCAGCACAAGGTTCTTGGTCTGCTCTCCATTTGTCTTGCTTGAAAACAGCAGCAGCATGTGAGAGAAACTTATTTGTTTATTAACCATAAGATGAATCACCTGGAGCTGGCGATGAAGGTGATGGGGAGATGACGGATGATGGATAGCGAACAAGTGGCTGAAGGACAGGCTGGACACATTTTTGATGGAGACGAAATGGGTTGGCAAACGAGCATTTCCTCATGACTCTGGGTCCATATACACAGCCCAGCT
Source organism: Podarcis bocagei (assembly GCF_964188305.1). Classification (NCBI taxonomy): domain Eukaryota; kingdom Metazoa; phylum Chordata; class Lepidosauria; order Squamata; family Lacertidae; genus Podarcis; species Podarcis bocagei. The sequence goes on along the minus strand of NC_138142.1, from coordinate 2,101,737 downwards.
GGGAAGCCGAAACCAGTATTGGCAGTGGAGGGGCAATGGGGAGGGGAGCTCAGCTGCAGGGCTATTCTTCAGGGCTGGAGCCATGATGTCACCAGGATAGCTGATGGACCCTCCTTGCTCTGGCTGAAGATGAGGTGATAACAAGGCTTTCAAATGTTCCTATAATGGGTTGCAAATTAACATAGATAAAGTCTGAGAATGTGGGTGGGGGGCAGGGAGCGGCTGGATCTTTTGAGGAGGTTTCTACTTCACACCAGCAGGCTAAATGGTAACTTCTTTGCAAGGCTAGTTTAGAATTTCAAATTTAAAGTGACATGCTGCATTTCACCTGGTGAAAGAGCTTTTACTAGCACGCAGCATGCTTTGCAAATTGTATATCCCTCTTTCATCTTTTATATTTATCTATTTCATGAAATTTATATGCCACTTGGTTGTAAAATACCCCCCCCCAACCCTCAGAGAAGTTTCTATGAGAGTCTGCTGGTCCTCATAAACTGGGTATTGTCATGCCGTGTGCTCCTTGGGTGCATATCGATGTATATATAGAGAGATCAACACAGCTGCCTGAATTTTGGGACTCTTCTTGCAGCAAGTGGTGGAGGATCATCATCAAAATTTATGCCACATTGCACCAGTGGCTAAGAATGGGATGTGTCCACATGTGCAGTTTACTGTTCTTTGTGTATAAGGTTTATTGTCACCAACAAGCAATACTCCCAGCTCCCATGGGATAACCAGCCTCATATAACCAACATGCTTAAGTCTAATTAATGTATGAAGGGGTTAAAACCATAGAGTAAGCTGTCCTGTCAGGTTTACCTCATATTGGAAGGGATTAGGTAATCAAGCCTTTGTTCCCCTTCCTCTGCCTGAGAAGCTCAACTTGTTTAGCTCACTGCATGGCTCTCACAAGCCACTCTTTTGAGTTCCTATAGCAATAATTTATGAACTTGCACTGTGTAGTAATTAAGCCAGGTTTTACTGCCTGTGCAAGTTTGCATGGAAAAGCACATTAACCTGACCTTTGAAGAGTTTGTAAGTAAACCATTTTAAACATACCAAATGTTTGGCCTTTCTCTATGCTAGTGGAAGAGGGAAGTTTTGGAACTCCCAAGGGCACATTTTCAAAGTCTAACAGCCTATATATCCATGCTTAACTGCCTGCCAATTCAAATATAGCAAGGTCAGCCTAGCTCTTGCACAGAGCCCTCATTTTGTGATTTTCTCACCAAAGATCCAAACCTGGATCTTGGCATGCAGGAATTTATCCTTTTACATACCCATTTTTTCCTTGAACCAACAGCTCCCACCCAAAAGACTCTGGAGTGCTGCCACTTCCTGCGCACAAAGAGTTGGCTGATGTCCCTTTCAGAGGCAGCCTCTCCCTGGCCAGCTCAATGCAAGCAGCACATATAAGCCACTACTTCCATCATGGGGGGGGAGTGGGTAGGAACACCAGCCACCTAACCCCCTTGTCCCCCCACAGGGTGAACTGTGCAGACAAGGCGGGGTCATTTGCTGCTCATCTGGAAAGGCAGGCAGGCTGGATGTCAGAGGTGGCTGCGGTGATCTCCCCCTAAAAGTGGGGCAGTTTGGGGGCTTCTGCCTGAGGCCACTTCTGGAGAGGAGCCTGGACTGGCAGTGGGGAGGGCGGGGCAGAGAGGAGGCCGGTGATATCTAGTTATCCTGTTGCTGACAGGTAGTTCAGAGACTGCCTGAGGATATCCAGTCAGCAGCAGCCACTTCAGAGCCGGGTTGCTGTGGCGAGAAAGCTGCCAGTCGGAGCTGTGCTGGGCTTTGAGATTCCTCCACCGTCTCATTAATCCTGATTTACCGAAAGTGGCAGCAGGCTGGGGCCCTCTTAACAGGCTGTCCGGGCTGCTCATTTGCCTTCGCCGAAGACGATGGGGCCCCTGAGACCAGGCCGTGCTGAATTATTCAGGTTGGGAGCGAGCCGGGAGATACTCTGTGCTCCTTCCACCTGCGCAGGCTCCGAACACGCACACACAACACCCACCTGCTCTGCCACTTCACTGCGTTTGCTGCTTGGCACACAAAGGCTCTGACCTTCTGCTTGCTGCCAGGAGGAAGGTGGAAAGGTCAGGGGGCACAGCGGGACAGGGAATCGGGGCCCATGATTTGTAAGCATCTCAGCTCATTGGCAATGGACCCAAAGGGGCGCTTCCCACCTCACTCTCCCTGGCATAGAGGCCAGGAAATGCCTTGGAGCTTCTTGCGATGGCAGCAGGGTGTGCTGGCAGGGGAGGGGGGGTCACTGTGCACGGGGGGCGGGGAGCTCTGAGCTTGCCTCAAACAGGGCACTGTAGAGTGGGGAAAGGTTCAGAAAAAGGGCAACCAAAATGATCGAGGGGATGGAGCAGCTCCTCCATGAGGAAACGTTGCAGACACCTGGGATTTTTTAGTTTAGAGAAAAGGGAGTCAGAGGCAACATGATAGAGGTTTATAAATTATGCATGGCATTTAGAAAGTGGACAGGGAGAATCTTTTCTCCTAATACTAGAACTTGTGGTAATCCAGTGAAGCTGAACGTTGGAAGATGCAGGATTCTTGCTCAAATCCTGCTAAAGGATTCCCATTGGGACATCTGGTTGGCCACTGTGTGAACAAAATGCTGGATTACATCGGCCATTGGCCTGATCCAGTATGTTTGTCTTATGTTCCAGCAGATTTTAAAAGATAACAAAACAGACCTGACTGCCACCGGAAGCAGTCAAGACACAGAAGTTGCCTTGAGGATTAGCTGGTTCCTTGTGGATCTGGGAAGGAACCCCACAGTGTGTGGTGCTTTGCAAAGGACCAGAGGCCAGTGGTTGCTTTTTGAAACTCAAGTTGTTATGTACTGAAGTTCTCAGTCTGGGCCAGCAGAGGGATACTGTAGATAGTTTTCACTCAGGTCCGCATATGCAAATAAGGGATTGAAAGTGACGTTCAGTGACTGGATAGTTACAGAAAGTTGTTACAGTTGCGTGGTACTGGAGCTCTATATAATCAGGCTGGCTGAACCCTTCAGTTCAGTTCTGTTCTGGCCTGTGAATAAACAAGAGATGTTTGAAGAATCGCTGTGTCATCCGATATGTTCACCCACAACTTAACACAATTCATGTTTGGCAACAGTGAAAGGGGGATGGAAACTGGGGCAGGGGGTAAGCAGGGACAGAAGAAAACCCGCTTGTATTGCTGGCACACAAACTTAGGCTGTGGACAGTTTGTGGCACAAAAATGTAGTTTTTCCAATACGGAATTGTTCATGCCTGCTGATGACATGCTGCTTATAATGCAATGGCACCTACCTGAGAGGTGCTGGAGTTGAGTTCAGGTGAGTTCTGGCTGAAAAAAAAGCACTAGCTCTATCCCAGATGTTCAAAAGGCCTTGCACTGCAGGTCTTCTCCTTTGGCTCTAGTTGGTGGAACTTGAGAATCTCACAAAAACAGAGCAGATGTGTTAAACCTGATGTCTGCTCACCCCAGACATTTAAAGGTCATTCTGGCCCTTAAAGAATCCTGGGAACTGCAGTTTCTCCCTCATAGAGCTCCAATTCCCAGCACCCTTAACAAAATACAATTCCTAGGATTTGGGGAAGTCTGGCATGTTTGCCGCCACAGACTTGGCCAAAGGGCGATGTGGGGTGGGTCGGGGGCAGAGACTCGATGCCATTGGCTTTCCAGGTGGAGGAGACTGGGGAAGACTAATCCAACGGAAGTTTATGCCATAATAATGTGCTAGGCTTTCAGGTGCCAGGAGGCTCGGGGCGGCTTTTGCTGCAGCAGACTGATGTAGCTGCCTCAGGATTCCTCTGGGAATCCTTAAAAGCAATCACACAAATCCTTCCATGACTCCCAAAAAGGACCTTATTTGAAGGGCCCCTATGTTCTCTCAAATTCTGTCTCAGAATGGCAATGTGCCATTCCCATCAGCCAATATTTCCTCCTCCCGCCATCCTATTTTTCCAGGTGAAGAACTATAGAGAACTCATAAGCTTGTACACTATTTTCCAATTACCGTATTTATTGCTCCATAAGACGCACCTAGTTTTTGGAGGAGGAAAACAAGAAAGAAATTATTCTGAATCTCAGAAGCCAGAACAGCAAGAGGGATCGCTGCGCAGCGAAAGCAGCGATCCCTCTTGCTGTTCTGGCTTCTGGGATAGCTGCGCAGCCTGCATTCGCTCCATAAAATGCACACACATTTCCCCTTACTTTTTAGGAGGGAAAAAGTAGTCTTCTAGAGCACAAAATACGGTATCTTGACTGACCTGATGAAGGTTGTGCTCTAAGACAGTCCTAGAAAGAGGAGTGTCTCTCCCTCCATGTGGAGGACCCTGCCCATCACTTGTGGAAATGCAGCAAGGAAGAAAGCCACACGTGTTGAATTCCTGCCTGCTTTGCAGCTGAACCTCCTCAAGCCTCTTGTGGCAAGCTTTCTAATGGAGGAAGCGGCAAGCGAGGTCTGAAGGAGCCTCTTCAGCTGTTAGCTGAGTCCAGCGGCTGATCTGGGCCCCATCCTGTCACTGTGCTGCAGATCCACATGGCCCCAGGTGACACCAGAGGCAGGAAACTCGTAATTGCACCTGGCCCAGGCTTCCTCCTCCAATTAACCTTGCACACAAGACTGGCCAGGGCCACCCCAGGCTTGCACTCCCACGTGGGCCCAGGGGCCAGCGGCCAACCTCTGTGCCTTCTGCTCCCCCAGCACCTCCTGGTTCTCCTGGGCCAGCCGGGCCCTCCTCTTTCGTAATCAGATCGGATTCCTTCATGGCTGGCGCTACTTGCAGATGAGGATGTCTCGCCCGCCTTTCATCTTGCCTGAGAGCTGCAGAGCCGCTGGCTTCGCCCCAGGCCCAGAGCAAGTCAGGTTAATAGGCTCGTTTGCAGCAGGGCTGGTTCAGCGTCTTTTAGCCATGGAGGCTCCCTGGGGCCCAAACACGGCAAGCCGGAGCCTCTCCATGGCGCGGGTGGAAGTTAAGGCTGTGATGCTGGACACCCACACACTGCGCCCCCCCCCCACTTCAGGTGTCAGAAGGAGTCTGTGTCCTGCTCACCGTCTGCAGCCCAAATGCAGCAGCAACAGGAACCCCACTGAGCTGTCACAGCTAACAGCCTAAGCCCCCCCCCCTGATTTGTGTAATCCCCTGTTACAGCTGGCCTGCCGAGAGTCAAATATAAGATGGGGGAGACCTGGATTGCTACAAGATGAACATGAGTCAACAGCGTGATGCAGCAGCAAAACAATCCCACTGCTTTAAAATCTTGGTCAAACCATACCTGGAATACTGTGTCCAGTTCTGGGCACCACATTTTAGGAGGGATATTGACAAGCTGGAAGGAGGAGATAGGATAGCCATCTTCCAATATCTTAAGGGCTGTCACGTGGAAGATGGAGGAAGCTTGTTTTCTCCTGCTCTGGAGGGCAGGACTCAAACCAATGGCTTCAATTTACAAGGAAGGAGTTTTTCAACATCAGGAAAATCTTTCTGATGGCAAGAGCTGCTCCACAGTAGAACGGTCTCCCATGGGAGGTGGGGGACTCTCCTTCCTTGGGGGCTTTTAAGCAGAGGTTCGACGGCCACCTCCCATAGATGCTTTAACAGGGGGTTGGACTAGATGACCCTTGGGGTCCCTTCCAACTCTAATTCTATGATTATATTACTGAGTGGGGATTTGAACCCAGCTCTCTTCCTCTACCCACGCAGCATCTGGATAGCCCCAAGTTGTGGAAGGCTGATTTAAACCAGGGGTGTGGAACCCAAGACCATTGAAACAATGTTTTCTTCCAGCTCCCCGACCATCACAGCCACATAATGCCAGGGCCGATGGAAGCATAACTTTGCTACCTAGGGATGATGGGAGTTGCAGTCCAAAAATACCTGGAGGGCACCAGGCTGGGGAAGGAGCCCATGAGTGCCCGAACCTCACCCTGTGATGCACTGCTGAAGGAGACTGTGCTCATTCGCTCTACAAAAGCCACACCTTGGAAAGCTGCTGTGTTTTCCCTCATGGTTAAAGGCAGGAAAACAACCCCATCTCTAGTATCTTGCTAGCTCAGATCCAGACAGGGCCCAGCCTGAAGCTTCAGGCATGGATGTGCATGAAAGATCAGATGCAGCCTCTCCCCACCTCCTCTCCCTATCTTCCTCCCCCCCCCCCCAATTTCCATATCTTCCCTTTAATCCGGCTCCCTGAGGGGGCTGCTGTTCCACTGCATCTCATGTTCTGCCCCATCCCACGCCTCCTGATGTCACACCTTGTCAGGGCAGCTAAGATGCCACCCATCTCCAAAACACTGAGACCTGCTGCTGCTGTACATCTAACAAGACAACGTCAGCAACAAAACGTGCCGAGCCCCTTGGGGAAGCCCTGAAGGCAGTCTCTTCCTTCCCACCATCTGTGCCAACCAAGGCAGCACTCTCCTCTCATGGTGATGATCATGATGCCTGGTGACAGTTTTGCAAGGAGAAGTTGGGGAAAGGAGGGGTGCCCAAGTTAGATTTACAAAGTGGGGAGCCATTTCCAAAGGAAGGCTGGGCCGGGACTGCTAAGGCAGTGGGCAGAAAGCAGAGATGGATTCGTGAACAGGATGCTTTGGAATTCCTGGGCACACACATTATTCTGTTTTAGAGTGACACCTGGTTGGCAAATGTGAGGTCAGGATGCTAAACTAGAAGGTTACTAGACTGTCCCTGGATTTGCAAATTTGTCCCCGGACAAATTCCATCCCGGAATGTCCCCAGATTTCAACTAATGTCCCTGGGAAACGTGGTGGCAGCAGCAGCAGTGGCAGTTTCCTGTCTTCATTCATTCATTCATTTATTTATTAAATTTATATACTGCCCTCCATTCCAAACATTCATTCATGCCAAACAAAGCAATTTATAGTGTACAAATACAAAATGAAAACACAAAAAACAAAAAATATACAAAATGACATATAAAAAAACTGCAAAATACAAAATGAAGAATACAAAATGAAAACACAAAAAGGAAAGCTATAGTCCTTTTTACACAGAAAAGGATCTTAGTGACAATTCAAGTATGAGGAACCCCTATTCTGTGTGTGTGGTGGGTGGCCTCTGCCCATTTAGAAGAAAACTCCATGACAAAAAAACAAGGGGAAAAAATCATTTTCTCCTCCATAGTTTGTCTTGCCTGAACTGGTCCTGCAATTGCGGAAATATGCAGGGTCACTGATTTTCACCAGAAAAGAAATCTTACCAGCAGCACAGAAGTGACTGCCATTTTCCCTTGAAGCCCCCATTCTGACACCCCCTGCAACAGAGGTCTGGCCTGCCAAAGCCTCTCCAGGTGAAATCCCCAGAGGGTTGTGTCAAGGACAGAGCGGTGGATCCCTTGGGTACATATAGTTAGCACAGCTGCAGAAAAGATTTTATTTCTTGTTTGTGATATCATTTTTAAAGGATAAAATCATAGAATCATAGAATCATAGAGTTGGAATAGACCACAAGGGCCATGGAGTCCAACCCCCTGCCAAGCAGGAAACACCATCAGAGCACTCCTGACATATGGTTGTCAAGCCTCTGCTTAAAGACCTCCAAGGAAGGAGACTCCACCACACTCCTTGGCAGCAAATTCCACTGTCAAACAGCTCTTACTGTCAGGAAGCTCTTCCTAATGTTTAGGTGGAATCTTCTTTCTTGTAGTTTGGATCCATTGCTCCGTGTCCGCTTCTCTGGAGCAGCAGAAAACAACCTTTCTCCCTCCTCTATATAACATCCTTTTATATATTTGAACATGGCTAATATATCACCCCTTAACCTCCTCTTCTCCAGGCTAAACATGCCCAGCTCCCTTAGCCGTTCCTCATAAGACATCGTTTCCAGGCCTTTGACCATTTTGGTTGCCCTCCTCTGGACACGTTCCAGTTTGTCAGTGTCCTTCTTGAACTGTGGTGCCCAGAACTGGACACAGTACTCCAGGTGAGGTCTGACCAGAGCAGAATACAGTGGCACTATTACTTCCCTTGATCTAGATGCTATACTCCTATTGATGAGGCCCAGAATTGCATTGGCTTTTTTAGCTGCCGCGTCACACTGTTGGCTCATGTCAAGTTTGTGGTCAACCAAGACTCCTAGATCCTTTTCACATGTACTGCTCTCAAGCCAGCTGTCACCCATCTTGTATTTGTGCCTCTCATTTTTTTTGCCCAAGTGCAATACTTTACATTTCTCCCTGCTAAAATTCATCTTGTTTGTTTTGGCCCAGTTTTCTAATCTGTCAAGGTCGTTTTGAAGTGTGATCCTGTCCTCTGGGGTGTTAGCCACCCCTCCCAGTTTGGTGTCATCTGCAAATTTGATCAGGATGCCCTTGAGTCCATCATCCAAGTCGTTGATAAAGATGTTGAATAAGACCGGGCCCAAGACAGAACCCTGTGGCACCCCACTAGTCACTCTTCTCCAGGATGAAGAGGAACCATTGATGAGCACCCTTTGGGTTCAGTCAGTCAGCCAGTTACAAATCCACTGAGTGGTAGCATAGTTAAGACCGCATTTTACCAGCTTCTTTACAAGAATATCATGGGGCACCTTGTCAAATGCCTTGCTGAAATCAAGGTAGGCTACATCCACTGCGTTCCCTTCATCTACTAGGCTTGTAATTCTGTCAAAAAACGAGATCAGGTTAGTCTGACATGACTTATTTTTCAGAAATCCATGCTGACTATTGGTGATCACAGCATTCCTTTCTAGGTGCTCACAGACTGTTTGCTTAATGATCTGCTCCAGAATCTTCCCTGGTATTGATGTGAGACTGACTGGGCGATAATTATTTGGGTCCTCTCTTTTCCCCTTTTTGAAAATAGGGACAACATTTGCCCTCCTCCAGTCTGCCGGGACTTCGCCTGTTCTCCAGGAATTCTCAAAGATGACTGCCAGTGGTTCTGAGATCACATCAGCCAGTTCTTTTAATACTCTCTCTCTTTTTTTTAACTGATATTTATTAAAGGTTTAAAAAATTACAAAAAAACAATAAAAAATTTAACAGGACATACATTACAATACATAAAAAGAAAAACATAGAAAAACAATACAACAATACAACAACAACAACAAAAAACCAATAACACTAAAACACACATCCAATATTCCATATCTTTACCTTTCATTTGCTTGTTTCATCGACCTCCTCGCACCTCCCTTCTTTGTATTCTAGTTCAATTAATTGTTTCAGCAAATTCTTTCCATCTTTCTCAATTTTTGTTCTATAATTTATCTTAACGGTCTAACCTTAAATTTTTCATTTTGACCCATTATCAATCAGCTTTTACTTAATTCTTTACTTAATTCCGCTAAAACCATATAACTTCATTCCAGCATCCTTCTAACATTCATTAATTTTGCAATGTTTTTGTAAATATACTTTAAATTTTTTCCAATCTTCTTCCACCGACTCTTCTCCCTGGTCTCGGATTCTGCCAGTCATTTCCGCCAGTTCCATGTAGTCCATCAGCTTCATCTGTCATTCTTCCCTTGTGGGTAGATCTTGTGTCTTCCAGTACTTTGCGATAAGTATTCTTGCTGCTGTTGTGGCGTACATTAAAAAAATCCCATCTTTCCTTGGCACCAATTGGCCGACCATGCCCAGGAGAAAGGCCTCTGGTTTCTTCAGGAAGGTATATTTAAATACCTTTTTCATTTCATTATAGATCATCTCCCAGAATGCCTTAATCTTTGGGCATGTCCACCAAAGGTGAAAGAATGTACCTTCAGTTTCCTTGCATTTCCAACATTTATTATCGGGCAAATGATAGATTTTTGCAAGCTTGACTGGTGTTATGTACCACCTATAGATCATTTTCATTAAATTCTCTTTTAAGGCATTACATGCCGTAAACTTCATACCAGTGGTCCATAACTGTTCCCAGTCAGCCATCATAATATTATGTCCAACATCTTGTGCCCATTTAATCATAGCAGATTTCACCATTTCATCTTGAGTATTCCATTTCAACAGCAAGTTATACATTCTTGACAAATTCTTAACTTTAGGGTCTAACAATTCTGTTTCCAATTTTGATTTTTCTACCTGGAAGCCTATTTTTTTGTCCAAATTATATGCCTCCATTATTTGATAATAATGGAGCCAATCTCGTACTCTGTTTTTTAATTTTTCAAAGCTCTGCAATTTTAATCTGTCACCCTCTTGTTCCAAAATTTCCCAGTACTTCGGCCATTTGGCTTCCATATTGAGTTACCCATATCCGGGTAATTGAAGTCCCCCATTACTACTATCTCCCTTCCTTTTGCATGCTTGGCCATCTGTTCCAGGAAGGCATCATCAATGAGGTCACTGTTATTCTTCTCTCCCTTAATTTTGACCCAAATGCTCTCACTTTGGCTTTGAGGTTCTAAATCTTGGATCTCTTCACAGGTATACACATCCCTGACATATAACGCCACTCCTCCTCCTTTCTTGTCTGGTCTGTTTCTCTGAAAAGGATGGTACACAGGAACCTTTAAAAATGAAATTATAGCATGCAATAAAGGGGGGAGTATGCACATCTATGAACAGGCATTATATTCAAATTATGCAACAGTAATATTCCAAGTTAATAAATAAACATCACTTATTAACCCTCCTCTGCCACAAAACTGAAGAAAACCTTTTGCATGAGTCCCAGCATCCCAAAGCCCAGACAATCTGTTGTGGAAAGTTCCAACCTGAGATGGCTAAGCTGCTTCTTCTGAATGGCTTCCCCTGCTCTGTAGGGAAATGCACAGTTATTTAATTATATATATATATTTTATATAAAATATTTATTAAAAGTTTTAAGCGATTCAGACAATACACCAGAATCAAAGCAACAAGAAAAAGAAAAGAAAAGACATAAAGAACATACAAAAATACAAGTAAGAAATACATAAAAAGCACAAAAAAGAAAATAGTTCATTTTCTTAAGTATTGTTTCCATAATCTTCTTTCATGACTCCCTCACGTCTCCCTTTTCTGTGTTCTTAGTTACAAAATCATGTTCCGCAATACTACACCTTCTCTCAAAATTTGTTTTAAATTGTACATTTCAACAATTATGTCTCCTACTTTTACCTTTTGTTATCAAATATTCAAAATATTTAAGCTTGATATAATATTATTCAGATTTCATCCTTGTTCTTATAGTTCAATTATTTTCATACTCCTTTCCACTAGGTTACTAATGCCATGTTGTTTTTATATCCTGCATCAATTTAACATTCATACAATTTACAATGCTTTTGCAAATAGTCCTTAAATTTTTTCCAGTCCTCTTCCACTGTCTCTTCTCCCAGGTCTCGGATTCTGCCGGTCATTTCTGCCAATTCCATGTAGTCTATCAGTTGCATCTGCCATTCTTCCAGAGTGGGCAAATCTTGAGTCTTCCAGTGCTTTGCGATGAGTATTCTTGCTGCTGTTGTCGCATACATAAAGAAAGTTTGGTCCTTCTTTAACACCATTTGGCCGACAATGCCCAAAAGGAAGGCCTCTGGTTTCTTAGGGAAGGTATATTTAAATACCTTTTTAAACTCATTATAGATCATTTCCCAGAAAGCCTTAATCCTTGGGCATGTCCACCAAAGATGAAAGAATGTTCCTTCAGTTTCCTTGCATTTCCAACATTTATTGTCTGGCAAGTGATATATTTTTGCAAGCTTGACTGGGGTCATGTACCACCTATATATCATTTTCATAATATTTTCTTTCAAGGCATTACATGCCGTGAACTTCACACCGGTGGTCTGTAACCTTTCCCAGTCAGCAAACATAATATTCTAACCAATGTCTTGTGCCCATTTTATCATAGCTGTTCCATTTTAACAGCAAGTTATACATTTTTGAAAGTACTTTAATTTTTGGTTCTAACAGTTCTGTTTCTAATTTCGATTTTTCCACCTGGAAGCCTATTTTTTTGTCCAAATTAAAAGCCTCCCTGATCTGGGCGTAATGTAGCCAGTCTCGCACTTTATCCTTTAATTTCTCAAAACTCTGCAATCTCCATGTGTCTCCATCATTTTCTAGTATTTCCCAATATTTTGGCCAATTGGCCTCCATATTGAGTCTTTTCTGAGCCTTAGCTTCCATTGGTGACAACCACCTTGGGGTCTTATTTTCTAACAAATCTTTGTATCTTATCCAGACATTGAACACTGCCTTCCTGACAATATGGTTCTTAAAAGCTTTATGGGCTTTAACCTTGTCGTACCACAAATATGCATGCCACCCAAATACATTGTTGAACCCTTCCAAATCCAAAACGTCAGTGTTCTCCAGAAGTAGCCAATCTTTCAACCAGCAGAAAGCTGCTGATTCATAATACAATTTCATGTCTGGCAGGGCAAACCCCCCTCTTTCTTTCGCATCAGTTAATATTTTAAATTTTATTCTGGGCTTTTTGCCCTGCCAGACAAACCTGGAGATATCTCTTTGCCACTTCTTGAAACACTCCATCTTGTCCACAATCTGCAAGGTCTGAAACAAAAACAACATTTTTGGCAATACATTCATCTTTATAGCAGCAATTTGACCCAACAAGGAAAGCTTCAATCTTGACCAAATTTCTAGATCCTTTTTAATTTCTGACCAACATTTTTCATAGTTATCTTTAAATAGGTTCAGATTTTTAGCTGTCATATTCACCCCTAGATATTTCACCTTCTTAACCACATTTAAGTCTGTCTCCTTCTGAAACCTTTCTTTCTCTGCAATTGTCAAGTTTTTCCCCCAAAACCTTAGTTTTCTGCTTATTTAATTTAAATCCCGCCACCCGACCAAATTCTTGAATCAGTTCCAACACCCTTTTCGTATTAGATTCTGGCTCCTGTAATGTCAAAACTAGATCATCTGCAAAAGCTTTAAGTTTATACTGTTTAGCTCCGACCTGAATTCCTTCAACCAACCGGTCCCCTCTGATCATGTTCAAGAGCACCTCCAGGACCGAGATAAATAACAATGGGGAGATAGGGCAGCCCTGTCGTGTTCCTTTTTCAATCTTAAACTCTTCTGTCACCACATTGTTAACTATCAGTTTTGCCTTTTGTTCTGAATAAATTGCTTCTATACCGTTTTCAAACCCCCGTCCCACTCCCATCCCTCTAAGGTTTCCCTTCATAAATTTCCATGAAATATTGTCAAAGGCCTTCTCTGCATCAATAAAAATCAAAACTGCTTTTGTATTGGTGTTCATTTGCAAAAGTTCCAGAATATTGATAATGTTCCTTGTATTGTCAGACAAATGTCTACCTGGAAGAAAGCCTGCCTGGTCCTTATGAATCACTTCATTTAACACTCTTTTTAATCTATTTGCCAAAATATCTACAAAAAATTTGTAATCCACATTCAACAGGGAAATGGGACGGTAGTTCTTAAGTTGTGTCTTTTCAGTTTCAGATTTAGGTATCAATGTGATGAAAGCTTCTTTCCACGACTCCGGTGCCTCCCCCCCCCCCCCATAATCTCATTGCAAACCTCCTTTAATGGTTGGATCAAATAGTCTTTCAAGGTCTTGTAATACTTGGAGGTAAGCCCATCCGGCCCTGGAGATTTGCCCAATTGCATATTCTGAATGGCACCTTCAATTTCTTGTTCTGTTATTTTATAGTTCAATATTGTCTTATTTTCTTGAGATAGTTTTGGTAGTCCATTGTTTCTTAAAAATTGGTCTATCTCAATCTCTTTTTGCGGCCCTTGGGTGTAAAGTTGTTTAAAGTATCTCTGGAAGCATTTTCTAATCTCCACAGGATTCTGGATATTTCATAGAATCATAGAATCATAGAATCATAGAGTTGGAAGAGACCACAAGGGCCATCGAGTCCAACCCCCTGCCAAGCAGGAAACACCATCAGAGCACTCCTGACATATGGTTGTCAAGCCTCTGCTTAAAGACCTCCAAAGTAGGAGACTCCACCACACTCCTTGGCAGCAAATTCCACTGTCAAACAGCTCTTACTGTCAGGAAGTTCTTCCTAATGTTTAGGTGGAATCTTCTTTCTTGTAGTTTGGATCCATTGCTCCGTGTCCGCTTCTCTGGAGCAGCAGAAAACAACCTTTCTCCCTCCTCTATGTGACATCCTTTTATATATTTGAACATGGCTATCATATCACCCCTTAACCTTCTCTTCTCCAGGCTAAACATGCCCAGCTCCCTTAGCCGTTCCTCATAAGGCATCGTTTCCAGGCCTTTGACCATTTTGGTTGCCCTCCTCTGGACACATTCCAGTTTGTCAGTGTCCTTCTTGAATTGTGGTGCCCAGAACTGGACACAGTACTCCAGGTGTGGTCTGACCAGAGCAGAATACAGTGGCACTATTACTTCCCTTGATCTAGATGCTATACTCCTATTGATGCAGCCCAGAATTGCATTGGCTTTTTTAGCTGCCGCGTCACACTGTTGGCTCATGTCAAGATTGTGGTCAACCAAGACTCCTAGATCCTTTTCACATGTACTGCTCTCAAGCCAGGTGTCACCCATCTTGTATTTGTGCCTCTCATTTTTTTTGCCCAAGTGCAATACTTTACATTTCTCCCTGTTAAAATTCATTTTGTTTGTTTTGGCCCAGTTCTCTAATCTGTCAAGGTCGTTTTGAAGTGTGATCCTGTCCTCTGGGGTGTTAGCCACCCCTCCCAGTTTGGTGTCATCTGCAAATTTGATCAGGATGCCCTTGAGTCCATCATCCAAGTCGTTGATAAAGATGTTAAATAAGACCGGGCCCAAGACAGAACCCTGTGGCACCCCACTAGTCACTCTTCTCCAGGATGAAGAGGAACCATTGATGAGCACCCTTTGGGTTCGGTCAGTCAGCCAGTTACAAATCCACTGAGTGGTAGCAGAGTCAAGACCGCATTTTACCAGCTTCTTTACAAGAATATCATGGGGCACCTTGTCAAATGCCTTACTGAAATCAAGGTAGGCTATATCCACTGAGTTCCCTTCATCTACCAGGCTTGTAATTCTGTCAAAAAATGAGATCAGGTTAGTCTGACATGACTTATTTTTCAGAAATCCATGCTGACTATTGGTGATCACAGCATTCCTTTCTAGGTGCTCACAGACTGTTTGCTTAATGATCTGCTCCAGAATCTTCCCTGCTATTGATGTCAGACTGACTGGGCGGTAATTATTTGGGTCCTCTCTTTTCCCCTTTTTGAAAATAGGGACAACATTTGCCCTCCTCCAGTCTGCCGGGACTTCGCCTGTTCTCCAGGAATTCTCAAAGATGACTGCCAGTGGTTCTGAGATCACATCTGCCAGTTCTTTTAATACTCTTGGATGCAGTTCATCTGGCCCTGGAGACTTGAATACATCTAAACTAGCCAAATATTCTTGTACTGTCTCCTTAGTTATTCTGGGCTGTGTTTCCTTTGCTGAATCATTTGCTCCAAATTCTTCAGGTCGGGCATTGTTTTCTTTATCGGAGAAGACTGAGGCAAAGAAGGCATTGAGGAGTTCAGCCCTTTCTGTGTCCCCTGTTTGCATTTCACCATCTTCTCCTCTGAGTGACCCCACTGTTTCTTTGTTCTTCCTTTTGCTACGAACATACCCATAAAAGCCTTTTTTGTTGCTTTTAACCTCTCTACCAAGCCTGAGTTCATTCTGAGCTTTAGCTTTTCTGACTTTGTGTCTACACGTGCTGGCTATTTGTTTGAATTCCTCTTTGGTGGTTTCCCCCCTTTTCCATTTTTTGTACACATCCTTTTTTAATCTTAATTCAGTTAAAAGTTCTTTAGATAGCCACCCTGGCTTCTTTAGGCACCTTCCATGTTTCCGTCTCATTGGTATTGCCTGACGTTGTGCTTTTACTATCTCCCTCTTAACAAACTCCCAGCCATCATGAACTCCCTTTCCTTTTAGTATTGCTGTCCATGGGATCTCACCCAGCACTTCCCTAAGTTTTATGAAGTCGGCTTTCTTAAAGTCAAGAAATTGAGTCCTAGTATGCTTGGCTGCTCCTTTCCGCTGTATAGTAAACTTCAGAAGAGCATGATCACTCGCGCCTAATGATCCTTCCACTTCTACCCCACTAACCAGGTCATCAACATTGGTTAGGACCAGATCTAAAATGGCTGTTCCTCTTGTTGCTTCTCCCACTTTCTGGACAATGAAGTTGTCTGCAAGGCCAGTGAGGAATCTGTTTGACCTTATGCTCTTGGCTGAGTTTGACGTCCAACAAATATCCGGGTAATTGAAGTCCCCCATTACTACTATCTCCCTTCCTTTTGCATGCTTGGCCATCTGTTCCAGGAAGGCATCATCTATGTCCTCCGTTTGGCTTGGGGATCTATAGTAAACTCCCACAATGAGGTCTCTGTTATTCTTCTCTCCCTTAATTTTGACCCAAATGCTCTCACATTGGCTTTGAGGTTCTAAATCTTGGATCTCTTCACAGGTATACACATCCCTGACATATAACGCCACTCCTCCTCCTTTCTTGTCTGGTCTGTTTCTCTGAAATAGATTGTATCCCCCCATTATTACATTCCAATCGTGGGACTTATCCCACCAGGTTTCAGTGATGCCTATTATGTCATATTTAGTTTGCTGTACCAAGAGCTCAAGCTCATCTTGTTTATTTCCCATGCTTTGCGCATTAGTGTACAGACATTGAAGTCCATTAATCATTCCCCCGTGTCTCTTATTTAAGGATTTTTTCCTCCCACCACTAGGTCCGCGTGCTGTTTGCTCCATTTGGTCTATGACATTTGGATGATCATCTTCATTAATTGATAGACTCCTACCTTCAGGAGCACTGTCTCCCTCCCCCACATTAGTCAGTTTAAAGCCCTCCTGATGAGGTTTCTGAGATTTTTGGCAAAAACATTCCTCCCAACCGTTGTGAGGTGCAGCCCATCGCTTGCCAGAAGTCCATCTTCAAGAAACTGCAGTCCGTGATCTAAGAATCCAAACCGTTCCTGTTTACACCATTTGCGAAGCCAGCTGTTCACTTCCACTATTTTCCCCTCTCTCCCTGGGCCACGTCGTTCAACTGGGAGGACAGACGAGATGACAATTTGTGCATTTAGTTGCTTCAATTTCCTGCCGAGAGCCTCGTAGTCTCTTTTGATCTTCTGGAGGCTATTGCTTGCAGTGTCATTGGTTCCCACATGAACCAAGAGGAAGGGGTATTTGTCAGTGGGTTTTATGATTCCTTGCAGTCGTTCAGTTACATCTTGGATCTTAGCCCCAGGGAGACAGCACACTTCCCGAGACATCTTGTCAGGCCCACACATCACTGCTTCTGTTCCCCTCAGTAGGGAATCCCCTATCACCACTACACGCCTCCTCTTGGGTTTGGTCGGGGTTCTTCCGTGAGCTGTCCGTTCCAAGGTCGCCTGCACATTCCCTGAGGACTGACTTTGCTGCTCGTCTTCATATACCTGATTGACTGTAATGAGGGAGAGATCCTCAAATGGAGTCTGCTCTTCGTCTTTCATGCTAGGGGAGAGGACCTCAAAGCGATTGTGTATTTCTAAACAATCAGAGTGAACCCTGGGCCTCCTACTTCTTTGAGTCACGTTTCTCCATATATCTGGCTCCTGTGTTGATGAACTAGCCTCCTTCTCAGGGGAGTCCCCTGTCTCCTCCTTGGTGGGGACGGTGTGCTCTGTTGCTTCCAAGAAGAGCTCCAGCTCTCTAATTCTTTGGAGCGTAGCTACACGTTCCTCCAGTTGCTGGACTTTGTCTTTTAAAAGGGCAATCAACATGCAATTGCTGCAGGTGAAGCTGCCTGCAACCTTTGGCAAGATGGCAAGCATTGCGCAGGAATCGCAGGCGACTGCAGCTGTTCCCTCCCCTTCCATCTTGAGATCGTGTTGTTGGGGGTGGCTACAGAGGTCCTCCATCATAAAAAGCTTGAAGACAGGACAAATAACTTCACCCACAAAAAAAACCTAGGTCTCCCCCAACAAACATTTGAGACTAGCTCCCCTAAATCTAAAAGATGGATATAACTGCGCGCGCCACTAGGCGCGCGCCGCTGCCCTGCAAACTCTGATAAGCTCCTCCCACAGCTAATCCCCTGCCTCAACAGAAACCCTGCCCCCTCTGACCTTTACACAGGGAAAACAGCTAATCAGCCACAAAGAAACACACACACACAAGAAAACCCTTTTTGCTCCTTCTTCAACTGCTGCCCTACAAACTCTGATAAGCTCCTCCCACAGCTAATCCCCTGCCTCAACAGAAACCCTGCCCCCTCTGACCTTTACACAGGGAAAACAGCTAATCAGCCACAAGAAACACACACACACAAGAAAACCCTTTTTGCTCCTTCTTCAGCTGCTGCCCTGCAAACTCCCTTCAACTTGTAGGTTAGTAACTGTATTCAATTTTTGTCTCTTTTTCAACTGCCAAGCTAGCAGTTTTCCACATTTATTTGCCGATTCAAAAGTCCTTTGTTTCATTTGTTTAATTTTCCATTCAACTTCCTGATTTATCAATTTTGAATATTGTGCTTGATAAAGTTTAATTTCTCTCAGAATCTCCTGTGACTTTGGTTTCAATCTTAACTTTTTCTCACCTTCTTTTATCTTATCCAAGATCTTATCTTTTTTCTCATTCTGAACTCTTTTCTTTATCGTATTCTGTTGTATCAGAAACCCCCTCATTACCGCCTTGCTTGTGTCCCAGATTACTCTTTTTTCCACTGTAGTTTTCAAATTTATTTCAAAATAATCACTCAGAGTCTTATGGGCCTTTTTAACAATCTCCTGATCTCTAAATAAGGTGTCATTCATCTTCCATCTAAAGGGGCCGGTTGTAGTTAGTCTCATTTCCATCTTTACTGCGTTATGGTCGGAGCAGGTTTTTGGGCAGATTTCCACCTTTCTAGTCTTAGGTGCCAGTCCTCTAGTTATCCAAATTTGGTCGATTCTTGTCCATGTCATTTTGGCTTCAGAGAAGAATGTCCCCTCTCTTCCCAAGGGGTTCTTTGTCCTCCAGATATCAAACAGGTCCATATTGTCGGTTAGTTCAAAAAAAGTTTTTGGCAGTCTGCCCTCTTTTGTCATACTTTGGTTTTGAGCTTTGTCCATGTTCGTAGATACCACCCCATTCATATCACCCATCATAATGATGTTGTTATAGTCCATGTAGTCCAACATTGTCTCATGCAACTTCTTGTAAAATTCCGATTTCCCCTCATTTGGAGCATAGATTCCCAAAATTAACCCCCCCTGTATTTGCACTTGCCAAAATTCTTCCTTGCTCATCTTTAAAAAGAAATTTTGGTGACAGGCTCTTCTTTGCATATATCACCACTCCTCTTTTCTTCACTCGATCTGATGAAATAAATTCTTGGCCTAGTCTCTTGTTAACTAACACTTTTCTGTGGAGCCTAATCACATGTGTTTCCTGCAAGCAGATAATATCTAATTGTTCCTTTTTTAATAAATGAAAGATCCTTTTCCTTTTTTCCGGGGAATTACAGCCATTAATATTCCAACTTAAAAGCTGCAGAGACATCCTGGACGTTTCTATTTTTTCCCCTTTTTTTCCTTTTTTCCATTTTTTCTTCTTTTTATTTCCCCCCTTTTTTCATTTTTTTTCTTCTTTTTTCCTTCCCCCCCCCTCATCCTGGACGTTTCTAATCTCCCTTTGGTGGTGGCGTCTCCTTCTCCTGATCTTTAGGTCCCAAGGGTGCAGGTAACAATCCTGGAAGTCCGGAGCCCAAGGCTCCCGATTCTACAGTCGCTTTCTGAAGGTCTTCTCCGTAGTCACTCAAGAATTTTTCCTTGTCTTCAACTGTTTTAATTTTCACTTTCTTCCCTCTAAAATTAAAAGATAGGCCTTGGGGAAACTCCCACCTGAAAACAATTGAGTTGCTTCTCAACAGTTTAACAAGATCTGCGTAGCAAGATCTGAGCTCCAGTAGAAATTCAAATCTTGAATTTCAAGTGATTTTTGAAAGTGTGCACTCAATATCTTATCTCTTTCCTCCTTCGTCCTCAAAGAAATCAAACGGTCTCTAGGCTTGCCCTTTCTCACAACTTTCCCCAGTCTGAATGCACTCACAATTCTAAAATCTTTATCTTCTTCCAAAGGCCAAAATTTTGCAAATTCTTTTGTCAAATAATCAATTAAATCCCCTTTTTCAAGCTCAGGAACTCAAATTATTCTCCTTACTTCGTAATTCAATCATAGACAGATAGGCCTGCTGTTCACCTATCTGCTTGCGCATAGGTTTAACTTCCTCTTGTACGGCTTCTGCTTTCTGTTTAGCCTCCTCAGCTATTTTGCGGTTTTCTGTAGTAGCTTCGAACAGCTTCCCAATTTATTGTGCATTTAAGGCCACTTGTTTAGTCAAATTGTCAACACTAGCTGTGTTTCGATCGATTTTAGATGATTGTTCTGATACTTGCCTGCTTAGGCCTTCCAATTTTTCAAAGATTTTATCAAGTACTGTGTCTCCTCCAGCAGCCATTCCTTCTGTTCTGGCCTGCTCTGGTTCTTCCTCTTGTGCCAACACAGTGGGAACCGATGCTCTACGCAGATGTGAGATTACAGTAGTTTGTGGTGTCTTAGTTTTAGCTGATCTTGTTCTCCCAGTTCCACTCATCCCAGTACTGTCTACGCGTCAAGGTCAGTCAGTGAGCTATTCCCATGGGAATCCACAAGCCAAGAGATAAACAAAAAAAGAAAGAACGAAAGGAAGAATAACAGTTCCCCAGCAGTTATAATCCACAAATCCTCTAGAGGGAGTTTAGATGAGTCTTGGGGGAGGAGATCAAAATTGTTGTTCTTATGAGGATTTCTTACACTCTCCAAAATCCCCAAATAACAGCAATCAACAGCTTCTAAATCCCAAAAGTCCTTCAGTGCTTTATGTCTTAGCAGAGTTGCCCCTTAAGTCGCTTACAATGTCTCAAAAAGTGCCCAGCTCCATAAAACAATATATCAGTTCAACAGAAACAGGTAACAGTCCATTGTAGCAATCCAAATAACCAAGTCCGCAAACTGACAGCTTTGACAGTCTGGCAGCCCGACTGCCTGAGTTTCTTGAAAGACTTTATAAATCCAAGAGGAAGAGGTATGATAGCTTCCAAAAGTCGGAAAATAGAATCAAATAGTGCCAAAAACAAATCCCGTTTAGTTGATGCTCGGATTAATCCTTTTAGAGCACAAGTTCAAAGGCGTTAGAAAGTTTAAGATCCTTGCTTTGAGTCTTTTAAACAGTGCCGGGAGACGGACTTCCTGGTTGCGTCTCCCGTTTTAGCCGAATTCTCAGTTAATTTAGTCCCCAGATCGATCTTTCCCCTTACTCACGGGTTGTAGGGTTCTTTAGCCGAATTGTTCCAGGAAAAGGGTCAGCGCTCACCGACAGCAGCTTTGCGGCTTCACTCCACAGAAAGAGCGATCGACTCACAGCCTTACGGGGTTCCTTCAACGTTTTGGGGAGCGCCAATGGTGCCCGCCGAGTCCCACGGCCACAGGCTCACTCTGCCTGTGGTTTTCCGGTGTGGGTCTCCGCTTCGCCGTAGCGGACGACCCGTTTCTGCGGAGCTTCTCCCTCACAGCAAGAAGGAGACCGCCATTGTCGTTCGCGCCGCCCCCGGAAGTCTGCACAGTTATTTAATTATAATGGGGAATAGTCAGGATGGAAAATGAACTCACACATCTGTTTAGGTGCTCCAAGATTTGCAGAAGAGGTGAAGCTAAATTCACTCAGCTCAAAAGGTTAGCTGTGATTCCTGCATTGCACAGGGGTGGACTAGAAGGGAGGGGAGAGGAACACCGAAGGCACAGCCTCCTCTTGGTCTGAGAGGTCCTCTGAACCCTGAGGATGGGGATTCTGCAATCTTGGCCATCATGACCCCTGACCATCAGGTCCAGTTGTGACTGACTCTGGGGTTGCGGCGCTCATCTCGCTTTATTGGCCAAGGGAGCCGGCATACAGCTTCCGGGTCATGTGGCCAGCAGGACTAAGCCGCTTCTGGTGAACCAGAGCAGCGCACGGAAACGGCGTTTACCTTCCCTCCGAAGCGGTACCTATTTATCTACTTGTACTTTGACGTGCTTTTGAACTGCTAGGTTGGCAGGAGCAGGGACCGAGCAACGGGAGCTCACCCCGTCACAGGGACTCGAACCGCCGACCTTTTGATCGGCAAGTCCTAGGCTCAGTGGTTTAACCCACAGCGCCACCCGCGTCCCTATGTGATTAGGAGGGCAGTCTTAATCTCACATGTGCCATCCTAAATCATTGGGCTGGAGCTCTGTTGATGACTTTGGATGTCCTCACTTTATTCACACTCAGAGATGGTGTGTAGCAATGGAATAGGAGAGTGGAAGTATCCTTGTTCACTGCAAATCATCACCCAGCGAGGATGACTATTTAATTCTCTAAGTGGAAATTTAAAAACAAAACAAAACAAAACAAAAAAAAAAAACTGAGGCAGGAAAGAAGAGGAGGTACGGCCAAGAGTGAAGAGGCATCAGAAGTGGAACTGGGGATTGTTTTACCTGGTATGTTGCATTACAAGTCTTGCAGATGGGGCGGGGGGGGGGGGATATGGATGACTCCATTCAAAGGATAACTCCAGCAGTTTTCCGTGCCAGTTCTATTCTGAGCCATGGATTAAACCATTTTGTCCCTGAAGAACAGTAGCTTGGATTGGTTTATTTGTTAGGGCAAATAAATCACTGGGAGCTTCCTCCTCTGCGGTCCTCTATCTCTCCCTGTTGATTTTTAGCCACCTCTGTCATGTTGTTGTGCAGAGCAGGAGAGCAGGTCTGGGATATTTTTCAGCGTGGGGGTAATGGTGTCATCTGCTGGAGTGCCATGCTTCCTCGCAGACCCTCCTGGCTCTGTGAATCAGGATCCTGATGAGGCTTTTAAGCTTTACTATTGTTTATGACTGATTAGCATGGAAGGAGGATGAGGAAGACAATCAGATAGAGGCTGGACCCCTCTTTTCTTTGAAGGGATTCCTACTTCATGCTTGCAGTTTTAATGATTAACACATGTTCGCTGGGTTGTTTGCACTTCTAATTAAAAGCTAAAGGTTACATTTCAGCTAGCTGAAGATCTTTTTCTAAAGCAGTGTTTCCCAACCTTTTTTGGGCAAAGGCACACTTGTTTCATGAAAAAAATCTCGAGGCACACCACCATTACAGCCCCGTGACGTCAGCGCGCAGCGTCACGCCGGGAGGGACATGAATTGCTAGCAAATTACATAATCACCTCCTTGAGGGCTGGCTCATCTTCTCCGAAGGCAGAACCCCATTAATTAACAGGACAGACTCACACCATAGCCAAGACGAGGGGGGAAAACCTCAGTCATGCACAGTCATGCACATGTGGGGGCTAAATGAGGACGAAGACCGGGCAGAGAGCAGGGTTCAAATCACCCCACCTGGCCAGGACAATCCCTGGGTGCTCCCTTGGGCCACTCGCCTGACCCACCTTGCAGGGCTGTTGTTGCGAGGATAACACGGGGAGAACCACGTGCGCCCCCGGGAGCTCCTTGGAGGAGAAAGCGGGCGATGAATGCAATGCACGAAATATATGAGAGGCGACCAGGTTTTGCAGGTGAGGGGCCCCCGCCAGCCTCCGCTTCCAACACCCGGCGCAACGACGCCGAAGTTTCCCCCCGGGCTCGGCTCGGGGAGCAGCGCTGCTCCCCCCCGGCTCCCCTTCGCCCTCCCGGCTCTCTCTGCCGCCCACTGGGGACCCCCCTCACCTGCCAAGTCCGGAGCACCGGTGGAAGTTGCATGCATGCATGCATGCAGGGCGCCGCGTTGCCATTGCATTGCACTGCACTCCATGCAACGCCTGCACGCATGCATTGCCTTGCACGCCCGCCAAGGGGTCTCCCCGTGGTCCGATGCGTCCCCTCCGGCGCGGATGCAGCATTGCAAAAATAACCCCCCCCCGACGCAGCCCTACCTGGGGGGCAGCCTCCGCCTCCGCCGCTCCGCCTCTGTGGGGATCCCCGGGCTCCATCCTGCCACCCGATCTCCGCGGGGGCGCAGGCAGGCTGCGCGGGGTCTGCGCGGAAGAGCCCCTGCCCGCCCGGCTGCCGCCGCCGCGCTCATTCCATGGCCGGGAGAAGAGCGCTTCAAACAAAACGCCCGGCCCGCCAGGCCACGCTGGGAAACGTAGTTCGCGCACCCCGCGCGGGCGCGGAGCCCAAGGGCGAGGGGACTACGGATCCCGGCAGCCCCCGCGCCGGGGACGGAGGGGGAGAGGCCGGGTGCAGGGATGGAGGGACGGGTGGGCGAGCGAGTGAGTGAGTGGCAGCCGCCAAGCCTTGGCCGAGAGCCAGGAAGGGCCTCCCCGGAGGAGGAGGAGGAGGAGGGAGGCGCAGAGCGGGAGGGAGGGAGGGAACCCCAGGGGACATCTAGTGACGGCGCCCCAATCGAAAATTTGACTTAAAAAAAAAAAATCTTTCGAATTTTTTAATTTTTCCCGCGGCACACCAGGCAACATCTCGCGGCACACTAGTGTGCCGCGGAACAGTGGTTGGGAAACACTGTTCTAAAGCTCAATGTGCTTTACAAGCTGCACTTTAGCAGTCAGAAGTCAATGTATCCAAGTCTGTTGAGCTTCCTCCCCGGAAACAATGTGTAGGGTTGTGATCTTGGGATGTTATGGTGTTGCTGCTGTTTAGGGTGTGTGGGTGTTATACACATGATCGGAGCAGCTGGCTGCATTTTTGCATTCTCCATGGTTCTGTGGCTGCTCATTGTGGCTCCTGCACTTCAGAATTTACCTCTGCTTCCCCAAAGCAGCTTCCCCCTGAAGGCCTCATTATTCCCTGATGCTGCCTGAATTTTTTTGAGTTATGGGGAAAACACAAAGTGGCTTTGTTTGCATGTTCAAGTGGGGAAACGGTTGCTCCATTAGTGCAAAAGGGGACCCCTCTCTCCTTCCCTCTCTCTAGCACCCTTTCCGCCGCTCCAATAATTCTCTTTAAAGTTATTGGGAAGTGTATGCTTAATTATATTTGCATATGAAAAATAGGGTCTAATTAGTGTGATTGATTATTATTTTAACCTTAATGACATTTTGAGTATCTGTCCCTCCCTAATAGCAAAAGTATCACTAATAAATCATGGTCTTTGTATGGCGATGGTCTATTGAGCTGCCTTATGAAATATATTTTATTAATATTCCAGAATGTATTGAATCTGAAACAAGTCAAACAACTGCTCATTTATTAAACCGTTTAAATGTCAGCTTTATACAGGCATAATATTACAGGAAATATGTTCCTGTGAAAGACATCTGCAGGCCAAGCCGACTCAAAATATTAGTTATTTCACTCAAATATATGAAGGAAATAAAAATTCAATTATGTAATTTATGGCACTAAATAAATTTATATCGGCTAACATAAATGTTTTGAATTAGCAGGCGTACTTTTCTCGCAAAGTTTCCTGCCTTCCCTGAGAAGCTCAGCAGCTGAGACCCATTTGCACATCCCCCCCCCTCCCAAGACAAGCGGCAAGCAAGGAGCGAAAGGAAGGAAGCGGCCAGAGGGAGCTGCTTGCACCATCAGCACGCAAATGCACCTTACCAGAGAGGAACTTGGCCGGCAAAAGAGGATCCTCGGCCGTTGCCTTAAGACAGTTGCCTGCAGTTCATATGCAGCATTGGCATTTCAGCCGTAATTAGAAATTAGCATAGTCACATTGAGATGAATTGAATCAGACTAAAGATGATTAGCAAAGTAATGCAAGAAATCATTAAATTAAGCCAGTGTGCCAAGTCCACTGCTGATCTATCACAAATTTGGGCTCCTAATGAGCTATTAATTAATGGGTTGGGTCAAAATCATGTCATTCAGCCCAGGGAAGATACACACCCCCTCACTCCCCCCCATGAGTGCTGAAGACAAATTTATCAGGGGTGAGTAAACAGACTGTGAAACCAACAGAATGTGAAGGTGGCAGGTTGCATTGCAGCAGTGATGAAGAGGAGGCTTTGTCCTGAAATGTTTGTGGGATTGTTGGGGAAACTGCATAGAATCATAGAATTGTGGAGCTGGAAGGGACCACAAGAGTCATCTAGTCACCTGCAATGCAGGAATCTCAGCTAAAGCATCCGTGACAGATGGCCGTCCAACCTCTGCTTAAAAACCTCCAAGGAAGGAGGACCATTGCAAGATTGGAACTGGGAGCTTCCTGGCTCACAGCTTGGCTTTTTAACCTCAACTGGTCCTTCCCCTACATGACTGGCCTTTTGCATCTGTAGAGATTCTTCCACCATTCTCTCCCCACCCTGCCACTTTTTTGCCTCCCACAACTTCTGTCCCCCAAATCACTTGTGGAAAGCTAGAAGTAACGCAATTGCATGATGAAAGAGTCCTTAGCTGATTAATCCCATGAGCTGGACTAATCAAGCAATCAATCAAATTTGTATGTATGGGCAGAAACCATAGTTCTGAAGTCGCCATCATAGTTTCTGTGCCTGTAACCCCAACGTTGGCTGGCCATCTGCATTGCACAGGGTTGGACTAGATGACGCTCGGGGAGCTGTGCTATGATTCAGTCCTTCTGTGCCTGATGTCTGCATCACAAGTGTTGAGCCAAGCTAGAAGTGAGCAGCACACTGTTGGTAAGAGCTCTCCATCCATCCGCCCCCCCCTTAAACCTTACCCAACACCCCCAAAGAGAAAAGGATGACAGAGAACCTTGGAACATCAAAGCCCTCCAGCACTGGACCACACATGTGCAGATGCCAGAGCCAGTTGTTTGTGCAACATGAAGGACAGGTAAAAAGGTCTTTTTCACACAGCACATCAATAAACCATGGAATCCACTCCCACAAGGTGCTGTGACAGTTGGCCCCAAGTTCTTCAGCTGCCCCAGGTCTCATGATGGCCAAACAGGGCAGGGGACACTTTTCTCCAAAAAAGGATGATCAAGTTTTTCCAGGAACAGGTGGAAACCCTAGTGACACCTGAACCGCAGCTGGTGGCAGGGAAGGAGCAGTAGGGATTGCTTACTCATGAGCAACCCAGGGGTTCTTCCTCAGCTGTGTGACACCATAGCCTGGCTCATTTAAGGGCCATGTTTATTTGGGGCCTGGACTATTGGAGAGAGGCAGGGGTCTTCTGATGTCCTCGAGTCCAGCAGGATTCAGGATCTCCACAGGTGTTGCCATGTCAGGAACATATTACTTTGGTAACCCTGGGAACGCCCCCCCCCCAGTGTTGAGAATGCCAAACTACAGAACCTCTGTCTGGATTCTCGCTGAGCCAGAGGTGTTACTCCTCGGCAAAAAGGGAGGTGGAAGGGAAAGCCACCCTGGGACAGCAGGGACAGTGGGCTTCGATGGACTTCCCACGCCTCATATTTGGCAGCCTGGTGCCAGGAACTGCAAGCAGGATGAGATAAAGAGCCCTTTCCAAAGAAAGCAACACACAGAGAGAGAGAGAGGGAGGGAGGGAGGGAGATGTGAGAGCTAACCTGACCAAAACCCTCCTCTTGCCATCTCCACTTTCAGCTGCTTTGACTGTGGAGGAATTAAGGAAAATGCATCACTTTCCCTCATTCTTTCTCTTGCTTTTTGCATAATTGAATTCCGTGCCTTTTCCCTTCTTCTGTCTGTGAATAATTTCCCTTTCATGTTACTTCCCAGATAGATAATTCAAAGGCTGCTTTCCTTGGAATGAAAACAGGAACAACATCCACACGTGAGGAGATTCTTGTGTATTCCACTTGTTGTAGATTCACTAAGGAATCATCTCACAGGCACGAAATATCTGTGCAGGGGCCGGGGGTGGGGGCAAGAAAAAGGCACCCCCTCCAAAAAAGAGACACTCCTTGCATCTGAAGCAGTGAATGCTGCTCACTACCTTTCTCCAACTTGTATATGAATTCACTGCAGGAAAAGCTCATTTTTGTCTGTCGTACATACCACATAACAGTGACTCCTTCAATGGTGCCATTAAAAAGTAGACACCCCGGAATATCTTATTATTGCTGTACAATGGATGTTCGGGTTGTGAATGTGATTCGTGCGGGATGCACATTCGCAACCCGCAGCGTCCGCAACCCGCAGCGGCTCGTCTGCACACATGTGGGTTGTGATTCAGCATGTCTGCACATGTACAAAGCATGATTTAACCCGTTCCAGTACTTCTGGGTTTCGGCGGTCCCCAACCAGAAAAAATGCAACCTGAAGCGTCTGTAACCAGAGGTATGACTTTATTATTACTTATTAAATTTGAATACTGCCTGCATCTGAAGATCACAGAGCAGTGATCTTCAGATGCAGTGAATAAAACAGAAACAAAACAGATATAAAATTATATTATGAAGCTTCTTGCATTTGTTGGATCTGGGATTGGATAATATTAAAAAAACACAGATTTGTTAGATTTAGAAGGACATGATAATAGATTTGATTGGCCATGCGTAATTGTGGTACCAGAAGGCAAAAGTGCATAAAAGCTTCCAGAACCACATAATAAGAAATGCGATTTTTAAAGTTTGGGAAAAATATAAAGTTTTGTTAGAACAAAAAATACTGTGGTGGCTTTCCCCACTGGAAGCAATATCCATGAAAAAAGTAAATATGAAACCTAATTGGGCAACATGTAGAAAGCTGTTAACGGAAAAGGCTAACCAATAAAATTGAAGGAACTTCAAGAAGTAAAAGGAAAGGTAACAGATTGGCTACAATCAGTGGCGAAGCTAACTGCTCTGGCACCGGGAGCGGCATACATCTGGGGGCGTGGCTGGCGTGCATCCCAGGGGGCATGATGCGCTGCCCGCAGGGGCGTAGCATGTGTCCGGGGGTGCACGTAAAGCGGTGCGTGCGTGGCAAGCGTCATGCATCCCGGAAGCAGGGGCAGCCACGATGTCACCCCCCGGATGGCACCCAGGGTGGACCGGCCCCCCCGCCCCCACCTTCGTCCACCAGTGGCTACAATATTTCCAATTAAATGAAGTATTCAAAAATGATAAAAAGAAAGGATTCACCTATGAAATTTCAAATTTCCAGAGAAATAATAGAAAGTGATACTAAATTATTATCAAAAAAGGACAATATATTGTTGGAATGGGAAACTAAGGATGAAGAGGTCAAATGTGTTATGATAAAGTGGGCAAAAGACGTGGAACATAATATTCTGATGACAGATTGGAAAAGACTATGGAAGAAGAATATAAAATTTACGGCCTGTACCTTACTTAAAGAGAAATTTATGAAAATGATGTATAGGTCGTATTTAACTCCAGTTAAATTGGCAAAAATGTATAAAACAAGGGAAAATAAGTATGGGAAATGTAAAGAAGTAGAAGGTAGAAGGTATGTTTTATCGTATGTGGTGGCAATGTACGTAAGGTTCTTAATTTGGGGGTGGGAAATGATATATAACAAATTGAAAAAAATAACCTTTGTCAAAAAACCGGAAGCTTTCTTATTAGGTATTACAGCAATGGATTTACCTAAAGCAGGGGTCAGCCAACTTTTAAAGGAGGGGGCCAGTTCACCGCCCCTCAGACCTTGCGGCGGGCCGGAGTGCACGTGGTGGCGGGGGGCTCCTCTCCCCCCTCCCCAGCCCCTCCCCTCCCCCTGCTTTCCTACCTCCTCCGCTGCTCTGCCCGCGGTTGGGAGCAGGCGTTGGCGGGAGCACCTCCCCTTTCTGGGCCAGCCTTCTTGGGCACCAGGCACGGGGCCAGCAGGTGCGCCAAGCTCCAGCTGAAGCCCCACGATGCGCCCATCCTGATGCCCACAGCACGGCCATGAACGGAGAGGCTGGTGCATGTGGGCAGCGAGGCTTTGGATTGGCTGGCACCAGTCAAAGCCCAGCTCCCTTCCTCCACAGGGCAGGGAAAAGCCAGGAGGAGGGAGAGAGGAGGTGCCACCGCGGGGTGTGGGAGGGAGGGAGGGACGGAGGGGGGGGGGAAATGGCACCCGAAAAAAATTGCAAAAAATGGCGCAGCCCGAACCATCACGCCAATCCAAGCGGCAATTCCAGGACCGTCCGCGGGCCGAATCCAGAGGGCAGTTGGGCCTGATCTGGCCTGCGGGCCCACGACATAATGAATACAAGCATTTGTTCATGTATGCAACAACGGCTGCTCGGATATTGTTAGCCAAACACTGGAAAGAAAAAGTCCCCACCAAGCAAGATTGGCAAACTAAGTTAATGGAGTATGTGCAAATGGCTAAATTAACTGGGAAACTTAGAAATCATATCATATCATATCATATCATAAATATAACATAACATAACATAACAACATAACATAACATAACATAACATAACATAACATAACAACATAACATAAAACATAACATAACATAACAATATAATAAGAATGGGAAATGTTTATTGCATATTTACAAAAGTATTGTAAGGAAGTTAATACATTAGCAGGATTTTTAAAACACTTGTAATGTTATGGATAATGTTTAAATTTGGAGGTAATTAGAGATAAAGACTTTATTGACATGCATAAATGAAGATAATGCAAAGGAACCACGGGAGGGAGTGGAGGGAAGTCATCCCATAATGTGGATCTAATATTAAGTGTGCATACAGTTGTTTTAAATTTTTTACTTTATGTTTTTTCTTTTTTCTTTAATGCAATGATTTTGTTTATTGAGAAAATTAATAAAAATATTATTAAAACAAAACACAAAATAAAAAACTAGCCCCCCTTCCACAAACAAAAATAGAAGGCCATAGACTGTTAATCAGCCCAAGGCCTGGTCAAAGAGAAACGTTTTCACCTGGCACAGAAAGATATGTAATGAAGGCACCAGGCAGGCCTCCCTTGGGAGCATCCCACAAACGGGGAGCAACAGAATATTGTTCAACCATCCTCATTTAAATGGGACATCCCGGAATTATAGAAGCCATTCCTGGATTCTGCCTGGGTCCCAGAGTGTCTCATCTTTTGGTCTCATGCTCTAGTGCAAATCAGTTGGCTTGCACCCTAACAAAGTGCTGTCCCCCCCATAACAAAAATCCTGGCTATGCCCATGTCTGAGCGCCAGACCAAAAGATGTTTGTTATTTGGTCTCAGGCTTTGGCATGGGTCAGCTGGCTCCCCTGAGAGCTCAGGATCAAAACAACGAGTGTCTCAATTCAGATCACCAGCAGAAAGGGACTGTTCTTGGGTTGCCACCTCCAGACCACTCCTAGAGGAGGCCCCTGAAGAAAGGCCTCAGATGATGACCGCAGGTTCATATGGTGATGAGGTTTTGCAGTCTTTGTCTGGGCAACCATGCCCCATGCCCTGCTTGGGGCCTCTTGCAAGGCACCATCTGGCTCACCATGTGGGAATCAGAATGCTGGTCTGATACAAGAAAGCAAGATGAACATTCTTAGGCAAATCATGCTTAGTAGAACCCCCAAGTTCAGAGGCATTCTACCACCGGATATCGGCTGCTGTTGGGAATGGGATGGTGCTGCTGAGCTGGAAGGATTATTTTGTATCAGGTCATTTCGCATGACTTGGTTCATTTTTAAAATTAATATTTTATTAGAAGTGTTTGGTTATAAAATAAAGGGGGGGGAGAAAGAGAAAAAAGTGCAAAAAATACAATAAAGAGGAAATTATCATGTGTTATAATAAGTATTCTCAGTTACAATAGATTATTATATAAGTATATAGTTTGTGTATGATACTGGATAGAAGTATTTAGATAGTATTGTTATCCTAATGCAGAAGTGGGATAGAACAAAGATATGTTCCATTCCACTTCTGCATTGACCTGTGGGGCTTGGGATTTGTTCATTTTAAAAATATGCACAAAACTTTGTACAGTGGTACCTCTGGTTACGTACTTAATTCATTCTGGAGGTCCATTCTTAACCTGAAACTGTTCTTAACCTGAAGCACCACTTTCACTAATGGGGCTGCCATCTCACGATTTCTGTTTTTATCCTGAAGCAAAGTTCTTAAGCTGAAGCACTATTTCTGGGTTAGCGGAGCCTGTAACCTGAAGCGTATGTAACCCGAGGTACCACTGTATTTAAATATGGCATGTATCTCAATGCATACATTTCTTTCCTATTTATTTATGTATTCTTCTGTGTGTGTGTGTGTGTGTGTGTGTGTGCACAAGAGAGAGAGAGATGACCCATGTGACCACGGTCTCTGAGTGCTTTACATAAAACAATAAAATACACAATACAATTCACAACAAAAACACAAATAAAATGACATAAAATCACAAAAGCAGCTGAAGTCATCATAATAGATGGCAGTTAAAACCATTAATACCATCATAAAACACCCAGATGAATTTGGTGCAGAAGTTAAAGTCCCCAAATGGATTGTAATAAAAGGGACAGGAAGTTCCTTCTCTGGTGTCAAAAAGAACACAAGGGAGGTGCCAGGGGAGCCTCTGTGAGGAGGGCATCCCATAACCAGGACGCCACCACTGACAAGACCCAAGACCCAAGTCTCGTGCTTCTCAGAGGGTGTGGCAGGAGAGGATGGCAGGTGTAGAGGGAAGGTTCAAGGACAATCACAGAAACACTGAAACATTTCAGGGTAGTCTAGTTTGTCTCAAAATAGAGCTGATCTAAATGGGATTGCCTGGCAAAAGCAAGCTCACACCTTAAGGTACATATGTCAGAGACTCGTTCATAATTGTATTTTGGGAATGATTCATGTTCTTTTATAGCTACATTGCTTTATACTTTCTGGGTGTCCCATGGTCATATTATGAAGGTGCTGTGTTCTGTGTGATAAATCAAGCACTGTTTTTGTTTTCCAACATGTTTCTGATAAAGAAAACAATTGATGCTGTGTGAGCAAATTGCTATTCTGAAAGTGTGGCCAAGAGAAAATTTCATGAGAGCCCTAGTATCTGCCAATCCTAAAATATTTATCACAATATACCGGTATACATTTTTGATGTGTTTGAGTAAATTTTGTGATATAAGGGCTGTATCACAAAATTCAAAGGATCCTCAGGATAATTATACACCATTTCAATCCACACAGTATTCCAATCTTGGAAGGTAAGGATCTGGTAAGAATCTTGAGAAAATTGATGGAATACGTAGAGATGGCGAAATTTACTGGAAGAATAAGAGATTAAGATGAGAGACTTTTTAAAATAGAATTGGGAAAAATTGTTGAATGCATGAAGAAAAATTGAAAACAATTAAAAACGTAAGCAGGGTTGCCACCTAAACATGAGCAGTAAGAAATAACTTAAAGGGAGTAAAAAGGTTAAACTTGTAGGTAGGTTTGAATTGGTTATGCAGTAAGATTACGATATAAAATAAGGAACTGCGGGGGGGGGGGTAAAAGAAAATGTAGCTTTAATTTGTTTAGATTTAATTTTTGTTGTTGAAATATTGTAAAATGCAAAAATGCAAAATAATAATAAAATAACCCCCAGAAATCAAATCCCTTCAGCACCACCTGATGCTAGTCTAGATGGACCTTTCTTTATTCTGATCTGGCAAGGTGATCCTTAAGTCTTTGTCAAATGAGGAGTCACTGCATAGAAATGACATAGAAACATGTGCCTATAAAGAGAATATTGCATCGAAATGCAAACTGATGTGGAAATGTGGAGAACTGAATTTCAGATTGGAAAAATGAGAACCCAAGAGAAAGTGATATTATCAGATCTGCTCATCCCTATCTATAAAATCCCTTTGTTCATTACTGCCTCTGCCCTGGTGGCAGAGCTTGTGGTTCGTGGCCACTGAGAGAGAGCCCTTCTCCTCCGTGAATCTGTCTCATCTTTTAAAGTCATTGAAGTTGGCAACCAGCCCTTGCCTCCTTCGGGAGGGAGTTCCCAAGTTTGTGCTGCCGGAAGAAGTGCCCTGAATTTCCCAACATTCAGCTCCCTTAGCCATCCATGGGTTCTGGTGTTATTAGAGAGGGAGAAAACCTTTTCTCCACCCATTTTCTCCATGCTTGTGCCTGGCATTTTATAAACTTCACTCATGTTGCCTCTTACTTGCCTTTTCTATAAACTAAAAAGTCCCAAAGGTGGCAACCTTTCTTCATAGGGGAGCCCCTCCACCCCCTCTTCTAAACCTTTCCCAACGCTTCGGTCTCCTGCCGGAAACTCTGGGCAGCCCCTGCTGGGGACAATGCTGAGCTAAAGGACCAATGGAGTGACTTTGTCAAAAGCAGCTTCTGTGTTCCTGAGAGAAGATTCCATCCTGGCAGCTCCACTGCCCTGGAGATGCCCACTAAGGACAGACTGAATCCAGTGCTTCTCCCTAAATCCAGAAGGTGTGACGGAGAGGAGGAGCAATGAGAGAGAGATCAGGGGAATGGTTGGGAATGTTTCTCTACAGCTCCCTCTTAATTTGCTCTGGAACAACTTTGCTTATGGAAGCAACTTCTGGCACCAGCTCTTATTTCTTAACCTTAAAAATGTCAGCAAATTTTCAAAAACTGTAAGTTGCCAGCCTCCCATCATCATGGTGCTTCAGCTTAAAGCGCTCTCTCTCTCTCTCTCTCTCTCTCTCTCTCTCTCTCCAAGCTGTGTCATTTGTGGCTATCTCTCATGGTAAATTATGTGGGAAGATGTGGGGTTCTCATTGTGCACAATGGGGGGGGGGGAGTGGGGCAATATTTGGAGAAATGCTCCCCCCACACCTCCAGAATTGTCCCCCCTTGCTACAAGGAGCCCCCAAGCTCTTCCCAGTCCTGCCTTTTGTTAGCTCTTCTCACCTCAGAGATGTTTCAGTTAATCTCAGTTTCTTCCTATCTCCCTCTGATAAGCTCCTTCCATTCTGGAAAAGGTCTCACTCCGCAT
The DNA here is from genome assembly GCF_964188305.1 of Podarcis bocagei. Classification (NCBI taxonomy): domain Eukaryota; kingdom Metazoa; phylum Chordata; class Lepidosauria; order Squamata; family Lacertidae; genus Podarcis; species Podarcis bocagei. The sequence goes on along the minus strand of NC_138142.1, from coordinate 2,067,040 downwards.
CCAAACTCCAGAGGAGCCCCACCTCAGAGCTGCAGCAAAGCCAAAGGGGGTGTGTCTTTATTTGGTTGTGTCTCAGGGGGAAGTCATGTTGTGGGCTGGAAGAGCTGGGCCATGTGCTGAGTCAGGAATGCTTGCCTGTCAAGAGCCTTGTCAGCATCACACTAACAGTAATGAATATGTGGCCTCCTAACCCATGGCGCCCCCTCACGCCACCCTTTGTGCTGCATGCGAAAAGTAGCTGCCATCTTGGCTGTCTGTTTTGTGGGCCGACATGACAGTCTGAGGCCTGCTCCTGAGTGCACGGAGGGAGAGGTCAGGCGCTTTGCAATGACGCCGGCTGCCTGGGGAGGATGGCCACTCTCCTGAAATAAGAAGTGCTGCTCTCAAAGTGGACAATGCCCAAAGGCAGGCCAAGGAAACTCATTACAAGTCAGGGCGTAAGTGGCAACTTGGAAAAGGTGCCCTGAAGAGTGGGAATCCTCTGAAGTGGAGGATCTGATTGTCACAGCCACAAACCCGATTAGATTCTTCTTTGTCAGGCATTCACAGGAAGGGGAGCCACAGAGAGCTTGTGCACAGGAGAGAGCTTTTTCCTGTGGAGTTGCATGAGCGTGGGGGCGGGGGGGGGGATCCTTGACACAGGAGAAATGTGAAATTGCCCTGCCTCAAAGAAGGCATCATGCTGAGTAGAAATGAATGAGGAATTGGAGCAACGAAGAAAGCCTAAAGAAATAGATGGGATAGCTCAGCTGGTAGAGCATAAGACTCTTAATCTTAGGATTGTGGGTTCGAACCCCACGTTGAGCAAAGGTTTCCTGCATTCCATGGGGTTGGACTAGATGACCCTTGTGCTGCTTCCAAGTCTACAATTCTATGATTCTCTTAATGTTGTGCAGCCTTATTTCTGTTTTGTTCCTCCAAGGAAGGGTCCCCCTTCCCTTCCCTTCCTGTTCTGCTCAGGAAGACTGTCTTCCTGGTGTGATCAGCTCCACCCTGACTCTGGGAACAGAGGACCTTTCTGGCTGACCCCTTCCCTTCCTCTGCGAAGGCAGCTTGTTTTGGCTGCTCCACCCAAAGACCTTCCTGGAGCTGAGTGGGAGAAGGAGGCAGCTTGCCTTGAAGGGCACGTGGGGGGCGTTCTGGAAGGAACCTCCCCAATTCAGAAACACCCCTCCATGGCTGAGGCCTTATCACTTTTATTCATGTAATAGAGATGAAGTCGCCCGGCCTCTCAGGAGCATCCATCTAGAGATTTATTAACCAATTTAAAATACTATTGTCTTTCACTTCAGTGTGAGATTGAGGTGTGTTGTCGGAGGAATATAAAGCTACAATCAGTGAGGCGCCGTGCAGCCAGACGCCACTACCTGGAACTCAATAGATATTCATGAACACTCCCGTATTTAGTGAAGGAAATAACTTAATGCCGACAGAGTCGATGGAATAATAGCCGTTTCCTGGCTGACTTGCAGCCCTCAGAAAATGAGATTGCACCTGCCTTCATTTTTCTTGTCTTTTTCTGGGTTTCTTGCAGCAGAATGCGCCACTGGAGGGAAATGTGCCACGCATTCCTAATGAGCTGCAGGGACAGGGGCGGCAGCCTGCCCTTCCTGCTCCAGTCTTGCAGGAGCCTCTGCTGGGCACGCCCCTCTCCCCTCCTCCTCCGCCACCAGGTAGGGTTCATTTCATGCTTGCTTAGATTATGAATACTCTCAAAGGCAATTTCCTCATCTTTCTTGCCCTCCACCTCTGCTCTGCCCACCTCTGCCCGCCTTTCTAGTCCCATCAAATTCCCTACACTCTTCCACGCAGGCAGCCACAGATAATCCCCTGCTCATTTCAGTGGGACCCGCCCAGGCATAATTGTGCACGGGGGGGGGGGGGGCAACCTTGGAGTCAAGGAGGGAACCTTTGTATCAAATTGGTTTGCATCTAGGGATCATTTGCTTGTGGGTTGTGGGAGCAGGCCTGTCTTGTGGGGGACGGCTTAGACACAGCAAATTGGAGAGAGCTTCTTTCTTGTTCTCTGTATTACCTGCCATTTCCCAATTCTCAATGGCATTAAGTTGCCCAGGGGAGTCTGACAGGCTGGCTGGAAATGGTGTGCCGCTGGCAGAAGCCTCATGAGGAGCAGGAGGGGCCCATTCAGGAGGGGCCAATTCAGCATTTTGCCGCTGTTCTTTTCTCCTTACTAACAAAAAAGATTATCGTAGGCAGTGATGCTGCCCAGCAGCTCCCTGGTAAAAGGGAAACAATCTTAGAAGGACCAGTTTATGCCCTCTGCAGACCACATGAAACAGCTTTCCCGGGCAAGACCAGTTTGCTGCGCACTGGGGGAGATGTGTATCTGCATGTTCTGGGCAGAGTCTCTCCATGCAGGGGGAAAGAGCACACAAGGAGAAGTGCTGGATCAATCCTTCCACGTTTCTATGTGCAGGAAAGAGATTCCTCTGTAGCCCAGTTCAATGCCTAGAGCAGCAGCTCTCCAGGGATTCCTCAGGCAGAGGAGGGTCATCTTTCCCCTCACCCAGGGATTGAGCCAGGGGACTTTCTGCAAATCAATCAGGTGCGGTGAGCTATGGTCCTTCCCTGAAACTGCTGATAACTTGATGAACCTGCCAGTCTTCTTTTCCTCCTCCTTCTTCTTCTTCTTTGGTCATCCCTCGTAGCCAAGTAAGATTGTCTTCCATGAACACGGTCTTAACAGTGAGTCCGTAGGTGACTGCGGAGGCCAATTCTGGATCCACACGTCCTTCCACAGTGGGGACAGAGGTTTCTGGCTGGGAGTTGATCACAGTGAGGGTTTGCCAAACGTGCCTTCCTCTTGTGTGTTTCTTCTGCTGACATTGTAAACTGATCCTCAGATGAGAGGCAACATTCCTTGTGTGGAGCAACCCCACAGATATTCAAAAGTTGGCTCTGAGCACCAGCCTAGCCAAGTGTCCTGCCACTGACCCTGGGCTGCCAGGGGGTTTCTTCTTGCAAAGCCTCATTTCCTCTTCTGATCTGTCATTCCAGCTGAGCCAGGTTGGGCCAAAACCTTCCGACCCCAGTTCTGTGGGAATGTTAAGGAAGGATATATTGTTTAGGCTCAGGGTGGCCTGTCTAATGTTTGTTCCTAGAGAATGGTCTTCTGCTGCTCCTGTTCACCCACATAGTTCAAATGCGCCTCTTTCTCCTGCGAGGAGAAATTAAAAATAAAATCCTCACACAAATTCATCAATGTTTTTGTGTTCCCTGTAGCAAAAAAAACATGTTTGTCTGCCCACCCTTTCGCCTTAGTGAGCCAGGCATACCCTTCGCCCCAAATTCACAAACGCAGGACAGGTTTTGTTTGGCAGGAAGTTTGAAAAATCCTGGTGGCAATTTCTGTCACTTCCCACAGCATTGGTGGGAAAACCTTAAAGACGGAGACCATGCAGTGCTTTGCCCCTCCCACCAATGCCCCTCAGCCCTACTTGACCATCAGAAAACCTGCAACTGACCATCTGCCTTGAGGCAAGAAGCCTGCTAGTAAGTACCGTATTTTTCGCTCTATAACACGCACCCGACCATAACACGCACGTAGTTTTTAGAGGAGGAAAATCTGTAGGCATGCCACCCATAGGCATTTCCTCCATAACACGCACAGACATTTCCCCTTACTTTCTAGGAGGAAAAAAGTGAGTGTTATGGTGCAAAAATACGGTAATTGGTTCAGTATAAGCAGACGTGAGCTCAAGAGCTCCTTTTGTTTTCCATATTCTGCTTTATCTCTTTGTCCTCTCCCTTGTCTTCTTTATTCCTAATAAACCTGACATAATTTGACAGGCGGGTCTCATGTGCATCGTTGGCAACTCACAAGGTTAGTGGAGGACCCCCCACGAGCCTAAGCTGCTTGGTTCATGCTGCACAGAGGTATAGGATTGGGGTTGACAGGCTGCTGGAATCTCTGCAGCAGGGACTGCAGTAGAAAAAAAGCAGGTTTCTTTCACCCCAGGGAGCAGCCAGGAAACTGGATGCCATATTGAAGTCCCTGTTTGCACATTTGCCTAAGAACTCCAGATTCTCTTTCCCCATGCCCCATCCAAGAGCTGTAGCTACAAAGAGGGCTGGAGGTAGCACCAAGTGTTGTTGTTGTTTAGTCGTTTAGTCGTGTCCAACTCTTCGTGACCCCCTGGACCAGAGCACGCCAGGCCCTCCTGTCTTCCACTGCCTCCCGCAGTTTGGTCAGACTCATGTTTGTAGCTTCGAGAACACTGTCCCACCATCTCGTCCTCTGTCGTCCACTTCTCCTAGTGCCATCAATCTTTCCCAACATCAGGGTCTTTTCCAGGGAGTCTTCTCTTCTCATGAGGCGGCCAAGGTATTGGAGCCTCAGGTTCAGGATCTGTCCTTCCAGTGAGCACTCAGGGCTGATTTCCTTCAGAATGGAGAGGTTTGATCTTCTTGCAGTCCATGGGACTCTCCAGAGTCTCCTCCAGCACCATAATTCAAAAGCATCAATTCTTCAGCGAGCGGCCTTCTTTATGGTCCAGCTCTCACTTCCATACACCACTACTGAGAAAACCATGGCTTTAACTATACGGACCTTTGTTGGCAAGGTGATGTCTCTGCTTTTTAATACGCTGTCTAGGTTTGCCATCGCCTTTCTCCCAAGGAGCAGGCGTCTTTTAATTTCGTGACAGCTGTCACCATCTGCAGTGATCATGGAGCCCAAGAAAGTAAAATCTCTCACTGCCTCCATTTCTTCCCCTTCTATTTGCCAGGAGGTGATGGGCCCAGTGGCCATGATCTTCGTTTTTTTTTATGTTGAGCTTCAGACCATATTTTGCGCTCTCCTCTTTCACCCTCATTAAAAGGTTCTTTAATTCCTCCTCACTTTCTGCCATCAAGGTTGTGTCATCTGCATATCTGAGGTTGTTGATATTTCTTCCAGCAATCTTAATTCCAGTTTGGGATTCATCCAGCCCAGCCTTTCGCATGATGAATTCTGCATATAAGTTAAATAAGCAGGGAGACAATATAGAATCATAGAATCATAGAATCATAGAATCATAGAGTTGGAAGAGACCACAAGGGCCATCGAGTCCAACCCCCTGCCAAGCAGGAAACACCATCAAAGCACTCCTGACATATGGTTGTCAAGCCTCTGCTTAAAGACCTCCAAAGAAGGAGACTCCACCACACTCCTTGGCAGCAAATTCCACTGTTGAACAGCTCTTACTGTCAGGAAGTTCTTCCTAATGTTTAGGTGGAATCTTCTTTCTTGTAGTTTGGATCCATTGCTCCGTGTCCGCTTCTCTGGAGCAGCAGAAAACAACCTTTCTCCCTCCTCTATGTGACATCCTTTTATATATTTGAACATATCATATCACCCCTTAACCTCCTTTTCTCCAGGCTAAACATGCCCAGCTCCCTTAGCCGTTCCTCATAAGGCATCGTTTCCAGGCCTTTGACCATTTTGGTTGCCCTCCTCTGGACACGTTCCAGTCTTCATATACCTGATCGACTGTAATGAGGGAGAGATCCTCAAATGGAGTCTGCTCTTCGTCTTCCATGCTAGGGGAGAGGACCTCAAAGTGATTGTGTATTTCTAAACAATCAGAGCGAACCCTGGGCCTCCTACTTCTTTGAGTCACGTTTCTCCATATATCTGGCTCCTGTGTTGGTGAACTAGCCTCCTTCTCAGGGGTGTCCCCTGTCTCCTCCTTGGTGGAGACGGTGTGCTGTGTTGCTTCCAAGAAGAGCTCCAGCTCTCTAATTCTTTGGAGCGTAGCTACACATTCCTCCAGTTGCTGGACTTTGTCTTTTAAGAGGGCAATCAACATGCAATTGCTGCAGGTAAAGCTGCCTGCAACCTTTGGCAAGATGGCAAACATTGCGCAGGAACCGCAGGCGACTGCAGCTGTTCCCTCCCCCTCCATCTTGAGAACGTGTCGTTGGGGGTGGCTACAGCGGTCCTCCATCATAAAAAGCGTGAAGACAAGACAAATAACTCCCCCCACAAAAAACCTAGGTCTCCCCCAACAAACATTTGAGACTAGCTCCCCTAAATCTAAAAGATGGATCAAACTGTGCGCGCCGCTGCCCTCCTAGCTCATATACAGCCTTGCTGTACTCCTTTCCCAATTTTGAGCCAATCAGTTGTTCCATATCCAGTTCTAACTGTTGCTTTTTGTCCCACATAGAGATTTCTCAGGAGACAGATGAGGTGATCAGGCACTCCCATTTCTTTAAGAACTTGCCATAGTTTGCTGTGGTCGACACAGTCAAAGGTTTTTGCATTGTCAATGAAGGAGAAGTAGATGTCTTTCTGGAACTCTCTAGCTTTCTCCATAATCCAGCGCATGTTTGCAATTTGCTCTCTGGTTCCTCTGCCTCTTCTAAATCCAGCTTGCACTTCTGGGAGTTCTCGGTCCACATACTGCTTAAGCCTGCCTTGTAGAATTTTAAGCATAACCTTGCTAGCGTGTGAAATGAGTGCAACTGTACAGTAGTTGGAGCATTCTTTGGCACTGCCCTTCTTTGGGATTGGGATGTAGACTGATCTTCTCCAATCCTCTGGCCACTGCTGAGTTTTCCAAATTTGCTGACATACTGAGTGTAGCAGCTTAACAGCATCATTGTTTAAAATTTTAATTAGTTCAGCTGGAATATCATCACTTCCACTGGCCTTGTTATTAGCAGTGCTTTCTAAGGCCCATTTGACTTCACTCTCCAGGATGTCTGGCTCAAGGTCAGCAACCACACTACCTGGGGTGTACAAGCCATCCATATCTTTCTGGTATAATTCCTCTGTGTATTCTTGCCACCTCTTCTTGATGTCTTCTGCTTCTGTTAGGTCCTTTCCACTTTTGTCTTTTATTATGGTAATCTTTGTACGAAATGTTCCTTTCATATCTCCAATTTTCTTGAACAGATCTCTGGTTTTTCCCATTCTGTTGTTTTCCTCTATTTCTTTGCATTGCTCGTTTAAGAAGGCCTTCTTATCTCTCCTTGCTATTTTTTGGAAATCTGCATTCAATTTCCTGCATCTTTCACTATCTCCCTCGCATTTTGCTTGCCTTCTCTCCCCCGCTATTTGTAAGGCTTCGTTGGACAGCCACTTTGCTTTCTTGCATTTCCTTTTCATTGGGATGGTTTTCGTTGCTGCCTCCTGTATAATGTTACGAGCCTCCATCCATAGTTCTTCAGGCACTCTGTCCACCAAGTCTAAATCCTTAAACCTGTTCCTCACTTCCACTGTGCATTCATAAGGGATTTGACTTAGATTGTAACTTACTGGCCAAGTGGTTTTTCCTACTTTCTTCAGTTTAAGCTTGAATTTTGCTATAAGAAGCTGATGATCTGAGCCACAGTCAGCTCCAGGTCTTGTTTTTGCTGACTGTATAGAGCTTCTCCATCTTTGGCTGCAGAGAATATAATCAATCTGATTTCGATGCTGCCCATCTGGTGATGTCCATGTGTAGAGTCGTCTCTTGTGTTGTTGGAAAAGAGTGTTTGTGATGACCAGCTTGTTCTCTTGACAGAACTCTCTTAGCCTTTGCCCTGCTTCATTTTGAACTCCAAGGCCAAACTTGCCAGTTGTTCCTTTTATCTCTTGACTCCCTACTTTAGCATTCCAATCTCCTATAATGAGAAGAACATCCTTCCTTGGTGTCAATTCTATAAGGCGTTGTAAGTCTTCATAGAATTGCTCAATTTCAGTTTCTTCAGCACCAGTGGTTGGTGCATAAACTTGGATTACTGTGATGTTAAAAGGTCTGCCTTTGATTCGTATGGAGATCATTCTATCATTTTTGAGATTGCATCCCAGTACAGCTTTCGCCACTCTTTTGTTGACTATGAGGGCCACTCCATTTCTTTTACGGGATTCTTGCCCACAGTAGTAGATATGATGGTCATCAGAACTGAATTCACCCATTCCCGTCCATCTTAGTTAACTGATGCCCAGGATGTCAATATTTATTCTTGCCATCTCATTTTTGACCAAATCCAACTTGCCAATGTTCATGGTTCTTACATTCCAGGTTCCTATGAAATATTTTTCTTTACAGCATTGGACTTTCCTTTCGCTTCCAGGCATATCCGCAACTGAGCGTCCTTTCAGCTTTGGCCCAGCCGCTTCATCAGCTCTGAATCTACTTGTACTTGTCCTCCGCTCTTCCTCAGTAAAATGTTGGACGCCTTCCGACCTGAGGGGCTCATCTTCCAGCATCATAACTTTTATATGCCTGTTGTCTTTGTCCATAGAGTTTTCTTGGCAGGGATACTGGAGTGGCTTGCCGGTTCCTGCTCCAGGTGGATCACGGTGGGTCAAAACTCTCCACTATGACCTGTCCATCTTGGGTGGCGCTGCTCGGCATAGTTCATAGCTTCTCTGAGTTATTCAAGCCCCTTCGCCACGGCAAGGCAGTGATCCATGAAGGGGAGCACCAAGTACTGAATAGTTTGGGACATGACTGGCCCACCTTGCAAGGTGGTTGCGCAAGGCAGTTAGTGCAAGCAGGCTCTCCTTGCTCTTCCCCTTTCTTCACATGCCCTTTCTCTTAATAATCACATTTTTGTAGACAATTTTCCACAATGTACACATTTTTGCAAGTAATTTCCCTTTGTATAATACTTTATTTCTATTTTATTTTCACTCTGTCTGCATTTTATGCACACTTCCTCCTAATATATGCAGTTTGGGTACAAAATCTGGCAACTGTGATTTTCAAAAGATAATCTGCATTTTGATGTGCACGTTGTTTCAAGAAGTGTGAATGAAGGTAGATTCAAATAAAAATGTGAACCAAACTGAATTTCCATCTTTTCCTACTTTTCAATACACAGAAAGTGCCAACTTGCAACCCATCCAAGATAACGGTAATGGCAGAATGATTTTTAAGGGATGGAATTCAGGAGCAGGGCTCACTGTTGCCTGAAAATGGGGCACGACTTCCTCTGCAGAAGAAAAATTGCAAGGAAGAAGGAACCTGGAGGTTGGTTGTGTGAATTCAGTTTCCGTGGCTAACAGGGTTGAGGAGCTTGAAACGCGATAAGGAGAGAGATGAGCTGCATTGCTATGGTAACTTAATCAGTTAAAATCCTCCTGCTCAATTCACTCCTGTTAGCATTAAGGGAGGGAGGGAGGGGGGACAGAGAGGAGCGATGAATTCACCTGAGCTCAATTGGCTGATTAAATTAATAGGTATGGATGACTAGGGTTCTATTTCAAAAGAGCTATTTTTAAAAAATATGCATAATTTTAATTACACATTGACACACGCTCTATTCCTAATGAAGAACAACTTGACTACAAGGGCAGGTGCTCTTAATTAATGCTTCGATGGAAACCAGCACAAGGAACCTGGGGGGAGAAGGAGGACTCTGTGCTCTTCTTCCCCCCGCCCCGAACCCCTGGCAGCACTCAGCTCGCCTTCCATTCTTTTCTATTCGTTCTCTCCTTCCCTTCATTAGTCTAATAATGAATAGTTCCAGAATTTTAAAAAGGAAATACGCAGAATCCTTGGGAACTATTGCAGCAATACCACCTCCTTCCAACTCAGCCTTTCTCAACCTGGAGCCCTCTGGCAGTTTTGGACTGCAACGCTCATCAACCCCAGACACCATGCAGACAGCTCTAAGCAGGCAGAGGGCACCAAGTTGGGGAAGGCTGTTCGAACTCATCCCTATTTTCTGACATGCTGACATCCTTCCTTCCTTGCTTCTAGCAGGACTTGACATGTACCTGATTGGCTGATCTGCTGTGATGTCATGGAACTTTCACAATTCAGCGGGCAAGCCATCACACAAGCGCAATAGTGGCTCTTAGTCTTCCTCATCATTGGAGGACATTCTGCAAACAATGACAAGCAGGGTAGACCGGTACCCCAAAGTGCTTGGCTGTGGGTCAGATGCACTTGGTGGGGCTGGTGGTGTCTCACTGAGAAACATGGCGATGTGCAGCTGGCGCTTTTGTCTTTTCCGCTGGTCAGGGCGCACTTGGTGTCTCTTCAGCTGGTCAGGGCATGCTTGGGCAGCCTCCTGGTCCACGGATGCAGCTTCAACATGGTCACCAATGTTCTTCAGATTGACACATCATTTGAAGCTGGCTCAGAACTTTGCAGGCTGCTTGAAGCGTGCATACAGCCTGAGAGTCTTCTTGCGCAAGGTGCTGCCATCAATGGGGATATGCTGGAGAGTCATGCCCTCTAGCCACAGGTTTAGGGCCTCATGTGCCTTCCCCGTGGCCTCGTCTCGCACGTACCTGGGACCTTGGCAGTTGTAGGTGTACTCGCTGCCACTGATGCCCGGATTTATTTCTCCCATATCTTAGTGGCACCTATGCTGGATTCATTCCTGCCAAACTTGTGTGCCACAGCACAAATGCTCATGCCATCCTGTAAACAGTCCAGTACTTCCAACTTCTCCTCCAGTCTGGGCACCACTCACTGCCTTTTGGGTTTGTCATCACCTGAGGAAGACGACGATGCGTGTGTTCAGGTGTCATCTCAAAACAACAACAACAACAACAACAACAACAAAACACCTCTTCAAAAAAACCTCTCCAAACAACTAAAAAAAAAAAAATCTCAAAAAACAAGGTGCCCCATGATATTCTTGTAAAGAAGCTGGTAAAATGCGGTCTTGACTATGCTACCACTCAGTGGATTTGTAACTGGCTGATTGACCGAACCCAAAGGGTGCTCATCAATGGTTCCTCTTCATCCTGGAGAAGAATGACTAGTGGGGTGCCACAGGGTTCTGTCTTGGGCCCGGTCTTATTCAACATCTTTATCAACGACTTGGATGATGGACTCAAGGGCATCCTGATCAAATTTGCAGATGGCACCAAACTGGGAGGGGTGGCTAACACCCCAGAGGACAGGATCACACTTCAAAACGACCTTGACAGATTAGAGAACTGCGCAAAAACAAACAAGATGAATTTTAACAGGGAGAAATGTAAAGTATTGCACTTGGGCAAAAAAAATGAGAGGCACAAATACAAGATGGGTGACACCTGGCTTGAGAGCAGTACATGTGAAAAGGATCTAGGAGTCTTGGTTGACCACAAACTTGACATGAGCCAACAGTGTGATGCAGCAGCTAAAAAAGCCAATGCAATTCTGGGCTGCATCAATAGGAGTGTAGCATCTAGATCAAGGGAAGTAATAGTGCCACTGTATTCTGCTCTGGTCAGACCTCACCTGGAGTACTGTGTCCAGTTCTGGGCACCACAATTCAAGAAGGACACTGACAAACTGGAACGTGTCCAGAGGAGGGCAACCAAAATGGTCAAAGGCCTGGAAACGATGCCTTATGAGGAACGGCTAAGGGAGCTGGGCATGTTTAGCCTGGAGAAGAGGAGGTTAAGGGGTGATATGATAGCCATGTTCAAATATATAAAAGGATGTCACATAGAGGAGGGAGAAAGGTTGTTTTCTGCTGCTCCAGAGAAACGGAGCAATGGATCCAAACTACAAGAAAGAAGATTCCACCGAAACATTAGGAAGAACTTCCTGACAGTAAGAGCTGTTCGACAGTGGAATTTGCTGCCAAGGAGTGTGGTGGAGTCTCCTACTTTGGAGGTCTTTAAGCAGAGGCTTGACAACCATATGTCAGGAGTGCTCTGATGGTGTTTCCTGCTTGGCAGGGGGTTGGACTCGATGGCCCTTGTGGTCTCTTCCAACTCTATTTTTCTATGATTCTATGATTCTATGATTCTCCAGAAACTCCTCCAAACTCCGCCAATAATCTGCCAAATTCCACCACAATTGCTTCCTCCCTCCCTCAAACTCCAACTCTCCACAGGCTTCAAAGGTTGGTGCATGGGCTCCCGGGATCAGGGCCGTCTTTAGCAGATGTGGCGCCGGGGTGCAAATATCCGCCCAGCACCCCCCCCAAATTACCACAGATAGTGTTGGGGTGGCCATAGCTGTGCACTGCCAGCCATCCAGGGGGGGGCACAACTCTCCCCCATGCCACTGCGGGACAGCGATCCTTGCAGAGGCTTGGGAGTGAAGTTGCGCCCCTCCCAAGCCTCTATGGGAGGAGAGCGCAGCTTCCCTCCCAAACCTCCTCGGGAGGAGAGCGATCCTCGCAGAAGCTTGGGAGGGAAGCTGCACGCCCGCCAGCCTTATGGTTGGTGGGCGTGCAGCTGGCGGGCGTGCAAGGAAAGGGAAGGCCGCCGGCAAAGCCACGCAGCTCCCCCACTCATTGGGGCACTCCTGAGAGGCTGGCGCCCTGGCGCAACACACCGCTAAGCTCTATGGGAAAGACGGCTCTGACCGGGATTCCACTTAAAAGCTGTTTTCGCATGATTTTTTGGCTTCTTTTAGGTGTTTCTGTCCCTTCCGCACTACTTCCAGGCTTGACACCATACAAGTGCACCTTGAACACGTGTAAAAGCCTGTATTTTAAATTGCCTCTCCATCCAGTGTCACTGGGATAAAAGAGTGGCCTGATTCTCACAAATGTGGCTGCCACTGTCCCATCTCTCGGCTGCAGAGCAGGGGGAGGTCTAAATCCTGTCAGAATGGGAATATGGAGAGACAGAAAGAGGGCTGGGAGCAGATGCCTGCCGGAGTCAAAGACTCCGGAAGCTGGAGGTGTGATTGTGTTTGCTGCTCCCCGTTGGTGTCGTCAGCCAGTTGCTGCTCAAGCGCCCCAGAAATGATGGCAAATGTGTTTTAAAATTTTGTGACAGTCCATGCACAAATCACCAATTAAAGGCTCCCAAACCGCACATTAACATGATAAGTTATAACAGCTCCAAAAGAGACATTCTTGTTTATCACGGTAGCGACCCATGGATTAAGGGCTCCCTCAGTACACATTGACAGCCCGGCGCCAGCGGCACCAAAGCTGTTGCGCTCTGCGTTGTGCCAATGATCTGTGGAGAATGGGAGGAGGGCGCCTCCTCATTCCCCCTCACAAGTTTTAAACAAAGGGGAGAGACCGGGCAGATCAGTGACTGAGAATTTGCAGTTCCAAGGGGGGAGGAAGAGAAGCATCTTGGAGCAAACGTGAAAGGGAATGAGTACAGAGCACCAACAGGCAATGAGGGGGGGGGGTAATCTCAGGCTCTGGTAGAGCCTAGGCTGGATTACTGTGGTGTGTAATTCATGGAACTGTCCTTGAAGACAGCTCAGAAACCTCAACTAGCACAAAATTCAGCTGACAGAATTCTGGTTAAATTCAATGTTGGTCAGAGTTGTCCTATTAATAAAATTGATGGAGATGGCCATATATCACCTCATATCTCCTCTTTTCCAGACTAAACATAACCAGCTCCTTCAAGCTCTCCTTGTAAGGCTTAGTTTCCAGCCCCTTGATCATCTTGGTTGTCCTCCTCTGCACACCTTCCAGCTTGTCAACATCCTTCTTAAATTATGATGCCCAGAATTGGACACAGTATTCCAGGTGTTGTCTGGCCAAGGCAGAATAGAGTGGGACTATTGCTTCCCTCTGAATCCCATTGATGCACTCAGCAGCTGGCAGTTCTGCCAGCCGAGCAGAGCGTGGGTCTCCACCAGAGAAAGTGGCACCCCTAGAAAGCCAGGTTGTTTTCAATCCAGCTTTTACGGCCACAAATGTGCATCTGCAAAGGATAAAAGGTAAAAAGGTAAAGGACCTCTGACAGTTAAGTCCAGTCGCAGATGACTCTGAGGTTGTGGCACTCATCTCGCCTTACGGGCCGAGGGAGCCGGTGTTTGTCTGCAGACAGTTTTTCCGGGTCATGTGGCCAGGATGACTGAGCTGCTTCTGCCGAACCAGAGCAGCGCACAGAAACACCGTTCATCTTCCCGCTGGAGCGGCACCTATTTATCTACTTGCATTTTGGTGTGCTTTCAAACTGCTAGGTTGACAGGAGCTGGGACCGAGCAACGGGAGCTCACCCCGTCATGGGGATTCGAACCACCGACCTTCTGATCAGCAAGTCCAAGAGGCTCAGTGGTTTAGACCACAGCACCTCCTGCATCCCTTTCTGCAAAGGATACATTTCTCTAATTCACTAGTGGTGGCTATTACTCTCTCCCGTGGCAAAGGGTTCCAGAAGCCACTGATGTGTAGTAGCAGCAGCAAGTACTTGGAGGTAATAATGGACTGGATGTGGACCAATAAACTGAGTCTGGATCCTGGTAAATCCAAAGCAGCACTTTGACTTGGGGAAAGAATTCAATTCCGTTCACATACAAAGGTCAACCTCCCTAACTTTCATTTTCCAAAACACAGAACTATTCTTCATGATTCAAAAGTTGCACTTCTCCGAATTTTGCAAAACAGTTTTCCAGGCAAGTAATGTACCCCAAAATAAAAACAGTAGGGTAAAATGTGCATAACATGCATAAAACATAAATTGCATTGTATTATGGAAAACTGATTTGCAAAAATATGCATATTGGGCAAAATTGCACACAGGAAATGCCTATATTAGGAGAAATTCACACTAAAATACTGGTGAATTTTCATGAGGCATTTTTTAAATGGTACAAGTGTGGAAAGATAGAAAACTGAGCTTAACACAGTAAAATGGAGAAGCAGAAGAACCAAAGAAGAGAAGAACTAGACAGAGTCACCCCCCTCTAGCTGTTGGCCAGCTGGCATGTTCTGAATGGGGTTGCCCTCCCCCCCATGAAAGCCCAGGGGCAGAGTCTGAGGGGGCTCCTTGAGGCTTGGGGGGCCCAGAGGGCCTTTGCTCACCTTGTTTTGCTGGGACAGAAAGAGCCTGTCTGCAGTGAGTCCTGCTCCCGTAAACTCCCATTGGATGACCCTCCTGTGCTCTGCGCAGAGATGCCCTGACAGACAACCTGGAAGTCGCAGTTAGTAGGGGCTGCTCTGGCATGAATGCTGGCTGGGGGCCCCCCCAGGGAACACGGAGCACCAACCCTGAAGACTTCTCATTGGCTGCCTGTTTGTTTCCAGACTGAATTCAAGGTGCTGACTTAAACAACCCTAAATGGCTTTGGGGCTCACTTGCCTGAAGGAACCCAGCAGCCGGAGTCCTCAGCTCTGGGTGAGGTGTTCATTCTTGTTGCCCCCCCTCCAGGGGGAAGTTCACTGGGTGGGGATGGGAGTAAGGCCTTCTCTGGGGTGGCGCCCTAATTATGGATTGCCCTCCTCTTGGAATTACCACTGGCACCAATGGTGCTGACATTTCAGCACAAGGTTAAAACCTGCCTTTTTCACCTAGGCATTTTTGGGATTTTGACCCACTGCTGCAAATTGTTGTGCTGGAATTCTTCATTTTATTTTTTAAAACTTTTGCTTTAAATGGTTTTAAATGATGTTGCAACCCATCCTGGGATCAACTGACCAATATCCTCAACAAATTCATGAATATATATTTATATACAGCAAGTGCACCACAGCAAATATTTCATGTTCAGCAGTTAATATCTAAAATGAGGTGGAGGGGGCCCCCCACGGGGGATGACCTAAAATCTTCCATGGGTGGCCTAACTGGTGGGGGGAAGCTGCTCTGTGAGGACGTGGGGGCCTTAGCAATGAATCCTTTTGTTCTGGCACTATCAAAGCAGGTTTCAGATCAGGGTCATCATAAAAGTGGGCTCCGGCAAATTTGGTTTATCTCTTAAAGCTGAACAGCCTCCTGCTGCTGGGAATTTGATGTGGTTCTTTCTCCTGAAGTCTCCTGGCCCGTCCACCCACCATGTCCTCTCCAGCTATGCTTAGGGTAGGGCCCTCTGTCACTGCCCCAGCCGGGGAGTTGTGAGTGCGAGTGCTGAGGCAGTGGAGAAGGCCTGGCGGAGCCCCCGTTCTAGTTCTCATTCTCCATTCTTGGTGAAGAATCAAGATGGCACATGACAAGCCTGTCTGCATGCAAATGACCACAGAGGAAACAGGAGGCAGCGTGGAGAAGCAACTCGGATGGCTCCCCAAGGATTCCACCCCACTGTGCTTGTGGGCCCAGGCGGCACGTTGCAAACAAGACAAGGGCCATTTGGGAAGGCGGGGTTTGTGGGTGTATTGGAGGGAAGGGTCTTAAAAGGCAACAATGGGGCAGGGCCGTGGGGGTACCACCTATCCCTTAAAATACAGGACAGTCCCATTTTTGGAGTCATAAAAATAAAAATTGGCATTTGTGCGCTCACCCAAACTGCTTGTTGCTTAGGCAGTTGAACCCGCCCTTCCCTCCAAATCTGACTGATTGACGCTCCAGGCTAGCCAATGCCAAGCAGTAGCCTTGCGAAAGAGCTTGTTCCTGATGTATAGGTGGTACATTACACCGGTAAAATTGGCAAAAATGTATAGAACAGAACAAAAGACTTGTTGGAGGTGTAAAGAAGGGGAAGGTACATTTTATCATATGTGGTGGGATTGTAAGATTATTACAAAATTTTGGGAAATGATATACAATAAATTTAAAAAAATGGTTAAAATAACATTTGTTAAAAAACCGTTAGGTATTTTAGGACAAGTGTTGTCGAAAGAAAAAAAGACATTATTCATTTTTTAAAAAATGATATTTATTAGAATTTTACAAACAATAAAAAGTTACAGAATTAAAAATAAAAAAATAAAAAAGAATAACAATAGTAAAAAAGAGATACAAAAATACAAAGACAAAATACATAAAAAGTAAAAAGAAAGTTAGAAAAAAAAGAATCAATATTTTCATGTCTTATATTTCAGTTACTTGTTTCCTGACCTCCTCACACCCCCTTTTTTGTATTCCAGTTCAAATAGTTAATTCAGCAAATCCTTACCCTCTATCATTTATCTTTACTTAATATCTTAACCTATTTATAACTATATATTTCCAACCATTGTCAATCCGTATTTACATATTCTTATTAATCTTTTTACCAATACCGCTTATTTTCAATCCAACATCCCTTTAACATTCATTAATTTTACAGTATTTCTGCAAATAGTCTTTAAATTTCTTCCAGTCTTCTTCCACCACTTCTTCTCCCTGGTCTCGGATTCTGCCAGTCATTTCTGCCAGTTCCATGTAGTCCACCACCTTCATCTGCCATTCTTCCAGTGTGGGTAAATCTTGTGTCTTCCAATACTTTGCAATCAATATTCTTGCTGCTGTTGTTGCATACATAAAAAAAGTTCTGTCCTTCTTTGGCACCAATTGGCCGACTATGCCCAAGAGAAAGGCCTCTGGTTTCTTCAGGAAGGTATATTTAAATACCTTTTTCATTTCATTATATATCATCTCCCAGAAAGCCTTAATCTTTGGGCACGTCCACCAGGAGTGAAAGAATGTACCTTCGGTTTCTTTACATTTCCAACATTTATTATCGGGCAAATGATAGATTTTTGCAAGCTTGACTGGGGTCATGTACCATCTATAAATCATTTTCATAATATTCTCTCTTAGGGCATTACATGCTGTAAATTTTATACCTGTGGTCCACAACTGTTCCCAGTCAGCAAACATAATGTTATGTCCAACATCTTGTGCCCATTTAATCATAGCAGATTTAACCGTCTCATCCTGTGTGTTCCATTTTAACAGCAAGTTATACATTCTTGACAGTATCTTTGTTTTAGGGTCTAACAGTTCTGTTTCCAATTTTGATTTTTCCACCTGGAAGCCAATTTTTTTATCTAGATTAAAGGTCTCTCTTATCTGATAATAGTGTAGCCAATCTCGCACTTTATCTTTTAGTTTCTCAAAACTTTGCAATTTCAGATTATCTCCTTCCTGCTCCAAAATTTCCCAATATTTCGGCCACTTGGCCTCCATATTGAGCTTTTTCTGAGCCTTCGCCTCCATCGGTGACAACCACCTTGGGGTTTTATTTTCAAGTAAGTCTTTATATCTTGTCCAGACATTAAACAGTGCTTTCCTGACAATATGGTTTTTAAATCCTTTATGTGCTTTAAGCTTGTCGTACCACAAGTATGCATGCCACCCAAAAACATTATTAAAACCTTCTAGATCCAAAATGTCTGTGTTCTCAAGAAGCAGCCAGTCCTTCAACCAGCAGAAAGCTGCTGATTCATAATATAGTTTAAGGTCTGGCAGGGCAAACCCCCCTCTTTCTTTTGCATCGGTTAATATTTTAAATTTTATTCTGGGCTTCTTGCCCTGCCAGACAAATCTAAAAATGTCTCTCTGCCACCTCTTAGAATCATAGAATCATAGAATCATAGAATCATAGAATCATAGAATCATAGAGTTGGAAGAGACCACAAGGGCCATCGAGTCCAACCCCCTGCCAAGCAGGAAACACCATCAGAGCACTCCTGACATATGGTTGTCAAGCCTCTGCTTAAAGACCTCCAAAGTAGGAGACTCCACCACACTCCTTGGCAGCAAATTCCACTGTCGAACAGCTCTTACTGTCAGGAAGTTCTTCCTAATGTTTAGGTGGAATCTTCTTTCTTGTAGTTTGGATCCATTGCTCCGTGTCCGCTTCTCTGGAGCAGCAGAAAACAACCTTTCTCCCTCCTCTATGTGACATCCTTTTATATATTTGAACATGGCTATCATATCACCCCTTAACCTCCTCTTCTCCAGGCTAAACATGCCCAGCTCCCTTAGCCGTTCCTCATAAGGCATCGTTTCCAGGCCTTTGACCATTTTGGTTGCCCTCCTCTGGACACGTTCCAGTTTGTCAGTGTCCTTCTTGAATTGTGGTGCCCAGAACTGGACACAGTACTCCAGGTGAGTTCTGACCAGAGCAGAATACAGTGGCACTATTACTTCCCTTGATCTAGATGCTATACTCCTATTGATGAGGCCCAGAATTGCATTGGCTTTTTTAGCTGCCGCGTCACACTGTTGGCTCATGTCAAGTTTGTGGTCAACCAAGACTCCTAGATCCTTTTCACATGTACTGCTCTCAAGCCAGGTGTCACCCATCTTGTATTTGTGCCTCTCATTTTTTTTGCCCAAGTGCAATACTTTACATTTCTCCCTGTTAAAATTCATCTTGTTTGTTTTGGCCCAGTTTTCTAATCTGTCAAGGTCGTTTTGAAGTGTGATCCTGTCCTCTGGGGTGTTAGCCACCCCTCCCAGTTTGGTGTCATCTGCAAATTTGATCAGGATGCCCTTGAGTCCATCATCCAAGTCGTTGATAAAGATGTTGAATAAGACCGGGCCCAAGACAGAACCCTGTGGCACCCCACTAGTCACTCTTCTCCAGGATGAAGAGGAACCATTGATGAGCACCCTTTGGGTTCGGTCAGTCAGCCAGTTACAAATCCACTGAGTGGTAGCATAGTCAAGACCGCATTTTACCAGCTTCTTTACAAGAATATCATGGGGCACCTTGTCAAATGCCTTGCTGAAATCAAGGTAGGCTATATCCACTGCGTTCCCTTCATCTACCAGGCTTGTAATTCTGTCAAAAAACGAGATCAGGTTAGTCTGACATGACTTATTTTTCAGAAATCCATGCTGACTATTGGTGATCACAGCATTCCTTTCTAGGTGCTCACAGACTGTTTGCTTAATGATCTGCTCCAGAATCTTCCCTGGTATTGATGTCAGACTGACTGGGCGGTAATTATTTGGGTCCTCTCTTTTCCCCTTTTTGAAAATAGGGACAACATTTGCCCTCCTCCAGTCTGCCGGGACTTCGCCTGTTCTCCAGGAATTCTCAAAGATGACTGCCAGTGGTTCTGAGATCACATCTGCCAGTTCTTTTAATACTCTTGGATGCAGTTCATCTGGCCCTGGAGACTTGAATACATCTAAACTAGCCAAGTATTCTTGTACTATCTCCTTAGTTATTCTGGGCTGTGTTTCCTTTGCTGAATCATTTGCTCCAAATTCTTCAGGTCGGGCATTGTTTTCTTTATCGGAGAAGACTGAGGCAAAGAAGGCATTGAGGAGTTCAGCCCTTTCTGTGTCCCCTGTTTGCATTTCACCATCTTCTCCTCTGAGTGACCCCACTGTTTCTTTGTTCTTCCTTTTGCTACGAACATACCCATAAAAGCCTTTTTTGTTGCTTTTAACCTCTCTAGCCAGCCTGAGTTCATTCTGTGCTTTAGCTTTTCTGACTTTGTGTCTACACGTGCTGGCTATTTGTTTGACTTCCTCTTTGGTGGTTTCCCCCCTTTTCCATTTTTTGTACACATCCTTTTTTAATCTTAACTCAGTTAAAAGTTCTTTAGATAGCTACCCTGGCTTCTTTAGGCACCTTCCATGTTTCCGTCTCATTGGTATTGCCTGACGTTGTGCTTTTACTATCTCCCTCTTAACAAACTTCCAGCCATCATGAACTCCCTTTCCTTTTAGTATTACTGTCCATGGGATCTCACCCAGCACTTCCCTAAGTTTTATGAAGTCGGCTTTCTTAAAGTCAAGAAATTGAGTCCTAGTATGCTTGGCTGCTCCTTTCCGCTGTATAGTAAACTTCAGAAGAGCATGATCACTCGCGCCTAATGATCCTTCCACTTCTACCCCACTAACCAGCTCATCAACATTGGTTAGGACCAGATCTAAAATGGCTGTTCCTCTTGTTGCTTCTCCCACTTTCTGGACAATGAAGTTGTCTGCAAGGCCAGTGAGGAATCTGTTTGACCTTATGCTCTTGGCTGAGTTTGACATCCAACAAATATCCGGGTAATTGAAGTCCCCCATTACTACTATCTCCCTTCCTTTTGCATGCTTGACCATCTGTTCCAGGAAGGCATCATCTATGTCCTCCGTTTGGCTTGGGGATCTATAGTAAACTCCCACAATGAGGTCTCTGTTATTCTTCTCTCCCTTAATTTTGACCCAAATGCTCTCACTTTGGCTTTGAGGTTCTAAATCTTGCATCTCTTCACAGGTATACACATCCCTGACATATAACGCCACTCCTCCTCCTTTCTTGTCTGGTCTGTTTCTCCGAAATAGATTGTATCCCCCCATTATTGCATTCCAATCGTGGGACTTATCCCACCAGGTTTCAGTGATGCCTATTATGTCATATTTAGTTTGCTGTACCAAGAGCTCAAGCTCATCTTGTTTATTTCCCATGCTTTGCGCATTAGTGTACAGACATTGAAGTCCATTAATCATTCCCCCATGTCTCTTATTTAAGGATTTTTTCCTCCCACCACTAGGTCTGCGTGCCGTTTGCTCCATTTGGTCTATGACATTTGGATGATCATCTTCATCAATTGATAGACTCCTACCTTCAGGAGCACTGTCTCCCTCCCCCACATTAGTCAGTTTAAAGCCCTCCTGATGAGGTTTCTGAGATTTTTGGCAAAAACATTTCTCCCAACCGTTGTGAGGTGCAGCCCATCGCTTGCCAGAAGTCCATCTTCAAGAAACTGCAGTCCGTGATCTAAGAATCCAAACCGTTCCTGTTTACACCATTTGCGAAGCCAGCTGTTCACTTCCACTATTTTTCCCTCTCTCCCTGGGCCACGTCGTTCAACTGGGAGGACAGATGAGATGACAATTTGTGCATTTAATTGCTTCAATTTCCTGCCCAGAGCCTCGTAGTCTCTTTTGATCTTCTGGAAGCTATTGCTTGCAGTGTCATTGGTTCCCACATGAACCAAGAGGAAGGGGTGTTTGTCAGTGGGTTTTATGATTCCTTGCAGTCGTTCAGTTACATCTTGGATCTTAGCCCCGGGGAGACAGCACACTTCCCGAGACATCTTGTCAGGCCCACAGATCACTGCTTCTGTTCCCCTCAGTAGGGAATCCCCTATCACCACTACACGCCTCCTCTTAGGTTTGGTCGGGGTTCTTCCATGAGCTGTCCATTCCAAGGTCGCCTGCACATTCCCTGAGGACTGACTTTGCTACTCGTCTTCATATACCTGATCGACTGAAATGAGGGAGAGATCCTCAAATGGAGTCTGCTCTTCGTCTTCCATGCTAGGGGAGAGGACCTCAAAGTGATTGTGTATTTCTAAACAATCAGAACGAACCCTGGGCCTCCTACTTCTTTGAGTCACATTTCTCCATATATCTGGCTCCTGTGTTGATGAACTAGCCTCCTTCTCAGGGGAGTCCCCTGTCTCCTCCTTGGTGGAGACGGTGTGCTCTGTTGCTTCCAAGAAGAGCTCCAGATCTCTAATTCTTTGGAGCGTAGCTACACGTTCCTCCTGTCACCACATTGTTAACTATCAATTTAGCCTTTTGTTCTGAATAGATTGCCTCTATACCATTTTCAAACCCCCGTCCCACTCCCATCCCTTAAAGATTTTTCTTCATAAACTTCCATGAAATATTATCAAAGGCCTTC
The DNA here is from genome assembly GCF_964188305.1 of Podarcis bocagei. Taxonomy (NCBI): domain Eukaryota; kingdom Metazoa; phylum Chordata; class Lepidosauria; order Squamata; family Lacertidae; genus Podarcis; species Podarcis bocagei. The sequence continues at coordinate 2,044,895 of NC_138142.1, read as the reverse complement.
TCCACATCTATAAAAATCAACACTGCTTTTGTATTAATGTTCGTTTGCAAAAGTTCCAAAATGTCAATGATGTTCCTAGTATTGTCAGATAAATGTCTACCTGGTAGAAAGCCTGCCTGGTCTTTATGAATTACTTCCTTTAACACTTTTTTGAATCTACTTGCCAGAATGTCTGCAAAAATTTTATAATCCACATTTAGGAGAGAGATGGGACGGTAGTTTTTAAGTTGTGTCTTTTCAGTTTCCAATTTAGGTATCGATGTGATGAAAGCTTCTTTCCACGATTCTGGTGCCTTCTTCCCCTCCATAATCTCGTTGCAAACCTCCATTAATGGTTGTGTCAGGTAATCTTTCAATATCTTATAGTACTTGGAGGTAAGCTCATCTGGTCCTGGAGACTTGCCCAATTGCATATTCTGGATGGCACCTTCAATTTCTTGTTGTGTTATTTTATAATTCAAAATTGTCCTATTTTCTTGAGACAGTTTTGGTAATCCATTTCTTCTTAAAAATTGGTCTATCTCGGTCTCTTTTTGTGGCCCTTGCATATAAAGTTGTTTGAAGTATCTCTGGAAGCACTTTCTAATTTCCTCAGGGTTCTGAATGTTTCTCCCTTCAATCTCTAGGTTTGTAACCGTGTTCAATTTTTGTCTCTTTTTCAACTGCCATGCTAGCAGTTTCCCGCATTTGTTTGCTGATTCAAATGTCCTTTGTTTCATTAACTTAATTTTCCATTCAACTTCCTGATTTATCAGTTTAGCATATTGTGCTTGATAAAGTTTAATTTCTCTCAGAATCTCCTGTGACTTTGGTTTCAATCTTAGCTTTTTCTCGCCTTCCTTTATTTTCTCCAAAATCTTGTCCTTTTTCTCATTCTGTGCTCTTTTCTTCATCGTATTCTGTTGTATCAGAAAACCCCTCATAACAGCTTTACTTGCATCCCAGATTACTCTTTTTTCCACTGTGGTGTTCAAATTTATTTAAAAATAGTCTCTTAAAGTCTTTTGGGCCTTCTTAATAATCTCCTGGTCTCTTAACAAGGTGTCATTCATCTTCCATCTGAAGGAGCCGGTTGGAATTAGTCTCATTTCCATTTTCATTGCGTTATGGTCGGAGCAGGTTTTTGGGCAGATTTCCACTTTTCTAGTCTTAGGTGCCAGTCCTCTAGTTATCCATATTTGGTCGATTCTTGTCCATGTCAGTTGGGCCTCAGAAAAGAATGTTCCTTCTCTTCCTAGGGGGTTCTTTGTCCTCCAAATATCAATCAAGTCTATATTGTCAGTTAGTTCAAAAAAAGTTTTAGGTAGTCTGATGTCTTTTGTCAAACTTTGGTTTTGTGACTTATCCATGTTTGTAGAGACCACCCCATTCATATCTCCCATCATAATGATGTTGCTATAGTCCAGATAGTCCAGCATTGTCTCATGCAGTTTCTTATAAAATTCTGATTTCCCCTCATTCGGTGCATAAATTCCCAATATCAAAAACTTTTCGCCTTGAGTTTGTATCTCAATTGCTAAAATTCTTCCTTGCTCATCTTTAAATAGAAGTTTTGGTGATAGGCTCTCTTTTGCATATATCACCACTCCTCTTTTCTTAACTCGATCCGATGAAATAAATTCTTGGCCTAATCTCTTGTTAATTAACACTTTTCTGTGGAGCCTAATCACATGCGTTTCCTGCAAGCAGATAATGTCCAATTGTTCTTTCTTTAATAAATGAAATATTCTTCTCCTTTTTTCCAGGGAATTACAGCCATTAATGTTCCAGCTGAGAAGCTGCAGAGACATCCTGGGCAAATCTGTTATTCGTTTGGTGGTGGCGTCTCTTTCTTCTGGTCTTCAGGTCCCAAAGGTGTGGGTATAGGCAAAGGCCCAGGCCCTGGAATTCCTGTGATCCCTTTTTGAAGGTCTTCTCCGTAGTTGTTCAGAAACTTTTCTTTGTCCTCAGCTGTTTTAATTTTCACTTTCTTCCCTCTAAATGTAAAAGATAGTCCTTGGGGAAATTCCCACCTAAAAGGAACCGAGTTGCTCCTCAGCAGTTTTGCGAGCTCTGTGTATGTGGATCTGAGATCCAAAAGTTGTTTTGGGATATCTTTGTAAATTTCTGCTCTCCTACCTTGGATTACAAGTGACTTTTCGTAGTGTAAGCTTAATATTTTGTCTCTTTCTTCCTTAGATCTCAAAGTAATCAAACAGTCTCTGGATTTGTCTTTCCTTACTACTCTTCCAAGTCTAAAAGCAGTCATGATTTTAAACTTGTCTTCTTCCAAGGGCCAGAACTTAGAAAATTCTTTTGTTAAGAAATCAATTAAATCCCCTTGTTCAAGTTCTGGAATTAACCTCAGTCTTAGGTTATTTTCCCTACTGTGTAATTCTATCATAGACAGGTAGGCCTGCTCTTCACCAATCTGCTTATGCAATGGTTTTACCTCCTCCTTTACTGCTTCAGCTTTTTGATTAGCTTCCACAGCCAATTTACGATTTTCTGTGGTGACTTCAAAGAGGTTCCCAATTGATTGTGCATGCAGAGCAACTTGTTCAGTTAGTTTATTTACGCTGGCTGTAGTTTGGTCGAGCTTAGCCGATTGCTCATCCGCTTTTTTATCCAAACTTTCCAGTTTCTCAAGAATTTTATCTAGTACTGAGCCAGATCCTCCTGCTGCCATACCTTTTAGCAAAGTCTGCTCAGTTTCTTCCTCTTGTGTCACCAGAATAGTAGGTACAGATGATCTGCGCAGCTGTGAAGTTAAAGTTGTTTGAGTTAATTGTTTAGCTTTAGCTTTAGCTGATCTTGTTTTCCCAGTGCCACTCATTCCACTCCTGTCTACGTGCCAAGGTCAAACTGTGTACAGTCCCATGGGAATCCACAAGTCCAGAAAGTAAACAACAAGATAGGAAGAAAGAGAGAAAAGCAAGTCCCAAACGGTTATAAATCCCAAATCCTCTAGGGGGAGTTTAGACGTGTCTTGAGGGAAACAATAGATTTATTACTCCTAAAAAAGGTTATTTCCAAAACTTCAAATTTTTTCACAATGTCCAAACAGCCATAAATTTCCAAAAGACCTTCAACTCTCTTGTAGTTAGCAGAGTTAATTCTTAGTATGGAACAATGTTTCTAAAAAGTGCCAGAAATAGTGTTTCAATGTAGCCAATCCAATAGTGCTCGAATGTAGCAATTCAAAGTAACAGAAACAAAGTCCACAATCTGACAGTTCTATTTAATCCGGCAGTCCGGGAACCTAGGTTTCTTAGTAAATTTGTAAATCCACAGGGAGAGGTAAAAGCAAGTCCAGAACCAAAAGAATTAAGTCCCTTAGTCTCTCTAAAACCAGCTCAGACAATGCATGAAATCGAAACTTTTTAGCGCCACTTCAAAGGCTTCAGGCAAATCAAAGTCTTTTGCTTTTGAACTTTAAGCAGACGGGAGACGGACTTCCTGGTTGCGTCTCCCGCTTCAGCCAAATTTAATCTAATTTAGTCTCAAATTCCTTCAGTCCCTCTTACTCATGGGTTTGTACTTTTCAAATCCGATGTTCCAGGAAAAAAGGTCAGCGCTCACCAACAGCAGCTATGCGGCTTCACTCCCCAGAAAGAGCGATCGACTCACAGCACCGCGCCAGCCCTTCCACGTTCCGGAGCCCCTTACGAGGTTCCTTCTTCGTTTTGGGGGGCGCTTCTGGTGCCCGCCGAGTCCCACGGCCACAGACTCACTCTGCCTGTGGTTTTCCGGTGTGGGTCTCCGCTTCGCCGTAGCGGACGACCCGTTTCTGCGGAGCTTCCCCTTCACAGCGCGAAGGAGACCGCCATTGCCGTTTGCGCCGCCTCCGGAAGTCTATATCTTCTCCGGGGAATTCAGTCCGTGAATGTTCCAGCTTAATAGTTGCAGAGACATGATGTATTTAAATTTACTCTCCTCCAACTGCTCCCAATAAATCCTCTTGTCCTGACGGTGGTATCACTTTCTGTGTCTTGTCCAATCCCAAAGGTGGTAATGCTTTGCCTGATATACCTGGTCATAAGGCTCCTGGCTCTCCTTCCACTCCTTTTTGCAGGTCTTCTTCGTGACCTCTCAGAAGATGATTCTATTGCCTTTCAGCAGGGTCACCAGATCTCCATAGTTGGACCTAAGGTCCAGAAGTTGTTTCGGAATGTCCTTGAATATTTCCACTTTTGACTCGTGTATTATCAAAGTATTCTGGTAATGCAGACTTAATATTTTATCTCTCTCCTCTTTTGATCGAAGGGTGATCAAACAGTCTCTCACCCTGTTCTTTCTCCCTCCTCTTCCAAGTCTGAAAGCATTTACTATTTTAAAGTCTTGCTTATCACCCAATTTCCAAAAGTCTGCAAATTCCTGTGTCAGAAAGTCACTTAAGCTATCTTTCTCAAGTTCAGGTACCGCCCTGACCCTCAAATTGGTCTGTTTCTCCTTCAATTCAATCATAGACAGAAGTGCCTGGTGGGCCCCAAGCTGTAACTGGTGGTCCCCAAGCTCTTTACTTATCGGTGTTATCTTTTCTTCTACAGCAACTGCTTTTTCTTTTGCTTCCTGGGCCGTCTTTTGATTTGATGCTGACTCTTGCAGCAGTTTTTCAATTGATTCTGTATTTGAATTCACCTTCTGGCTCAAATTGTTAATACTTATAGTATTTTGGTCAATTTTGTTTGTTGCTTCAGTAACCTGTTTACTTAATTTATCCAAGGTTTCATAAATCTTACTTAAAACTGAGGTAAATCCTTCTTCTGTCATCCCTTTTGACCCAGCTTGCACTGGGTCTTCCCCTTGTAGTACAGGAGGGCCAGATGCGGATGCTCTGCGTTGCTGCAATATTGTACTAGTCTGTTGGTATCTAACCTTGCCTGATCTTGTTGTCTTTCCCCCTGATTTTGTTGGCTTTTCATCCATAGCACTTTATCTGGAAGTCAAGGTCACTCCCACAGTCAAACTTGTTTTGCTATGGAACTTTCCCAGGCTAGTACTAAATGGAAAATTCCCCAGCCAGTTGTAACAGTTTCAATAAGCCTCTAGGGGGACACAGTAACAGTCAATAATAATGCAACAGGATGTCTTCCAAACTTTCAGAAGCCCCCTTCAGCAGAACAAATAACAGTCTTAACAGTTTCAAAATGTCTCACTTGCAGGGTTAACTGTCAGCAGGTTACATTGTGCATAAAGAGTGCGGTTCTCAATACAACAGATCTATTTAGTCTTAGCAGTCCGTTCCCAGGAATTGAGAGGTGGTCTTATATCTCTTCCTTTCTCTTCTCAATTTTTAAATTGACAAAAAAAAATACTGTCCCTTCCTCCCTCCCTCTCTTTCGGTTCAGGGAGGGAGTTCCTCTAATTTGACATTTAGAATTTAAGTCTTTTTAACACTCCTCGCCCGGTATTTGGCTTGGACGGTCTTTGCTTTGATCTTTATACAAACCGGAAGGTGGACTTCCTCTTTACACCTTCCCGCTTCAGTGCCAAATTTTACTTTGATTCCCCTTAAGCTTTCAGTCTTAATGCTTGACCTACTCACGGGTTGTTGTTTGACAGCCGAATTGTCAGAGGAAAAAAGGTCAGCGCTCTCCAGCAACAGCTCCACGGAAGTAGCGATCGACTCTCAGCACCGCGCCACCCCCCTTCCGCTCCGGAACCCCTCGTGGGGTTCCCTTGCAAGTTGGGGAGGCGCTTTTGGTGCCCGCTGAGTCCCACGGCCACAGGCTTCTCCCGCCTGTGGTTTTCGACAGGGTCCCCACTTCGCCATAGTGGTAAGACCCGGTTTCCGCGGAGCTTCTCCCTCCGAGTTAGAAGGAGACCGCCATTGCCGTTGGCGCCGCCTCCGGAAGTGGGGAAAAAAGAGACATTATTCATGTATGCTACTACAGCGGTAAGAATTTTAATAGCTCAAAATTGGAAGACAGGAGAAGTACCATCAAAAGCACAATGGCTAGAAAAGTTAGCAAAGTTAACAGACAAACTGCGTGAAAAGGACAATAGTGACTTTGAAAAAGAACGGGAACTCTTTACAATATATGTGCAGAAATAACAGAAAGAAAAGGTCTCGTTGGCGGCAGTGGCGTAGCGTGGATTGTCAGCACCCGGGGCAAGGCAAGTAATTTGCGCCCCCTAACCGCACGCCTGGCACCCCCTAACCGCACCGCATGCCTGGCACCCCCCCTCCACAGTGGGCGGCGACCCAGAGGCTCGGATCGGATTCGCACAGCCAGCACTGCAGTGAGAGAGAGTGAGTGAGCCAGGTAGGGGCAGAGGGCTGCGAGTGTGAGCGCCCCCCCCCCAGATGTTGCGGTCGGTGCGGCCGGGCCCCCCTGCACCCCCACGCTATGCCACTGGTTGGCAGGATTTAAATAAACACTTTATTTACAGGGAACAAGAAGTATAACAATGTGATAACATAACATTGTATATAAACAGCAGAATGTATCATCTGATGTAATAAACCAGAAATGGTAGTTAAGGGAAGTCAACGGAGGTCAGGGGGATTGGAAAATGTGTGTTGACGCCTGCTTCTTGGGAGAAAAGCAATGACAAACCTAGGCAGCATCTTAAAAAACATTACTACTATCGTAACTCTTGCACTTCCCTCAGATGTGGCTCTACATCAAGTGACATCAAACAGTCAAGTCCCTGCCCTGAGGAGGCTGCAATCAAAAAGTGGTGGAAGGCATGCAAGAGGGGAGGTGGAGAAGGAAGGAGGTGGGGGTGGCGTGGAGAAGCCGAAGGAGGTGGGCTGCTCATTAGGGTTTAGAAGCTTCCCCCCGACTCTTCAGCCTACCCAACCTACAAAACTCTGGACCCAAGCCACATGCAGAGGTGTAGCGTGGGGTAGGCCAGGGTGCCAGGGCCCTGGGCGCACATTGTCGGGGGCACAATCAGGTGCCCCCATGACAGGCATAGAGCTCTGGTAGCTCAGGTGTGGCAGCAGGTGCGTTGGTCTAGCGGGCAGGTGGATGGAGCGTCCTGAAGGAGCGTCTCCACCTCCATCCTTCTGCCCAGACACTGAGGTCCAGTTCCGAGGGCCTTCTGGTGGTTCCCTCACTGCAAGATGTGAGGTTACAGGGAACCAGGCAGAGAGCCTTTTCGGTGGTGGTGCCCACTCTGTGGAACGCCCTCCCATCTGATGTTAAGGAAATAAACAACTATCTGACTTTTAGAAGACATCTGAAGGCAGTCCTGTTTAGGGAAGTTTTTAATGTTTGATGTTTTATTCTGTTTTTAATATTCTGTTGGGAGCTGCCCAGAGTGGCTGGGGAAACCCAGCCAGATGGGCGGGGTATAAATAAATAAATATGGAGGCAGTGGGCAAGGAGCCTGTTGGAGACAGGCTCCGTTCACCCTCCACATGCCCCCACCCCAGCTACCCAGGCCCCTGGGGGTGCAACATTTGTCCCACCCCCGGCGTCAGCAACCCATGCTATGCCACTGGCCACACTCCTCCTCGCTGGCTCTGCTGTGTCGCCTCCTTGACTTTGCTGTCATGCTGGAAGGTGTCTTTGCACAGTGGCAAGGCCTCCTGCTGGCCTGTGGGGGGGGGGAGCCTCCAGTGTTTTGCAGAGCTAGAGTGTAAGTGGCAGTACAAATTGAAGCGTCACCTGTGTGGCTCTGCCTACCTTTGCCTCTGGCCCCGCCCAGTCTTCTGCCTCCAGGTAGCCCTAAACAGGGCAGGAGGGGGGCACTCTCGCTCTCCTCCTGCTGTTTCCCGCCCAGAAACAGATGTTTCAAAGGTAAACTGCCTCTGGAGATGGACCCCCCCCACTGCAGCTCTTTTCCCTGATGAAACTGTCATCTCCTTTTCAGACTTGTCCAAAAACCCAACTACACCTTAGAACATGAAGCCATGTCTGGTTGGTTGGATATTCTTCAGAATTACAACCAAGTGAGGGAGAACGAGAGTTTAAGTCCTTCCCTCCCTCCCTCCCCCCTCCCCCTCCCCACACCTTGTTGTAGCAGAGAACATTTTTTTTAAAAAAAGAAAGGAAATCTGTTAGCAACTAGACTTTTAGCAGGGTGGTAATTGCCTGTGTGAGAGCAGGTAGCAAGAGGGCTTATTGGCAGGTGTGTGCTCGGATCCTGGACTCAGCTGCTCCATCCAGTCTCTACTTGGCTGAGGAAGTCCGGCGTGAGAGCATCCCCTGCAGATGGGAGCCAACCCTCCACTTGAAGACATCCAGGGAAGGGGGGAGGGAGGGAAGGAGAGAGGACAACCATATGTCAGGAGTGCTCTGATGGTGTTTCCTGCTTGGCAGGGGGTTGGACTCGATGGCCCTTCTGGTCTCTTCCAACTCTATGATTCTATGATTCTATGACACCCCCACCCCCCCTAGGTAGCTGGTTCCATTGTCAAAAGGCTCGTCTAATGAAGACTAAAACATGCATCTCAAGGGAGCTGCCAAGGTCAAGAGACGACCTTGACAATTTTTGTTGACAACAATTTTTGTACATTTCAGCTATGCCTGCACAGGGAGGAGTGGAGGAAGAGAGAGACATCTAATTAACAAAGCTACGCAGCACAGTTCAGTACAAACTTTGGGCAACTCGGTCCTGCTCACACATTGATGCTTTTGTGGAAACAAAATTATCCCACTGATTTTGCACTGCCTGAGTAGTGTCTGGGAAGAGGCAAAAGGTTGGCAGATCCTGGGGAGCTGCACAAATTTTTAAAATAAAATAAAAACCCTGTGCTTCCCTCAAATATCTGTTTAATTACTGAAACAACTGTTTGAACATTTTTATATATTAATTTAGCAAAATGATAATTGTGTGATTACAAATGCACTTTGACCAGGAGCCAGAGAGTTTTCATTTACTAAAATGAAAACTTTGATTTTAAAGGGGATGGAAATAGAACTGATTTAATTCCATCCCACTGGGAGCTGTGTTAAGTTTTAGCCCCCCTTCATTTGTCAAAAAAGGGAAGACCATTGTGCTGAGTTTTTCTGCTACAAAACACCCCAAATGCTGAAACTGACGGCTGTTTGAACTTGCTGGACTCAGAAGCGGCAGCAGCAGCAATTGTTGGGGGCACAGATCCCTCTGCCACCTTTGCATCTGAAAGCTTTACTCTACCTAGCTATATCACCTGGTCTATGATGATTGATCCTCCAGCTCTGTGACCCCAAATTGCATGAGGCAAAGGTCTCCTGCTCTTTAAATGGAACCATCCATCCTAGAGTGACATCTACTTATTCATTTCTGAATTATTATTTTGACCACCCGATGAATAGCTGCCTGCTTTTTTTTCTCTGGGCAGTTTACAAATCTAAATTAATAAAAGGCAAAGGAAAACAATCAAAGAATAAGCATAAGAACAGGAACAGCCCTGCAGAAGCCAAGCACAAAACCACCATGAAGCCATCCTGGAATCGGAACCAATTAAAGCAGCACTGAGGGGGGTAACAACAAGTTCAAGGAATCTAAATGCTCTAAAGCCACAGGTATTAAAAGGCCTGGGAGAACATTCTTGGGGCGGAGAGAGAGAGCTACTAGGTGTCAGCAACTAGGCGTCATGAGAACCATCCGGACCCACCATTTTCAAGAGCAGTCTACCTCAATGTAGCAGGTGCTAAAGACAAAGAATGGATGAGGGCAGCCTTGCTGTTGGGCTTCCTGGAAGCATCTGTTGGTCATAGTTTCCTGCTGAGCAAGGACAAGCAGAGCTCGTGGAGTGGGAGGCCAGCCAACCAGAAGAACCTTTGAGGTGTACTGGTGGAGGCAGAGTCAGTATCCAAAGGCAGGACCAGTCCTAGGGTCAGGCAAATAGCAATCCACATGGTCAAGACAGTCCAGAGGTCAGAGAATCCAATGGTCATGGCAGTGGCGTAGCGTGGGGGGTGCAGGGGGGCCAGCCGCACTGGGCGCAACATCTGGGGGGGGGCGCGCTCGCACTCGAAGCTCTCTGCCCCTACCTGGCTCACTCTCTCTCACTGCAGTGCTGGCTGTGCAAATCCGATCCGAGCCGCCGGGTCGCCGCCCACTGTGGAGGGGGGGGGTGCCAGGTGTGTGGTGCGGAGAGAGAGCGAGGGACTATCTGGGGGAGGGACAGTGCAGCGGCCGCCCAGCGCAGCGTTGAGTGCGGGAGAGAACCACACCAGACCAGACCAGGCAGCAGCAAGAAGAAACTGGCAGCGGCGGCAGGTTAGGGGTCGCAAATTACTTGCCTTGCCCCGGGTGCTGACAACCCACGCTACGCCACTGGGTCATGGGTCACGACGAGCAGGAAGCTGTAAGGTTGGGCCAGGAACTACCAGCATTGTTTTCAGCATCTGACTGCTGCTGGAAGCTCTGCTTAAAAAGGCTGAAGTCAGTTGGTTCTGATCCGTGCCTTCTCCTCTGTGTCCTTGAAGGCTAATCACTGCAGGTGGAGTCACTCTTCCTTCTCCCCCTTTCAGGCTGCTGTTCAGCAGGCAAAGTTGACTCCTAGCCCATGACACTGGCTGGCTGCAGTTGGAAACAGGATGCAGGTCTGGATAGACCCACCTTCGCCCAACCCACAGGGCTTCTCAAAAACAAGCTGTTCATGGGTAGGGATTTGCCTTTTTCTTTGTGCTTCCTTGTATGTCTACAAGTTCTAGAGTTGTGAGGAAAAGAATGAAGCTGAATTTTGGAAGGTTCAGGACAGACAAAAGAAAGGACTTCTTCATGCAGCTCATAGTTAAGCCATGGCACTCACTCCCACAGGAAGCGGAGATGGCCACCTGCCCAGATGGCTTTAGAAGAGGCAAATTCATGGAGGAGGCTCTTGAGGGCTACTGCCAGGAGTGCTTTGCTCTGCTTCCGCAGCTGGAGGCAGCTATATTTCTGAATGCCAGTTACTGGGAACCGCAGGAGGGCAGTGCTCTTGAACCCGGGTCCTGCTTTGGGCTGGGAGAAGAGGGGAAGAGGAGCGGGGCTCTCCTTATGCCAGGTACATCATTCTGCAGACCTCAGCTAACTGCATTTGGGCCACCCTTTGCATGCCTTCTGGGAGTGGATCATGCTTAAAGCCCTTGGCAGGGGAGATGGGGAGGTGAGAAATACAGACCAAAGGAAAATTGCTCATTAACAGTCGTTCACAGAAATGTCACTGAGTGTAAACAGCACCGTAACCTTTGCCTCTCCTCAGCTCCTTGGGGAACAGGCAGCAAATGCAATAACCAACCTCCTCCTCTTCTCTGCCACCCCCACCCGGGGTGAGTTCTTTAAATAAATGCTTATTGGATCATCCTAGCCAAGCACTGCCTTACCTGGGCCTGAACGATGAGCATCCTGGGCCTTTTCTAGGCCTCTGATGGAAGCTTCATGGTAGCAACGCACACCCTGGGCCCTCTCAGCCCCCAGGGCTTTTCTGATCCTCTGCTGGCTGGCAGGATCCTACCTTAGGGCAGAGACACAAACGGTTCTGGAAGCCTCTTGGCACTGCAGCTGGTCCATGAGGGGTGTGCGTATAAATGCAACCTTGGAATAGACAGGTGTGAGATACACTGGCAGCACATAGCTCATATGCTCTGACTCTGAAGATGAAGAAATGCAGACAGAGCAGTCTCTGGCATCTGATTCTGACCAACCCATTTGCAGATGACACCAAACTGGGAGGGGTGGCTAACACCCCAGAGGACAGGATCACACTTCAAAACGACCTTGACAGATTAGAGAACTGGGCAAAAACAAACAAAATGAATTTTAACAGGGAGAAATGTAAAGTATTGCACTTGGGCAAAAAAAATGAGAGGCACAAATACAAGATGGGTGACACCTGGCTTGAGAGCAGTACATGTGAAAAGGATCTAGGAGTCTTGGTTGACCACAAACTTGACATGAGCCAACAGTGTGACGCGGCAGCTAAAAAAGCCAATGCAATTCTGGGCTGCATCAATAGGAGTATAGCATCTAGATCAAGGGAAGTAATAGTGCCACTGTATTCTGCTCTGGTCAGACCACACCTGGAGTACTGTGTCCAGTTCTGGGCACCACAATTCAAGGACGACACTGACAAACTGGAACGTGTCCAGAGGAGGGCAACCAAAATGGTCAAAGGCCTGGAAACGATGCCTTATGAGGAACGGCTAAGGGAGCTGGGCATGTTTAGCCTGGAGAAGAGGAGGTTAAGGGGTGATATGATAGCCATGTTCAAATATATAAAAGGATGTCACATAGAGGAGGGAGAAAGGTTGTTTTCTGCTGCTCCAGAGAAGCGGACACGGAGCAATGGATCCAAACTACAAGAAAGAAGATTCCACCTAAACATTAGGAAGAACTTCCTGACAGTAAGAGCTGTTCGACAGTGGAATTTGCTGCCAAGGAGTGTGGTGGAGTCTCCTACTTTGGAGGTCTTTAAGCAGAGGCTTGACAACCATATGTCAGGAGTGCTCTGATGGTGTTTCCTGCTTGGCAGGGGGTTGGACTTGATGGCCCTTGTGGTCTCTTCCAACTCTATGATTCTATGATTCTATGATTCTATGATTCAACCCCTAACATCACCCCCCTCTCCAGAACTCTCCTCCTCTTCCTTGTCTTCCCTCCACCCTCTTGGTTTAGGTTTGTTGGGATGGCTACTGTGAAATTCCCTTTGTAATTCTGGGGTATGAACGTGCTCTGCATATTCCCATGACCTATCTTCAGGCCCATACCCCTTCCATGCTATGAGATATGGCAGCTTCTTCTGCCTCCATCGTAAATTCAGCATCTGCTCCACTTCGAACACCTCCTTTCCCTCTACAACTACAGGAGGAGGGGGTGCTTCCCTAGGAGTCTGGTAGAGGTGTGCAGGGATCACTGGGGATAACACAGCTCTATGGAATACAGGGTCTATTTTAACAGAGGCTGGTAACTTAAGTCTGAACGTTACGGGATTCATCTGCTCTATTACTTCAAATGGCCCCACCCTCTGTGGATCCAATTTTCTGCATCTACTTTTCTGGGGCAAATCTTGTGTATACAGCCACACCTGGTCCCCCACTTTTATCTCACTACCTGGTTGTCTGTGGGCATCTGCCACCCTTTTGTATGCCTCTTTGGCCAAGTCCAACCATTCTTTCAGCAAACTCTGAATAGTGGCCATTTCTTCAACGAACTCTTCCGCTGCTGGTACTGACAGGTTGTCTGCCTGTGAAGGAAAGGTACGTGGGTGTCGCCCATGACTGGCAAAGAAGGGGGTCTGCTGCGTAGATGCATGAAGGGCATTATTATACACGAACTCCACCAGTGACAACTTTGACACCCAATCATCTTGCTGATAGTTCACATAACACCTACGGTACTGCTGCAATGTGGCACTGGTCCTCTCTGATTTACTGTTCGTCTCTGGGTGCCTAGCTGAAGAGAGACACACTTCTACTTTGAGCAGCTGCATGAGTTTCTTCCAGAACTGCCAGGTGAATTGGGTCTCCATATCCGACATTACCCTAAGGGGGAGTCCGTGCCACTTAAAGACATGGTCTACAAAGAGCTGAGCCATCTCGTGCACCATTGGTAGACTCCTACAAGGTATGAAGTGCACCATCTTCGTGAACAGGTCTACTACTACCGAGATCACTGTTTGTCACTGTGACTCTGGTAGATTGGTAATAAAGTCCAGGGCTATGTCTTCACAAGGCCCTTGCGGTGTAGGGAGGGGTTGGAGCAGACCTGCGGGCGCTTCCCTGGGTCTCTTCACCCACTGGCAAGTCTCACAGGCTCGCACAAACTCCTTGACTTCTCTCATTCTTGGCTATCAGAACTACCTAGTCATTGGTATAGCATCTTATGTTTCCCGAAGTGCCCTGCTGTAGGGTTGTTACAGCACTGACGTAGGACTTTAGGTCTCAACTCTTCCTCTAGAACGTAGAGTTTATACAATCCTTTATACAATATCCTTTATACAATAAATAGTCCATCCTTTCCCTCAAACCCCCCCCGCTCCGCCTGCATTCCTTTGCAGTGTCTCTCACTTCCCCTTTGCAAAAGCATCCTCCCGTGTTTTCCTTCAGAACATGGAAGCTTTGGTGACTGAACCAGCTGCTAGCTGTAGTTGCTCTGGCTTTAGGATGTGCTGGTACACTGGAACTGGCTCCTCCTGGTACACCGGCTTCCTTGAGGGAGCGTCTGCCCGTTGTTTCTGATTACCCGCCACATACTGTACTCAAAAGTCAAACCTGGCAAAAAATTGTGCCCAATGAATCTGCCGTTGATTTAGGTGTTTCGTCGTCTGCCAATACTCCAGATTCCTGTGATTAGTGCACACCTCTACTTGATGTTGCACCCCTTCTAGAAAGTGTCTACAAGTCTCAAAGACATATTTGATAGCCAACAACTCCTTTCCCCATATGGTGTAGTTCTGTTTTGAGGAAGCACCTCTATCACGTGCCATACGTGCTGCTCCAGGCTCTCAGAGTATATCAGCAAATCACTTGATGAGTTTGCTAAGACAGCAACTGCTGTTCTTAGTAGCTCAGAGAAGGTGTGGGAACCATCAAGGTTCAAAGTGGTGCAGGAATTAACCTCTAAAGATGCTGAACCATGGCTTAATGCCATGAAGGCCGAAGTTGATTCCTTGAATAGGAACCAACCCTGGGAGCTGGTGCCAATAGTCCCAGGAATGAGGCTGGTTGGCAGCAAATGGGTCTTCAAGGCCAAGACAGCCCAGACTAGCAAGGTTGTCAGGCACAAAGCCAGATTGGTCACCAGAGGTTTTTCACAGGTACCAGGGCAGGATTACCATGAGACCTACTCACCCACCGTCAAGTATGAGAGCATTAGGCTAATGCTCAAGATTGCTGCAGAGGAGAAGCTTCACGTTTCTTATCACAATGTGAACACAGCATTTTTGTACGGGATTTTGGGGTGGAGCTGTACATGCTTCCACCTGATGGAATGCAGGTACAGAAGGGAATGATCTGTAAACTACGGAAATCCCTATATGGTCTCAAGCAGAGTGCCAGGTGTTGGAACACAAAACTCACTGAGACATTGCTTTCTCTAGGTTTTCACCAAGGCAAAGCTGATCCATGTGTGTTTGTCAAAGAGGAGGGGCAAAACAAATTGTATTGTTTATGCTTTGTTGATGATCTGCTTCTTTTCTGGAAGGATCAGGCTTTGTACCAAAGCACCCTAGCTCAGCTGAAGGTGCACTTTAACATGAAGGGTCTTAGTGAGGTATCAAACTATCTTTCTCTGCAGGTGGAGAAGGACCAGGCAGGTAATTTTCTGGTACACCAAACACAGAAAATTGCTGATGTATTAACCAGGCTGAATTTGGTTGATGCAAACCCAGCAGACACACAGATGGTGACAGATTACCAGGTAGATAGTACTGCTGAAGCATTTTCTGACACCACACTGTACAGATGCATTCTAGGCAAGCTGAATTTCATTGCTAGATGTTCAAGACCTGGCGTAGCTGTAAGCACTAACCTGGTTAGCAGATATGCCAACAATCCTACTGTTCAGGATTGGAAAGCTTTGAAGTGCATAGCCTGCTATTTGAAGGGGACTTTGCACAACAGACTAAGGTTCACAAGACTGGAGGTCTTGAAGTCTTTGCTAGTTTTGGAAGTGACACCAAGGATGGTACCAGCACTTCTGGAGTATGCTACATGTACAACCACTGTCTGTTTGACTGGCTGTGCAAAAAGCAAATGACAGGAAGCCTAAGTTCCTGTGAAGCAGAACTCAATGCCCTGTCATTTTCACTTATGGATTGTGAATGGTTGATGCAACTGTTTCAGGACATCAAGGTTTCTGTGAAATGTCCTATACAGGTGTATCAAGACAACAGATCCTGTTTGGCTTTGCTGAACTCAGAGAGTTGCAAGCAAAGAACCAAATACTTGCAGTTTAAGTTACATCATGCAAGAGAGTGTATTCAGAAAGGACTCATTCAGGTGTCCTACATGCCAGGAAATGAAAATCCTGCAGATCTGTTGTCTAAGGTTGTTAACAGAGAACTTAAGGTTTATGTACAGAGGTTGCAATTGGGTTGAACCACAGGTAATACAGGTTACATGGAAAGGAGGAGGATGTTAGGATACAGTTCCATTCCACCTTTAGAACAGGCATGTGGAGTTGTTGTATGTCACATGTCTGTTTACTTCCAGCACAGTCTGCTGGGAACTTCCGTTGTATATAGCTTTTGTCTATACTGCTTTTTGTTTGGACACAAAGGGAAGCAGACATGTTTTCTTTTGTCCCGATGCTGAATAAACACTTGTAAATATGCTTACATATGCTTCTGTCCGCCACTTCCGTTGTGAAGAGTTATTCACTCTGCTGATTAGAGCGTGCTCAGTATCTGAAGGTTTCTGAGGCTTGAGTCACTGATTGATGCTGTTTTGAGAACCGGAGTTCGCCCGGCTGCCGGACGGTGGCTGGAGCCAGCTGGAGGCCTTCCAAATGCCCCCGCCTCCCTGGACGCGTCCCAACAAGCTGATCCACTTGGGTCTTTAGCACGGCATTCTGTTGGAACAGTACCTGCATCTGGCTACTTACGGCTCCAGCACTCTCCTGTCCCTCCTTGAGCTCCTGCTGCCTTTCCTTGCTCCGCAGACATCCTTGAATACTTCTCTGGCACTTGATGTGAGGAGTTTCAGAGTGAACAAGTTGTGAGATATGCGGCAGGAGAGTTTCCCCTTCTCTTTGGGAGGTTCTTATAAGAATTAACAAGTCTCTGACAGGTTTATAGTCCGTTTTATTTACAACAACACACAGAGAGCGGCATTGAGCCACCCCCTTTTAGGAGCTCAGTTGTTCATTCTGAATCCCCGCCCCTTCCGCAGCAAGAAGTGCGCCACTATTCAGCTCTCCCAACCCTGTACTTCCATTGAACTGTAATGCTTTCAGACCTCCTAGTAATGAGGGCTGGGAGGAAAGTCCCCGCTGCTCTCAAATGAAGAGTCTCCCAAATGCTCACTCCCTCCTGGTTGCCTAGCTACTAACTCAGAGTTATCTAGCTCTTCCCCCGACTGTGCCATCTCTGAATTGACTACTGGGAAAGTTGAAGGGGGGGGGCAAACTCTCCCCTTCTTCTTCTGTCAGAGGCTGCTCTGTCTATCCCTGCATTCCTTCATCTTTAGAGGCAGAACAGTCTCTGACATCTGAGTCTGACCAGACCCTGACAGCAGGTCTCTGCGGTAAGGATGGAAGGGAGCTGCCAGTTTCTGTCCTTTTGGTTTTCCATTTTTCCAACCACAAATTGTTCCCCACATTTCTGAAACAATTCATGGATTCTTTTTCTTATCCTCATGAAAATTCATTGGCATATCAGTGCAAATTTCTGTTAATAAACACCTTTTTGCATGCAGTTTCGACCAACATGCACATTTTGCCAAGCAGTTTTCCCTAATACAATCTTTTTTTTGTATGTTAATTTAATTAATATATATTTTTATGCACACTTCCCCATGATATATGCATTTTTGTAAACCTTGTTTGGTTGGAGAATTGCATTGTGAAATTCAGATGAGTACAAATTTCAAAGGATGATTCTGTGTTTCAGTCTTCACATGGTTTCAGAAAGTGTGGATATGACAGATTTGCCTTTAAATACAAACTGAATTTCTGCTTCCATTCCTACTGGGTTGTAAGAAATTGTCTTAAACCTGCCTCCCCTTGCAGGAAAGTGGGTAGCTTCCTTCCCTGCGTGAAGCAACAAAGGAAGCCTCAGCAGTGCACAACACTTGTGGGACTCTCCCTGAGGACAAAGCCTCCTGTATTTGTCTTCCACCACCTCAAAGATCTTTGTGGGGAGTGGTTAGGGCAGCTTTAGTCCTCCATCTGTAAAATGAGATTATATGTTTGCAGGGGATTTGCAAAATCTGAGTGAGATCAAGGTGGCAAAGAAGGAGAATTGCTCGAGCCATTGTGGAAGCATTGGTGGACAATTCTTGTGGCTTTGGATGCAGAGAGGCCACCCTCAGCATCTCTTGGCAGGGCTGGGAGGAACCCCGGGGTCAGAAACCGTGGGGAGCTGCAGCAGAGCAGACATTATGCTGCAAGAAGGACCAAGAGCCTGGCTCAGGATGAAGAGGCAGCTTCCTGTCTTCTGGGAGCCTCAGGGAAATGATCCAAGTTCCCTCTCTTGATATGCCACAAACGCTCAGTGCCTTTGTCAATTCTCCTTCTCCTCTTGAACCACTTGTACTACTGGCAAGCTGAGTGGGGTGGGGAGGCAAGGGGCTGCCTTGGAGGGGGGGAGAAGAAGAAGAAGAAGAAGAAATTATTTGTACCCCACCCTCTGTCCTTTCAGCTGGTTTTTTTTTCCTTTTCAAAGCTTTGTATCGCACTTTAAATTATCAATTTCTGACCTTAATATTCTTGTACTCAACTCTGTCTCTTTGGTCTGAAAAGTTTTAAAGTTTATCGTTGCCGGATTTATTTCAGTCCCGCTAATGTCTTCACATTTTTACAATAATTGTTTATAAACCAAATAAATTTACTCCAGTCTCTTTGAAATTTTTGGTCGTCTTAGTTCCAGATTCTACCAGTCAGCTTGGCTAATCCCGCATAGTCCATCATCTTCGTTTGCCACTCCTCAATCGTTGGCAATTCCTGCACTTTCCACTTTTGAGCTAAGAAAGTTCTTGCTGCCGTCGTGACGTACTTAAAAAGTCTTTGGTCAACCTTTGCAATTTCCTCTCCCATCAAACCCAACAAAAATGCTTCTTTTTTTGGGGGAAAGTTACATCTAAAAATCTTTTTCAACTCATTGTAAATCGCTTCCCAAAACGCTTTTACCTTATCACAAGGTCCACCACATGTGAAAAAAATCTCCATCTTTCTCTTTACATTTCCAACACAATTTGTTCCTCATTCTATATACATTTTGGCCAATTTCACCGGTGTCAAATACCACCTATACATCATTTTCATGACATTCTCTTTTAAGGCTGTACACGCAGTAAATTTTAAATTTTCATTCAACTACTTTGACCAAGATTCATACTCAGTATTATACCCAAAGTCTATAGTCCATTTTATCATCACTTCTTTAGTGTCCTCGTCTTTTGTGTACCATTCTAACAACAAATTGTACATCTTTGTCAATAATTTAACTTTGCCCTCCAGCAATTCAATTTGAAATCTAGATTTTTTATTTTCAAAACCAAGATTTCTTTTATCTCCATTAAATATATCATTTACCTGATGGTATTGCAACAAACCTGTAAGTACTTCCCATCTCCCTGACATCAGATGGGAGGACGTTCCACAGGGAGGGCGCCACCACTGAGAAGGCCCTCTGCCTGGTTCCCTGTAGCTTCACTTCATGCAGTGAGGGAACCACCAGAAGGCCCTCGGAGCTGGACCTCAGTGTCCGGGCTGAATGATGGGGGTGGAGACGCTCCTTCAGAATCTCTTCAGCCATTTCCTCTTCCCCCAGGAACTGCATAGGGGTGGTTGTGGGGGGCCATCAGCATATTTAAAATGCCAACAGCTGTCCTCCAATCTCCACCAGCATCCCAGAACTATTTGCAGGACAGAACAAGCAATGAAGAACTTGCAGAAGGAGGGGGTGGGGTAGAGAAACTGGTTTTCTGAAGCCTCCCCTCCAACCACAGAGGCCCACCCTACTGTCTGTGTAGTCTATGTGTGTGCATGCAGAAAGTGTACATAGACTTGTGGAATTTCCATTTCAACATGCCCCTTCAATTTTAACAAGGGGAGGGAATTTCATCCCCTTTTTTGCATGTTACACCCCCCACAATTCAGTCAAAAGTTCCTAAATAGAATTGTCAGCCCAGAATTAGGAAACTCACAACACTGAAATTGGGTTGGGAGGGGTTTATGCGCCTTAAAACAGCCCCTTTTCCAGACTCCTGTTCTGACTGCAGGATGCAAACACATGGGGGGAGGGAGGGGGGTATGATGGGTCATTTATAATTAAGCAAATGATGCGTTTGAGGTAATTAATAGGCAAGGAAAGTGTATATGATTTTGTCAAAGCCGAAATAATTACTGGGAATGATTAATAGAGCTAACTATCCACAACTGTTTTAGTGAAACATGCTACACAACACACACACCCCACCAAATTTCTTTATCTTCATAGGCTAATTTGATTGAAGAACTAATTTGATAGATATCAATTTCCAAACAAATGAGCTTCATCTTTATCAGATGAATGCAATTTGCTCAGAGAGTCCAACCCCATCCCACAAAAAAGTCTTTAGTCCCAGTTGGTGCCTCTTTTCTTCTTTGGGATGTGGAAAACCATATATCAAAACACTTTCAATACATTTTTTAAAATGTTGTTCCAAGCATGCACTGCTCATCCTCTGCCACACAAAAGAGAGATCGATGGGGCTTGGCACTGTCAGCTTGCATGAACCTTGTTGCTCATGTGATCTGACCGAATGTCTCCTTTTTGGTGCCAATTAGTACTGTGTCCGTGCCCCAAATTTTCCCTGCATTTTTTGCTCTTCTTCATCACTGGTAGTGTGAGAAAAGAAACTGCACTGATGATGATGATGATGATGATGATGATGATAATAATAATAATAATAATAATAATAATAATAATAATAATAATAATAATTTATTCCCCGCACATCTGGCTGAGTTTCCCCAGTCACTCTGGGTGGCTCCCAACAGAATATTAAAAACATGATAAAACATCAAACATTCAAAATTTCCCTAAACAAGGCTGCCTTCAGATGTCTTCTAAAAGTCAGGTAGTTGTTTATTTCCTTGACATTTGATGGGAGGGCGTTCCACAGGGCAGGCGCCACTACCGAGAAGGCCCAGAATTCTCAAGGGTGAGTTGCAGGGTTTTACTGTTGTGTTTTATTATTTTTTTATTTTAAAATATATTTCATTAGTCCCCACCCCTCTACAAGAAAACCGAACAGAGTACAGTCAAGTCTGCAGTACAACAAATGCCACTTGTATAGCAATCTAAATCATTGGTTGTCTAAATGAGCCAGGCCAAAAAGAAATCTGAGTGAGGGGAGTAGAAAGTCAAGGCCGAGATCCGGTACCCAGTGGGTCCAAAAGTGGCTGGCCATGCCCCCTGGTGGGCAATGTAGTGTGAATGACGACCAGACTTTGAAAAGCAGGCATCGCTGGGACTTCCGGGGTGGCACCATCGGCAATGGCGGACTCCCTCTGAACTGGAGTTGTTCAGTGACCACCTGCTCAATTACCTTGCCCAAGAATGGAAGATTTGAGACTGGACGATAGTTGGCCATAATGGCTGGGTCCAAAGATGATTTTTTAATAAGCAGTTTAATAAGCGCTTCTTTAATTAGGTCTGGGAAGACCCCCTCACAGAGGGAAGCATTCACCACCCTGCAGAGCCATTGCCCAGCCCTTCCCGGCTTGCTTTTATGAGCCAGGATGGGCAAGGATCACAGAGACAGGTGGCTGGTTTCACTCGTCCAAGCAGCCTGTCCACATCCTTGGAGGTGACAGGTTGGAACTGATCCCATACAACCTGACTAGACAGAACTCTGGCATTCTCCTGCCCCAGCCCTGCCCCTGCAGTGGAGTCTACCTCCCTCCGAATCTGAGCAATTTTATCTGTGAAGAACAGATAAATACATGCCGCAAGCCATCTTGAAAATACTTTATTAATAGACATTCAATGTCCTTTGGGCAGCGTGCATCATTGTCCAGGTAGCAAACACAAAGGCCTAAATGAGGCCTGACAACTTGCCAACCAATGGATGACCCGTGAAACATAAACCACGGAGGTGCTCAGTTTTTCAGCCCATGAATTTTTATAGGGTTATGCAAATCCATATGCAAAATACCTGGCTTGCTTGAAACACTGATTTGCATAAACAACTGCAAGGTTTGTTTGTTTTTTGTCCACTTGGCACTTTCTGTTTTCTTTTCTTGGTGAGTATCTTGTTCTGCATATAGGAAAGATGAGCACCTTCAAGAGCATTTCAGCAGAATCATCCCTTACTGGAGTGTACCGAGACTTTGGATATGGGGGTGGGGAGCACTCTTCCATCACCACCACCCTGCAGTCTTGGACGCGGAGCTCGGCTGAGCCAATACCTGATAGGGACAGAGGCAAGGAGATGCATAGAATCATAGAATCATAGAGTTGGAAGAGACCACAAGGGCCATCGAGTCCAACCCCCTGCCAAGCAGGAAACACCATCAGAGCACTCCTGACATATGGTTGTCAAGCCTCTGCTTAAAGACCTCCAAAGAAGGAGACTCCACCACACTCCTTGGCAGCAAATTCCACTGTCGAACAGCTCTTACTGTCAGGAAGTTCTTCCTAATGTTTAGGTGGAATCTTCTTTCTTGTAGTTTGGATCCATTGCTCCGTGTCCGCTTCTCTGGAAAAGCAGAAAACAACCTTTCTCCCTCCTCTATGTGACATCCTTTTATATATTTGAACATGGCTATCATATCACCCCTTAACCTCCTCTTCTCCAGGCTAAACATGCCCAGCTCCCTTAGCCGTTCCTCATAAGGCATCGTTTCCAGGCCTTTGACCATTTTGGTTGCCCTCCTCTGAACACGTTCCAGTTTGTCAGTGTCCTTCTTGAATTGTGGTGCCCAGAACTGGACACAGTACTCCAGGTGAGGTCTGACCAGAGCAGAATACAGTGGCACTATTACTTCCCTTGATCTAGATGCTATACTCCTATTGATGCAGCCCAGAATTGCATTGGCTTTTTTAGCTGCCGTGTCACACTGTTGACTCATGTCAAGTTTGTGGTCAACCAAGACTCCTAGATCCTTTTCACATGTACTGCTCTCAAGCCAGGTGTCCCCCATCTTGTATTTGTGCCTTTCATTTTTTTTGCCCAAGTGCAATACTTTACATTTCTCCCTGTTAAAATTCATCTTGTTTGTTTTGGCCCAGTTCTCTAATCTGTCAAGGTCGTTTTGAAGTGTGATCCTGTCCTCTGGGGTGTTAGCCACCCCTCCCAGTTTGGTGTCATCTGCAAATTTGATCAGGATGCCCTTGAGTCCATCATCCAAGTCGTTGATAAAGATGTTGAATAAGACCGGGCCCAAGACAGAACCCTGTGGCACCCCACTAGTCACTCTTCTCCAGGATGAAGAGGAACCATTGATGAGCACCCTTTGGGTTCGGTCAGTCAGCCAGTTACAAATCCACTGAGTGGTAGCATAGTCAAGACCGCATGTTACCAGCTTCTTTACAAGAATATCATGGGGCACCTTGTCAAATGCCTTGCTGAAATCAAGGTAGGCTACATCCACTGCGTTCCCTTCATCTACCAGGCTTGTAATTCTGTCAAAAAATGAGATCAGGTTAGTCTGACATGACTTATTTTTCAGAAATCCATGCTGACTATTGGTGATCACAGCATTCCTTTCTAGGTGCTCACAGACTGTTTGCTTAATGATCTGCTCCAGAATCTTCCCTGGTATTGATGTGAGACTGACTGGGCGATAATTATTTGGGTCCTCTCTTTCCCCCTTTTTGAAAATAGGGACAACATTTGCCCTCCTCCAGTCTGCCGGGACTTCGCCTGTTCTCCAGGAATTCTCAAAGATGACTGCCAGTGGTTCTGAGATCACATCTGCCAGTTCTTTTAATACTCTTGGATGCAGTTCATCTGGCCCTGGAGACTTGAATACATCTAAACTAGCCAAGTATTCTTGTACTATCTCCTTAGTTATTTTGGGCTGTGTTTCCTTTGCTGAATCATTTGCTCCAAATTCTTCAGGTCGCGCATTGTTCTCTTTATCGGAGAAGACTGAGGCAAAGAAGGCATTGAGGAGTTCAGCCCTTTCTGTGTCCCCTGTTTGCATTTCACCATCTTCTCCTCTGAGTGACCCCACTGTTTCTTTGTTCTTCCTTTTGCTACGGACATACCCATAAAAGCCTTTTTTGTTGCTTTTAACCTCTCCAGCAAGCCTGAGTTCATTCTGTGCTTTAGCTTTTCTGACTTTGTGTCTACATGTGCTGGCTATTTGTTTGAATTCCTCTTTGGTGGTTTCCCCCCTTTTCCATTTTTTGTACACATACTTTTTAAATCTTAACTTAGTTAAAAGTTCTTTAGATAGCCACCCTGGCTTCTTTAGGCACCTTCCATGTTTCCGTCTCATTGGTATTGCCTGACGTTGTGCTTTTACTATCTCCCTCTTAACAAACTCCCAGCCCTCATGAACTCCCTTTCCTTTTAGTATTACTGTCCATGATGATATCAATTACATATACTGCCCTCCATCTGAAGATCACAATGAGGTTTGCAACATAAAAATACAAAACGACAACACAAAATACATAATAAAAACAAGAATAAAAGCAAAAAGCGCAAGAATGTCTGCCCCCATGCCTACAAACACGGCCATATAATGTTAATCTACCAAAGGCCTGGTTATAAAGGAACACACGGCTCTGTGTGAAGGTGCTCCTACTTCTGAGTCAGATCATGCCATTGACAAGGCATCTCCAGGTGGGTCAAGAACTCCCTCAGCTTCTGAATAGGTCTGTGGCTTCAAATGCCTGAGGGGGTGCAAAATTGAGAAAACCCATAACGAAGAAGATCCATTTAGGGGTATCAGTTGTTGGCCATGCTCAGGGCATCCTACTACTGAATATTACCAATGTCCGCCCTGATTGTCGTGGCCCATTAGCAGTGCTTTTTTTGGGGGGGGGGGGTCCTCATGGGTCCATAGCACTGGCCCCTTTCGTCCCTCCCACATGTTAAAAGTGTGTACTGTAACAACTTCATGGCAAATACAGGCACCTTTTTGTCTTTTTTTTGTTTTATTTTTATTGGTTTTTCACAATTTATATAAACACAAACAATACACAATACAAACATACAAACACATATACAAACATGTATAATTTCAAATCCTTTTTTCTTAAACCTTACTTCACCGACTTCCCCGTACCTCCCCTTTCTGCATCCCAATTCCCAAATTTGTTTCAGCAAATCCTCCCCCTTGATTTTATCTAATTTTCCCTTGTTCTTTTCTTTTACTTAATCTTTTACAGCTGTAGTCCCATTTTTTCTATAACCTCAACATTTTAGCACTCATTAATTTTACAGTATTTCTTAAGGTAAATTTTAAATTTCTTCCATTCTTCTTCCGCCGTCTCTTTCCCCTGGTCTCGGATTCTGCCAGTCATTTCAGCCAGTCCCATATAGTCTATCACCTTCATCTGCCATTCTTCCAGAGTGGGTAGATCCTGTGTCTTCCAATACTTTGCGATGAGAATTCTTGCTGCTGTAGTAGCATACATAAAAAAAGTCCTGTCTTTCTTTGGCACCAATTGGCCGACAATGCCCAAGGGAAAGGCTTCTGGTTTCTTAGGAAAAGTACATTTAAGTACCTTTTTCATTTCGTTATATATCATTTCCCAGAAGGCCTTAATCTTCGGGCACGTCCACCAAAGGTGAAAAAAAGTACCTTCAGTTTCTTTACATTTCCAACACTTATTGTCAGGCAAATGGTAGATTTTTACTAGCTTGACTGGGGTCATGTACCACCTGTAAATCATTTTCATAATATTCGCTCTTAAGGCATTACATGCCGTAAATTTTATATCGGTGGTCCACAACTGTTCCCAGTCAGCAAACATAATGTTATGACCAATGTCTTGTGCCCACTTAATCATGGCTGATTTAACTGTTTCATCTTGTGTATTCCATTTCAACAGCAAGTTGTACATTCTTGACAAGTTTTTAGTATTGGGTTCTAACAGTTCTGTTTCTAATTTTGATTTCTCCACCTGGAAGCCAATTTTCCTGTCCTGTTTGTAAACCTCCATTATTTGATAATAATGGAGCCAATCTCGTACTTTCACCTTCAATTTCTCGAAACTCTGTAATTTCAGTTTATCTCCCTCCTGTTCCAAAATTTCCCAATATTTTGGCCATTTGGCCTCCATATTGAGCTTTTTCACGGCTTTTGCCTCCATTGGTGACAACCACCTTGGGGTTTTATTTTCCAACAAATCCTTATATCTAATCCAAACATTGTATAATGCTTTCCTCTTTTTTTTTGTTTTAAAAGCTAGTTGCTTTGCTGGTTGTTTTTGAGAAAACACTGAGATGATTCCCCTACAACAGGACATGGGATCCTAGGAAGATGCCTTATCCTGAGTTGGACCCTTGGCCATCTTGTACAGTACTGCCTACACTGGCTGGCAGCAGCGGCTCCCCAGGGTTTCAGGCAGGGCACATTCCCAGCCCTAGCAGACCCTCCCAGAGTCCCTATTTTCCAGGGACAGTCCCAGATTTACAGCAGCCATCTCGGTTTCTGATTTGATCCCGGAATGTCCCGCTTTTCCTTAGGACTTCCCTGTTTTCATTGGAGAAATGTTGGAGGGTATGGAGTTATCCAACCCCAAGACATCTGAAGGCAGCCCTGCATAGCGAAGTTTTTTTTTAAAAAAAGTTGAATATTTTATTATGTTATTTTATATGTTGGAAGCCAGCCAGAGTTGTTCTTGTTGCTATTGTTATGTAACAGGATATGCCTATTTTCATTGGTGAAATGTTGGAGGGTATGCCCTACCTGGAACTGAAGCTGGGGCCTTCTGCATGCATAGCACCTGCTCCTTCTCCCTTCGCCCTGCCTATTCTTCAGCCAGAGGCCTCGTTGCCACTGTCACCCTCCCCTGTATAGCCAAGCCTGCCACCCCTCTCTCCCACCAGCCGGGGCCAATATTTATCACTCCAGCATGGAGATGATGCTGAAGATGCACATTATCTGCCAGCCGGAGCCTGATGGCTCTTTGTAAGCTGTGGCATTCCATCATCTAAAAGCTCTACTTAGGATCTATTTTAAAATTCATATTTTCTACCACAGAACATAACGGCTCCTTGGGAGCCAATTTTGAGATTATCAGATAATGTTTTTAGAGGTTTTCTTTTTATAAAAGCCACACATTTGTTTGCAGAACATCTTTCAAAATGTGTATTATTATGTATCAGCAAACTGTGAAAATGCTTCCCAAGATACAGCCCTCAAACGATGCCAGTCAAAGTGGGTGAATGGGGAGTGTCTTACAGAGATAATGCAAGTTTACATGACTTTACAGCAGCTTCCCAGGTTGCTAATACCACAGAGATATCCTTTTACCATCAATACAATTGTGCCTGCTGAGAGAGCAGATTTATGAATTGCTGTTTCCAGCTACACTGGTTTATTATGCAAATTACTAGGAACTGATAGGTCAATTTATAAGTGACAATGTAAGCAAAATCTGATGGGACTCCAAAAGCTACCTCTGTGAACCTAGCCTATAGGGCATGCTGCAACCCTTCAAAGACAATCAAGTCTGGAAGTGTACTGGTCTTCATAGCCCCAGCTTGGTCAATAATGCAGCCACCTGCGAAGCGAGAAAAATACTTAGTTGAACAAGTACACTGAATGGTGCACCCAGTGTCCAAAATCATGTAGGCTGGGTGCCCAAATAGTGTTCTGCTTTTTTCTATTATGCCTTTTGAGTGTGGAATTGATTTTAAAATATAGATTCTGCAGCTGACTGACTGCATTATCCATGGGTGCTTGGGATGACAAACTGCTGCCTTCTGTGTGAGGGAAAGCCCTGGGGGAATGCGAAGAGAGCAAGAAAGATGACGAAGGGAATGCAGAGGAAAAACTGCTATGGAGAAGCTGAGGGAAGTGGGCTTTGCTCTGGGAACAAGAGTCGAAGAAATGCTTCCCGCAGGCCTCAGATAGGCAAAAGGACAGAATGTCACCGACGGATGCTCAGAGGTCAGCCCAGGGGGAGGTCGTGTTGCAGACCAGAAAAAGCTTCACCAGGCCAATTTCTGCCAGTCAAGGTACAAGAGCTTGGCTAGAAGAAAAAGGAAGGAAGGAAGGAAGGAAGGAAGGAAGGAAGGGGCGCAATCTGGGAAGGTACTTTCTACCACATGTGGTGGACATGTAAAATAGTAAAAGACTTCTGGGAAATTATATATAATGAATTGAAAAAAATGTTTAAGATAACTTTTTTTTTAAAAAAATAATATTTATTAAAGTTTCATAAACAATCAAAAGCTTCAAAATTTAAACATAGAATACAAAATCCAAAAAAGCTACAAAAATGAAAAAATACAAAACAAAAACACATAGAAGTACACAATAAAGAACAGTTAGCAGGATAGAAAAAACAAGAACAAAAAAAACCACCAAAAAACAAAACAGAAAAAAGATTAGTATTTTCATATCTTATACTTCATTCACTAGTTTCTTGACCTCCTCACACCTCCCTTTTTGTATTCCAGTTCAGATATTTAGTTCAGCAAATCCTTACCCTCTATCATTTATCCTTACTCAACATCTTAACCTATAATAACTATATATTTTCCACCATTATCAATCCATATTTACATATTCTTATTAATCTTTTAACCAACACCGCTTGTTTTCATTCCAACATCCCTTTAACATTCATTAATTTTACAATATTTCTGTAGATAGTCTTTAAATTTTTTCCATTCTTCTTCCACCGCCTCTTCTCCCTGGTCTCGGATTCTGCCAGTCATTTCTGCCAATTCCATGTACTCTATCACCTTCATCTGCCATTCTTCCAGGGTGGGTAGATCTTGTGTCTTCCAATACTTTGCGATGAGTATTCTTGCTGCTGTTGTTGCATACATAAAAAAAGTTCTGTCCTTCTTTGGCACCAATTGGCCGACTCTGCCCAAGAGGAAGGCCTCTGGTTTCTTCCGGAAGGTATATTTAAATACCTTTTTCATTTCATTATAGATCATCCCCCAGAAAGCCTTAATCTTTGGGCACGTCCACCAAAGGTGAAAGAATGTACCTTCAGTCTCTTTACATTTCCAACATTTATTTTCGGGCAGATGATAGATTTTTGCAAGCTTGACTGGGGTCATGTACCACCTGTATATCATTTTCATAATATTCTCTCTTAGGGCATTACATGCCGGAAATTTTATACCTGTGGTCCACAACTGTTCCCAGTCAGCAAACATAATGTTATGTCCAACATCTTGTGCCCATTTAATCATAGCAGATTTAACCGTCTCATCCTGAGTGTTCTATTTTAACAGCAACTTATACATTCTTGAAAGTATCTTTGTTTTAGGGTCTAACAGTTCTGTTTCCAATTTTGATTTTTCCACCTGGAAGCCAATTTTTTTATCTAGATTAAAGGTCTCTCTTATTTGGTAATAGTGAAGCCAGTCTTGCACTTTATCTTTTAGTTTCTCAAAACTCTGCAATTTCAATTTGTCTCCTTCCTGCTCCAAAATTTCCCAATATTTCGGCCACTTGGCCTCCATATTGAGCTTTTTCTGAGCCTTCGCCTCCATCGGTGACAACCACCTTGGGGTTTTATTTTCAAGTAAGTCTTTATATCTTGTCCAGACATTAGAATCATAGAATCATAGAATCATAGAATCATAGAGTTGGAAGAGACCACAAGGGCCATCGAGTCCAACCCCCTGCCAAGCAGGAAACACCATCAGAGCACTCCTGACATATGGTTGTCAAGCCTCTGCTTAAAGACCTCCAAAGTAGGAGACTCCACCACACTCCTTGGCAGCAAATTCCACTGTCGAACAGCTCTTACTGTCAGGAAGTTCTTCCTAATGTTTAGGTGGAATCTTCTTTCTTGTAGTTTGGATCCATTGCTCCGTGTCCGCTTCTCTGGAGCAGCAGAAAACAACCTTTCTCCCTCCTCTATGTGACATCCTTTTATATATTTGAACATGGCTATCATATCACCCCTTAACCTCCTCTTCTCCAGGCTAAACATGCCCAGCTCCCTTAGCCGTTCCTCATAAGGCATCGTTTCCAGGCCTTTGACCATTTTGGTTGCCCTCCTCTGGACACGTTCCAGTTTGTCAGTGTCCTTCTTGAATTGTGGTGCCCAGAACTGGACACAGTACTCCAGGTGTGGTCTGACCAGAGCAGAATACAGTGGCACTATTACTTCCCTTGATCTAGATGCTATACTCCTATTGATGCAGCCCAGAATTGCATTGGCTTTTTTAGCTGCCGCGTCACACTGTTGGCTCATGTCAAGTTTGTGGTCAACCAAGATTCCTAGATCCTTTTCACATGTACTGCTCTCAAGCCAGGTGTCACCCATCTTGTATTTGTGCCTCTCATTTTTTTTGCCCAAGTGCAATACTTTACATTTCTCCCTGTTAAAATTCATTTTGTTTGTTTTTGCCCAGTTCTCTAATCTGTCAAGGTCGTTTTGAAGTGTGATCCTGTCCTCTGGGGTGTTAGCCACCCCTCCCAGTTTGGTGTCATCTGCAAATTTGATCAGGATGCCCTTGAGTCCATCATCCAAGTCGTTGATTAAACAGTGCTTTCCTGACAATATGGTTTTTAAATGCTTTATGTGCTTTAACCTTGTCGTACCACAAGTGTGCATGCCACCCAAAAACATTATTAAAACCTTCTAAATCCAAAATGTTTGTGTTCTCAAGAAGCAGCCAGTCCTTCAACCAGCAGAAAGCTGCTGATTCATAATATAGTTTAAGGTCTGGCAGGGCAAACCCCCCTCTTTCTTTTGCATCGGTTAATATTTTAAATTTTATTCTGGGCTTCTTGCCTGCCAGACGAATCTAGAAATGTCTCTCTGCCACTTCTTGAAACAGTCCATCTTGTCTAGAATTTGTAATGATTGGAACAAAAACAACATTCTTGGCAATACATTCATCTTTATAACAGCAATTCGACCCAACAAGGAAAGCTTCAAATTTGACCATATTTCTAAATCCTTTTTAACCTCCGACCAGCATTTTTTCATAATTGTCTTTAAATAAGTTCCCATTTTTAGCTGTCATATTAATACCCAAATATTTCACCTTCTTAACCACTATTAAACCTGTCTCATTCTGAAATCTCTCTTTCTCAGTCATTGTTAGATTTTTCTCAAGGACTTTGTTTTTTAACTTATTCAACTTAAATCCTGCCACATGACCAAACTCTTGAATCAGTTCTAATACTCTTTTAGTACTAGATTCTGGCTCCTGTAGTGTCAATACTAAGTCATCTGCAAAGGCTTTCAATTTGTATTGTTTAGCTCCGACCATTATGCCTTTGATCAAATGGTCCCTTCTAATCATATTTAGCAGAACCTCCAGGACCGAAATAAAAAGTAATGGGGAAATTGGGCAGCCTTGTCGTGTCCCTTTCTCTATCTTAAATTCCTCCGTCACCACATTGTTAACTATTAATTTAGCCTTTTGTTCTGAATAAATTGCACTTATACCATTTTCAAACTCTTGACCGACCCCCATCCCCTGAAGATTTTTCTTCATAAAACCCCAAGAAATATTATCAAAAGCTTTCTCGGCGTCCACAAAGATTAAAACTGCTTTAGTATTAATGTCCTCTTGCAACTTCTCCAAAATGTTGATTAAATTCCTCGTGTTATCAGACAAGTGTCTGCCTGGGAGAAAGCCAGCTTGGTCCTTGTGTATCTCTTCCCCAAGTACTTTTTTTAACCTTTTAGCCAAAATGTCAGCAAATATTTTGTAATCCACATTTAGCAGGGATATGGGTCGGTAGTTCTTAAGTTGTGTCTTTTCTGATTCAGTTTTTGGTATGAGTGTAATGTATGCTTCTTTCCACGACTCTGGCGCTTTCCCCCCCTCCAAAATTTCATTGCAAACCTCCTTTAGTGGTTGAATTATCCAGTCCTTTAAAGTCCTATAGTATTTTGAGGTTAAGCCATCCGGCCCTGGAGATTTTCCCAATTGCATATTCTGAATGGCACCTTCTACGTCCTGTTCCGTAATTTTATGATTCAACATTATCTTATTTTCTTGAGAGATTTTTTGCAGTCCGTTTGTTTTCAAGAACTGGTCTATGTCAAACTCTTTCTGGGGCCCTTGTGTATATAATTGTTTAAAATACCTCTGGAAGCATTTTCTAATTTCAACTGGATCCTGAATGTTTTTTCCTTCCACTTCCAAGTTAGTAATGGTGTTAAGTTTTTGTCTTTTCTTCATCTGCCAGGCCAATAGTTTCCCACATTTATTTGCCGATTCAAAAGTCCTTTGTCTCATTTGTTTAATTTTCCATTCAATTTCCTGATTCACCATCTTCATATATTGCACTTGGTGTAACTTTATTTCTCTCAGAATCTCTTGTGAATTGGGTTTCACTCTCAATCTCTTCTCCCCCTCTTTTATTTTTTCCAAATTTTTTTCTTTCTTCTCATTTTGGGCTCTCTTCTTTAATGAATTCTGTTGAATCAGAAACCCCCTCATAACTGCTTTACTTGCGTCCCAAATTACTCTTTTTTCCACTGTAGTTTTCAAATTTATCTCAAAATAGTCTCCAGAGTTTTTTGGGCCTTCTTAATCACCTTGGTCTCTAAACAAGGTGTCATTCATCCTCCATCTGAAGGAACCAGTTGGTGTTAGTTTCATCTCCATTTTCACGGCATTATGGTCGGAGCACGTCTTAGGGCAGATCTCAACCTTCCTAATCTTAGGTGCCAGTCCTCTAGTTATCCAAATTTGGTCAATTCTTGTCCATGTCTTTTGAGCTTCAGAAAAGAAGGTTCCCTCTCTGCCCAAGGGATTCCTAATTCTCCAAATGTCAGTCAAATCCATATTGTCAGTCAATTCAAAAAAGGTTTTTGGTAGTCTACCATCTTTCGTAACTACCTGTCTCTGAGACTTATCCATATTTGTGGATACCACTTCATTCATGTCTCCCATCAAAATGATATTGTAGTCCATATAGTCCAACAAGGTCTCATGCAACTTTTTATAAAATTCAGATTTCCCCTCATTCGGTGCATGTACTCCAATTATTAAAAAAAATTTCTCCTTGTGTTTGAATTTCAATTGCAATAAATCTTCCTTAGAATCATAGAATCATAGAATCATAGAGTTGGAAGAGACCACAAGGGCCATCGAGTCCAACCCCCTGCCAAGCAGGAAACACCATCAGAGCACTCCTGACATATGGTTGTCAAGCCTCTGCTTAAAGACCTCCAGAGAAGAAGACTCCACCACACTCCTTGGCAGCAAATTCCACTGTCAAACAGCTCTTACTGTCAGGAAGTTCTTCCTAATGTTTAGATGGAATCTTCTTTCTTGTAGTTTGGATCCATTGCTCCGTGTCCGCTTCTCTGGAGCAGCAGAAAACAACCTTTCTCCCTCCTCTATGTGACATCCTTTTATATATTTGAACATGGCTATCATATCACCCCTTAACCTCCTCTTCTCCAGGCTAAACATGCCCAGCTCCCTTAACCGTTCCTCATAAGGCATCGTTTCCAGGCCTTTGACCATTTTGGTTGCCCTCCTCTGGACACGTTCCAGTTTGTCAGTGTCCTTCTTGAATTGTGGTGCCCAGAACTGGACACAGTATTCCAGGTGAGGTCTGACCAGAGCAGAATACAGTGGCACTATTACTTCCCTTGATCTAGATGCTATACTCCTATTGATGCAGCCCAGAATTGCATTGGCTTTTTTAGCTGCCGCGTCACACTGTTGGCTCCTGTCAAGTTTGTGGTCAACCAAGACTCCTAGATCCTTTTCACATGTACTGCTCTCAAGCCAGGTGTCCCCCATCTTGTATTTGTGCCTCTCATTTTTTTTGCCCAAGTGCAATACTTTACATTTCTCCCTGTTAAAATTCATCTTGTTTGTTTTTGCCCAGTTCTCTAATCTGTCAAGGTCGTTTTGAAGTGTGATCCTGTCCTCTGGGGTGTTAGCCACCCCTCCCAGTTTGGTGTCATCTGCAAATTTGATCAGGATGCCCTTGAGTCCATCATCCAAGTCGTTGATAAAGATGTTGAATAAGACCGGGCCCAAGACAGAACCCTGTGGCACCCCACTAGTCACTCTTCTCCAGGATGAAGAGGAACCATTGATGAGCACTTTTTGGGTTCGGTCAGTCAGCCAGTTACAAATCCACTGAGTGGTAGCATAGTCAAGACCGCATTTTACCAGTTTCTTTACAAGAATATCATGGGGCACCTTGTCAAATGCCTTGCTGAAATCAAGGTAGGCTACATCCACTGCGTTCCCTTCATCTACCAGGCTTGTAATTCTGTCAAAAAATGAGATCAGGTTAGTCTGACATGACTCATTTTTCAGAAATCCATGCTGACTATTGGTGATCACAGCATTCCTTTCTAGGTGCTCACAGACTGTTTGCTTAATGATCTGCTCCAGAATCTTCCCTGGTTTTGATGTCAGACTGACTGGGCGGTAATTATTTGGGTCCTCTCTTTTCCCCTTTTTGAAAATAGGGACAACATTTGCCCTCCTCCAATCTTCCGGGACTTCGCCTGTTCTCCAGGAATTCTCAAAGATGACTGCCAGTGGTTCTGAGATCACATCTGCCAGTTCTTTTAATACTCTTGGATGCAGTTCATCTGGCCCTGGAGACTTGAATACATCTAAACTAGCCAAGTATTCTTGTACTATCTCCTTAGTTATTTTGGGCTGTGTTTCCTTTGCTGAATCATTTGCTCCAAATTCTGCAGGTCGGGCATTGTTTTTCTTATCGGAGAAGACTGAGGCAAAGAAGGCATTGAGGAGTTCAGCCCTTTCTGTGTCCCCTGTTCTTTAAAAACAAATTTCGGTGAAAGGCTCTCTTTTGCATAAATAACTACTCCTCGCTTTTTAACCTTATCTGATGAAATAAATTCTTGACCCAGTCTCTTGTTGATCAATATTTTCCTGTGTAGCCTTATCACATATGTTTCCTCTAAGCAAATTAGGTCCAAATGTTCCTTTTTCAACAAATGAAAGACTTTCCCCCCTTTTCTCCGGGGAATTCAGTCCATGAATATTCAAGCTTAATAGTTGCAGAGACATGATGTATTTAAATTATTTCCCTCCAACTGCTCCCAATGACTCCTCTTGTTCTAACGGTGGTAACACTTTCTGTAATTTGTCCAATCCCAAAGGTGGTAATACTTTGTCTAATGCTGCTAGTCGTGAGGCTCCTGGTTTTCCTTCCACTCCTTTTTGCAAGTCTTCTTCGTGATCTCTCAGAAATTTTTCTTTCTCCTCCACTGATCTTATTTTAAACTTTTTACCTTTAAAGGTAAAAGATAGGCCTTGAGGGAATTCCCACCTGAAAATGGTTCTGTTTCCTTTCAGCAATGACACCAGATCTGTATAATTGGACCTGAGGTCCAAAAGTTGTTTCGGGATATCCTTAAATATCTCCACTCTTGAGTCCTGAATTATCAAGGTATTCTGGTAGTGCAGGTTCAATATTTTGTCTCTCTCCTCTCTCCTCTTTTGATCAAAGGGTGATCAAACAGTCTCTCACCCTGTTCTTTTTTCCTTCTCTTCTCTTCCAAGTCTAAAATCTTAATATCTTAAAATCTTGCTTATCATCCAATTTCCAGAATCCTGCAAATTCCTGTGTCAAAAAGTCACTTAAATTCTCTTTCTCAAGCTCAGGTACCGCCCTGACCCTTAGGTTGGTCTGCTTCTCCTTCAATTCAATCATAGACAAAAGTGCCTGGTGGGCCCCAAGCTGCGACTGGTGGGCCCCAAGCTGTTTATTTATCAGAATTATCTTTTCTTCTACTGCCACTGCTTTTTCTTTTGCTTCTTGAGCTATCTTTTGATTTGATGCAGATTCCTGCAGTAACTTTTCAATTGATTCTGTGTTCCACTTCACCTTCTGACTCAAATTATTAATACTTGTAGTGTTCTGGTCAATTTTATTTGTTGCCTCAGTGACCTGTTTACTTAATTTATCCAAAGTTTCGTAAATCTTGCTAAGTACTGAAGTAAATCCTTCTTCTGATATCATCCCCTTTGCCCCAGCTTGTGTTGGATCTTCCCCTTGTGATACAGGGGGGCCAGATGCAGATGCTCTGCGTTGCTGCAGTATTGCACTTGACTGTTGGAGTCTAACCTTGCCTGATCTTGTTGTCTTTTCATCCACTTTTGTTGCCTTCTCATCCATGTCACTTTATCTCTAAGTCAAGGTCACTCCCACAGTCAAACTTGTTTTTCTGTAATATTTTCACAGGCTAGTTGTAAATGGAAAATTCCCCAACCAATTGTAGCAATTTCAGTAGGCCTCTAGGGGGGCACAGTAACAGTAAATAATAATGCAACAAAATGTCTTGTCAGTTTTTCAAAAGCCCCCCTTCAGGAAAATAAATAGCAATTTCAACTGTTTCAGAGTATCTCACTTGCAGAGTTATCTAGCAACAAATTGCATTGTCTTTAAAAAGTGCAAATTCTCACTGCCAGAGTTCAATTTAATCTTGACAGTCCGTTCCTAGGAATTGAGTGGTGGTCTTAGGTCTCTTTCCTTCTCCTTTCAGATTTTTAAAATAAGCAGAAAATACTTTCTCTTCTTCCCCCCCTCCCCTTCAACTCAGGGGGGGAATTCCTCTGGTTTGACGTTTGGAATTTAAGTCTTTTTAGCACTCCTTTCTCAGTATTTAGCTTAAACAGTCTTTGCTTTGATCTTTATACAAACCAGAAGGTGGACTTCCTCTTTACAACTTCCCGCTTCAGTGCCAAATTGTACCTTATTTTCCTTTTAGTTTTCAGTCTTTAAACTTGACCTACTCACGGGTTGTTGTTTACCAGCCGAATTGTCAGAAGAAAAAAGGTCAGCGCTCTCCGGCAACAGCTGCGCGGCTTCACTCCACGGAAGTAGCGATCGACTCTCAGCACCGCGCCACCCCCTGTTCCGCTCCGGAGCCCCTCGCGGGGTTCCCTTGCAAGTTGGGGGGGGTGCTTTCGGTGCCCACCGAGTCCCACGGCCACAGGCTTCATCCGCCTGTGATTTCAATAGGGTCCCCACTTCGCCGTAGCGGCAAGACCCGGTTTTCCGCGGAGCTTCTCCCTCCGAACTAGAAGGAGACCGCCATTGCCGATGGCGCCGCCTCCGGAAGTCCAATGTTTAAGATACCTTTTATCAAAAAACCAGAAGCCTTTCTATAGGGTTAACAGGAGATGAATTACCAATAGAATTCAAAAGACTATTTATGTACGCGACAACGAATGCTACTTGCCCAGAAGTGGAAAGAAGAAAAAGAGTGGATAACCAAGATGATGGACTATGCCGAAATGGCAAAGATGACCGTGAGGATCAGACACCAAGAGGACAAGAAATGCAATCAAGAGTGAAATTGTTTATAGAATATCTTAAAAACCACTGTGTATATTTAAAAACGTTAGCAGGATTATTGTAACCTGTATAATTTAATATTAGTTAAGTGGGGGGGGGGGCGGAGAGTGAAAAAATGAACTGGAAAAATGTAATTAGATGCAAAGAAATAGGGGGAAATTTGGAAACCAGGGGTGGGGGGTGGGGGAGGTCCGAGGTATCTAAGTAAACCCAGGAGTGCAAAATTTGAAAATGATGTGAATATATACAAATTTTGTTTAAAAAATGAAAAATAAAATATATTTTTAAAAAAGAGAATTGTGAATCTGCACATATTGTTGCTTGTATATTTGTGTATTGCTTTTCATCCCAGGAGCTCATGCCTGTTTTCCCATTCCCTCTTTTATCTTCACAACAGCCCTGGGAGGTAGGCTGAGTTTGTGAGTCGGACATCAAAGTTGTGAAACTGCATATACTTAAGGTTTGTTGTTGTTATTTTTTGCTTGGTGTCATTTATAAAGGTCAGCAAACCCTTCCCCCCCCCTTGTTTTGGTATTTTGCTGTAAGTATCAGGACTGTGAAGGATTGAAGGAGACTGCTTTTCTGCCTTTCTTTACATGATCTCTGAATGTAAGAAGAGCCCTTTGGATCAGGTAATGGGGCGCAGGTAGACCATGAGCAGGACTTGAGGGCAGCGGCACCCACCCCTCCTGTGGTTTCCACCAGCTGGGATTCAGAAGCCTTGCTGTCTCCCACTGTGGAGGCAGAGCAGGGCAGAGCATGGGGGAGCCAGGGAGGCTGGGGCCCCGGGTGCAGATTGGGGGTGTGTGAACCAGGCATCCCCCGCATGGGCCCGGTGTGTGTGCCCCCTGGGTGAGTGCAGAGGATGTTCTTCACCCTCCATGCCCTGCCCCGCTCCTGCCCACCAGCTGATGCCCCCCAGTACCTGGCGGGGGGAGGGTGCGGAGGGGGAAGAGCACCCTCTGCACCCCACCCCCGCCTGGTGCGCGAGTGCCCACCCATCAGCAGCTGGGGCTGGGTGAGCACGGAGGGAGCCCGGCAGCAGCTGCAGCAGCGAGGGCTGGGTGAGCATGCCCCATTCCCGCTTGGGGGGCGTGCGTACACCCCCACCCACCCCAGGCACCTGTGCCCCTCAGCATAGCCACCATGGCTAGTAGCCCTCTTAATAGCCCTCCTTAAAGCCTTCGCTGCCTCCTGTGGGAGGGAGTTCCAGAGTTTAACTCTGCAGTGGATGACATATATTTTGATTTTCCAAACAGGTGCTCAAGACCTGCCAAAATTCTCCCCTATATCACCTCCTGAAAGGAGCCCACCTTCTTCTTCAGTGTTTGCAGGATGGAAAGACCCTGGCAGCATCCTTGCAGAGCAGAGGCCCTTCACACCTTGGTATGGGGAGGGTCTTGCAGCGATCGCCCTTCCGATCAAGGCAGCACCGATTCTCCCCCCCCTTCACTTTTTCACCCAAGACTCCCAGCCTGCTCTTGGCTTCCTTCAGCCCAACGCCTCTTTGCAAATGGATTCCCCTTTGTATCTGAATATTTTGATTACAAATTTGCCAAAGTACCTGGCACAATAATGAACCCATTTTGTTTGGCTAATCACAGCTGCCTATTCCCCACTGGCAGGCCAGGAAATTCGAAGCCGAGGTCTCCTCTTCACGATCACATTAGAGTTTATTAAATTCTCATTCAAACATTAGCATTTTAGGTTCCTAATCCCATTACAGCCAATTAGCTGGCCCTCTGTATAGCGTGCCGTTGTGGGTGGGCTGGGCTTGCCAGTTATTTTGCATGTGTCTGAGAGAGAGGCTCCCGATGGGGGTTTTCAGTATTCTGTGAGTTTCCTTTAAAGCAGAATTTAAAAACCTATGAGTGGAATGAACATACAGGCAGAAGGGTCATTCTCTATCAGAGCCCCATCAAAGAAGCACAGGTGTTTCTAGATGGCCAAGAGCTTCCAGGACTTCCTAACCTGAGACACTAGCAGCTGTTTGAGAAGGGGACCTCGTAGTATTTAATTGTGGACGTGTTTGGCATTTTAACACTCCAACTTCAGTGGCAAAAAGAAAACCCCAAAGCAAATGTTTCCCGATATAAATCATGCGGGGCTCAGGTTTCCAGTCTCCTCTCAGCTCTGAATTTGCTGGCTGGCTGTGCTGCTTGACTCTCCCTCCTGCCCTCCTTGGCCCCTCTCACAACAACAATCCTACAACACGAAAGATGTGGGATGGGTTTTAATGGGTAGGAGAGGATATATTAATTGCAATTTAGCCTTCCAGGCTCCCACGTTTGTGGGTTGAACAGAGTTTCAAAATCCCATTCTCAGCAGCAAAACTAAGAGCATAGGAATATACTTCCACGGAAGTCTAGTGTCCAGCTCAAGGGAAGATATAGTCCCACACTCTTCTGCCTTGATCAGACCACACCTGGGATACTGTGTCCAATTCTGGGCACCACAATTTAAGAAGGATCTTGACAAGCTGGAACATGTGCAGAGGAGGGTGACCGAGATGATCCAGGGTCTGGAAACCAAGCCTTACGAGGAGCGCTTGAAGGAGCTGGGTGTGTTTAGCCTGCGAAAGAGGAGACTGAGAGGAGATATGATTGCCATCTTCAAATATCTTAAGGGCTGCCACATGGAAGAGGGAACAAGCTTGTTTTCTCCTGCTCTGGAGGGTAAAACTTGAACCAATGGCTTCCAGTTTCAAGGAAGGAGATTCCAACTAAACATTCAGAAAACTTTCTTGACAATAACAGCTGATCGACAGTGGAACCGTCTCCCTTGGGAGGTGGTGGACTCTCCTTCCTTGGTGTCAGGGACTGGGCAGAAGAGGACACTGAAGGGGGTGATGTCAGGGGCTGGACAGAGGAGGAGGAGTGGTGGAGACCACCTCCCCATCCTGACCCTTCGATGGAGGAGGAAGAGGAAGATAGTATAGATTTACAACAGGGGTTTGCGGGAGGTCACAGCTCAGAGGCAGATGAGGGGGAAAGTTGGGAAATGATGGGAGAGGCGGAGCAGCAGCTGGCTGACACAGTGTCACTAGAAAGCCTTCCAGACCCTTCATCTCCCAGAACCCGGCAAGCCCTAAAAGTAGGAGAGCAAAGAGCTCAAAGGCAGAGGGCACAGAGGAGACACTGACCAATGAGGAAGTGGGAGAGAAGGGGGGTGGAGATTCACTCAGGACAACGCCATTATCCAAGAGGCTCTCTCTGTAAGGTCTGAAATAAAAAAGAACTGTAAGAAACTTTTCCTTGTCTTTATACTTTTCCGGCCAACCAGCCAGGAGCCACTGACAGCATCCTGACATTTGGAGGTTTCTAAGCAGAGGTTGGATGGCCTCCTGTCCTGGATGCTTTAGCTGAGATTCCTGCATTGCAGGCAGTTGGGCTAGATGACCCTTGGGGTCCCTTCCAACTCTATGACTCTATGATTCCATAAATTAGGCTGTAAAGCCTTGTTTTGAGCGACTCCAGCTATGAAATAAGCTGACACCTCTTTCTTACAGGCAATAACTTGGGAAGTAAGTTTATAAATATAATTGACTTACATCTTGCATTGTTTCCCAGCAATGGCAGCAGTAGAATCCATGCAGGCAGAATACTTAAATTTACAATATAACTAGCTTCGGGCATGTGCCTAAAGCTGGAGCAAGCACATGTGTGTTTGCATCCAACTCTGGCCAAAGGAAGAGAGAGATGGAGGAACAGGAAGTACTACATGCTCCTTCCTCTCCAGGAGGGGAGGGGAAATGACATCACAAAGAACCCTCTCTACCAATTGTATTTCTATGATCTGCCCATCAGCAATACAGCTCTGTGGCATTAGTCCCTTCTCATGCCAACTAGCAAGAATATGTATTTGTTAGGTTTGGCTGCTGATCTCTCACAAAAGACAGGGCATGTTTGGAAAGGAGATGTTGGCATAAAGACTGGGAGCGGACAAAACCAAAACAGCGAAGGGCTTTCACCTTGGCCCGTTGTCAGGCCCTCCCTTCAGCAATTCAGGAAGGCCATTATAGGAAAATACCATAGGAGGAGAGGAAATGACCATGTGGCTCTGGGCAGCAGGAAAATGGAGCACACCCTTCTTCACTGCCAGTATTATATAGACATTTGAGCCAGGTTTATCCAGCCCATCCTATATACATTCCCAGGGCGTTCAGAACAACACAACATCTTCCTATTACTACAGGACGAAAGCCCAGAAATCACATATTCAGTTGCCAGATTCTGCGCTGCCATGATACTCATTGGAGGATGGTCTATGCTACAAATCTGTCCTAAAATGAAGGCCCATATTGTTAGATCTGTATCGCCCCATATAGCTGTTTTAACGGGTCTTTTTTAATTCTTCTTATTTTTTATTCACCCATTATTTATGCTTATTCAAATATTCTGTGTATATGTTTTAATCTACAATTGATTCTTGCTCCGATTTATTTAATAATTATTCGCTTAGATTCATACAGTTACACTATTTATTTAGATGTTTTGCTTATGCTGATCTGTGACCGAATAAAGTAAATTCATTCATTAGGTATTTAAAAGACCCGGGACACCCAGACCCGGTACCAGTGCTCTGGTGGTGGACTTTGGGATCCTGAGGGCAGTGCCCTTTGCAGCAAGCCCAGGCCCCTCCAAGCCCCCCTTTGTTTAAAAAGTGGGAGGAGCAGGGGTCTGCCTCCCCCCACCCTTGTGCAAAAGATCCAGACTCCGCTCCTGTGGCCAACAACCCACAAGGGCACCTATCTTAGGGGGTTTCCATATCAAAACAAAGCAAAACTAGAATACAACGCAGGGATGAAGTGCTTGGTCTATGGCTGCACGTTTGCTTCCCGTTCCAGGATAAATTTTCATGAAAAGGGTACAGAAACCAACCCTTTTGCTTCTGCTCTTTCATCTGGAGCCCCCAGCCCCCCCGCCCAGAGGACACCCCTGTCTTTCTGAAAGACACAAAGAAGGCCTGAAAAGGGCCTTTCATCTCAGCTTCGCTGCGAAAGCCTCTGCCTGAATGACAGGTCGGCGCACTTGGGGGCGCTGCCGCAATCTAAATAATAAATTACAGGAGTCCTCGTTTGTCACACAAAACGCACCGGCAAGGGAAGAAGCAAAAGCCCCGAGGAGCTGGACGAGAGTGCAAGAAGGGGGGGGGGGCGGTGGAGGAAGAGAAGCCCCGTCAAAGGAGGAAGCCGCTTCCTTCGGACAAAATGGGCTTTTCCTTCTAAGAGAACGCCAGATTTATGGGTTAATAAGTATCTACAATTAGTGGCTGGGAAAAATCTACCCAGGTAGACAAGAATTATTCATTCCAATTAACTACAAATTAAGATCAAGCCAATTTAGGCCCATTAAAATGGAAACGCACATCATCTCCCATTCAAAGGAATTTGTATTTGATGCAAATGGAAGAAATTCAGAAACTTTGGAAATGTTTTCTGATTGTTCATTTGCATCATTAAGCAGCACAGAAAGGGGGGGGCTTCCCGAAAAGGGGGGAAGCAGAGAGAACAGAAGGAACAATAATTAGTTATGTAAATAATGTGGCATTCTTGTTTATAATTAGTTCAGGAATAAAATAAAATTCACGCATGTCACAGGACTAATTTTCGTATGCAAATGAACAATCAAAATTATAAACGGTAATAATGCAGTTTGGGAGAAGGTGGCATTTCCAATTTATTAGTGGGCACGCATGAGGAAGCTGATTCCAGCTGACGGCAGAGGCTTCCAAGGTAGCTGCAGGGAGATAAAAAAGGGGAGGGAGACGGGAGGGGAGGAACTGCCAGGGCCAAAGGCACTTCTGGCCACCTGACCCCCCCCTCCTGACCCCCACAAGTTGTTTGCTTCAAGACTTCAAGTGGCCAGGCCTTCTTCAGGCTCAACTGCATGTCAACGGACCCCAGGTGGTGTGTTGCTTCCACGACATTCCCACAGAAACCAAACACACCCTTAGTTCCTGCATCTCATTTTGCAGAAAGCTGATGTGCTGCATCAGGACGATTTTGGGCATCCCATGGCAGGACAGGGCCTCAAGCAAAGATGCCCCCCACGCCCAAGCCCACATTCCCAGCAGGTTGGCACTCTTGTTTCTGCGATGTCTGCGCTGCCTTGGTCATGTCCCCAGAAGGGAAGAAGGCAGGAGCCCTAAGGATGCGCTCGATGGGAAGCTGACAACACACTAGCCTCTGGCCCATGGGACTGGCCATCGGCTCCTCCTGGGTCCATGCTTTTCCTGCAGCAGTGCACAACCTGCCTGTTTCCCAGCCCCACCAGGATTTCCCCCCATGCCTATGCCCAGAAAACCTGGTGATTCAAGTGTTCGGCTTATTAAAACAACAACACAAAATCCCCCTACAGATAGGTAGCCGTGTTGGTCTGCCATAGTCAAAATAAAAAAATTCCTTCCAGTAGCACCTTAAAGACCAACTAAGTTAGTTCTTGGTATGAGCTTTCGTGTGCATGCACACTTCTTCAGATACAGTGTGCATGCACACGAAAGCTCATACCAAGAACTAACTTAGTTGGTCTTTAAGGTGCTACTGGAAGGACAAAATCCCCCAACAGTCCGAACTACCACTCAATGATTCCAGCTGCGCTGCACTTATAAGAGGGATGAATGAAGTCCAGGGACAAGAAACAGATGCGGTTTGGGGGGGGGGAGAGGAGCCTTTCCTGCAATCTGAGCTGGGGGAACCTCTGCCCACAGGCCACCTGCAGCCCCCAAGCTTCTCTCTCCAGCCCTCTCTGGCCCTGCTGCACACCCTTGTGCTCAGGCGCTTTGGCCTGCCAGGAATGTGCCCTTGGACTCTTTGCCTCAATGGAGGATGGAGAGGTGCAGGTCTGTGTGTAGAAACCTCTGACTTGTGGGGTGGGGATTGAAAGGTAGCCTGCTGTTCA
Organism: Podarcis bocagei; assembly: GCF_964188305.1. Classification (NCBI taxonomy): domain Eukaryota; kingdom Metazoa; phylum Chordata; class Lepidosauria; order Squamata; family Lacertidae; genus Podarcis; species Podarcis bocagei. The sequence goes on along the minus strand of NC_138142.1, from coordinate 2,001,021 downwards.
AAAGCCGCTGCTGCTGCTGCTGCTCTGCCTCTTTTGCCTCTATCCCTGCCCAGGAAGGAATGTGGAACTCAGGCTAGAAAAGAAATATTATTATCTATTTATTTATACCTCACCCTTTCCCCTGACAGGGACGCAAGGCAGCTTACAGATAAAAGAAGAACAGCTAAAAACGGGGGAGAACACAATTATTAAAAACAATTTAACAGTTAGTTAGAAAGAGAGAGAGAGAGCATACAGATAATTACAATAGAAACAGCACGGCACCAGCCCTTTCATTAAAAGCATTCAGTTCCCAAAGCCTGCTGAAACAAGAAAAGTCTCCAACTGTTGTCAGAAGGACAGCAAGGAGGGAGCCCGCCCAGCTTCTCCTGGGAGGGAGTTTCAAAGTTGCCTGGCAGAAGCCACCACCAAGAAGGCCCTCTCCTGCGTCCCCACCCAGCCTGCCTGGGAGGGTGATGAGACTGAGACTGAGAGAAGGGCTTCCCGCAAAGGTCTCAGAGCCTGGGGCAAGTTCTTATGAGGGAAGAGGGTCTTTCAGAAAGACTGGACCTAAGATGGGTAGGGTTTATAGGTCATAACCAGGCCCTCTGCCCTCCAATTTAAATGGAGGCAGACTTGGACCTTCTATGTGTGAAGTAGGTGCTCCTTCCCAGCCGCAGCTGCTGGAGCAGGGGGGTCCCAGCTGGTACTGGACCACAACTCCTCTCAGACCCAGACCCAGTCCCAAACCCCTGGGCTGGGAAACTAGGCTGGGAAAGGTGGGTATAACCTCTCTTGACTCGTTTGCTGTAGGGGTGCTGTTGTCCAGATGTTGGCCCTCTCCAGATGTTGGCCATGGTGGCTGGGGCTGATAGAAGCTACAGGGCAGCAACATCTGGAGGGCACCTCATGGGCTGGTCCTGCTCTCGAGGGACTTGTGGTGATGCTTTTCAGCCTCTGCTCCCCCAGTCCAGCCCGATTCTCTTGCTCCATTTCTCCCACTCCTTAGCCAAGATTGTGCAACGCCACCTCCTTCCAAGTGTGGCTGCATGATTAATGCTCAATGTGGAAAATCCAGGCTGTCCAAAAGTTAATTGCTATCACTTTGAGGGGCTAAGATGAATGACTGGGCCTATTATTTCTGTCAAGTTTTTTTGACTTATAGCATTTGATATTTTGCCCATCATTTCAGATCTGTTGGAGATGTAGGGTTGAACGGATGCAGGGAGAGCTCAAAGATTCTCCTTGAAATTAATTATTTTTTAAGTTAATTAAGAAAGCGGGGGGGGGGACCTTGGGAGAAAAAGTCAGGATCGATTTGGTAAAAGTTGAGAAAAAGAACGCCACCCCTCCTCCCTCCTTGTAATTGGGAAATACATCTTTTCGAGAAATGTGGATTTCAGGCCAAAGACAGAAGGGGGATCCCTTCCTGATCCTGAGTCAGATGATCCTTGGTCCATCTAGCTGAGGACAGGCAGGGAGAGGCCTTTCCCAGACCAAAGGGTCAAGATGAAGAGCCATCCGAAGGTAGAGCAACAGTTAGCAGACTGGACACCAGCAACCCCCACCCCCAGTGGGTGAAGCCCCTCATGTGGTGAGGCAAGACAGGGCCTCCTCTGTGGTGACACTCTGCCCATCACACTCCCTTCCTCCCTGGGATTATGTGGAATGAAGGGTGGCCAGAATACAATCATGTATGTAATTACAGTGATTATTTATTGGCTTGCATTTGTACATGTAAATTAGCCTCTTTTGTATTCCTTTTCGGTGGCGCTTTGGGGGCTGCCCAAGGTTGGGCCACAGCATCAAACAGCCCCTGGCCTTGGTTATTGCTCAAGGATGGAGGAAGAAGATGAAATGAGGGATGTGCCAAACCTGTATCTCAACCTCCACCCCTGCATTCTCCAAGAGAAGAAAATGAAGTCAAAAATTACCAAAAGGGAGAGAAAATTTCAGTGCCATTCTTGGGGGGGTGTGTGTGCAGAGTTTTTGTCATGCTTACCTTACTTTGAAAGTGTCCAATGGGGAGCCCTTTATTTCCTTCTGAAAATCACCTGGCCAGCCGCTGGCTCTTTGCAGCCTTCCTGGGTGCCTGCCCTTCAGTTGAAGCCCAGAGAAAGAGCCCGTGTGACAAAGTGCTGTTTTTTTTACATATAAAGCCTTAAATGGCTCAGAACTGAAACACCTCAAGGACTGCCTCTCTCCATATGAACCGATCTAGACCCTGTAATTATCCTCTTCTTTTGCACCCTCCATGAGAAGTCCATAGGGTGGCAACACGAAAACGGGCCTTTTTGTGGTGGCTCCCTACTTGTGGAATGCTCTCTCCAGGAAGGCTCCCCTGGCTCCTTCATTAAATATTTTTAGGCGCCAGGCAAAAATGTTCCTCTTCAACCAGGCCTTGGGCTGATTAATATTCTACAGTCTTTTAAATGTGCTTGTAGGGAGGGGGTTGTTTTGTTTCTGTTTTAACTATTTATTTGTGCTTTTAGCGTGTATTTTTACCCTGAGATCTTTTGCGGAAGGGTGGAATACAAGTCTAATAAATAATAACAATAATGACTCCTGCTCCCATGGGAAGAAGCCCAGGTCAAAAGCTAGTCGACAAGCGAGAGCACATCACCAGCATCCTCTGCCCCTTTGCAATGATAAGGTAAGCGTCAAATCGCTCATAGACATTCTGAAGAAATGTTGAAAAAAAGTGTTCAGTAATCTGGAAGGCAGATTTTGGCACAGCACAAGATGAGGCCCAAAAGATGCCCAGCCAAGGCCATTGAGCTCATCCATTCCTCTGGCTCTCCAAGGCTTTCCTCTGCACTTTCAGGCAGACTATGTGGTGTCTCCATTCGTGGTAGAAGCTGGGCTGGGCTTTCTAGGCGTGGGGGTGTCAGGTGACTTTGGGGTGGCCTGGCTCCTTGGCTTAGCTACTGTGGAGAGATTAAATTCTGACCCTGCTGCAGGAATTTAATGATAAAGATCCTTTCTAGACAGAGCTCAGATAATGAACTGCTTTGTGAGGAATTAAAGAGAGGTTGTGTGTGAAAGAAAGAGAGAGATGATTGCTGCATTAAACGTGGGATCTCTAAAGTCAGCTAAGCTCCTTGCCAAATCTAATATTCTTCTTTATCATAGCAAGGAGGGGAGAAGGTTGGTTCATGATTTAATATCACAAACTCGCTGCCCAGAGGCCACTGAGTCTTATGGCATTCAACAGGCAGGAGACAGCAACAATGCATGCCACACCCACCCACCCACATTCACCCAGAGAGACAAATCAGAACACAATGAGATTCAAGTTGACACCACAGGAGGCACAGAGTGTGTGAAATTTGGTTTGGCTCCCATTTTAACGCCCAATTCATGCTCCCCAAAACAATACATGAACAGAAATCCATATCTCCTTTCAAATTTGCACATCCTTGAATTCTGCAGTGGAAGTCTCCAAGCAAATAATCACAGGGAGTACAAAAATGCATCCTGGGTAAAGTGAGCTTCAAGATGCAGCTACTGGTCAAAGATATCATGCCAAAGGTGCATCATATTAGACAAAGTTGTCTGCAAAAATGTCCCTGTGGGCAAAACTGCATCCAAAAACTGTCTCTTAGGAGATATGCCCACTAAAATACTGGTGAATTTTCACAAAATCTTTGCTAAAATAATAATAATTGCAAACTGATGTAGAACTTTGGCAAACAAAGGCTGGAGAGCCAGTGTGGTGTAGTGGTTAAGAGCGGTGGACTTGTAATCTGGTGAACCGGGTTCGCGTCTCCGCTCCTCCACATGCAGCTGCTGGGTGACCTTGGGCCAGTCACACTTCTCTGAAGTCTCTCAGCCCCACTCACCTCACAGAGTGTTTGTTGTGGGGGAGGAAGGGAAAGGAGAGTGTTAGCCGCTTTGAGACTCCTTAAAGGGAGTGAAAGGTGGGATATCAAATCCAAACTCTTCTTCTTCTTCTGGATGGCCATCTGCCTTGGATGCTTTCAGTTGAGATTCCCGCATTGCAGGGGTTGGACTAGATGTTTGGAGGGTGGAGGAGTTGGTTTTCAAATATGTGCTTGTTCTTTCTGCCTCCTGGCTGCCCAGGTGGGATGCAATCTGAATTGGTAACTAGGTTTCTCCCGAAGATTTTCTGCCCCTTATTGGGAAACAGAATTCAGAAAAAATGAATTTCTCTCTAGGGGGAGCTCAGTGGTGGGATGAACATTTTTCCTGTGGAAGGCCGCAGGAGGTTCAGTCCCTGGCAGGCTCAGGGGAGAGGCAAGGGACCTCACTCAGGCCGAGGATGCCAGGAAGTCCCGCCAGCCATGGAGAACAATGCATTGGAAGTACAGTGGCACCTCGGGTTAAGTACTTAATTCGTTCCGGAGGTCCGTTCTTAACCTGAAACTGTTCTTAACCTGAAGCACCACTTTAGCTAATGGGGCCTCCCACTCCCGCTGCCGCACGATTTTTGTTCTCGTCCTGAAGCAAAGTTCTTAAACTGAGGTTACTATTTCTGGGTTAGAGGAGTCTGTAACCTGAAGCGTATGTAACCTGAAGCGTATGTAACCCGAGGTACCACTGTACACAGGACTGAGCTAGAAGGGCATTTCCTCTGTCCTGGCAGAAGGCTGCTCCCGGCTTTTCCCTGGCCCTTTCCCTCAACAGAGCTTTCATTAAGCAAGGCAAAGAGAAGGCAGAGGAACACAGAGAAGATGCAGGCAGAGTTACAGTCTGCGGCTCTGGGATGCTCAGGGTGTTCGTCATAGAAAGGGAGGCAAGTGTGTCCATTTATCTCAAAAGGTATCAAAGCTCCCTGCTAATTAAAAAGCCCCTGGCTGTTAAAGTATGCTCTAACTCATGACAATATAGTCTCATCAGGCTGTGATGCAGGAGGGAAAAAGATTTAAATCTTTGCAAAAATATGTGTGTTTTTCCAGCAGTGCACGGAACCGGGACTTTGGAGGCCCCGCTGCCTGGCTCCTTGGCAGAGAGGCTGCCTCGCTCCCTGCCCCCTTGGTGGTCCTCACCTTCCCCACCTCCAGTCTGTAGTTCACAACGACTTTGGGACCTCAACAGGTTCAACGTTCAGAATCACTTTGGGTTTGGCTGCCTGGTCTTCCTACTTGCCCTTCATGCCCTTACTCTGCCTGGGGAGATGACCCAGGCATCTACCTTAGGGCCCAAAAGAGTGGGGGGTGTTTGAGATTTGGATCAGGGCCACAGCCCCAGGGAAGGGCCATAGGGCCTTGCCTTTTGCTATCATGCTGTCGCCAAGAGCCAACAAAGAGTCAATATTGGGAGGAAATTGTGCCTTTAAAATGCATGTATTGGTGAGAATAAGATTAATAAAGGGGAAATGTGTATAAGACAAAATTGCTTATGAAAAGAACACTGAAAGGCTGATAAATTTTTTGTGAGGACTTAAAAAACCCCCAGAAATGGATGTGAAAATATGGCAAATTTAAGACTGGGAAAATGAGAAAGTGAAAGAAACCTAAATTGACAGATTTATCACTTCCTCCAGGGAATGGAGGCAGACTGCCCCCAAGGCAGCCAAGCCCAGCGCCCTCTGATCTGAAGCCACGGCAGGCAGAAAACGTATGGGTGCCAGAGTTGCCAGGAACAGGACCACATAGTCCAGACAGACTTCTGCAAGCCTCCCTTCCTGCCTGCAGGAACTCTCCTGAAAGGCTCACACGCTCCTCAAATCAACAAAGGTTGCAACACACCCATGGAACACTTAATACTTCATGTTCCACTTTGAAGAGGAGGAATCTGTCTTTTTCTCTGGTGGAGTTTCTTGTCTTCGGTGAAATGAGAAGAGGAACAGAACAGATTTCTTGGTGTACAGCCTCCAGTGGCCAAACACTTAACTTGCATATTGACCTGCAAATAGCTTTGAAGCAGGGTTGGGTCAGTAGAAGGGTCTCCATTCTCTTTTAAAATAGACTCCGCAACCATCTTCCTGTAATCTCTGCTTTCGTTTAAATCCCAAGAGCAGCTTCTAGCTCTTGTGGACACAGAGCTGCACGCTTGAATGTACTACAGTGGTGCCTCACAAGATGAAAAGAATTCGTTCCGCGAGTCTTTTCGTCTTGCGATGTTTTTCGTCTTGCGAAGCACGGTCTGTCGCAACTGCGTCTCTTCAAGCGGCTTTTTTAAAAAAGCGCAAGACGTTTTCGTCTTGCGAAGCAAGCCCATAGGGAAATTCGTCTAGCGAAGCAACGCAAAAACGGAAAACCCTTTCGTCTAGCGAGTTTTTCGTCTTGCGGGGCACCACTGTATATAGCTGGCGAATTTGAGGTTTTCCCTTTGCTGCCCCCCATAGCCTTCCCTCACCAGGACTAGCCAAAGCAGGCCATTCCCTGAAGAAAGTGGCAGGACACAGCTTGGGTTGCCAGAGTTCAGGACACCCTAAAAGTTGTTGAACTTTTTTTTAAAGAAGACCCCAAAACTGATGAGCTTTTGAAAAAGGAAACCACCAGATTTTGGTAAAAGCTACAAGAATTTTTGAGTTTTAGAGCTTTTTAAAGGCATTTCTGGCATGATTTAACCCCATTGCTGGTTTTCCAGGACATTTGCCCATTTTTCGAAAAATAACCCAGGACACCATTTCCAGAGGTGAATTCCAGGACATGTCCTGGAAAATCAGGACGTATGGCATCCCTAGCTCAGGCCTTGAAATATACACAAGGTCACACAGAATTCAGATTTGGCCTCAGTGCAGAATCTGGATGTTGGGTTTTTGTGTGTGTGATGTCCTGGTTGCAACTCTGCCCCCGCCAGTGTAACTACCACTCCCCCTGCCTGGCATGAATTAATTTCAGGGTGTTGGGAAGGGAAGCCATAGCTGCCAACGCTGCCACCGTCATTCTTGACTCTGCTCGTGATACGAGGCAGGCGGTGGCGGGAGTATCAAGGGAAGGAAAACATCCTGAGTGCAACGAGGCTTTCTGAGCTTCAGAACACCAGCCTGGAAACAGCCCAGTGGCTGGGCTGCAGCTGCGGCTGCCTGGAACTTCCTGGGATTCACCCGTCCAAGAGAGGGACATCTCCCTGACAGCACGGAATACAAAGGAGAGGCCTTGCCACCTCTGACGTGCCTCCAGCTCGGACGCAGCGGGGGCCCTGGGCGCCCAGGTAGAGCCCGGCTGCTTTTCTGCAGGCTCGCTTGACACCAGCGATTAGGGAGAGTGCCAGGCAGCTGGACACAAGGTGAGGAATCGGACATGCTGCCCAATGGAAGGGACAGCCAGCCCTGACCCCAGACGGGGAATGGGGCTGCCCTGCATCTGCAGCTAAACAAACCACGTAAATCATCCTGGCAGATAGATAATTAAATAATTATCAGCCACTTAATAATGAGGAGTGGGTGTTCAGCATTAGCATATTAGACAGTGTCTTTAAGGGCTAATTGTTGCATTACATCAGAGTTACTCATTCATTATTCCTGTCATTTCGGGTGATAATTTGCACTTTAGAAGACAGTGACAATTTTAGCAGCAATTAGAGGCATGTCAGCTTGGGCCTAGTGAGTTACTGTCACAATTATAAGCAGTTTTATTTTATATTATTATTATTATTATCTGAGCATCCTGACTTGTTGGAGTGTGCTTAAGGGCAGCCTGGTCAGGCCATGAAGCTGACCCACCCGGCTGGGACAGCCTAAACTGGCAAAGAGAACGGGGCTGCCAGAAGCCTTCAAAACTTTCCAAACCGGTGACACAGAATCTCGGCCGGGAGATGCAGCACACGCGAGACGGTTCTAGACAAGGAGGCAACAATAGAAGGCAGAACAATTATGAGCCCTTCTCCCAGGGAAAATGCTTTTGTGGAGCTTGTTACACAAGACACGTGACCATGCTGCATCTCCACCTGCTCAGGGAAGAGCCGGTCAGCCTCTCTCCGTCCGGTTCTGGTTCTGCTTTCATCCACACACTTTTACATATATTGCAGACAAAATGCACTTGTTTTTCCCAATCTCAGAGCGGTGAGAGACTCAGAAGTTCCAGCTCTTACTCGGGGTTCTGTTTCTTTGGAACTGAGGTCAGTGGTGACCGTGGTGTCTTGAGGAGATACAGCTTCATTTATAGACACAATATACAACCTGAGCATATGATGGAGGAACTTACAACACCCACACTCCCAGCAGATCTCGCCTCCCCATCAGGGTTGCAGGGGAGCCTTAGTCACAGCTCATGAGTCCAGCACACAGCAAAACATGCCTCTTTCCCCCTGGCATGGAGCCCCCGCACCCCAAAACTCAGGCAGTGCCTGCACTTGGGGCGCCGGCTCTTCTTCTTCTACCTGAGGTCGGGGGGGGGGGGAGTTGTTGCTGCTGGTTTTTTGTATCTTTAGTTTAGATTTTGTTGTGAGTTATGTGCAAATCGTTTTATTTTTAATGTTTAATAAATGACTACTTTTGTTATGTTGTAGTTCCTATTTTTTCCATGTTGGAAACCGCCTTGAGCATGGTTTTGACTGTCGAAGGGCGGCATAAAAATAAAATAAAATTACATACATACTTTTGTATGTATGTATGTACCTATACACCTTACCAGGTGATGTTGCTTCCAGTCAGGTGAAGGGGTCCCCCCCATTTGTCTCTATGGCAACAAGGTAGCCTCTTTCCAGTATAAATGGCTGTACTTCACTGGTCAGCTGCAGCCTTACATCTTCACAAAGGAAATGGCTTGGTCGGCTCAGCAGGTCTGCAGACACGGGACTGCGGGTTTAGAAGAGACCCACAGGCACATTTAGGGCTGCCTTCCTTCTCCTCTATTTTTCTAAACATTTTTAATCTGCTCAGAGCATCCAGTATCTATCTATCTATCTATCTATCTATCTATCTATCTATCTATCTATCTATCTATCTATCATCTATCTATCTATCTATCTATCTATCTATCTATCTATCATCTATCTATCTATCTATCTATCTATCTATCTATCTATCTATCTATCATCTGCTTACAGGACAGAAAGTCCTCAGGCTGTAGCCCCTTCCTGGAGGCAGGGAGGAAGAAAGATGGCTGCCCCCAAGACCCTGAGAGAACTGCTCCTCTGAGGTGTGTGCAGTCAGCTGTGGGCAGAAGAAGATGTCCTTCTTGTCTAATACAAAACTGCAGGATCTACCTGCCTCCTGTTCCCTTCCTGCATCTGCGCCTGCTCCCCACCCTGAAAAAACACAGCACAAATATGCAGCTCCCTCTGAGGCCAAAAGGGAAAAAAGGCTTAGAATTATAGCAAGGATTAAATATTTCTTTAACTACAATCAAAAAGGGGGAGCAGCCTCTGTAAGCCAAACACCTTGGGAAACATGCATTATAAGGGTACATATAGTCAAATAGAGTTAATTAAGCTAAAACCACAGTAAATCTGTCAGGCCCATATTAATGCGATGGTCAAAATTGGGGGAAATATAGTATTTTGTGTAATAAATCGTGTCCCACTGCAGATTTATGCTGGCATCTGCGTAGTTACCACAGTTTTACAATAATCATTGATCAATCAAACTTTTATGACAAAACTATAATTTTTGCTGTGTTTCTCTATTACTTAGTTTCTGAGTTTGCTTAATTCCCAGAATGCGCCCCAGTAAATCTTACGTTCTGAGATATAAAGTAGATAATAAGAATGCGATGTAAGATTTGCTTATATTTTAAGCTGTCTTTGCAAATGATTTATAATTAGGACAAAATCTAAGACAAAACATTATTAAAGACAAACGCCACTCTATAAATCACCCGCGTTTGCTTACGCCCCTGGTAATTTATTAGAGGATTTTACTACAGACTTTTGCAGATGATGGCCCCAGCGTTGCATGTCATAAGTGGTAAATATTTATGATTAAGAGAATGGTATGCAAAATTCTAACAATCCCTCAGTGACCTGATGTGGCAGAACCCGGGACTGAAGCAGCATCGCAGGCCTCTGGGCTTCCCATCTCACGTCAAGCTTTAGCTCAACTCACCTGCACCTAAAGTGCTACGGGAGCACGTCAAACACCCCCAAAGCCTCCTGAGAAGCATAGTTTGTTAAGAGTGCCGAGACTTGTTAGGAGACCCCCTATTCTTCTCACAGAACTACAGTTCCCAGAATTCCCTGAAAAGAGGGATTGACAGTTACATCACTCTGAACAAACTACACTTCCCGGGATTTTGGGGGGGAAGCCATGACCATTTAAAGTTGTATGAAACTGCTTTGAATGTAAAGTGCAGAAGAGGCAGTCGCAGCCCACTTGGGATATGTGTGTGCAAATCTGAGCTGGTGCCAGACATTTTGCTCTGCTTTCCTTTGGACCACATGGGCCCTAGCCAGGCTTGCGCCCTGGGCAGCTCAGCTCCATGCTGCTAAAGCAGTGGAGTCACACTCAGGGACGCGGACTTAGAAAAAATATTGGGGGGGCCCGGGAAAGCTCATGAATAATAAATAAGCTCATGAATATGCAAATAAAGTGGCTCCGGCCCTAAATAGGGCAAGCCACGCCCCCCCAGCCAGCCGATTGGCTGGCTGGGAGGTGTGGCCAGTCGGGATTCCCCTGTTCTCGCGGGATTTCCGGCCGGGGCTCTCCGATTAGGGCGCGCGGCTGGCTGGCTGGCGAAGGAGCAGGTGGGGAGGAGGCGGGGGACGGCGGCGGCGCTCTGCTGGAAGGGCGCCCGCCCGAGATTATTGGGGGGGCTGAGCCCCCCCCCAAATTTTTTTTGAGGGGGCTCGAGCCCCCTCAAGCCCCATGGAATCGGCGCCTATGGTCACACTCCATTGTCTCTTGAGACAGGCGGATGCCAAAAACAGAGCCTGCCAGTATAGAGTCCCTGTTGAGACATTGATTCTCAATATACCGAGAGTTTGGCAATAGGAGTTAATTCCTTGATTTATGCAGCAAAGGCAGATGGTCAGCTGAGGACTCTTCAGATGGTTGATGGCCCTGCTTAAAACACAGAACATAGAGAGGCGAGACGGCCTCCTTAGCCTCTCAGCCCACAAGCAGTAAACTCATGACTGGCGGCCTCCCTTCTTTGGCAAAGTGGCAAGGCTGGAGCAACCTCTCTGCCAGGAAGAGATGGTCACACAGTGAACCAAGCTAACTCAAGGGTGTCTAGGCAAAGAGCAAACTGAGCTGGTCCAGATGGAGCTCAAACCTCTCCGTCCTGGGACAAAGAGGGGGAAGTCTGAGCAGGCTCAAAGGAATCCCAAGGTCTGGAAAATGCCTCCACCCCAGAAAGAAATGTTTAAGAGAACGATGGCAACAGGGGAGGGGGACAGAGTCCACTAAAGAAAACCCAATGAGGGCTGAGCATACTCAGTGTGAGGCATCTGATCAAAGCCTGTATTTTAAAATGAGCTTAAAGATATATTTGCAAATGTTTGTATGTTTCATGCCAGGCATAAAGCAGCTGGCTAAGTACTTTGGCAGTTGTTTATCTTCCTGCTCTCCTGGAAAGGGCCCCCCTGATTTATAGCAGTAGCAGGAGACAAGTTTCTCAAAGTTGTAAAAGGGAAATACAGGCTGGGAGCAAAGGTTATATTGACCCTACATATTACAGAATACAATCAAGCTGCAAAAACACTAATTAAGAGTTGGTAAATAGTAAGATTTATTGTTTAACAGAAAATAATACCATGTGCCTCCCATCAGACTCGAGCCATATTTTCCTAAAGTTAAAGGGCAAGAGCTAATGGGAAAAGCAGCTGGCTGGGAAAGGGAGTTGTAAACTGAAGAGGCTTCTTTTTGAAGCTGTTTTTACTGAGTTCCTTTTTACTTTGAAAAGGCCTTTTCTTCTAAAAAGCTATCTATGTTATGTATGAAATTTGTTGGCTTAATGTAATTATGCAAAGGATTTAGAAAGTAAGAAATGTTAGATTCTTATTTCATTGATGGTGTGTGAGAAGGTGAACCCAAGATCTCTGTTTAGATAGAATTTAAAACCATGAGCCATCTGTTTTAGCCATTTGTTTTGGAGTGCAGGGGCAACAGGGCAAAAGTTGATCTGGTAATTAAGGTGCCTTGTCGAGGCAAATGTAAGATGTATGGCTACTTGTCTGCCATTTATGGATAGAAGGAAATATAGTTCTTTGTCTCCCATAAAAGGTAATAGGAAGTGGGTGTATCTTTTATGATTGGTTCTAGCAAACAGCCAATAGGAATTTCAACCAGGCTGATTGGACAGAGGCAGCCAAAGGAGGAGCAAGGGGGCTGGGCTGAGGAAATATAAGTGCTGGCCATCAGGGCTGGAGTGGGCAGAGCTTTTGGTAACCATATACCACTGTGCCTATCATTTATTTGTCTGACAAATAAATTATTATTTTAATTTCTCTATTGCTGCGTTGAATATTTCATTCCAGCTAAGCGTTAACCACAAGCAGGGTGCTACAAGTGTCCACTTAGTGCTGATGGACTAGGGGTGGGAAGGACAGAAAACTTTGGAGAGGGGGAATGGAATGGAGTATTCCTTAGGAGGGCCAGCTCCTGAAGAGGAGGAGCATGCCATGCAGAGCCCACACTTTGTTGTCCGGCTTAATCCCCCGCCAACTAAGTGTGGCACTGGCAGACCCTCGTAACTCAGTGACTGACGGATCCCCAGAGGTTCTTTGCATGTGTGGGGCACCCCATAAACACATGTGCCAATGACAATTCCTTCCCCATTCACTTCAGGAGAGTGGGGCATGTGGAGAATGAACGAATGAATGGGGAAGGCAGATGTCTCCTCTCACCTGTACCTACCTGGCCTCAAGAACTTCACCTGAGGTCTAGCAGAGGGATGTGGTGGCAGTTCCTGGAGAGAGGGACTTTTTGGTGGTGGTGCCCCAGTCGTGGAATGCCCTCCCTGACCCAAAGAGGGGCTCCCCAGGGACCTACATGGCCATCTTGTCAACTTCACATGAAGAAGACCTTTGGATTCCTCCAAGCTTTAAATCTCCCAATCTTAATCATTAATGATTACAGACAGTGCTTTTCCCCCCAACAAAAATGTTTAGGGGTGCTCTCATTTTCCTACTCATATTGAAATACTGACCCTCAATGAGGCCAAATTTAGTTTCAGAAAATGTTTAGCTGTATGTGTACCCCTGCGTCCCCCCCCCCCAGAGAAAAAGCACTGATTGTAGATATTTGTTGATGTTTTACTCTCTCTCAGTGGTTTCATTCTGTGTTTGTATGCCACTTTTCCACGAAAAAAATGTGCTCAAAGTGGCTTACAGCAAAGGAAACAAATGCATTTCGAAACCAAACAGTGTATGATTTCATTGGTATATTTGATGGTTTAAACATTTGTTATAAACTGCCTAAGAACCTTTTACTATTGGATAGCCCCAAACCAGAGTAAATAAGCAGTCCCTTCTACCTGAAGATAAAAAAATATATGGATGTGAAGCATCCCCCCCCCCCGAGAGGGATCTAAGGGAAACATTTGGCATTTAATATTAAATTGGTAGCATTCTATTCTTTCTGATAATGCTCTGCCTGCACCTTGAGGGGAAAAAAAATGAAAGAAGCCTTCATTTTTCTGCTGGTCAGCCATTCAACTGTTAAAGGAGGAGACTTTTGCCAGGAACTAGAGGAACTAGAGGAACAAAACAATCTCTTTCTGGCCTTCAGAAACAGCCGCTTCTTCCTCCTCCCCCCCCCCCTCACTTGCTGAGGCAAGAGCCTTCCCTGAGATGCAGCTGCTGACATGCCGGATGTCTTAACAGCCCTTCAGACTAACATGCTGTTAACAGACAGGCACGTATGTAGCCTGCCATGCTGAGTCTTGGCGGAAGCAGACTGACATGTTTGTATGCATGAAACACAGTGAGGGGAGGGCCTGTTCCACACTCTGAGCTCAAGAGCTGGTGACAGAAGGGCGGGGGGGGGGGCAGAGGCATTGGATGTGGAGCCGCTCAGCACCCTTGCAGAAAAGCACCTTTCCGTGCTTGGCCTGAGCCCAGAGCGCCACACCTATTTATCAATCAATCAATCAATCAATCAATCAATCAAAAAGCCATCCGAGGTAGAGGAGGATAGATTGATTGCAAAAGCGATTATAATCCATTGTTCTGATCATCTCTCAGCCAGCATAATCTTGACTTTCCCCTTGGTGGCATCGTCAGGAGATGCTGCCTGAGTTGCTGGCTGGCTTTGTTATCAGTCCTGCTCTATCCATCACTGGGCAGATAATCCTTTTGCTCTGACATCAGCTTGCGATAATCTGAGCTGTTCCATGCTCAGTATTCACAGGCAGCTCTTGAGAGTCAAGGAGGCAGTTTCTACCCAAATCAGCTGGAAAACACAGAGGCAGCTACCTTGGGACTCTGCACATATGCGCACGCACACAAACCTCCGGTTTCTGTAAGAAGGGTCTAACCAGACATGCAGGAGTGACATGGAAATAACACACTTTCCCTCTTATGTGCTCTTTTTTCTTTTTTTTGGGGAAGGGCTTTTAATAGTGCTGTGCTGTTTTTATTATCTGTATTTTAATAGATTTGTTCTTCATTTTGTTTTAATTCTTTTACTGTTTAATTGCTTTGTAACGATCATCATTTAAAGTTGATTGATTGCTTGATTGCATTTATACCCCCCCCTTTTCTCCAAGGGCTCAAGGCGGCACATGTGGGTCTCCCCCTCCTTACTGAATCCCCACAACCACCCGCAGGCTGAGAGGCAGTGGGGATTTCAACCCTGGTTTCGTAGTTTGTCTCTCTAACCACTACATCACACTGGCTCTCTCTATGTTTTTATCTGTGAGGTTTTAATTTATGTAAGCCACCTTGAGTCCCTGTATGGGGAAAAGGCAGAACAACAACTTTTAGAGTTGGGAAATTCCCTGTCAGTTTTTTAAAGTGAGACCTTGGCTGGATCTAGACACATCAAAAAATGTTTTAGGAAAACACATCGTGAACCTCATAATGGGGAATCATGTTGCTGAAAGAAGGGGCTCTACAGTGCCATCTGGTGTCACCGTGTTATAACACATTTAAAACGCCTTTTCAAAATTAATGCAGGGGATTCCCTGGATATTTTTTGCAGCTTGCTGAAGGATTGTTCCAGCGGCTGTGCCATCACCCTTTGTGAAGTGGATTGCTTAATGATTAGTGTTGGGGGACTGATTGGTCTTCACTGGGTGGGGGAGGGGTTTGCCTCGGCATCAGTGCAAGTCTGGACCAACGGTGCCCCCCAGAGGTGCAGGCTCCGAGGGGCCCATGGGGCCTGCTCCCCTTTGCATTGTGAGTGTGGGTGGGTGTCAGACTCAGAGAGCATATTTGATGTGGGTGGGTGCTCTGGCATCTGCCTCCCCCCCACTTTTACCCAAATGCCCCTAATTATCTGACACGATTGTTTTAAAAAAGAAAAGAGAATGACAACAAATGGGAAGAGCAAAACAAGTATAAACTGAATGAATGAAAAACTAAACAAACACAATTTCACAAAGATAAGTAAACAAAATGAGCAGCGCTATTTCTAGAAAAACAGGTCCTTCTAAAAACGGTCCATTTTAGACCCATTTACCTGTTGAATCTCCAGCCTGCCTCACTAAGATTTGCTTTTGCTGAGCTGTGTTTTCAAGCTATGCTGTCTGCCATCCTAGACGGACGATATAACAGGGTACCGTACGAAGAGAGACTCTATATGTGGACAACTGCAGGCAGGTGATCCTGCCCCCCTGGTCTAGATTGCGCCCCCTAGCCACGAAAAATAGGGGAAAACAGGGTGCCCGCATAGCATATAAAGACCTGCTATTAAAAACCTTTTCTTATGAGGCAGTAATCAATTTTTTTATTTACAGACATATTTATGGGCATTTTTTTAGCCACGTTTACTCCCCCTCCTCACCTGTGCCCCTGGCAGGGGCCTTCCTCCCCACCCCCCAGCTACAGCCCTGACCAGAGGGGGAAGACATCTTGCATTCTTTACTACATTGCCCACTATACCTTGGACCCAGGAGGCAATTTCTCATCTCACCATCCATACAGGAAAGATGTCTCTCCCTGGCAGAGAAGGTCCTATGACTTCTTACCGATGTCAACGCTTCAGTGACTCCTAAAGTCGCCCTTTTTGCTTTGGTGGACAAAAGATCAGAGAGAAAACCCTGGACAATAACAGTGAACTCTAAGAGAGAGACTGAGATCTAAAGAGAGACCGTTATTTGTGGTGCACACCCCTTTTGCTTGTATTTATTTCTGATTCAAATTTGTCATGGCCAATGGCTAGAACAATAAAGTTATTTGGATTGGATAGAAAAAGAGGTGCCAGAACTCACCACGAACGCTTGTTCTCTTAGAATGGCCATGGCCCTCACTTGAGAGGTGCTGGAACTGAGTTCCAGCTGGAAAAAGTCCTGAAAATGAGTATTTAAATAACAACCACAAGAAATTTTCCCTTGCACACCCCTGACATCCCCTCACCAGGAGTAAAGGCTAGGAGTGCCGTTTCCTGCAAAAGAAGAATTTATCTTCCAGGTGGTGCAGCAACATTCTGTTTCCTTTATCAATATATCTGCTGCTGGTTTTTTAGGGAGGGTGGATTGAGGAGATGAGATGGCAAAAATATTGCAAAATATTTGTAAAAAGCTAAATCATGCCTTAAAATTGAAAGTATTAGTTGATTGGCTAGTGTGTTCTACTGGTTGCTTTGGGAATCACACATACAAAATCTAAATTTTGAAGCTGATTTTAACTGAACTTGTTCCCTTATAAACAGGAATTGTGGGAGAGAAGCAATCTGTGCATCCCGGAAGAAGCGCAAGTAGCTGCACAGGCACAGCACCCGTGGTCCACAAAGGAGGACCGGGAGCACCCATCCCACCAGCCGAGGGAGCTCCTCATGTTCAGGCACCCCCTGCAGCTGGGGAGGTTTGTCTGTGTGTCCACTGGTTCAAGGCTGCTTGCTGTTTTGCTTTGTTTTAAGCCCACTGCTGGCGTTGCTCACCCAGCGGCTGAAACCCAGCTGTGCTGGCTTCACAGACGTGAGGCAGGAGGCGGAAAAACACTGACAGCCTCTCAACCTACCCAAGGATGAGGCACCCCAGTTTCCGCTCTGTTAGGCATCAGGCAGGTGGGCTTCCCAGCTGAATATTTGGGCAGAGTTACTAAGGCTTCTTCTCCAAGCCTTTCTACTTCATGGAATGACAAAAGTGTAATTTTATCAGAACAAGTTATTTGTTGTTTACCGTTGTAACAATTGTTTTCTCAGAATTTATCTTCTGTAACTTGAAAATAAATAAAAACAGTATTTTTAAAAAAAACCAAACCCCAAACCAAGGGGCAGTGGTCAATCCCATCTCTTTGCTGAGGGTACCTGCTTTGTGACCTGTTTTCAGACGCCTGTTCGTCACATGTGCACATCACATTTTGAGGCAGGTGCTTCGTAAAAAGCAAACAGATGCAGCCGGACACTTCAATGCCGGCCATGCCTGCAGCAGCCCCTCGGCCTCAGAGGAGTCCATCCCATCAGCAGGGGCAGCTGCCTGGCTGGCTGGGGAGTCTCCTTGGTTCTGCCTCTGGGCTGGGGAGATTTGTTTCTTGACCTCCTGGAAATGAAGGCAGTGGCAATGGTCCCTCCTGGCAGCTCACGCTTCCTGGAAGGCGCCTCTTGGACTTGGGACTCCCGCTTTCCATGTTTGGTGCCCCTTTTCCCAACACAAAGTGGATGTGATTTGTCCTAATTTATGTTTCCTGAACCCTTTCCAAATTTACTTTTAGGGTCCTGTCAATATTCATGACATGTGACATTTATGTTCCCTCGCCCAAATTTATTAGTGCTGGATGTCACAAGATGCCAGGAGAGTTTTAAATGGGGACAATTTATGAACAAGGTGGGATAAGGTTAAAAACAAAGGGATACATTCAGCGTTTCAGATTGAAGGACCATATTTCATTTGCCTGGGAAAGGCGTGAGTGGGGGGAGGCAAGGGGGGAGCGACACGGGAACAGAGCAGGCGGAGGTGGGGAGAGTGGCATCAAGTGTCTTGGGCGCCTGGGCACTTGTCTGCCAAACAGCCTTCCCAGACGGAGCCCACGGCCCCTTGGAACAAGGAGGGCCTGTGTTCCTACAACAACACCCCTACCCACCCTCTCGGGTGCTGGGATCGGTGGAAGGGGCCATCCCTCAGGAGTTCGGGGCTGCTGGTAGCCTGGGAGAGAGCCTTCTCTGCAGCAGCCCCTGAGCTGCGGAACTCCTCCCCACTGAGGTGCATCTACGTAGCTCCTTCAATATTCAGCTTCTGGTGAATGCTGAAGATGTGGCTCTTTGTGTGGGCTTTAAATGATCGAGAAGTATATTTTTAGGACCTGCCTTCTGTGATTGAAAAGTGTTTTAAACTGTTTTTAACACTGCATTTTAATTGTTGTAACCTGCCCTGGGACCTTTGGATGAAAAGCAGGTCAATAATAATTGTAGCACCCCTGCCAAGTGGCTCTCGGTTTCAGAGATTTATGCACAGCACAGCTGAGTTTATTAACCCCTAAAAGAGAAGTGGGATATGGACAACCGAAGATAAATAGGAACTTTCCAGGAAGGTTCCCTGGGAGTTGTGCCAGTGCTGAGTTAACCCAGGGCTAATTCCAAGGTAACATTTCATGGCAATAAGGGGAACAGCATGATGTTTTAGCTGGCTTTAATTTCTTAGCATGGCTCAAGCAAGTGAGCCAAGCAGTACCCTACTTCAGGGTGGCACAGACCTTGATGAGACCACAATCCTATATGTGCCCACCTGTGAGCAAGTCCCACTGAACCTAATGGGACTTCTTGGTAGGCATGCATAGGATTGCACTA
Organism: Podarcis bocagei; assembly: GCF_964188305.1. NCBI lineage: Eukaryota > Metazoa > Chordata > Lepidosauria > Squamata > Lacertidae > Podarcis > Podarcis bocagei. Next base: position 1,982,306 of record NC_138142.1, on the reverse strand, counting down.
TGAGTTGAGAAGGAATCCTTGGAGCATGTTCTTCACAGGCTCCCTCTGAGGGAGACGCTTTGCTCTACCTTTGGTCAAACAAAGTCTTCCTGAGGAATCTGCTCAGCTTAGCCAGACAGCCCTCTGCAATGTTGGTAGAGACACCGAAATCCCTTTTGTTACGCGGTGGGTGGGAAAGGGTTTGGGGGTTAAGGAGAAAGAGACCCCTGTGATCCTGGGATGAAGGAGCAACATCCCTGGCAGGCATGTGGGCTCTTTCCTTCCCTTCGGTTTGGATCTTCTCAGTCTCCTCTTGGCAGCAGCTACTGCTGTGACTTCCTTGGTTTCCTTCTTCAATCGGCCCTTATATTTTAAAGCTCAGCCAAAGTTTCCTTTAAAATGATGCCTTTGCAGATGTTCCCCACCCTTGACAAGGCCAGCTCGCCTCCTTGTCAGCACATTTATAACTCCAGAGTGTCAGTAATGACACCCAACACTTGCCAGGCACCTTTTGCCTGCACTTAGTTATCTGGTGGAGATCCCTCACCTGCTTCCCCTTCCCACTCCATTTCCCTTCCCCAGAGCAACCTTGCAGTGTTGCTCCACTGCAGCACTTTCTAACGCTCACCCCCGTCATTGAATCAGAGAACTGCAGAGTTGGAAAGGGCCCTGAGGATCATCTAGTCCAACCCCCTGCAATGCAAAAATATGCAGCTGTCCCAGACGGAGATCGAACTTGCAAGTTTGGCGTTATCACCACCATGCTCTAACCAACTGAGCTACACATCCTTCCCTAGAAAAGGCAGCAACTGAAGCTGGCTTGCTATAAAATATAAAGTCAAAGTGTGCTGTACCACGCAGCTTTATTTTTAATCCTTGACTACAAGGAAAAATATATTTCAACCCTGCCAGAGATTCTTTATTTGAAGGTTCAAAATGAAGGTTTAATTTGTATCCCATGTTCTTTGTATGCCCATGGGGGTAGAGGTGGATGGGAATAAAATTTTAGCAGTGCAGCCAGAAGGAGGCCCCAGGATGAGTTCAGTGGGACTTACTCTTGAGTAAGCATGCCAAAGAACTAATGATTCAGACAAACAAAGTCAATTTCACAAAACCATTTCTATACCTGTACTACTCTTCATCTGAGGATCACAGGGTGGTTTCCTATCATCTATGTAGCTATGTAGCTATGTAGCTATGTATCTATCATCTATCTATCTATCTATCTATCTATCTATCTATCTATCTATCTGTTGTGTATTGAGTCAAAGGATTTTATATCTGTATTATTATTGTCTGTATTTGCATTAGGGTAAAGTAACTGCCTTTTGGTTCCAGAGGGTACAGCTACTATTGGTTCATTTAAGCTGCTGTATTTGGATCCTCTGTCTTATTGGTTCCCTCCAAAAGGCAGGACTGTGATTGCCTGATATTGTTCCCTCCAAAATGTATCCTTTCTTGCTAGTTCCCTGTCCCTATAAATGTAGCTTTCCTCTCCCCAGACCTTAGTCTTGTTGCTTTAATAAAGAAGTGTTACTAGAGAATTGTCTCCAGCATGTTATATCAAGAGAGCTGAAATCACAAACCCCACGTCACAACAACTGGCGACGAGGATGGGATCCGGAATGCTGAGGAGCGGTTAAACGCAGCCCTGCCTCAGAGTCCGGATTGCAGCTAAGAACAAGACTCACTGGCCAGCAAATCTTAGCAAATTCTCAACACTCATATAACTTATAGTGTTTTTGTAAATAGTCCTTATATTTCTTCCAGTCCTCTTCCACTTCCTCTTCTCCCAGATCTCGGATTCTGCCTGTCATTTCGGCTAATTCCATGTAGTCCATCAGCTGCGAATGCCACTCTTCCAGCGTGGGTAACTCCTGTGCCTTCCAATGTTTAGCTATAAGGATTCTTGCTGCTGTAGTTGCATATAAAAAGAAAGTTCTATCTTTCTTTGACACTCTCTGGCCCACAATGCCCAGGAGGAAGGCCTCTGGTTTCTTGTGAAAGGTGTACCTAAACACCTTTTTCAACTCATTATAAATCATTTCCCAAAAAGCCTTCACCCTCGGGCATGTCCACCAGAGGTGAAAGAATGTTCCTTCAGCCTCCTTACATTTCCAACATTTATTGTCAGACAGATGGTATATCTTTGCAAGTTTGACTGGGGTCATGTACCACCTGTATACCATTTTCATAATGTTTTCTTTTAAGGCACTTTCATACCGGTGGTCCATAACCTTTCCCAGTCTTCAAACATAATGTTGTACCCAATGTCCTGAGCCCATTTTATCATAGCTGATTTAACTGTCTCGTCTTGAGTATTCCATTTAAGCAACAAGTTATACATTCTTGAAAGCACTTTCGTCTTAGGTTCAAGTAGTTCTGTCTCTAGTTTTGATTTTTCCACCTGGAAACCAATTTTTTTATCCTTTTTAAACACCTCTAGAATTTGGGCATAATGAAACCAGTCTCGCACCTTTCCCTTCAATTTTTCAAAGCTCTGCAACCTCCAAGTATCACCATCTCTTTCAATTAACTCACAGTATTTTGCCCACGTCACAACACTATCTATCATCTGTCTATCTATCTATCTATCTATCTATCTATCTATCTATCTATCATCTATCTATTTATTTATTTATCTATCATCTATCTATCTATCATCTATCTATCATCTATCATCTGTCATCTATCATCTGTCATCTGTCATCTATCTATCTATCTATCTATCTATCTATCTATCTATCTATCTATCTCTATCTATCTATCTATCTATCTATCTATATCTATCATCTATCATCTATCTATATCTATATCTATATCTATATCTATCTATCTATCTATCTATCTATCTATCTATCTATCTATCATCTATCATCTATCATCTATCATCTATCATCTATCATCTATCATCTATCATCTATCATCTATATCTATCTATCTATCTATCTATCTATCTATCTATCTATCTATCTATCATCTATCATCTATCTATCATCTATCTATCTATCATCTATCATCTATCTCTATCTCTATCTATCTATCTATCTATCTATCTATCTATCTATCATCTATCTATCTATCTATCTATCATCTATCTATATCTAATCTATCTATCATCTATATCTATCATCTATCTATCTATCATCTATCATCTCTATCATCAAAACACATGATGTAGGAATGTTTAGGAAGATAGGAGGTAAAGGTAAAGGGACCCCTGACTGTTAAGTCCAGTCGCGAATGACTCTGGGGTTGTGGCGCTCATCTCGCTCTATAGGCCAAGGGAGCCGACATTTCTCCGCAGAGTTTTTCCGGGTCATGTGGCCAGCATGATTAAGCCGCTTCTGGAGAAACCAGAGCAGCGCACGGAAATACCGTTTACCTTCCCACTGGAGCGGTACCTATTTATCTACTTGCACTTTGACGTGCTTTCGAACTGCTAGGTTGGCAGGAGCAGGGACCCAACAACGGGAGCTCACCCCGTCGCGGGGATTCGAACTGGCCACCTTCTGATTGGCAAGTCCTAGGCTCTGTGGTTTAACCCACAGTGCCTCCCACGTCCCATTAATTCAGTGGGACATGTTTAGGATTGTGCTGTAAGGTGATGTCACAAGGATGCAGAGAGCATGCATGGGGTAAAGACAGCGTCCCGGGGGTGAACACAAACAGAACTGAATCTGACACTAATGAAGCTGTGCTGAGGTGAACAGCTTGGGTGGGTTAGGTGGAGTTCTGGGAAATGCACCAAAAGCACACTGACCTTCTGATCGGCAAGCCCACGAGGCTTGGTCAAAGGCCTGGAAACGATGCCTTATGAGGAACGGCTAAGGGAGCTGGGCATGATTAGCCTGGAGAAGAGGAGGTTAAGGTGTGATATGATAGCCATGTTCAAATATATAAAAGGATGTCACATAGAGGAGGGAGAAAGGTTGTTTTCTGCTGCTCCAGAGAAGCGGACACGGAGCAATGGATCCAAACTACAAGAAAGAAGATTCCACCGAAACATTAGTCAGAACTTCCTGACAGTAAGAGCTGTTCGACAGTGGAATTTGCTGCCAAGGAGTGTGGTGGAGTCTCCTACTTTGGAGGTCTTTAAGCATGTGTTGACAACCATATGTCAGGAGTGCTCCGATTGGGTTTTCCTGCTTGGCAGGGGGTTGGACTCGATGGCCCTTGTGGTCTCTTCCAACTCTATGATTCTATGATTCTATGAGGCTCAGTGGTTTAGACCAGTGTTTCCCAACCTTTTTTGGGCAAAGGCACACTTGTTTGATGAAAAAAATCTCGAGGCACACCACCATTACAGCCCCGTGACGTCAGCGCGCAGCGTCACGCCGGGAGGGACGCACAAAAGTGTAAGTTTCAATTTTTTCCCCTCCCCCTTGCCGGGGAACCTCCAAGCTTTGGGGGTGGGGGGGGGGAGGAGGCAGCAAAGCGAGGCAGGAAGGAGAGCGCGGCTTGGCTGGGTGAGCTTTGGCAGGGGCAGGGAATGAGAGCCGCGAGGCAGGCGCTGCGGACGGAGGCGCTGCCCGCCGAGCTCGCAGGCAGCCAGGCAGGCAGACGGCGAGAGCCCCGCGCTGGGCGGCCTCTCCTCGCCGCCGCCGCCCCGCCTCTCGCCTCCCGACTCGCCCGCCTCCCTCCAGGCAACATCTCGCGGCACACCAGGCAACATCTTGCGGCACACTAGTGTGCCGCGGAACAGTGGTTGGGAAACACTGGTTTAGACCACAGCGCCACCAGGAAGATAGGAGAGGATATATTAATAAGGTAAACAATCGCCCTTTGTGCAGACTGGATTCTTCCTAGTCATTTCCACTTTATTTCCCTCTTAAAATATTAATAACACAAAACAGTATTCTTCAAATAAGGATAAGGTTTACTCACAGTTCACATTCAGCAGCAAACTGAAGTCAGGCTTAAGTTGCAGTTACAGGATCATGTAGAGAAGTGATTTCTGAGCTAAGTCTCAGACTGAGAACTTGTGCCCTACATCCTTTCTTACGGATGAGGCTGCATGTGCACACTGGGATCAAGAAGGAGCAAGGGAGGTGTGGCATCAAAGAGAGGTGGCTGTGTGCCCAGCCCTTGTATTTGGGCTTTACTTGGGTCCTGCCCATCGACCTGGTCACACTCGGGGGAAGTAGCTTCCAATAGGTATGACAGGAACCCCTCCCTGTGTGGGGCCACATTCCTCTGTGTGGGGCCACATTTTAGCAAACAGGTAATGTTGGACTTGATGGCTCTAGCTATCCATCCCACACACAGGGTTGCCATATTTTGAAGAGCAAAAAAGAGGACACATTTGTTGACTTCTACTTTTAACTATGGATTGCTCTGACGACTCTCATTTTAAATATCCCTACTATATGTAGGCTATAGAAGCTGTGATATATTGCTAGTAGCAATGTTCGTAACTTTCAAAAACAAAATAACACACCCTCCAATGAAAATAGGGACGTCCCATTCCGTAATGATAATTTTACTATTTATACTCCACACATCTTACTGGGTTACCCCAGCCACTCAGGGTAGCTACCAACATATATAAAAACATAATAAAACATTAAGCATTTTTTAAAAACTTCCCTATAGAGGATTGCCTTCAGACGGCTCAGGACTTGGATAAATTAATACCCTCCAACATTTCTCCAATGAAAATAGGGACATTGTAAGGAAAAGTCGGACATTCCAGGATCAAATCAGAAACCGGGACGGCTTTTCTAAATCAGGGACGTCCCTGGAAAATAGGAACACTCGGAGGATCTGAAATAATAATATCATGTATCGACCTCACTTGCCACATGAAACTATTTGGGCTCATGTTCGCTTCTTTGTGAACATAAGTGTGCACAGAACAATTTATTAAACTGTTTTAACATGTAAATATGGACTCTTCTTAAGGGCAGGGGGATGTTAACTCCTGCCCTTCCAGACTCTTTCTCCAAGATCTTGTAGCTGAGCCAGTGTTCTTTTAGTTCAGCCACAAGAGAAGGGATTTATACAGTATACAGCTAGTTTAAGATGCTGCCCTGTTGTGATTCTCTGCTGCAGACTAGCTTAGCCGGGTACCTTAGATCTGAGTCTAATGCACTAGAAATTTTTCTTGGGTTACTGTAAACAAAAAAATCAAACAAAAAACCCCAGACATTTTACCAAATTTTAAAAATCTGCCCGGACAGAAATTTTAGTCTTGAAAAAGAGGACATGTCTGGGGAAAAGAGGAAATATGGCAACCCTACACATGGCAGAATAACAAACAAAAACAATACCCCCACCAAGAGTTTAAGATTGTTTAATTAGCCAAAGGCCTGCGAGAAGATTACCCGGATATTTGTTGGATGTCAAACTCAGCCAAGAGCTTAAGGTCAAACAGATTCCTCACTGGCCTTGCAGACAACTTCATTGTCCAGAAAGTGGGAGAAGCAACAAGAGGAACATCCATTTTAGATCTGGTCCTAACCAATGTTGATGACCTGGTTAGTGGGGTAGATGTGGAAGGATCATTAGGCGCGAGTGATCATGCTCTTCTGAAGTTTACTATACAGCGGAAAGGAGCAACCAAGCATACTAGGACTCAATTTCTTGACTTTAAGAAAGCCGACTTCATAAAACTTAGGGAAGTGCTGGGTGAGATCCCATGGACAGCAATACTAAAAGGAAAGGGAGTTCATGATGGCTGGGAGTTTGTTAAGAGGGAGATAGTAAAAGCACAACGTCAGGCAATACCAATGAGACGGAAACATGGAAGGTGCCTAAAGAAGCCAGGGTGGCTATCTAAAGAACTTTTAACTGAGTTAAGATTAAAAAAGGATGTGTACAAAAAATGGAAAAGGGGGGAAACCACCAAAGAGGAATTCAAACAAATAGCCAGCACATGTAGACACAAAGTCAGAAAAGCTAAAGCACAGAATGAACTCAGCCTTGCTAGGGAGGTTAAAAGCAACAAAAAAGGCTTTTATGGGTATGTTCGTAGCAAAAGGAAGAACAAAGAAACAGTGGGGTCACTCAGAGGAGAAGATGGTGAAATGCAAACAGGGGACACAGAAAGGGCTGAACTCCTCAATGCCTTCTTTGCCTCAGTCTTCTCCGATAAAGAAAACAATGCCCGACCTGAAGAATTTGGAGCAAATGAGTCAGCAAAGGAAACACAGCCCAGAATAACTAAGAAGATAGTACAAGAATACTTGGCTAGTTTAGATGTATTCAAGTCTCCAGGGCCAGATGAACTGCATCCAAGAGTATTAAAAGAACTGGCAGATGTGATCTCAGAACCACTGGCAGTCATCTTTGAGAATTCCTGGAGAACAGGCGAAGTCCCGGCAGACTGGAGGAGGGCAAATGTTGTCCCTATTTTCAAAAAGGGGAAAAGAGAGGACCCAAATAATTACCGCCCAGTCAGTCTGACATCAATACCAGGGAAGATTCTGGAGAAGATCATTAAGCAAACAGTCTGTGAGCACCTAGAAAGGAATGCTGTGATCACCAATAGTCAGCATGGATTTCTGAAAAATAAGTCATGTCAGACTAACCTGATCTCGTTTTTTGACAGAATTACAAGCCTGGTAGATGAAGGGAACTCAGTGGATATAGCCTACCTTGATTTCAGTAAGGCATTTGACAAGGTGCCTCATGATATTCTTGTTAAGAAGCTGGTAAAATGCGGTCTTGACTATGCTACCACTCAGTGGATTTGTAACTGGCTGACTGACCGAACCCAAAGGGTGCTCATCAATGGTTCCTCTTCATCCTGGAGAAGAGTGACTAGTGGGGTGCCACAGGGTTCTGTCTTGGGCCCGGTCTTATTCAACATCTTTATCAACGACTTGGATGATGGACTCAAGGGCATCCTGATCAAATTTGCAGATGACACCAAACTGGGAGGGGTGGCTAACACCCCAGAGGACAGGATCACACTTCAAAACGACCTTGACAGATTAGAAAACTGGGCCAAAACAAACAAGATGAATTTTAACAGGGAGAAATGTAAAGTATTGCACTTGGGCAAAAAAAATGAGAGGCACAAATACAAGATGGGGGACAGCTGGCTTGAGAGCAGTACATGTGAAAAGGATCTAGGAGTCTTGGTTGACCACAAACTTGACATGAGCCAACAGTGTGACGCGGCAGCTAAAAAAGCCAATGCAATTCTGGGCCTCATCCATAGGAGTATAGCATCTAGATCAAGGGAAGTAATAGTGCCACTGTATTCTGCTCTGGTCAGACCTCACCTGGAGTACTGTGTCCAGTTCTGGGCACCACAATTCAAGAAGGACACTGACAAACTGGAACGTGTCCAGAAGAGGGCAACCAAAATGGTCAAAGGCCTGGAAACGATGCCTTATGAGGAACGGCTAAGGGAGCTGGGCATGTTTAGCCTGGAGAAGAGAAGGTTAAGGGGTGATATGATAGCCATGTTCAAAGATATAAAAGGATGTCACATAGAGGAGGGAGAAAGGTTGTTTTCTGCTGCTCCAGAGAAGCGGACACGGAGCAATGGATCCAAACTACAAGAAAGAAGATTCCACCTAAACATTAGGAAGAACTTCCTGACAGTAAGAGCTGTTCGACAGTGGAATTTGCTGCCAAGGAGTGTGGTGGAGTCTCCTACTTTGGAGGTCTTTAAGCAGAGGCTTGACAACCATATGTCAGGAGTGCTCTGATGGTGTTTCCTGCTTGGCAGGGGGTTGGACTCGATGGCCCTTGTGGTCTCTTCCAACTCTGTGATTCTATGATTCTAAGAGGAATGTTTTCGCCTCCTGGCACCTAAAGGTGTGCAAGGAAGAAGTCAGGAGGTGAATATCCCAGAGGAGTGCATCTCACAAATGGGGAGCCTCCTGGTAGTTTCTGCTCCCTCAGAAGTTGGGGGGTTGATGGCCTGGGAGAGGGCAGGTTCTTCTTTAGGGGCATAGCCTTCTCTGCAGCAGCCCCAAAGCAAGTAGAATTCCCTGTCCACAGAAGTGCATCTGGATTCTTCACTATACAACTTTTGGCAAATGCTGAAGATGCACCTCTTTCCTCTGGTGTTTGGCACCTGAGATGTGTTTTTTCAGGAACTATCCCTATTCTTGTGAATCCATATGTTTCAAATGTTTTTAATTCTGAATTTTAATTGTTATAACCTGTCCTGGGAACTGCTGGCAAAGGATTTGTAATAAATTTAAAAACAGCAGCAGCAGCAGTCATGGTTGCTATCTATCCACTGCCAGGGCCCAGACACACTTTCCCTTGAGTCCGTACTTCTTTGCCCTGTTTTCAGTTTGGTCTGGAGCTGGGTGTTCTGACTTGTGATTTTTGCTCAGATTTTACTTGGCGGAAGGCAGCGGCGTAGTGTGAGTTGTCAGCACCCGGGGCAACGCAAGTAATTTGCGCCCCCTAACCCGGGGCAAGGCAAGTAATTTGCGCCCCCCCAACCCCTAACCTGCGAGTTTCCGCTGGCGCTGCCGCACAAACAACGCTGCTTGCCCGGAGGAGGATGGAGGCAGAAGCAGCCGCCGCCTGTGCCTGGGCCGAGGGGATGGCGGCGGCGGCAGGGTGCAGAGGCTGCCCGTGCCCGGGCAGGCGTCGGTGGCGGCGTCGGCGCTGCTGCAGCGGCTGCTCCTCCTGCGAGCAGTGAGCGGAGCGCAGCCACAGCGACGGCGGGGGGCGCGCGCGCTAGGGCGCAAGGCTGGCGGTGGCGGTGGGGAGCCCGGCGGAGGAAGGAACTTGTCCCTTCCCTCTGGACTCGCGCCCCCCCCCAGATGTTGCGCCCGGTGCGGTCGGCACCCCTGGCACCCCCCACGCTACGCCACTGGCGGAAGGTCCCTGAAATCCCATTCCCGTTCCTATAATCAATAGCCCACTTTTTGTGTTGTCTCCCTCTTCAGCCCTGCCCATTTGTGGCACAGAGTCAGAAAATTGGAGAACCAGTAACCCTGAGAATCAGACAATCATTAGACATATACAAAAGGAGCCAGGACTCTTCCAAGATGAGTGGGAACACACAGATATCAGTGGCGGGAAGTCACTGGGAAATTAAAAAGAATGTATAGAGAACAAATGTTGTTAACTTTTTTTGTATTTTTGTTTCTACTATATATATGCTTGTTGGAAATATTTTCTTTATTTTCAATAAAGCATAAATTAAATTAAATTAAATTAAATTAAAAAGATCAACATAAAATTCTAGAAGTCACAGGACAAACGACCATGTGGCTGGGTGCTCAGAGGTTGCAGGTCTCTGCACAGATGTTGCTGGGGAGCTCAAGCGGGGAGAGTGGCTGCCTGGTTGGCTACTGTGAGAAGATGAAGCTGGATGAGATGGGCCCCAAAGGTCCTACAGGTATTGCAATGATCCACTTTGGTGTCCCTTTGGTTTGGGCTTTTTTGCAGTTTCATACTTTTTGGGAGGGACAGCCAGCCACCCACCAGAACGTCCTCTGGGCAGAGTGAACAGAAATCATGACAAGGTGCTCTTAGGAGATGATGGACTCTTCAGGGTCAGGGCATAAGAGACATCCCTGGACCCCACCTTCTGCAGAGTGGGGGAGCTTCTTGTGCCGGCGGCATCCTGCTTGTGGGTTTCCCACTGGGGCATCTGCGAGAACAGGGCGCTGCCCTAGATGGGTCCCTGGCTCCCCTCCCTGCCAAGGACACGCTCCGAGGCTGCCCCTCCTCTCTCTCTGAAATGGGGCTGCTGCTGCTGCTGCACCCGAGCAACAGTGCAGCTCACTGGCTGCTCTCCTTTCCCGTCCGCACGACAAGCCATGATTACTAATAATGAACAAGTTCTCCCTAATTGGGCACCGACAATTTTGGATTTTTCTCTCCTCTCTGTCTCCATCTGGGGCTCTCTGAAAACACCAAATGCTGGAGGCAATTCCTATTCATTACAACCCCAATCAGCTCATTTGTTATTAATGGGCCCTTTGATGGGGTCTCGCTGCCGTGCAGCGGTGGGTCCTCGTGGTCGTTATCCCCCCGTTTTTTGTCGGGAAGGCGAACCGAGGCAGGCGAGCGAGCGAGCGGCGCTGAAATATAGAAGTATGCAGATCACGCCATTAAAATTTCATGGGGATCCAGGAAAAAACCCGACTCGGTGTTGACTCCGTGACGCAAATAGGTATGAAAATTCTGGCAAGAGAGCCTCATTGTTACAAAAATCAAATGGCTGAACAGCCACTAATGAGGCAGACAAGAGCCCTCACTCATCCTCTGAGGATCTGAAGGCAAGAAGAGAAGAAGGGAGCCCACTCCATTATTCATGCCGCCTTGTTTGAGTTGCGAATCAGAGGAAATCACAAGGAGAACGCAGAGCATCGGCTGGTGACCAGCTTTGCTCAGGGAGGGGGGCAGAAATGAAAGAAGAGAAGGGGGGGGGGAGTTCAGCAGCCTGGATGTCACCCACCTGACAACGTGTGATTTCAAATTCTGCTGCTTTCCTGGAATCACTGGAAAGCAGCTTCGCAGAGCCCATTTCCACCCGCCGCCTTCCAGTTGTTCTGGACTGCAGGTCCCACCCAACTTCCACAGCAGGGCTGTTTCCCCTCACCCAGCCTCAGAAAGCCATGCAGGCTGGGGGTGAGGGCACCAGGTTGGGGAAGGGAGACTTTTTTGGCGGTTCAGCTCCCCATTAGGTCCAGGGCAGGTTACAGAAATGTTAAAAAATCTACGAATGTGGAGAAGATGGGGACATTTCATCTGGGTTTTGGTGTCCTTGATCCACCGCCTTAGAAAACAGTGGAAGTCAAGAATGATGATGATTCACTCCTTCACCAAAGAGTGATTTCACTGGATAAGTGGTTGAAAAGAGACAACACCAAGGGAGGCTCTCCCCCGTAATCTGTCTGCGGCTGCTCCCTTGATTTTAAAAACTACCACAGGGTTGGGCATGGCAGTTTGCTGCCACTAAAAACATCAAAGGCTATCGGTTGCTTCCAAGGGATAGAGCTCACTCTATCAAATGTGTGAATGGCTCTCTTCAGTTGGGAGATGGAGACAGAGACAGAGATATAGATTTCTAGGGGGTGCCAAACCTGCTTGTGTTTCCCACCAACCCCCACTGCCAATATCCTACAACCCCCCAAGGTTACCCCCTGGACCTTCCCACCTTTCAACTACTAACCATCCTTTTTACCTGCCCTCCAGTTTTGAAGCAACTACCCATTCCTATTTCGCAGCCCCCTTTGCAACCCTATTTTCAGCCTCCTCTTCTTATCTTCCCCCCTTCCTTCACTTGCATCTCATGCAACACTTTGCCAACAGCCAACAAGGCCAGCAGCTTTAAAAACTTTTTAATGTAACCAGTCCCACCCCACCCCTGCAATTGCTAGCCCCCTCCTCTCCCCCCACATCCTCTTGCCCTTCTTTTGCTTTAGTAGTTCAAGCAGTTTGCCACCCCACCCTTCATTCAGACCCCCCAACCTCAAAGGGGACCAGCCCCTACCTTTCTTTCTTCCTAGAGAGTGGGATGGGGCTGCTTCCTGTCAAGGCTGAAAAGGTGAAAGTGATGAACCTGAGTTTCCTGGCTCCCATATCGGGCTCCCCACCCACACTCCAGGGTCCCAGGCTTGGTAGCACCTGCCCTGCTGGGTGTGTCTACCTGGCCCAGGTCAACCTCCTGGTCTCTGCATAATGTGTGAATGGGCTGATGGGCGCAGCTTGAAAGGGGAGGGCCCCATGGACCTGCGGCCATCTTGTGGGTCCCTTCTTATGATTTCAGCCTGCACCCACAATAGACTGACAAAATGCCCCAAACTACCATGATCCGGCACCATCCATCTTCTCTCCTTCCCCATCTCTGCTTCACAGACATGCACTCATTATACCTGCCTGTCACTCCCCAAAGGGAGCCCCCAGCAAATCCTTTCTCATAGAGCTTTAGTTATTTTCAGTGCAAGGTTAATTTTTCCTCCTGTTACAAAAGAATGACAATTAACATAAATAATGTGATTGTTGCATTTAAGATAATTTAACCTGTCTTTAGTTTTGTCACACAGAAATCTGCAATAATGAAAGAACGGTGGTTGTTTTGTTTTAAGGATGGGGAAACAATCTGGGTTTCTTTTCCTTTTGAAGGGTTTTGATGGGCATGGTGGGGGGGCAAGCAGGGAATTTAATATGGAGCCCTAGAGCTCCCTGTGGCCACTAGGACTGCTTTGCATTTTGTGAAAACAGTGGCTCATAATTTTAAAACATGTGTACACACAGCAGCAGTAATCCTTACTCTCTCAGGTCAAAATGGCAGCAGTTGTAGCCTTGCTTCCTTTCTGTCTTAGCTGCAAGAGGGGATTAAGTTATAAATCGTGGTCCTCCTCACTTTAGCTGAGAGCAGACCCACCGGCAGAAGCTTATAAAGAGCCAGTCAGGGCATTATTTATTACCATTCTTTCTTCTCATCCACCTTTCACTATCAGGATTCATTCATTCATTCATTCATTCATTCATTCATTCATTCATAATGTTATGGGGTTTTTTTTGGGTGTCAGTCTGGATGATATCCTTCCCAGCCTGTGATCCTGTATCCAGTAAGGGTAAACTGGTTCCTTTGTCAAGGGGGCAACTCGCCACTTAAGTTCCCATCATTGCCCCAAAGAATGAGTGAGGTTGCAAGAGCTACATGGAGGTAGCTAATGGAAGGCCTTTCCCTCTCCCCTTTCACTGAGAAGAACAATAGAATCTGCTAGTGATTAAGGCAGACATGGATTTTGGACTTCTGCACTGTCCATAGTTTTTGCACCCAATAAAACCTGTAAAAGACAGGCCGGAGTCCTGGCTGTTATCTTCGTGAGCAACCACACACACACCTCACAGAAACCATCTGTCCCACAGAACACCTGTCCCACAGTGTTCGCTGACCTTCGCTCCAAGGAAACCAAACCCTGGGAAAGCTCACACACCCCTGGAGCCTCTTGCTGCTCAAAGCAACTCACAAGATAGAAAACAGAAACACTTCTCAAATTAGCCATCGCAAGAATTTCATAACTAAACCTAAGAAAACAACATGTTAGCAAATATGGCAACATATAGAAAGCAACATTTCATACCCTCCAAGTGTCCCTATTTTCCAGTGACAGCCTGTTTCTGATTTGATCTTGGAACATCCTGCTTTTCCTTAGGATCTCCCAATTTTCATCAGAGAAATATCGGAGGGTCTGGAGTTATGAGACCCCAGAGCCAAGGAGATAAATAACTACACAACCTTTACAAGGTTTAGAAGAGTGACTAGTGGGGTGCCACAGGGTTCTGTCTTGGGCCCGGTCTTATTCAACATCTTTATCAACGACTTGGATGATGGACTCAAGGGCATCCTGATCAAATTTGCAGATGACACCAAACTGGGAGGGGTGGCTAACACCCCAGAGGACAGGATCACACTTCAAAACGACCTTGACAGATTAGAGAACTGGGCAAAAACAAACAAGATGAATTTTAACAGGGAGAAATGTAAAGTATTGCACTTGGGCAAAAAAAATGAGAGGCACAAATACAAGATGGGGGACACCTGGCTTGAGAGCAGTACATGTGAAAAGGATCTAGGAGTCTTGGTTGACCACAAACTTGACATGAGCCAACAGTGTGACGCGGCAGCTAAAAAAGCCAATGCAATTCTGGGCTGCATCAATAGGAGTATAGCATCTAGATCAAGGGAAGTAATAGTGCCACTGTATTCTGCTCTGGTCAGACCTCACCTGGAGTACTGTGTCCAGTTCTAGGCACCACAATTCAAGAAGGACACTGACAAACTGGAACGTGTCCAGAGGAGGGCAACCAAAATGGTCAAAGGCCTGGAAACGATGCCTTATGAGGAACGGCTAAGGGAGCTGGGCATGTTTAGCCTGGAGAAGAGGAGGTTAAGGGGTGATATGATAGCCATGTTCAAAGATATAAAAGGATGTCACATAGAGGAGGGAGAAAGGTTGTTTTCTGCTGCTCCAGAGAAGCGGACACGGAGCAATGGATCCAAACTACAAGAAAGAAGATTCCACCTAAACATTAGGAAGAACTTCCTGACAGTAAGAGCTGTTCGACAGTGGAATTTGCTGCCAAGGAGTGTGGTGGAGTCTCCTACTTTGGAGGTCTTTAAGCAGAGGCTTGACAACCATATGTCAGGAGTGCTCCGATTGGGTTTTCCTGCTTGGCAGGGGGTTGGACTCGATGGCCCTTGTGGTCTCTTCCAACTCTATGATTCTATGATTCTACAAGACATCTGAAGTCAGCCCTGCATAGGGAAGTTTTTAATTATGCTTAATTATTTTTTTATATTTGTTGGATGCTGCCCAGAGTGGCTGGGGCAACCCAGTCAGATGGGCAGGGAATAAACAACAACAACAACAACAACAATTATTATTGAACAGGACGTCCCTATCTTCATCAGAGAAATGTTGGAGGGTATGGAGTTAACTGACCCTGAGCCAAGGAAACAAGTAACTACACAACCTTTAGAAGACATCTGAATGCAGCTCTGTATAGGGAGGGTTTTTTTAATGTTGAATGTTTTATTATGTTTTTATTTATGCTGGTAGTCACCCAGAGTGGCTGGGGCAAGCCATGCAGATGGGCAGGTTATAAATAGTAAAATTATTGTTATGGAATAGTACGTCTCTATTTTCATCAGAGAAATGTTGGAGGATATGGGGTCCAATCCTGCAAAGAGAGGCGGAGGAGGGGAGAGCTGGCAGCTGGAGCTGGGGAGGGGGGGGGATGAAGTTGCACCTGAGGAAAGGAGCTGGGGAGCAGAGAGAGCGCCACCTGAAATGGCTGCCTCCAGCCAGCAAAAAAGCTAACAAGGAAGGAAAAGACCAAATGGATTTCTTTAAAGCTGTTTGCTGCTTTTCCGCTGAGAGATTTGTTTACAGGCAGGTCCTGCTGCTCGGACATCTGAATCAGATGTTCTTGTGGTGAGGTCAGGGCACAAAATCTTGATGTTTGGATAAGTGATATTTTGTGTGTGTTTGCATAGCAGGACCTGGGGGTATAGTTAATTAACCCTACAACAGTATGCATACCTATTTTGAAGTAAGTCCCTTTGTGTTTAATGGGACTTGCTCTCAGGTAAGCAGGCACAGGAGCGGGTCCTCCTTGGGGGTCAGAGATCTCTTGTGGCCCAGAATAGGCCATCTCCACCTTGCTTGGACCTCCCTGGGATTCTCTGATTCCAACTCGCAGAGCTCCTCCCACTCCTCCTCTGGATCTGACCACATTCCTTCCAAGACACTCGCTCAACACTCCCTCGTGATACTTCTCCACCACCCTCCCTAAAAAGTGGGCATAGGAGCCAACTCCTAGGGACCAAGGTCCCTTTGCCCCACCCCAATAAAATATTTGAGGGGGCTGCCCCCCAAATGTTGGTGGGCATTGCCATTCAAATGGTGTGTGTCTACCATGTCATGTGATTCGTTATGCAGGGAAGGACTTACCTGCCCCAACATATTTTATTAATGTTGGCATAGGGGGCATTTGGGTCAGTAGTTTGTTCACCCCCCTCCCATACAATGTGGCCAATACAACCACCTCTTTCAAGGCATCAGAGGCCACTCACTCAGCCATGGCACATTGTCCATGCCCTGGTCCCACCCAGTCGACTAACCTTCCTAGATTTAATAAGCCAAGAGGGACAGAGATCAGGCTGTGCCACTTGAGAGTGGTCCCTGTGGATATCACAGGCTGTGGCCCTGGGCATTTTGGTCAGTACTGCAACAGCTGCAGAATCTTGATCTCTCCAAAACTGAATGGCTTTGCCCTCAGAATGTGTCATCAGTTGGTCACAGATCTTCGAGGGCTCCAGGAGTCCTTCCCCTCTGTGGGAGTCAGCAGCCTCTGGGCCACCCTGAAAGGGCTTTGCTTGAGGATGCAATGCAGGCTTCAAAATGCTCCTTCCTTGCAGCCTGCCCTTTCGCATGGTCATCACAACTGTGTGCATTGCTTAGTGCTTGGCTGACCTCAGTGCAAAACGATGTTGTGCAGCCCTGGAGCACCTCCAAGAATGGCACTGTGGTGGTCGTAGCACAATGCTGGTCTCCATCCTATGTTTGATGTTTTAATTTGTTGGAAGTCCCTCAGAGTGCCTGTGGCAACCCAGTCAGGTGAGAGGCAACAACAACAACAACAACAACAACAACATGGACTGGAATTCCAGACAGTGGAGGCTGTAACCTGACCGGCATGGTTCCTATATTGTTGCCTGAGAGTTTAAGCTGCAAAGGCTCATTTATCCGTTCCAGGACAGACCATGGTGGCGCGGAGGAGCCCCGCTCTGCTGCAGGGAAATGCTGGAGCTCGACCTGACTGCACAGGATACGATCTCACACCATAACAATATTGCCCAAATAACGTGACTGCTAAGCGATGTCGGTTCCTGGCATTTTGAAGCTTGAGTGATCATGGAAAGCCCTTAACACAACATGTTAAACCCAAAGGTTTCTTTGTTAATTGAATTTGCTTCTAAGCGATGCAAAGGGAGAAGACAGAATGGCCCACAAGGGTGCTGTGATACTTAATTGGGTAAATGTAAATTGTTTCATCCTTGTTAGAGAGAACAATTATTGTTGGGGGGACGGGGACTCCAAGCTATGTTTTCTTCCCTCTTTGCGATGCTATTCCTGACCAGTCAGAAGTGTAGGGATATGTATAGATGCGAAGAGAGGATATATTTATTAGATATTAGCCTGCCTTCCTCATGTTTGTGAGTGCCATCCCTTTGCAGCTTAAAAGAAAGCTTAGATAAGCTAGTATTAGCCTTTTAGTTTAAGTAATCCAGGATGCATTAAGACTGACTGGATTCTCCTAGTATTTCCCCCTTTTCTCCCCCTTAAAACAATAACCACACAAACAATCTTGTAAAAGGTAAAAATAACATTTGCTCACTCAGAGTTTCTGTTGCAGAGTAACAGATACTGCTGCTTTGTTCAGGCAGGTTTAAAAGGGTAATTCATTTACAATGGCATGCTTAAGTCTGGCTTAAGATGTTTGAGACTATATAAGGAGAAGACATGTGTCTCTGCCTGCCAGGGCACAGTGCGCTGTCTCTCACAGAGTTCTCTACCAAACTTACTCTGTGACCTTCAGCTCCTAGCATGTGCCTCTCTAGCATACAATGAAGCGTTGGTTTGACTGCCCTTTGAACGAAGCAAATGGGTGCTCTGTGGGCGCCAGCAGAAAACCCTTCCTCCTCAGTCAGGCCTGTGGGTAATAGGACCCTTGACCCAGGGAGCACCGTGGATTTTGGTTGCTGAGGGGGCTTAAACTGGTCAGTACCTGGATGGATGACCAGAAGGTTTTGCGGAGGCCTTAATTAGATCAATCTGATGCCCTCCCTAAATTTTAGAATACAGTTCCCATCAGATGTGGCATCATGTGGCTACATGCCGCTGATGGGCGTTGTAGTCCAAAAACACGTGTGTGAGAGCACTGTTCAGTTTTACCTGTGGGTTCTGTTTCTATCAATATTTTAGAAAGGTGTTTTTGTTGTTTTTTGCTGCTGTTGCATTTTAAAATGAATTTATAGTCCCCCCCCCAATTGTTTTTATGTAAGCTGCTTAGAGATCTCATTTTATCTTAAGTGGTGTATACAAGTTATAAACAAGCAAACATCTGGAGGCTAGAGAAGGCTGCTTTCTTCAAGCACACCCCACCCACCACCCGGGGGGGGGGGAATCCAGGCACACCCTTGAGATCCTCCAGTCACAAACACTTTTAAAGTATCCTCTCCCATACCTTCAAAGGTGACAAGCCTTTTAGCTGTCCGCCCCCTCCCCCAATTGTTGCTGTCTTCCTATTATTCCTAGACACATTCAGTGCTGTAATGATAGATTAAATATCAAATAGCTTAACATTTGAAAAATGACATTTATTATACAGAGTTGTAAATAGAGAGAAATGGGGGGGAGGGGGGGAATGACTCTAGAGCAGTGCTGAGCTCCCACAAACTGCATCACTCCTTTGTATTGCCTGTGATAATGCCAGTGCTAACAAGCAGATAATTGGCATCAGGGAAATAAATTTTGGCACCTTCTGCAGAGAGGAAACTGTGCTGCATAATTATTTTACCTAAGAATATTCTTTATTTAATAGGCCCATTTGCATAACAGCTCAAAGTTCTTTTCTTTCCCCCCTACCCAGTCATAAAGGGGTTTTTAATGTGCAGGTTTGTTTTAGCCAATGAAACAATTGTTTATTCATGAGCACTGGCACCTGAGGACTCTGGCAATTAAGCGGAGGCGACCCAGTAGGAGAGAACTGCCACAGTCTTGGGTTTAGAAGGACAAGTGGAATCCAAATGAGCTGAATCGACACTCGGGCCCCACAGATGGAGCAGGCAGGAGGGCAATAAAACCAAGGTGCTTCCCGTAGCTGAAGCAGACTTTTACCCCCAGCAAACCTTTTCTTTAAGAAGAAAAGAAAGCAGACAAATGAAACATCCCAGGTACTGGGAACTCTGTGCAGGAGGCTGTGAAATCCACATCAGGAACATTACCAGCATTGGCAAAGGTCTTTCCTTTGGCTTCCTTCAGTTTCTTGGATCATTCTCCCAAGAAGGTAGCTGCAAAACATCTCAGATTTTGCTTTAGGCGACATTTTGTTGGCCACTCAAGCCAAGACCTGTTTGGTGCTCCCTTGTAAGAGGCCTTTACCAGTCATCTCCCTCAAGATGTTGGTCAGTCTCAGCAAAACCTGACACTTTCTGCAATTAATTCTGTTTCCTCGAGAGGTTGCTTCCCCAAGCTGGGCTGGGTTTCCTTCAGCCTGGAGTCACAAAGGCCAGCTCCCTGAGCTGCTCAGACCAGCAAGACAGCCTGAAAGACCTGGTTTTTGGAAGACACAAGATCTACCCACCTTGGAAGAATGGCAGATGAAGGTGATGGACTACAGTGTGGTGAGAGCCAGTGTGGTGTAGTGGTTAAGAGCGGTAGTCTCGTAATCTGGGGAACCGGGTTCGCGTCTCTGCTCCTCCACCTGCAGCTGCTGGGTGACCTTGGGCTAGTCACACTTCTCTGAAGTCTCTCAGCCCCACTCACCTCACAGAGTGTTTGTTGTGGGGGAGGAAGGGAAAGGAGAATGTTAGCCGCTGTGAGACTCCTTCGGGTAGTGATAAAGCAGGATATCAAATCCAAACTCTTCTTCTTCTCTTCTACATGGAATTGGCAGAAATGACCGGCAGAATCCGAGACCAGGGAGAAGAGTCGGTGGAAGAAGATTGGAAGAAATTTAAAGATTATCTACAGAAATATTGTAAAATTAATTAAGGATAGAATGATGTTGGATAGTAATTAAGGGGTTTCCAGCTGTAATGTTTTAAGAGAATATGAAAAAAGGGTTATAAATGGGTTACAATTTAATGGTAAGGATTTGCTGAACCAATAATTTGAAGTGGAATACAAAGGAGGGAGGTATGAGGAGGTCCGGGAAATAAGTTAAAGGAAAATAAGTGATAGAAAATATGTCCTTTTTTTTAACTGTCTTTATTTTGTATTTTTCTTTTTTCTTTTTTCTTTTTTACTGTATTAAAAAACCTTAATAAATATTTTATGAAAAAGAAAGACCTGATTTTTTTTGGGGGGGGGGAAGACCGATAGTGGGTAGAACACCCACTTTCCATGCAGAGTCCCAGGTGCAGACCCCATCATCTCAGGCACAGCTGGGCAAGTTCCCTATCTAAAATCTTAGAGAGCTACCCCAAGGCATCGGTTCTCGCAAGAGGCTGTGATAGCCACCAACTTGAAGAAGGCTATTGATGGCTACTAGTCATTAGTATTTTATGATTTATTAGTTGCTTATAGTTGAAGTTTCTAAGCAGTTTACATTAAAAGCACATTTGAGGATTGAAAACCCACATGAGATGTTAACGTTTTCATACAAGTGCCTACAATTCATATGTCCACATGTACAAAAGCAATCTCCCCACCTTGCTCCATAACAGTAACTGGAATTATTATTATTTTTTATAATAATATTTATTAGTTTTCCAACAAATTGAATACAACACTGCAAAAAACCAAAAAAGGAAAAACATACAATAATACAATACAATACAAAACAACAACAACAACAAAACTGCAAAACACTAACATACAACTAACAAAACAAAACAAAACAAAAACCATTTAAAACACAGTCCAATTTCAATATCTTATCTTTCTTTCACTAATTTCCACGACCTCCTCACACCTCCCTTTTTGTATTCCACTTCTATTAATTGTTTCAGCAATTCCTTTCCATCTTCTTCTGTTTTCTATCCTATAATTGTCTTAACACATTCTAACCTTATTTTTCCCTTTAATGCTCTAATAATAATAATAATAATAATAATAATAATAATAATAATAATTTATTATTTATACCCCGCCCATCTGGCTGGGCCTCCCCAGCCACTCTGGGCGGCTTCCATAAAAACCAAAAATACAGTAAAATATCACACGTTAAAAACTTCCCTGAACAGGGCTGCCTTAAGATGTCTCCTGAATGTCAGGTAGTTGTTTATCGCTTTGACATCTGCTGGAAGGGCGTTCCACAGGGCGGGCGCCACTACCGAGAAGGCCCTCTGCCTGGTTCCCTGTAGCTTTGCTTCTCGCAATGAGGGAACCGCCAGAAGGCCCTCGGCGCTGGACCTCAGCGTCCGGGCAGACTGATGGGGGTGGAGACGCTCCTTCAGGTATACTGGACCGAGGCCGTTTAGGGCTTTAAAGGTCAGCACCAACACTTTGAATTGTGATCGGAAACGTACTGGGAGCCAATGCAGGTCTTTCAAGACCGGTGTTATATGGTCTCGGCGGCCGCTCCCAGTCACCAGTCTAGCTGCCGCATTCTGGATTAGTTGTAGTTTCCGCGTCACCGTCAAAGGTAGCCCCACGTAGAGCGCATTGCAGTAGTCCAAGCGGGAGATAACCAGAGCATGCACCACTCTGGCGAGACAGTCCGCAGGCAGATAGGGTCTCAGCCTACGTACCAGATGGAGCTGGTAAACAGCTGCCCTGGACACAGATTTGACCTGTGCCTCCATGGACAGCTGTGAGTCCAAAATGACTCCCAGGCTGCGCACCTGGTCCTTCAGGGGCACAGTTACCCCATTCAGGACCAGGGAATCCTCCACACCTGCCCGCCTCCTGTCCCCCCAAAACAGTACTTCTGTCTTGTCAGGATTCAACCTCAATCTGTTAGCCGCCATCCATCCTCCAACCGCCTCCAGACACTCACACAGGACCTTCACCGCCTTCACTGGTTCTGATTTAAAAGAGAGGTAGAGCTGGGTGTCATCCGCATACTGATGAACACCCAGCCCAAACCTCCTGATGATCTCTCCCAGCGGCTTCATATAGATGTTAAAAAGCATGGGGGAGAGGACAGAACCCTGAGGCACCCCACAAGTGAGGGCCCAAGGGTCTGAACACTCATCCCCCACCACCACTTTCTGAACATGGCCCAGGAGGAAGGAGCGGAACCACTGTATAACAGTGCCCCCAGCTCCCAGCCCCTCAAGACGGTCCAGAAGGATGCTATGGTCGATGGTATCAAACGCCGCTGAGAGATCCAGCAGAACTAGGAAACAGCTCTCACCTTTGTCCCTAGCCCGCCGGAGATCATCAACCAGTGCGACCAAGGCAGTTTCAGTCCCATGATGAGGCCTGAATCCCGACTGGAAGGGATCCAAATGGTCCGCTTCTTCCAGGCGTGCCTGGAGTTGTTCAGCAACCACTCGCTCAATCACCTTGCCCAGGAATGGAAGATTTGAGACTGGGCGATAGTTGGCCATCGTGGCCGCATCTAAAGATGGTTTTTTAAGAAGCGGTTTAATAACCGCCTCTTTCAGCGGGTCTGGGAAGGCTCCCTCACGGAGGGAAGCATTCACCACCCCACGAAGCCCATCGCCCAGTCCTTCCCGGCTAGCTTTTATAAGCCAGGATGGGCAAGGATCCAGGAGACAGGTGGTTGGTTTCACTCGTCCAAGCAGCCTGTCCACATCCTCGGAGGTAACAGATTGAAATTGATCCCACTCAACTTGACTAGACAGAACTCTAGCACTCTCCCGCCCCGGCCCTGCTCCCACGGTGGAGTCTACTTCTTCCCGAATCTGGGCGATTTTATCTGCAAAAAACTTTGCAAAATCATTGCAGGAGAACATGTGGCCCGTACTGGGCCCCGATGTTGCAGGTGGTTCCGCTAAATTGTGAACCACCTGAAAAAGTCTCCTGCTGCTGTTTTCTGCAGATGCAATAGAGGCGGTGAAGAAATTCTTCTTCGCCGTCGCTATCGCCACTTGGTAGGCTCGACGTTGAGCTCTAACCTGTGTCCGGTCAGATTCGGAATGAGTTATCCGCCACCGGCGCTCTAGCTGTCTCAACGATTGTTTCATTGCCCTCAGATCCGTGGAAAACCACGGGGCTGTCCGGGCTCCATGCAATCGGAGAGGGCGCTTCGGAGCCAAACAGTCAATAGCCCTGGTTAACTCCACATTCCAGCGGGCCACCAGGGAATCGGCTGAAAGGCCATCAACATGGGATAAAGCATCCCCTACCACTCTCTGGAAACCATTTGGATCCATTAAGTGGCGGGGGCGGACCATCCGAATTGGTCCCACCTCCCTGCAGAGGGGATGGGTCGCAGAGAAGTCCAGTTGCACCAGGAAGTGATCTGACCATGGCACTTCTTTCATTTCGCTTTTACTTAGTGTCAGATCACCAACATCCATAGAGGTAAACACCAGGTCCAAGGCATGTCCACGGCTATGGGTTGGGCCAGACTTATTCAGGGACAGCCCCATGGAGGCCATGCTTTCCACGAAGTCCCGAGCGGCCCCTTGTAAGGTCGTGTCGGCATGGATGTTAAAATCTCCTAGGACGACCAGGCTAGGTGTCTCCAGGAGAACATCCGCCACGACCTGAAGCAGCTCGGGCAGGGAATCCTTGGTGCAGCGGGGAGGTCGGTACACCAAAAGGAATCCTGTACTGCCCCTATTGCCCAGCTTCCAGAACATGCACTCAGAAAACTGGGTCTTCCCAATAGGACGCCTGGTGCAAACTAATGACTTCCTAAAAATCACTGCAACCCCCCCTCCCCGCCCACGTGACCTGGGTTGCTGTGCGTAAGAGAAACCTGGTGGACAAGCAGCGGCAAGGACAGGCCCATCTGCTTCATCCAACCAAGTCTCTGTTACACATGCCAGGTCAAATCCTCCATCCATGATCAAGTCATGGATGGCAGTGGTCTTACGAATCATTGACCTGGCATTGCACAGCAGCACCTTCAGGTCACGTGGGTATCCCTTGCTGATTCTAGTATCCATCCGGACAGGACCAGACCCGGAGGCAGGGATAGTCCTCAGACAACGACTAAACCTGCCTCCTCTGTAATGACATGGTCTGGTCTTAGCGTAACTCCTCCTCCTACCCGTGATCACTGAGATCGGTTGTCCCAGTGCATCCCCCCCTCTGGAACATGCCCCAGCCATTTTGTGGGCTGGGGCCCACTCCCCGGCAGCCCTGAACCCTCCCCCTAAAAACAAAATAACACCTTAAACAAACAAACAAAACCAATAAAATAATACAAACAAAAAAATGTAAAAATTACAAAAACATCAAAATAAAAAAAATAATAATTCCCCAAGCCCAACCAAACATCCATCCCACCCCCACCCCCCACATACAAAAAATCCAAAGAAAATTTTTAAAAAAAACATTTTAAAAACACACTGTGCCTCTCCGGCAGTAACAACTGTCCTAGTGAGGCCTGTCAGGCCCCGCCCCGGGCCAGGTGGTAAGTGGCAGGGAGGAGCAGGGCCCTCAGGCACTCACTCAGGGGACTCCTCCTGGGCAGCAGGCAGCAAGCAGCACGCAGTCCTTGTGAGGCCCCAGGCCCCGCCCCAGGCCAGATGGTAAGTGGCAAAAGCAGGGCCCACAAGCACTCACTCAGGGGAGTCTTCCTGGGCAGCAGGCAGCAAGCAGCACACAGTCCTTGTGAGGCCCCAGGCCCCGCCCCAGGCCAGATGGTAAGTGGCAAGAGCAGGGCCCTCAAGCACTCACTCAGGGGAGTCCTCCTGGGCAGCAGGCAGCAACCAGCACGCAGTCCTTATGAGGCTTCAGGCCCTGCCCCAGGCCAGGTGGTAAGTGGCAAGAGCAGGGCCCTCAAGCACTCACTCAGGGAGTCTTCCTGGGCAGCAGGCCGCAAGCAGCACACAGTCCTTATGAGGCCCCAGGCCCCGCCCCAGGCCAGATGGTAAGTGGCAAGAGCAGGGCCCTCAGGCACTCACTCAGGGAGTCCTCCTGGGCAGCAGGCAGCAAGCAGCACGCAGTCCTTATGAGGCCCCAGGCCCCGCCCCAGGCCAGATGGTAAGTGGCAAGAGCAGGGCCCTCAAGCACTCACTCAGGGGAGTCCTCCTGGGCAGCAGGCCGCAAGCAGCACGCAGTCCTTATGAGGCCCCAGGCCCCGCCCCAAGCCAGATGGTAAGTGGCAAGAGCAGGGCCCACAAGCACTCACTCAGGGAGTCTTCCTGGGCAGCAGGCCGCAAGCAGCACGCAGTCCTTATGAGGCCCCAGGCCCCGCCCCAAGCCAGATGGTAAGTGGCAAAAGCAGGGCCCACAAGCACTCACTCAGGGAGTCTTCCTGGGCAGCAGGCCGCAAGCAGCACGCAGTCCTTATGAGGCCCCAGGCCCCGCTCAGCTTACAGTTGAGCTGATAGTTAGGAAGTGCATGTATAGAAATGGAAGAAAGGGGAAAGGAGGGGTATACTCAAGTAGCCAACAGCTGCAGGCTGAAGGCCAGGCTAGCTAAAGCTCAGAATGAGCTCAGGCTTGAAAGAGAGGTTAATTTATTTAAAGGTTTCCTCTTAAAGTAAGAGGAAGAACAGGCAAGTAGTAGTAGAGCTTCTCTCTGTCTTGAGATAATAATAATAATAATAATTTTTATTTATACCCCGCCCTCCCCAGGCAAGACCGGGCTCAGGGTGGCTAACAAGCAATAATAAAAACAAGTTGAATGAACAAGTTGGCTGACTGACCGAACCCAAAGGGTGCTCATCAATGGTTCCTCTTCATCCTGGAGAAGAGTGACTAGTGGGGTGCCACAGGGTTCTGTCTTGGGCCCGGTCTTATTCAACATCTTTATCAACGACTTGGATGATGGACTCAAGGGCATCCTGATCAAATTTGCAGATGACACCAAACTGGGAGGGGTGGCTAACACCCCAGAGGACAGGATCACACTTCAAAACGACCTTGACAGATTAGAGAACTGGGCCAAAACAAACAAGATGAATTTTAACAGGGAGAAATGTAAAGTATTGCACTTGGGCAAAAAAAATGAAAGGCACAAATACAAGATGGGGGACACCTGGCTTGAGAGCAGTACATGTGAAAAGGATCTAGGAGTCTTGGTTGACCACAAACTTGACATGAGCCAACAGTGTGATGCGGCAGCTAAAAAAGCCAATGCAATTCTGGGCTGCATCAATAGGAGTATAGCATCTAGATGAAGGGAAGTAGTAGTGCCACTGTATTCTGCTCTGGTCAGACCTCACCTGGAGGCAACCAAAATGGTCAAAGGCCTGGAAACGATGCCTTATGAGGAACGGCTAAGGGAGCTGGGCATGTTTAGCCTGGAGAAGAGGAGGTTAAGGGGTGATATGATAGCCATGTTCAAATATATAAAAGGATGTCACATAGAGGAGGGAGAAAGGTTGTTTTCTGCTGCTCCAGAGAAGCGGACACGGAGCAATGGATCCAAACTACAAGAAAGAAGATTCCACCTAAACATTAGGAAGAACTTCCTGACAGTAAGAGCTGTTCGACAGTGGAATTTACTGCCAAGGAGTGTGGTGGAGTCTCCTACTTTGGAGGTCTTTAAGCAGAGGCTTGACAACCATATGTCAGGAGTGCTCTGATGGTGTTTCCTGCTTGGCAGGGGGTTGGACTCGATGGCCCTTGTGGTCTCTTCCAACTCTATGATTCTATGAATACACCTTAAAAACAAGATTAAAATACAACATTAAAATATTGAAACATTAAAATATTAAAATGCAGCCTCATCACAGGAGGAGGAAGGAAAAAGAAAGAGGGGAGGGAATCAAATTGGCTCCAAGCCAAAGGCCAGGCAGAACAACTCTGTCTTACAGGCCCTGTGGAAAGAAATCAGATCCTGCAGGGCCCTGGTCTCATGAGGCAGAGCATTCCACCAGGCGGAGCCAGAGTTGAAAAGGCCCTGGCTCTGGTTGAAGCTAATCTGACTTCCTTAGGGCCCGGAACCACTATGGTGTTGCTATTTATGGACCTTGAGGCTCTCCGTGGGGCAAACCAGGAGAGGCGGTCCCGTAGGTACGAGGGTCCAAGGCCGTGAAGGGTTTTAAAAGTCAAAAGCAGCACCTTAAATCTGACCCTGTCCTCCACCGGGAGCCAGTGTAGCTGGAAAAGCACTGGGTGAATATGTTGGTTTCTGCTCTCTTCACTGTGCAGCGAAGTGCTTGTCACAAGACAATGTTTACATTCCACAGTCAGAGCACTGTTGGGTTTTCCCACGGGAATGGGAAGCTGGATGTGACGTACACTGGTTTCCTGTTTTTCACTGTTTTCTCTCGGTGTTCTTCGTTCCGAGGAGAAGGACGGTTGCTTCTCTGCTCCCGCAGAGGCAAGATGCATGTTTGTAATTTCTCCACTTTGAACTGAAAACAAAGCAACATTAAGCATGTGGCACGTACTGCTCATCATTCCGTTGTGCACAGGACTCTGCAATTACAATATTTTTGGTTTCGGGCCCAGAAGGACGTAAATCAAACTGAAGAATGGAGACTCCAGAAGCCGAGTCGGAATGCCGGCAGAGGTACAGAGAAACGGATCGCGTTATCTGCTCTGCGCGTCGAGTTTGATTGATGGAGGTATGTGCTCATGCTCCGGGCAGCCTGCCAGTTTCTAGTTTATGGCTTTATGGCTGGACTTTGTACTTTTAAGGCCGTTTTGCCGCGATACAGGCAAAGGCATTAAGTCACAGGCTCGCAGGCTTGGTGGCTGGGAAAGCGAAAGTACTTTTTACAAGTGCTTTTGGAAGCTGCTGCACAGTGACGCAGCTTGATTAAAGTAGCAGAAATGGCTGAAGCAAAGCTGGCTGATGCTTTTGGGATTCCTAAGCTCAATAAGAAAAATTACACGGACTGGGTGCAGTATGCAGAGGCAGTTCTGCGGAAGGAAGGTCTGTTTAATGTTATTACAGACAACCCCCCAGCTCCAATTACAGATGAAAGGGCTACTAAGGATTCCAAAGCACGGGGAACGCTTACGTTGATAGTATCCCCAGAAGAGCTCTGTCTGTTGCGTGGAAAGACCACAGCCAGAGAAATTTGGGACACTTTAAGAGAAGCTCACTTGAGGACAGAAGCTGGTTCCTCAATGTACTATTATGCCAAGCTGCATGGCATGGCTCTTGCTGAAGGTGGAGATGTGCATACACATCTGATGGAGATGCAGAATCTGAGACATGAGCTGCAACAGAGAGGACTCAACTTTCCAGAGGCTGTGTATTCCTTCATGATACTACATTCTTTGGGTCCATGTTGGGAGTCCGTTGCCACTCAGATTGCTGTTCAGCCAACTGCTCAGCTCACAGTAGCCTATGTTACTGCCGTGATCCAGAATGAAGCAGATCGCCGGGGTGCTAGCTGCATGGGAAAGGGGGAGTCTTCACAGACGTCATCCCAGAGTGCAGTGGAACCACCAGAGGGCGCCAAAGCTTTGAAGGCAGTGAAATGCTACTCGTGTGGACGTCTAGGCCATATGAAGAGGGAATGCAAATATCCCAGGGCCAAGACAGAGCAGCGCAGCGAAAGCTCATCGCGTGGAAAAGGCCAAAGCAAAGGCAAAGGTCCAGTCTCCAGGACAACGCAGCACAAGGCAATGGTCTCACGCTTCACTCCAAAGGTTGCAAAGGTCCAGAAGACGTCTAGATCTTTCTTCGTTGTCGATTCAGCAGCTACCCACCACATGTGCAACGATAAGCGACTGTTCGTGTCTTTTACACCGCAGGAAGGTGCGATTCACCAGGCGGATGACCACACGATCCCCAGTCAAGGCTACGGAACTGTTGTTCTTCACAGTTTGGACTTATCAATACAGGATGTACTGTACGTTCCAGATGCCACACACAATCTTCTAAGTGTGATGCAGCTGAATGAACGGAACATTGACGTTTCCTTCAAGAACAAGAAATGCACCATCACAAAGAAAGACGATTATGTATTGCATGCTGAAAATATTGATCGTTTGTTTGTATTGTATTATGATGATGTTGTGCAGAATGATACTTGTTGCATTGCAGGTTCTAACAAAAGTTTGCATGCAGGATGTATTCATGATTTTCACAGGAAATTTGGTCATTTGCATTTTGAGGCAGTATCTAAAATGCCTGCCTTGGTTGAAGGTATGACTATTAAACCCTGCAGGTACCACATGAAGTGCAAGGCATGCGCAGCAAACAAGGTGAAAATGGCTGCGAAAGGTAAGGTGTCTAGTAGGCAAGCTACAGAACCATACCAGGTTGTTCATGCTGATTTAGTTGGTCCACTATCGCCCTCTTTGGGTGGCAATAGGTTCTTCATGGTTCTCATTGATGCATTTTCCAGGTATATTTATGTGTATAATCTCAAGCAGAAATCAGAGGCTTTTCCAAGGTTTAAGGAATTCTGTGCTTGGTTGGAAAATGTGCATGGTAAGAAGATAAAAATTCTTTTCACAGATCGCGGGGGAGAATTCACTTCTCAGCAGTTTGAAGCTTTTCTGACTGAGAAAGGAATTCAACACGATTTGTCCAGTCCTCGCTCACCATGGCAGAATGGACTTTGCGAAAGGGCAAATCAGACATTGCTTCGAGGGTTAAAAACCTTGCTGCATGATGCCAATCTTCCAGAGAGTTATTGGGCCGAATCTCTCTCGTGTTTTGTTTACAGTTACAATCGCAGGTTATCTTCAGCGATTGGTTGTACCCCCTATGAAAAGATATTTGGCAAGAAACCATACATCAAACACATGAAAATTTTTGGTTCTGATATGTGGGTTCATTCACCACAAAGCTCCAAGTTAGGCAAACGTGGATTGCATGGTATCTTTCTAGGTTATCAGAAAGGTTCTTACAGAATAATGATGACTGACTCTAAGACAATTAAGCTCACAAGAAGTGTTGAGTACAATGCCAAGTGGGGGGAGAATGTGGGAATTTTCCAATGTTATCCTGATGACAGTGATGAGCCTGAGGATAAGCAACAACAGCCCACACCCACTGATGAAGGTTCTGATTCTGAGTCTGAATCTGAATCAGATACTTCAGAGGATTTCAAGAGTGCGAAAGCCTCAATGCGACCCTCTGAAAGCTCTGATCAAGAATTGGAAGAACCATTGTTCACAATAGGCCGCTTTTCTCCTAAGAAGGAAGAGGAGAGTATTGAAGACCAAAGGCTGATTCGCAGGTCACAAAGAGCCACAAAAGGCAGACCTCCAAAGAGATTTGCTGATGAATTTGCTAAGACAGCAGTAGCAGCTGTTAAAAGCTCCAAGAAGGTATTTGAACCTTCAAGTTTCCAAGAAATCCAGGATTTGGATTCTAAGGAAGCTGAGCCATGGTTAAATGCTATGAAGGCTGAGCTTGATTCCTTAGAAAGGAACAAAACTTGGGAGCTAGTTCCAGTAGTTCCAGGAATGAAACTGCTTGGAAGCAAATGGGTCTTCAAAGCGAAGACTGATCAGAATGGCAAGATAGTTAGACACACCGATGACAACAGGTTATCAGGTAGAAGACACTGAAGAAGCATTTTCTGACACTACACTGTACAGAAGTGTGCTAGGTAAGCTAAACTTCATTGCCAGATGTTCAAGACCTGACATTGCTGTTAGCTGTAATTTGCTAAGCAGACAAGTTAACAATCCCACTGTTAAGAATTGGAAAGCTCTGAAACGCATAGCACGCTATTTGAAAGGCACTATGCATTACAGACTGAGATTTAACAATCAGAAGTCTGGTGGTCTTGAGATTTTTGCAGATGCAAGTTTTGGAAGTGACACTACAGACAGGAAAAGTACGTCTGGAGTTTGCTACATGTACAATCAGGGTCTATTTGATTGGTCATGCAAGAAGCAAACAACAATTAGCTTAAGTACTTGTGAAGCTGAACTGAATGCACTGTCTTATTCACTTAAGGATTGTGAATGGTTGTTACAATTGTGCAAAGACATGAAAATTCCTGTCAAATGTCCAATCCAGGTTTACCAGGACAACAAAGCATGTTTGGCTTTGCTGAATTCGGAAGGTTGTAAGCAAAGCACGAAGCACTTGCAATAGAAGTTGCAACATGCTAGGGAACATATTCAGAAGGGACTCGTAACGGTGTCCTATATGCCAGGTAATGAAATTCCTGCTGATGTATTGTCCAAGATTGTATCAAGGGATCAACACTGTACCTATGTACAGAAGTTGGGTTTGTACTGATATTGTACGAACACGCTGCCCAGTGATGTTCACAGAAAGGGGGAGGATGTTGGTTTCTGCTCTCTTCACTGTGCAGCGAAGTGCTTGTCACAAGACAATGTTTACATTCCACAGTCAGAGCACTGTTGGGTTTTCCCACAGGAATGGGAAGCTGGATGTGACGTACACTGGTTTCCTGTTTTTCACTGTTTTCTCTCGGTGTTCTTCGTTCCGAGGAGAAGGATGGTTGCTTCTCTGCTCCCGCAGAGGCAAGATGCATGTTTGTAATTTCTCCACTTTGAACTGAAAATAAAGCAACATTAAGCATGTGGCACGTACTGCTCATCATTCCGTTGTGCACAGGACTCTGCAATTACAATAGAATATGCTCCCATGGCAGAGACCCTGTGAGGAGCCTTGCTGCAGCATTCTGCACCCACTGAAGTTTCTGGGACAGCTTCAAGGGCAACCCCGCGTAGAGTGAATTACAGTAGTCAAGCCTGGAGGTGGCCGTCGCATGGATCACTGTGGCCAGGTTGGGGCAGGAAAGGTAAGGGACCAACTGCTTGATGCAGCAAAGGTGGAAAAATGTTGCCTTGGCTGTTGCTGTAACCTGCGCCTCCATGGAAAGGGAGGCATCAAGGATTACCCCCCAACACTTAACGGAAGGCAATGGCACTCAAAAAAACTAAGATCATGGCCACTGGTCCCATCACCTCCTGGCAAATAGAAGGGGAAGAAATGGAGGCAGTGAGAGATTTTACTTTCTTGGGATCCATGATCACTGCAGATGGTGACAGCAGCCACAAAATTAAAAGACGCCTGCTTCTTGGGAGAAAAGCAATGACAAACCTAGACAGCATCTTAAAAAGTAGAGACATCACCTTGCCAACAAAGGTCTGTATAGTAAAAGCTATGGTTTTCCCAGTAGTGATGTATGGAAGTGAGAGCTGGACCATAAAGAAGGCTGATCGCCGAAGAATTGATGCTTTTGAATTCTGATGCTGGAGGAGACTCTTGAGAGTCCCATGGACTGCAAGAAAATCAAACACATCCATTCTTAAGGAAATCAGCCCTGAGTACTCACTGGACGGACAGATCATGAAGCTGAGGCTCCAATACTTTGGCCACCTCATGAGAAGAGAAGACTCCCTGGAAAAGACCCCGATGTTGGGAAAGATGGAGGGCACAAGGAGAAGGGGACGACAGAGGACGAGATGGTTGGACAGTGTTCTCGAAGCTACCAGCATGAGTTTGACCAAACTGCAGGAGGCAGTGGAAGACAGAAGTGCCTGGCGTGCTCTGGTCCATGGGGTCACGAAGAGTCGGACACGACTAAACGACTAAACAACAACAACAACAACAACAACAACAACAACAACGGCACTAATTGGGCCCCCGCAAGAGAAGGGAATTGGTCCCTCATCCCCATGCCATCCCGACCCAGCCATAGGACCTCTGTCTTTGAAGGATTTAGTTTCAATTGGCTCCCACGAAACCAGCCAGCCACAGCTTCCAAGCATCTGGTCAGTGTGTCCGGGGCCGAGTCAGTGTGGCCATCCATCAGCAGATAGAGCTGAGTGTCATCAGCATATTGGTGACAACCCAGCCCAAAGTTCCGGACAATCTGGGCAAGGGGGCGCATAAAGATGTTAAAAAGCATTGGGGAGAGGATTGCGCCCTGCGGCACTCCACACACCAAGGAGTGGCGTGACGACATCTCCCTCCCTAGCGCCACCCTCTGTCCCCGACCAGAGATAAAAGAGCACAGCCAGGTACGGGCTATGCCCTGTATCCCCGTGTCGGTGAGGTGGTGGACCAGAAGATCATGATCAACCATGTCAAAGGCTGCAGACAAATCTAGAAGGATCAGCAGTCCTGACCTGCCTCGATCTAGTTGTCTACGGAGATCATCTGTTAGGGCAACTAGAGCTGTCTTGGTCCCGAAACTAGGACAGAACCCAGACTGAAATGGATCTAAAGCCGATGTTTCCTCCAGAAACCTACCAAGCTGTTCAGCAACTGCTCTTTCAATTACCTTACCCAGATATGGAAGATTTGAAACTGGGCGGTAATTGGATAGGTCTAAAGGATCTAGTGAAGTTTTCTTTAAGAGTGGACACACCACTGCGTCCTTCAGTTCCCCTGGGAATGTCCCCGTACCAAGGGACAAATTGATAATTTCAACCAGGGGGGTCCGTGTGACATCTGGACACTCCCTAATCAGCCAAGACAGGCACGGATCGGGGAGGCAGGTGGTGGGCCTACCAGCTTGGAGGAATCTATCCACATCAGCAGGGAGTATCCGATCGAAATGGTCCAACACTGGACCTGAAGTCAATCGAGGGGCCTCCAGTTCAGTCACTGTATCTAAATTGGCAGGGAGGTCACGGCGGAGCAACAGGACTTTCTCCGCAAAAAAGCTCGCGAATGCCTCACAGCTGTGGGTCGAATTTGTGCTTAAATTTGGTTGTCCTCCTAAGGACGTTATTGACCTAATTATTCTAAAAAGTTGTGTCGGGTGAGAGCTAGCGGATGCAATGGAAGCTGCAAAGTAAGATTTCTTAGCAGCTTTCATAGCCATCTCATAAGCTTTCATAAGCGTCCTATAAGATGTTCGTGAACCTCCATCACGAGTCCGTCGCCATGCTCGCTCTAGCTGTCTGAGATTCCGCTTCATTTTCCAGAGCTCCTCAGTAAACCAAGGGGCCCGGTTTCGACGGGGTCGCAGAGGGCGCTTAGGCACGATCTCAGCGATGGCCGTCAAGAGCCGGTTATTCCAGTCCTCGACAAGGTCATCTAATGAGTCGCCAGGAGGAACAGGGTCCTGCAAGGCCTGATGGAATCTATCAGGATCCATCAGCCTTCGCGGGCGAGCCCAAATAGGCTCACCACCCAAGCAGGGGAGGAGGGGGAAGTCAATCTTGGCTTTCAGAGTGTAGTGATCAGACCATGGCACTTCGACAGGGGGGAGCATGATCACATCTATGCCAGCCCCAAAGATCAGATCTGGCGTGTGGCCTGCTTGATGAGTGGGGCCTAAAACAAACTGGGAAAGCCCTAGTGTTGCCATGGAGGACACTAGGTCCGGAGCCTGTGAGGAGGGAGCGGCATCGGCATGGACGTTGAAGTCTCCCAAAACCAGTAGGTTTGGGAACTCCAAGGCCCAGCCCGCCACCACCGCCAGCAGGTCTGACAGGGTGGCTGCAGGTGTGCTGGGTGGTCGGTACACCAGCCAGACAGCCAAGCTCTCCTTGGTGCCCCACACGAGACCAACAGAGAAGACAGAGAAATACTATTGGATGACAGAGGAAAAAGTGGAAATGCTTAACACAGACTTTGCCTCTGTCTTTACCCCAAAGGAAAGCAGTGCCCAACCTGGTGGTAACGGAATAAACAATGCAAGGAGGGAGCTGCAGCCCAAGATAAGAAAAGAAGTAGTAAGGGAACACCTGGCTACTTTAAATGAACTCAGATCTCCAGGGCCTGATGAGCTGCACCCAAGGATGCTAAAGGAGCTTGCTAATGTACTCACAGAGCCTCTGTCTATAATCTTTGAGAATTCTTGGAGAACAGGGGAGGTCCCTGCAGACTGGAGGCAGGCAAATGTTGTCCCCATTTTCGAAAAAAAAGGGGGGGGGAATCATAGAGTTGGAATAGACCACAAGGGCCATCGAGTCCAACCCCCTGCTAAGCAGGAAACACCATCAGAGCACTCCTGACATATGGTTGTCAAGCCTCTGTTTAAAGACCTCCAAAGAAGGAGACTCCACCACACTCCTTGGCAGCAAATTCCACTGTTAAACAGCTCTTACTGTCAGGAAGTTCTTCCTAATGTTTAGGTGGAATCTTCTGGAGGAAGAGCCAGGTAACTACCAACCTGTGAGCTTGACATTGATACCAGAAAAGGTACTAGAACAGATAATTAAACAGTCTGTGAGCGCTTAGAAAAGGATACTGTGATTACTAAGACCCAGCAGAGGTTTCTCAAAAATAAGTCATGCCAGATGAATCTCATTTCTTTTTCAATAGAGTTACAAGTTTGGTGGATCAGGGGGATGCTGTGGATGTAGTGTATCTTAATTTCAGTAAGGCTTTAGACAAAGTCCCTCATGACATTCTTGCAGAGAAGCAGGTAAAATGTGGGCTGGACAACATAACAAGTGCACATCTGCAGGAAGAACCAGATGCCCAAATATAAGACAGGGGGCACCTGGTTTGCCAGTAGTACATGTGAGAAGGATCCAGGGGGTCTTGATCGACCACAAGCTTAACATGAGTCAACATTGTGATACAGCAGCAAAAAAGCGAATGCTATTCTAAGCTGCATCAACAGAAGTCTAATGTCCAGATCAAGGGAAGTAATAGTCCCACTCTATTCTGCCTTCATCAGATCACACCTGGAATACTGTATCCAGTTCTGGGCACCGTAACTTTAAAAGGATGTTGACAAGCTGGAATGTGTGCAGAGGAGGGCAACCAAGATGATCAAGGGTCTGAAAACCAAGCCTTATGAGAAGCGCTTGAAGGAACTGGGTATGTTTAGCCTGGAAAAGAGGAGACTGAGAGGAGATATGATAGCCATCTTTAGATATCTCAAGGGCTGTTGCATGGAAGAGGGAGCAAGCTTCTTTCCTCCTGCTCTGGAAGGTATGACTCAAATCAATGGCTTCAACTTATAAGAAGTGAGATTCTAACTAATAAGAGCTGTTCAACTGTGGAATGGTCTCCCGCAGAAGATTGTGGATTCTTTCTTCTTGGAGGTTTTTAAGCAGAGGTTGGATGGCCATTGTCATGGATGCTTTAGTTGAGATTCCTGCATTTTAGGGGTTGGACTAGATGACCTGAGATTTCAAGGCCTAAACCGGATTTTTACTTCTTGAAATATGGCAACCCTATTTGCAGTCAGCTCTTGCTGGGCTAAAGCTTGCAGGCTGCAAACACAGCCTTCTTAAGATATATATTGTAATAAATAATATACAGGTGCGTTTATTAAAGGAGCATATAGTGCTGTAATTCTGAGAAGATAGTCCATCTAGGAGAAGGAAAACCGAGAAGAAAAGGCTAAGGAGTAAAACCTACCCAAATCCGGAGCGCAGTCCCTAATAGGGTTTGATGGCGCCTCTTTGGAGCGCCACTGTCCCGCCTTGCCCCACATACCTGGGAGGCCGCGGGCTCTCCGCTACTCCGCCCCACCCGGGCTTCTAGCCGGCCGCGGGCAGGAGCCGGTTCTGCGCAGAGTTGCCTGCCTGCCAAGCGGAGAGGGCGCCCGTGATTTAGGATGCGACGGCTGCCTCGCTCGTCTCCGTGCCCGCAGAATGCTAAACCTCCTACCCGTCTCCATTCGGGCGGAAGCTTTGCGCCAAGAAGCTCCGCTTTCCAGAGCGCCGGTCTTTCCCCCGCCCCGCAGCTGGCACGAACCAGCCCCGGAACCTGCCAGCAGCAACGGAAGCCGGCGCGTTTCCCGCAGGTCGGGGCCAGGTGCTGCTGCTGCTGCTGCAAAGGCGCAAACGTCCAGCAGCCGTCAAGCACAGCCCCTCTCGACTGCGTGCAGGCAGGTGCCTGCCCTGGGAACGCAGGCGAGGCTGTCCGTCGCCCGGCCGACTTTTGCCCGGCCTGCCAGCTAAGCCCCTGTCCAGCGCTGCGCAAAAGCACGCTGGGCTCTTCTTCCTGGCTCCAGCTCGGCCCCTCCCTGCATCCTTGGCCCTGCAGCTCGCCCTATAGAGAAGGTCTCTCCCTCTGGGGCACCAGCTCTTGGAAGCAAGGCCCATCACCCTTAATGAGGCTTACTTCCGAGGAGACATGTATAGGGTTGTACTGTAAGGTTGATTTCCTTCTTTCACTACTGAGATGCCTGGACATGTCTTTCATTCCAATTTTAAAATCGGCCTTTGAATGTTTTGAATTTCCCCGTCTAGACTTCAGATGTTTGCACAGTCTCAGTTCAGCTGCCCTTTCAGCTTAGCTGTGTGTTGACTGACAGGCAAAGTTCCTTCGAAGAATTTCATAGAATTGGAGAGTTGGAAGGAATCCTGAGGCTCGTCTAGCCCAACCCTCTGCTATGCAGGAACCTTTTGCTCAATGCGGGGCTCAGACCTACAACCCTGAGATTAATGGGCTCCTGCTCTATCAGCTGAGCTATTGCCAAAATGGCTTCGTGGCAAACTGATGAGCTGTTTCAGGGAAGGGGTGCAGCAGGTAGGGAGGGCACCTGCTTTGCTGCAAAGAAGGTACCAGGTTCAGTCTTTGGTGCCTCCAGATCCCCTGGCTGAAACCCTGGAGAGCTGCTGTCAGTAAACAATACTGTGCTGGAGGGCCTAGTGGCCTGGCAAAGCAACCTCCCTGGGTCCAGCCATTAGAGGAGACAAATAGGAAGATGGAGAGGGAGGAAGGCACAAAGCAGTCGGTAGAAGTTGCTCTTCAGAATAGTTTAAGAGGCACTTGCCACAGCCCAATCTCCTTTACTGGCCACCCCAGAGATGCCACCCCAGGAGCAGAGCCAGCCCTAGACATTTTGGCATATGAGGTGAACCACAAAATGGTGCCCTCCCCACCAGGGAAGAAGAGGTGAGTGAAGATCTACATTCGGAATGGGGGTGGCAAATCAACCTTACCCTACAGTTGAAGCAGCCACCGTGGGGGGGGGGCACGGAAAGGGGCCTGCTCTGAATCACGTTGGGTGGGTACAGACTCTAGGAGACCCCAGAGGGTGGGAAGAGATCAGCCGTGCTTCCTATTTGCTGAGAGGCCACCGTAGAGGTGGTATGGGGGACTGCTGAGGAGGTGGGAGATCTGGCCTCCACAGTGCGCTGGCATCACTGCTACCGTGGCTGTACTTGCAGGCAATGCATTCCTTGGAGGCCAGATCTGCTGCCCCTGTGGATCCTGCCATCCGAGGTGGTTGACTCACCTTGTCTCATGGGTGGGCCAGCCCTACCCGTGAGAGTCATAGCCCAGCAGGGATATGCTGGAGGGTATTCTGTGGAGGGACCAAAGTCCTCAGTGCGTTAGCCCCAGAGCAGCTCCCACCCCCTGCCCGAGTGCCTCACGGGGCCTTTTGGGGATGGTTTCTAGCTGCTTTCCTCTGTGCTGGGACATGAGAGCCATCCTCGGCCATGGATGGTTTGCCTTGAATTGATACAAGATCCTGGAGACATTATTGATCCTTGTAGGTTGTCAGTAAGGGAAAAGTTGTAATTGCTGCTGTAGTTCCATTGTAACAGGCCACTCCGAAGGGAAATTAAAGTTTTGGAGCTAATGGGGTTGTATGATCTTTCAACCTTTGATGAATTGAATTCAGCATTGCCTTTTGCAGAATGCTGATTTGCAGCACATGGAATTTGTGGGGCGGAGGGGGGCCTGTTTTTTTTTTAAAAAACTTTTCACTCCTGAAGCTGCTTCCATTTTTCCTTGCCCCACTTCTAAAGGCTCTAGTCCCGAGACCCAGGAGGCGCAGACTGCAGCTCATCCAACAACATGGTTACAGTATTATTATTGACTCTTACTATCAGTTTTTGTATTTCTGTGAAATACCAAAGGCAGCTTACAGACAGAGTAAAAATACACTTGTATTTGTACAAAAGAAAACAACAATATGACAGGGAGCATGAAGAAAAACAGCCCAAGAACTAAAAAGGCAATAAAGACGAGAAAGAAATGGAAGCATTAGGCCTCTGAATGACGGTCTGTTGCACTCAGGTCCAGCTTGCAGGCTTCCCATTGGAGCATCTGATCGGCCAATGTGAGAACACAATACTGGACTAGGTGGCCTCTTTGGCCTGATTCAGCAGGCACAGATATCCCCCTCCCACCCCCTCCATTCATTAGTGGGGCAGGAGGTCTTGATCAGCTGCCTCCTTTGGTCTGTTGCCTTCCAGCTCAGGTCATCAGCACCCAAGGCAAGGAAAGCAAAGCCATGCTCATCCCTGGCACTAGGGAAAGTGAACGCAGGAGAGCAAACTGGGAAACTTCCCAGAGCAATCTGAAACCTGGCATTCCAGCCTCTCCAAGTGTTGGAGCTGAACTGTAGGCAGCAGCTGAATGAGAGTGAGAGATCACATACCTCGTCCGTCCATTGATCCATCTAGCTCAGCACTGTTGACACTGACTGACAGCGGCTCTGCAGAGTTTCAGGCACAAAATGGTCTCAGTCCCAGCCCAGCCCAAAAATGCCATTGGGGATTGGATCTGGGAACTTTTGCGTGCAGAGCAGGTGCTCTTCTGACAAGCTGCACCCCACCCCCATATAGACAGCTGCCTTTTGCAGATCAGTATCTTGCATTGTCCACACACTTGCTCTCCGTGGTTCCAGGCAGAAAAGGCCAAGGCTACCAGATGCTGAGGATTGAAACTGGGACTTTCTGCTTGCCAGGCATGTACTGTCATCTGCCAGTGAACCCTGGTCCACATCTGGAATCTGAGCCAAAGACGTCAAGGCGGCTGATTAGCTGCTCTCCCTGTGCAAAGGTCAGAGGGGGCAGGGTTTCTGTTGAGTCAGGTGATTAGCTGTGGGAGGAGCTTATCAGAGCTTGCAGGGCAGCGGCGCACGCAGTTTGATCCATCTTTTAGATTTAGGGGAGCTAGTCTCAAACGTTTGTTGGGGGAGACCTAGGTTTTTTTTGGGGGGGTTATTTGTCCTGTCTTCATGCTTTTTAAGATGGAGGACCACTGTAGCCATCCCCCAACGACACGTTTTCAAGATGGAGGGTGAGGGAACAGCTGCAGTCGCCTGCGGTTCCTGCGCAATGTTTGCCATCTTGCCAAAGGTTGCAGGCAGCTTTACCTGCAGCAATTGTATGTTGATTGCCCTCTTAGAAGACAAAGTTCAGCAACTGGAGGAACGTGTAGCTACGCTCCAAAGAATTAGAGAGCTGGAGCTCTTCTTGGAAGCAACAGAGAACACCGTCTCCACCAAGGAGGAGACAGGGGACACCCCTGAGAAGGAGGCTAGTTCACCAACACAGGAGCCAGATAAATGGAGAAACGTGACTCAAAGAAGTAGGAGGCCCAGGGTTCGCTCTGATTGTTTAGAAATGCACAATTGCTTTGAAGTCCTCTCCCCTAGCATGGAAGACGAAGAACAGACTCCATTTGAGGATCTCTCCCTCATTACAGTCGATCAGATATATGAAGATGAGCAGCAAAGTCAGTCCTCAGGGAATGTGCAGGCGACCTTGGAACGGACAGCTCCAAGAGGAGGCGTGTAGTGGTGATACTGAGGGGAACAGAAGCAGTGATCTGTGGGCCTGACAAGATGTCTCGGGAGGTGTGCTGTCTCCCCGGGGCTAAGATCCAAGATGTAACTGAACGACTGCAAGGAATCATAAAACCCACTGACAAATACCCCTTCCTCTTGGTTCATGTGGGAACCAATGACACTGCAAGCAATAGCCTCCAGAAGATCAAAAGAGAATACGAGGCTCTGGGCAGGAAATTGAAGCAATTAAATGCACAAATTGTCATCTCATCTGTCCTCCCAGTTGAACGACGTGGCCCAGGGAGAGAGGGAAAAATAGTGGAAGTGAACAGCTGGCTTCGCAAATGGTGTAAACAGGAACAGTTTGGATTCTTAGATCACGGACTGCAGTTTCTTGAAGATGGACTTCTGGCAAGTGATGGGCTGCACCTCACAACGGTTGGGAGGAATGTTTTTGCCAAAAATCTCAGAAACCTCATCAGGAGGGCTTTAAACTGACTAATGTGGGGGAGGGAGACAGTGCTCCTGAAGGTAGGAGTCTATCAACTGATGAAGATGATCATCCAAATGTCATAGACCAAATGGAGCAAACAGCACGCAGACCTAGTGGTGGGAGGAAAAAATCCTTAAATAAGAGACACGGGGGAATGATTAATGGACTTCAATGTCTGTACACTAATGCGCAAAGCATGGGAAATAAACAAGATGAGCTTGAGCTCTTGGTACAGCAAACTAAATATGACATAATAGGCATCACTGAAACCTGGTGGGATAAGTCCCACGATTGGAATGTAATAATGGAGGGATGCAATCTATTTCAGAGAAACAGACCAGACAAGAAAGGAGGAGGAGTGGCGTTATATGTCAGGGATGTGTATACCTGTGAAGAGATCCAAGATTTAGAACCTCAAAGCCAAAGTGAGAGCATTTGGGTCAAAATTAAGGGACAGAAGAATAACAGAGACCTCATTGTGGGAGTTTACTATAGATCCCCAAGCCAAACCGAGGATAACATAGATGATGCCTTCCTGGAACAGATGGCCAAGCATGCAAAAGGAAGGGAGATAGTAGTAATGGGGGACTTCAATTACCCGGATATTTGTTGGATGTCAAACTCAGCCAAGAGCATAAGGTCAAACAGATTCCTCACTGGCCTTGCAGACAACTTCATTGTCCAGAAAGTGGGAGAAGCAACAAGAGGAACATCCATTTTAGATCTGGTCCTAACCAATGTTGATGACCTGGTTAGTGGGGTAGAAGTGGAAGGATCATTAGGCGCGAGTGATCATGCTCTTCTGAAGTTTGCTATACAGCGGAAAGGAGCAGCCAATTTCTTGACTTTAAGAAAGCCGACTTCATAAAACTTAGGGAAATGCTGGGTGAGATCCCATGGACAGTAATACTAAAAGGAAAGGGAGTTCATGATGGTTGGGAGTTTGTTAAGAGGGAGATAGTAAAAGCACAACTTCAGGCAATACCAATGAGACGGAAACATGGAAGGTGCCTAAAGAAGCCAGGGTGGCTATCTAAAGAACTTTTAACTGAGTTAAGATTAAAAAAGGATGTGTACAAAAAATGGAAAAGGGGGAAACCACCAAAGAGGAATTCAAACAAATAGCCAGCACATGTAGACACAAAGTCAGAAAAGCTAAAGCACAGAATGAACTCAGGCTTGCTAGAGAGGTTAAAAGCAACAAAAAAGGCTTTTATGGGTATGTCCGTAGCAAAAGGAAGAACAAAGAAACAGTGGGGTCACTCAGAGGAGAAGATGGTGAAATGCAAACAGGGGACACAGAAAGGGCTGAACTCCTCAATGCCTTCTTTGCCTCAGTCTTCTCCGATAAAGAAAACAATGCCCGACCTGAAGAATTTGGAGCAAATGATTCAGCAGAGGAAACACAGCCCAGAATAACTAAGGAGATAGTACAAGAATACTTGGCTAGTTTAGATGTATTCAAGTCTCCAGGGCCAGATGAACTGCATCCAAGAGTATTAAAAGAACTGGCAGATGTGATCTCAGAACCACTGGCAGTCATCTTTGAGAATTCCTGGAGAACAGGCGAAGTCCCGGCAGACTGGAGGAGGGCGAATGTTGTCCCTATTTTCAAAAAGGGGGAAAGAGAGGACCCAAATAATTACCGCCCAGTCAGTCTGACATCAATACCAGGGAAGATTCTGGAGCAGATCATTAAGCAAACAGTCTGTGAGCACCTAGAAAGGAATGCTGTGATCACCAATAGTCAGCATGGATTTCTGAAAAATAAGTCATGTCAGACTAACCTGATCTCGTTTTTTGACAGAATTACAAGCCTGGTAGATGAAGGGAATGCAGTGGATGTAGCCTACCTTGATTTCAGCAAGGCATTTGACAAGGTGCCCCATGATATTCTTGTAAAGAAGCTGGTAAAATGCGGTCTTGACTATGCTACCACTCAGTGTATTTGTAACTGGCTGACTGACCGAACCCAAAGGGTGCTCATCAATGGTTCCTCTTCATCCTGCAGAAGAGTGACTAGTGGGGTGCCACAGGGTTCTGTCTTGGGCCCGGTCTTATTCAACATCTTTATCAACGACTTGGATGATGGACTCAAGGGCATCCTGATCAAATTTGCAGATGACACCAAACTGGGAGGGGTGGCTAACACCCCAGAGGACAGGATCACACTTCAAAACGACCTTGACAAATTAGAGAACTGGGCCAAAACAAACAAGATGAATTTTAACAGGGACAAATGTAAAATATTGCACTTGGGCAAAAAAAAATGAGAGGCACAAATACAAGATGGGGGACACCTGGCTTGAGAGCAGTACATGTGAAAAGGATCTAGGAGTCTTGGTTGACCACAAACTTGACATGAGCCAACAGTGTGACGCGGCAGCTAAAAAAGCCAATGCAATTCTGGGCTGCATCAATAGGAGTATAGCATCTAGATCAAGGGAAGTAATAGTGCCACTGTATTCTGCTCTGGTCAGACCTCACCTGGAGTACTGTGTCCAGTTCTGGGCACCACAGTTCAAGAAGGACACTGACAAACTGGAACGTGTCCAGAGGAGGGCAACCAAAATGGTCAAAGGCCTGGAAATGATGCCTTATGAGGAACGGCTAAGGGAGCTGGGCATGTTTAGCCTGGAGAAGAGGAGGTTACGGGGTGATATGATAGCCATGTTCAAATATATAAAAGGATGTCACATAGAGGAGGGAGAAAGGTTGTTTTCTGCTGCTCCAGAGAAGCGGACACGGAGCAATGGATCCAAACTACAAGAAAGAAGATTCCACCTAAACATTAGGAAGAACTTCCTGACAGTAAGAGCTGTTCGACAGTGGAATTTGCTGCCAAGGAGTGTGGTGGAGTCTCCTACTTTGTTTTTTTTTTTTTATAAAATTTTTTATTGCGTTTCTTTCCATAGGTTAACAAATTTGTTTACACAGCAACATGCAAGAAACATTTTTTTTTTTTTACATATGAAGAAAAGTAAAGAGAAAGAAGAAAAAGTTAAGATACTTTCATAGCGTCCTTCGACGACTCATTTTTGGACCTCCTCGCATCCTCTCAGCATTGCATTCATTATTCTAACCAGTTCAGCAATTTGTTATCTTGTTTCCCATCTTATTATACCTTTAAATTTATTATGTTACCAATTTCGAAAATTTGTAATTTAGTTTTAACACTCTTAATAAACATAATATTTTGTTTCTAATTTGTCTCGTTTTTTTCCATCAATACTTACTTTATCATTTACATAAAATAAATTGCAGAAGCATGACGTTTCTTAATCGTGCACAATCTTAACATTCAAACAACTTATAATGTTTTTGCAAATAGTCCTTAAATTTTTTCCAGTCCTCCTCCATTGTTTCTTCGCTCAGATCTCGAATTCTGCCAGTCATTTCTGCCA
This sequence comes from Podarcis bocagei, assembly GCF_964188305.1. Taxonomy (NCBI): domain Eukaryota; kingdom Metazoa; phylum Chordata; class Lepidosauria; order Squamata; family Lacertidae; genus Podarcis; species Podarcis bocagei. Next base: position 1,937,827 of record NC_138142.1, on the reverse strand, counting down.
ACTCCATGTAGTCCATCAGCTGCGTCTGCCAGTCCTCCAGTGTGGGTAAATCTGGTGTCTTCCAGAACTTTGCGATAAGAATCCTAGCTGCTGTGGTTGCATACATAAACAAGGTTCTGTCCTTCTTTGGCACCTTCCGGTCCACCATGCCCAGAAGAAAGGCCTCTGGTTTCTTAGAAAAGGTATATCTGAATACCTTTTTCAGCTCATTATGTATCATTTCCCAAAAGGCCTTTACTTTCGGGCAGGTCCACCAGAGGTGAAAGAATGTCCCTTCTGCCTCCTTGCATTTCCAACACTTATTATCAGAAAGATGATATATTTTAGCCAACTTGACTGGGGTCATGTACCACCGGTATACCATTTTCATAATGTTCTCTTTCAAGGCACTACATGCCGTGAATTTCATACCGGTGTTCCATAACCTTTCCCAGTCCTCAGACATAATGTTGTGTCCTACATCCTGTGCCCATTTTATCATAGCAGATTTAACTGTCTCATCCTGTGTGTTCCATTTAAGCAGCAAGTCATACATCCTCGAAAGTACCTTAGTCTTTGGTTCTAGTAACTCCGTCTCCAGTTTCGATTTCTCCAACTGGAAACCCACTTTTTTATCCATTTTAAATACCTCTTGAATTTGAGCATAATGTAACCAATCTCGCACCTTGTTTTTTAGTTTGTCCTGGCTTTGGAGCTTCCAATTATCTCCAACTCTTTCAATCAATTCCCAATATTTTGGCCAGTAGGCCTCCATATTGGGCCTTTTTTTAGAGATCTTGGCTTCCACTGGTGATAACCACCTCGGGGTCTTGCTTTCTAATAAGTCCTTATACTTCATCCAGACGGCAAAAAGTGGAGTCTCCTACTTTGGAGGTCTTTAAGCAGAGGCTTGACAACCATATGTCAGGAGTGCTCTGATGGTGTTTCCTGCTTGGCAGGGGGTTGGACTCGATGGCCCTTGTGGTCTCTTCCAACTCTATGATTCCATGATTCTAAGGGGAAAGGGATCAAGGCCAGGAAGACAATCATTGCCCAGGCAAAGCCTCTGCAGATCTTCCTGTCAAGAAGAGCCATTGGTCGGGGGGGGGGCAGTGGTTGAGAAGCACCAGTCCTTGGAAAGTCTTTCCTGCTGGCTTCCCCCACAAGACAACCAGGCACAGGCCTTGGCTTGTGTGGAGCAGCAATGGGTTCCAGAGCATCTTCAAAGACCTGCTTCTTTAATTTCTTTCCACCTTGCATTATTTTATGGTTCCATTCATACTTCTTGTCTTCTTCAATTGTTGTGTGACACACCAAGCATATTTATATTGAAGGGCAGCACAGAAATTTGTTAATAAATGAGCAAAAGCTCTCTTCTCCTGGTGCTCCAACTCTCCCTTTCTTCCCAGCTGGCTCTTGTGTTTACTTACAGATTCTCCCTTCTTCCCAATGGTGCTTCCAAGCTGCCATTGAACTCAGCATCTTGGGGTGTGGAGTTGGTGGGGAAGTGGGGCTTTGCCCACAGTGAAGCTCAATGCAGCTTGCCAGGGCATCTGAGGGGAATCATCTATTCCTGCGGGTGGGAGTGGCCAACCCTTTGGAGTTGCCCCCCCCCCCAGGCTGTATGCTTTGCAAATGACAGCCCTCCCTTGCTGGTGTTCCATCTCCCCCAGCTCCAGTTCCAGTACTGCCTCTTGAAGGCTTATGGAATATTATCCCCTGTAATTAGCTGTTTGCAGCCACCCCAGATGAAGCAGAAAGGAGAAAGCCACAAGGAGGGAACCTTCGCCCTTCACTGGCGTTCTTGTGATGACACCCCCATTAGGTGATGCTTCTGCAGCTTGCAAACTGGAGGAGGGGGCTTCCTTGCGATCCCCCGCCAGGTCAGTTCAGACACCCCAACTCCTAAATCCCTGCTGAGGACAGCAGGCAATTTAGACCTGAGAGCGGCAGCTAATTAAATCAATATGAGATAATGAACAGCAATTAGAAGTCCAGCTAGGCACATCTTCTCTTGTAAATACTGTTTCTCTCCCAACGGGAATCTCTTTTTTAATAATCTGTTTGCGTTTCATTTCCAGGAGCAGCAATTCCCCAAAGAAGCAATTTGGGGGAAAGTGATTTGTTTGTCTGTATAATTGCCAAAGAATTTAGTTAGACTTGTTTGTTTGAGGCTTCTCCTCCCAGTGCCTCCCCCTGCCCCCTGCTGCAGCTCCTGATACTTTTGGACAAAAACAAATCTATTCCTGTCCTTGCTGTGACTTGTGGCAAGAGTTCAGGAGCAACACCAGCCTGAGCTCTGACTTGGATGAGATTCACTAGCCAGATTCACTAGCCGCAAAGCATGGGAGGTAGAGGTCAGGACCCCCACCCCACCTCGACTCAAGTGCCGATGGGTCAGCCCAGTCCATAAATCCAAGGGCACAGGAGGATGTAGTTCATGCCCCAGCACTGTGACCATACCTCAGCCCATCAAATCAGGGGCTTTGGAGCAGGCATAGGCAGACTTGGCCCTCCAGATGTTTTGGGACTACAACTCCCATCATCCCTAGCTAACAGGACAAGTGGTCAGGGGTGATGGGAATTGTAGTCCCAAAACACCTGGAGGGCCGAGTTTGCCTACGCCTGCTCTGGGGCCTGAGACCCCCGAGATTGATCCTTTGCGCCTGCACCCACTTGCAGGAGGAACTGATCCCCTTTACACCAGGAGCACGCGTCTGCAAGTCACCCCATCAGGTCAGGCATTGCGTCTGGAGGGACATGTCAGAATGGAAGAGGAGAGCTGTCTCTTTAAGGCCTTCCATCCCTCAGTGAAGAGGCGGAGACTGGTGTGTGTGACCTGTCCTGAGAGCATAAAAGCTGAAAAACTTTTCCAGAGCAAGTTGAATTGTGAACTGTGATGCTGTCCTTCTGGTGCTGCTTCCTGGGAATCGAGGAAGTGGTTTTATACAGACACTGGTTCATCTACCTCAGTAATGTCTACATGAACTGACTATGGCTCTTCAGGGTTCCAGGCAGGAGACATTCCCAGCCCCCTGGGATCCAACCTGGGACCTTCTGCATGCCAAGCTTGTGCTCTCCTGCTGAGCCAGAGTCTTTCCCCGTTATGGCGACAGAGAGCATGGCTGCTCTTCCTTCTCCTTTGCCTGCAGGGCTCCAGGCCTTCGCCTCTGGCTTCCACAGGGGGGTGTCGCTCACAGCTTCCCAAGCTGAGCCCTTGCTGCGCATCTTATTAAATTGCAATAACCTTTCAAATTAAGCCAAGCACCTTGTTTATTAGCAGTTAAATGCTTCCGTGAGCCTCTGAGCTACAGCGGGACAGAGGACACTTTGTATACGGCTCCTTAATTGGATAACTATCGCCTCTTTAGTGCGGAGCCAATTAAACAGCAAATAGGTTATAGTCCTTGTACAAGTTAGATATGGCCTTGTAGGCTTCCTGTGGACTCTCTGCTTCTTTTCATCCCAGTTCTCCTCAGCAAGTAAACCAGGTGCTGTGTGCGGATGGGTAGGGTGGCACCAATTCACTTGTGACATCAGGCTGGGGGGGGGGGGAGGTGGTCTTCAAAGGTTAAATTTGGTTCAGGGTTCTTCCAAGGAAATGTGTCCCTCATTTTAGCCAGCTTTGGAGCAGAGTCCTTACTGGCAGATATTGGGACCTCCTCAAAGTGTTTTAGGAGGAGCATACCAGTGCAAGTAGATAAATAGGTACCACTGCAGCGGGAAGGTAAGTGGCATTTCTGTGCGCTGCTCTGGTTCACCAGAAGCGGCTTAGTCATGCTGGCCACATGACCCGGAAAGCTGTCTGTGGACAAACACTGCTCCCTCAGCCTGAAGTAAGATGAGCGCTCCACCCTATAGTCACCTTTGACGGGACTTAACCATCCAGGGGTCCTTTACCTTTAGACAGTGCTTTTTTTCTTAAATTTTTTTTAGGGGTACTCTCATTTTGACCCAAGAAAATCACCCTTTTATAGTTCAAATCAGGAAAAATAAATACAGTAAATGGACAAAAGTACAAAGATTCACAAAATGTTTAGGGGTATGCATACCCCTGCGTCCCTCCAGAAAATAAGCACTGCCTTTAGGAGGAGCAACTGTTTAGATAAATATTTTGAACATGGTTTGTCTCCTTGTTTGCTCTACACTTGGACCCCTCTTAAGATATGATAACCAAATTTGGTTTGATCGTTCTGAAATGAAAGAACAGGATTTTGTTTATGTTTGGATACCAAAACACCCAATTTTGAACAAAGATGGCAGACCAAACTGTGCTTGTTTGGGCACTTCCTAAGATGCCATACCTGCCATGCTGGAGGAATTTTCTGAAAACGAGAACCTGGCACTCCCCAAACAAGCTGCAGTGAGACAGAGCAGCGGACCCAGGGCCTTCAGGGTTCATAGCACCTCAGACTCCTCCAGAAGACACAGAGGAACCCCACAGAATCGGAGGTGGAGGCTGAGTCACCCCTGAGTCTGGGGGAGTACCAGGGCATAAAGGGGCAGACCCAATCAGATGCCTGGCTGAAAAACAAGGACTCCCTAGGAGTAAGGGTCTACTCATAAGGAAGCTACTCCTTCTGCATAGACCAGGCATCCCCCAAACGCGGCCCTCCAGATGTTTTGGGACTACAACTCCCATCATCCTTAGCTAACATGAACAGTGGTCAGGGATGATGGGAACTGTAGTCCCAAAACATCTGGAGGGCTGAGTTTGGGGTTGCTTGGCATAGACCAAACTCCTCAGGCAATCCTGATGGCTTGCAGCTGTGTTCTGGGTGGGGCTTTGAAGGCTCATGATTAAAAGTCTCTACCAGGCACCCCAGAGAGGAGACAGGTTTCCAGGAGGCAGTGCTGGATGGAGCTGCAATGACTATGTAGTAATAATAATAGTAATCTGAGGCTTGATTTGCATGGGCTAGAGCACTTGTTTCAGAAACCCAATTTCAACTGGCAGAGATATGAGACCCAAGGGATCTCTCAGCCTTGCAATGCTGTATCAGTAACAGGTATTTATGAGGCTAGAAGCTCATATTTAGGTCAACAATGACTGTATTCCTTGCCTCCATGTGCCAAATAAGGGTTTCATTGTGCATATTGATATCGGCTCTTGCCTCCAGATTTTTTCCACCCCACCTGTAGGTGAAGGCCAGAGAACAGAACAGACCTTCTGGTTGCTGTATTATCTCAACCTCAGAAATTGCATCATATTTTTAAAAAGGAGGGTCAGGGGTGGGGGTGGGGGGAAGAGAAATTGCATCATAAATACTTATCATGCCTAAAAAGGTATCCTGATCCTTCTGCTTATTTTAGTCCAATAATGTGCTCCACAAGGTTGTTTGTCGTGTGTGTGTGTGTGTGTGTGTGTTGTGTTTATTGAGTTTACAAAAACAATCACCCTGACAAAATTTCTGCCACATTTACATGACAAAGAACTGCATTCTCACTTGGGATGGACTATGAGGTTTCCTGTGGGGAAGGCTGGGGGAGTGTACAGTAATCCCTAAACTTATATAAGTCTGATTCCAGCCCGACACAGGGCAAGGGGTGGGGACTACATGTCCGTACAAGCAGGATTCCTGCAACAACCATTTGCCTAACATTGACGAAAGAACAGAACAGCCTGCAGAGGGAAGACAGATGCCATTTCCATGCAAACGTGCAAAGGAGGATCATACTGGCAAAATGCTGTTGTAGTCCAATTGTCCAAATGTCTAGGATATGTCTCATCCTATCCTCTCTGACAGGGTCGTTATTGGGATAAAAGGGCAGAGGAAGACTACACAATATTTATTTAAAAAATGTATATACCACGTTCCACCACATGTCTCAAAGCAGCTTAAAGCAATAATAAAACAAACTGGGGGCTGCACCCCTTCTCTCTTCAGTCACTCACCCCACCTGTCCCTCACCCCCTACCAACCCCTCTCCCTTTACACTTTGCCACACCTCTACAGCTTGGTGGGGCTGCTCACCTGCCCACCTGCTTCAACCTAGTTCCCACCTCCCCTCTCCTGGGCTGCCCACTGTCCCCTCTCAGGGCTCTGGATCCCTCCTTGCCTTGCCTGGGCCGCTTGCCAAGGCCACCCGCCTGCTCTGATCGTGTTTCCATCCTCCTGTTTCCTCCTCCTCCTTTTTCCTGGACCTGCCTCTCCATCCTTTGGATCCCTCCTCAACTTTTCTGGCTCTCCACACTATAGTTTGCAGTGCCCCCTATCTGCGGCCAAGAGAGATGCAGCATCACAACATCCTTAGGATTTTATTGATGAGAGAGACAATAGGCGAAATTTAAAATGCACACCCAAAGCACCTTATGTAGGTTACCTTGAGGTCCTTATAGGAAGTGTGGGGTATAAAATGTACTATAAATAAATTTCTCAGTGACTTCCTTCTTCCAAATCACCAAGACCCTCTTGCAACTTCCCTCTTGCCTCAACCCCACAGCCCTTATTCACAGGTATTCTTTCCCAAAATACAAGGGCAAAACTTTTTTTTTGTAAGGAGAACTTTGAAAGCAGCCCACGTTTCACTGATCTCTGCTCCACATAATCTTGCAAGGGATGTTGTAAAGGAGCTCTTAGAATGCACCTCAAAATATTAGTAACTCTTCAGTTGCTGCTTAATTTTTTAGAATAATAATAGTAATAAAGTTTCAGATATCAAAAACAGTTGTGTAATGGTGGTGCACTATTATAGCAAACTTGGGGACATTCTTTAGAGCAAAATAAACACAGGGGTTCTTCTAGAAGCAGTTGCAGCACCCAATGAAAATGGTGCCATCTGAAGGACACCTGCCAGTTCAAAAGGACTGATAAACATTTCCAAAGGCACATTTGGGTGAGCGAATGAAGCTTCAGGATCTTTGCTTGCTGGTGAGGAAAGAAAGGGACTAGCACCAGGACCCCATTCACAAGACCAGAGCCAAGGAAATGCTGCCCTCAGCTTCTGCACCGGAGGAGGAGAGAGGCAGCAAGTGCTCTTGTGAGATGGGAAGAAGCCGAAGTGGGGAAGCAGAGGGGAGGCTGAGGGCTAGGAGCCAAGGGAGATCCCTCATCGGATTTCTCAATGGTGTAAAGGAATGGTGTAAAGAAGGCCAAACTTGGCCCTCCACCTGTTTTTCGACTACAACTCCCATCATCCCTAGCTAACAGGAGCAGTGGTCAGGGATGGTGAAAATTGTAGTCCCAAAACAAGTGGAGGGCCAAGTTTGGCCACCACTGGTATAAAGGAATCAGGGAAAGCCAACAGAGCAAGCACAGGTGGGGACCAATCCATGCAATAGCCAGGATGGAGCTGCAGAGGAAATCAGATGGAAGACTTGAACCCCTGAAAGGGTGTGGGTGTGTGTTGAAGCGTGTTGGCCAGGCCTGCTTTGCCCCCCTAGTGAGAAATCCAGCTCCCTCCTCTCTCCCCTACCCAGATTATTCCCACCCCTGCATTGCGCCCTGCAGAGAGACACCGACTGCCAGGCGTATTGTTCTTTCAATGACGCCAAGAGACAAAATCTACATTCAGTGAATCAACAAGGCCATCTCGGAAGAGGCCAAGAGGGAAACAGCGGGCCCCTCCTCCAGCCTAATGGGACTTATCAATTATTATCTCCGACCATATTTCTTTGAGGGGTGATTGTTTCACGCGGACTGACATCTCATATAGCTTTAAATTACTCACAACCAGGACGGCTTACAAGATAGCAGTAAAATCAGGAGAGGATTGGCCAATGTAATTATAGTATGGAAATGATGTTGATCGTTCAAGCAGGGAGCAGACCTTGAATCGAAAGGAAGGGAAAAGACAACCCCCCCTGTGCATTCTTCCTCTACCCCCCCCCGCCCCATTCTTTGCTGCAAATGGTGCACCTGAGTAGGTTGGATCTTTGACAGGAACTGAGCCACTGAGATGGAAATGTGAAAGCTGGGCCTGGCACTTCATCAACTGCCTTCCGTTTTTTGGCCAATTAATTGATTCGTTAACCAATTAAAATGAATGCTGTGGAATCTTAGAGCAGCCAGCATGAGGAGAACAACTGTGTTTATTTCCCCCCCTCTTGACTTAGCTGTGTGGGCAAATCACGGGTGGTTTGGAAATGCAGACAAGGTTGCATTGCTGGAATCAAGAGAGGCACCGAGATTGTGTGCAGCAGTGACATGAGCAGTCTGGGCAAGCCTGTCAATATCCTAGGAAGGGCTTCCATCCTTTCATAAAACACATTGCCACTGACTACTGCTTTTTAAACCTCCCTGTTCCATTTGCTCCTGGACACGTGCCCTCTCCCCCCCCCCTTCTTGGCCTTCTTACCTGTGTCCAGGATTTCACCCCATGTATCTTCTTCCCTTTCCTCTGAGCTTTTCTTCTTCGCTTTCTACCTTCTTCTCTCTCCTCCCTTCTCCTCCTCTTCAGTGTCTTCCTCCCTACACCTTCAGAACTGTCTCCTCTCCTGTTCCCTCCACAGCCCCCCTCCTCCCATGCTTTCCCCAGCAACTGCCATTCCTGCCCCACAACAACCCTTGAGAATAATATGCTGGGGTGAGCTAGCAGGCAAAAAATGGCAGCCCCCATTTGGCCAATTTTGCACACACAGCTAAACTGACAAAGTTTCCTCCTGTTCTAATTAAAACCTAACCTAATTCAGTTGAAAGTTTTCCTTTGAAACAATGCATAAGAAGATAAGGAGAGCCTGCTGCATCAGGCCAAGGGGCCACTAGTCCAGCACCCTCTTTTCATGGTGGCCAACTAGATGCCCCAATGGGAAGCCCACAGGAGCCGAGCAGAAGAGACCCCTCCCCTCCTTTGGTTCCCAGCAGCTGGGATTCAGAAGCATCACTGCCTCTGACCGGAGGCAGAGTACAGACATCATGGCTGCTAACCCTTGCTAAGCTTTTTCCATGAATTTGTCATATTGTCTCTTGAAGCCATCTAGGTTAGTGGCCATCTCTGCCTCCTGTGGGAGAGAATTCCATAGTTTAACTAGAATCATAGAATCATAGAATCATAGAGTTGGAATAGACCACAAGGGCCATCGAGTCCAACCCCCTGCCAAGCTGCACGACAAAGGACTTTCTTTTATTTGTTCTGAATGTTCAAATATTCAGTTTCATTGGAGTTCTCATGTTGTGAGAGAGTTTTTCAGCCCAGTTCTAGTCAAGAAGTTGATATTAGAGTCTGTGCTTCCTTGCCGCAAACCTGCACAGGTCTGTTAATTGCCCCAAACAACCTGGCAAGGGACACAACAGCCAACAGGAGCTGTGGGCTCTGGCAGTGAGATGCAGTCCCGGAGGGCAGGCTGGATGGAAGACTCCATCCAGTTTGGTTCCTCTGAGTTTCTCGTTTTTCCAGTCTTAAATTCAGTTCCATCTCTGCAGATACTTGTGATCTCAAAACATCCTTGTGAAAACCTGCCAGCATGTTAGTGTTGAGTGTCACCTGAGGAACACATATTTCTCTGCACTCTTTTCAGGAGCATGTAATTTCCCCTATTGCAAGGTATTTTTGTACACATTGTTCAGTTGGAGAACTGCACTGGAAAAATTGGAGAAGTATGCATTTTGCAGGATAGCTGTCTTTGGTTTGAGAAGTGTGAATTAGAGAGTTCCTTGTTAAAGTGCAAACGAAATTGAATGTCTCCTTCTCTCCCTGGTGGTGGAGGAAGGAGCCGCTGGGATGCTTCTCAGCTGCCCTTCAGTGCTGCTGTGGCCAGTTCAGCAGAAGGACCATCGTTCAGGAGTGCAGCACCTGCATGCAGAAGGTCCCAGGCCCCAGTCCGACCCTGGAGAGCCATTGCCAGTCAGCATAGATGGTTCTCAGCCAGATGGACGAGCTTGGCATCAACAGCTTCCTGTATTCCTATTTAGACTCATGAAGACAGGAATCTGCATCCTTAGGGGAGGGATGGTAGCTCAGTAGTAGAGCAATGCTTTGCTTGCAGAAGATCCCCGGTCCAGTCCCTAGCATCTCCAAGCTGCGCTCTGAGAAATCTTTCTCTGAAGTCCTGGACAGCCGCTGCCAGACAGTACAGACCATGCAGGGTTCAGCAGGAGGCAGATTCTTAGGTTCCAGAGCCTAAGGAAAAAATGTGAGGAGCCTGAACTGGATGGCGGCCATCAATTAGTGGAAGACAAGAGATAGCGGCTGAGCCCCTCCTCCTCCTCCTCCTCCTTGGCAGCCGATCTGCTCTGCACTTTCTAAGCAGTCTGCGTGCAGGTCTTGCAGTTCACCAGGCAAGGAAGGATTTCCAGACTCTTAAAAAATCAGTTCTTGACAATGCTATTAAAAAATACCTTCCGGCTCTTTTAAGGCAGGGGGAAGGAAATTGAGAAATGAATTTGGCTCAGTGAAAGCTTTGCTGAAAGACATGAGGTTGAGAGAGAGAGAGCGAGAGAGAGAGGAAAGAAGGGGAAATGGAATTGGAAAGGATTAGGATTAACTAAACACATAGTGAGTAGGAAGAGGAGAGTGAGGCAGATCCAAGTGATGGAGGAAATATTTAATAAAGATGCCTGTGACACAGCACTCTGGGCCTGGCTCTTAATTGCCAGCAAGGCAGAACTCTGGCAAGGGGAGGCCATGAGAGCAGCCAAGAGCATACAGAGCTCGGCTGCAGGGAAGCTCCCTTGCCCATAGCCTCCACACACCTGTCTTCTGAATGACACACAGTCCCCAAGAATCCTTGCACAGAGACCATTTCTCTGTCTCTGGGTAGGATATCAAATGCATCCCACGGCATAAAGAACCAGATCCAATGTCACATAATGGGCCCAGTGTGGGCCCCGTACCATGGAGACCCTGTTCAAATCCTTCCTTCAGCACTGAAACAAAGTGGGTGACCTAGAAGATTAGAATCATAGAATTGTATAGTTGGAATGGACCCCAAGGGTCATCTAGTCCAAACCCCTGCAATCCAGGAATCTCAGCTCAAGCATCTGTGACAGATGGTCATCCAACCTCTGCTTAAAAAACCTTTGCCACCTTCTCTCCATGCAACCCTCTGTCACGCAGGGTTGTTGTGAAGATCCCATGTGAAGGAGACTCACATCTCGTCCAACCCCTTGAAATGCAGGAATCATGGCTAAAGTATTCCTGACAGATGGCTGTCCAACCTCTGCTTAAAAACCTCCAAGGAAGGAGAGTTCTCCACCTTTTGAGGGACCTCTGGAAGCAGCATTACTGTAACCACCGATACTTTCCAGCAAGGCTTCACCTTTACTTTGGACAGCCTGCTTTTTCCAGATGGAATTAAACCCCACACATTTCCCTTACGAACTGTGCTGAAAAGACAGAACAAGGTTTGCCATGTAAAACATACCAGGTGGACAACTTGATGGGAGAGATGCATAACAGCAACAACAGCAGCAGTGGCAGCAGCAATAACAACAACAGGCTTGTCTGCCTACTTTTGCCTTCAGCAATGCTGCTACATCTGCATGTTTTGATGTCATCACAGGGGAGGGACCATAGCTCAGTGGCGGTGCATCTGTTTTGCATAAGAGATCCTCCAGCAGCATCTCTGGGCACAGTTGATAAAAGACTCTCTGAAATCCAGGGTCTCAGCAGTACTGGGACAGAGGGGCACAGGAACCACCATGGATCAGGCCAATGGTGCATCTGGCCCAGCATCCTGTTCTCCTAGTCGCCAACCAGATGGCTGTGGGAAATCCACAAGCAGGACCCCCTGGAACAGCACTCTGCCCACCTGTAACTCCAGCACAATGCCTCTGACAGAGTGGGCAGAACATACCCAGCTCCTTTGAACCTTCTTCATAAGACTTGGCTTCTAGACCTTGTTTTGTCCATCCTGCATCTTCCAGTGTTCAGCTTGTGGGATGTGAAACATAAGAGCAGTCAAGTACAACATCCCTAGAGTGGGTATAAAAGGGGATGTCTGGACCAGCCAGTTGGAACTTCCTGTTCTCCTGTCTGGGACAGACTTCCTCTGCATGTGACTAGAGGTGGGCGTGACCTCACCTGCCCAGGTAACAAAAGAGCAGGACTGGTCAGCCATCTCTTCCTCTCTGACTACATTCATCAAAGAAGCAACATCTGCTTAGCCTAAGATGCTCCCTTGGCTTCCAGCCAAGAGAAGACAAAGGGACTGTCTCCTTATGGGATAGTTTCCAGGTGTATATAACTTGTCTAAGCTAAGTCTGCCTTCTGGGATCCAATTGTGAACAGAATGTGTGAGTAAACTCTTTTTATACTTTTATAGAAGACTGTGTCGTGTCTTATCTTTTTATGAGGGACTAAATTTATTCTAGAGACTTTAGCGAGCCTGAGCAAATGCATCCGCTATAAGTTTTAAAAGGGGAATGTTACTCTGCTAAATTGTGGAACTTGTTAACACAAGTTGGAAAAGGATATCATCAAACAATATATCCTCTCCTGCATCTCCACACAACATTCCCACACAACTTCTCTGGGTGTCCTGATATTATGAAAGGGGAGGAAAGCTCCATGCATAAGCTTATGTCACGTCTCTCTTGCTTGGCTTTTCTCTAAGCTAGAGCTTTTCAACCTTGCTGAGTCCATGGCTCCCTAGACCAACCACGTTCTTTCTGAGGCTCCCCTGTGGGACATGGGGAATCCCCACTTACATAGGAATTCAATTCTGGGCCACCAGATGAGTCACCTGAACTCATCTAAATGGGGTTTTCCCTGTTCTACTCCACCCAGCCCCTGCTTTGTTCCCTATTTTTGGCACTGTTTTTGGTGCACTCAAATGGGGATTCCCCTGTTTTGCTTTATACTAGTGCTTGCCAAACTAAAGAATCTTTCCATATTGCTGGGATCTGGGTGCAAGAAATTCTGGAAGCAGAAGGAATAAAATAGCAGGAAACGTTAGGCCCAAACAGACATCAGTTGGCCATAATTACTGGCAGTCACATGAAAATGCCATCAGTGTTGACACCTGCCTTGATTTTACAGTTTTATATCCCCCCCAAATTGTTTTGTTTATTGCAAGATCTTTTGTTGGGCAGCATGCAAATAATGGCAGTAAATAAATGTGTGTGTGTGGGGGGGGTTTACTTTTATTTATGGCTTGAGGCAACCCTGGAGAGGACCAGCCTTTGTGGCTTTGGGGTTGCTGCTATTATTACCTGAGTATGGGCTCTGGAGTAAATTAAATGACTTGCAGATGCCTCCGTCTCTGTCTAAATGTGTGACTTTGCAATCAAGCAAAGAGTTCTGGTTGCTCCATGTTGAAGAGTTAGAAACACTGAAGTAAAGAGAGAATGGTCAAACCAACCAGGGGGCCTGGGGCAACTTCAGGGCTTCAGATCTTCCACTCTGCTTTGAAGCTTACTGGGTGTGACCTTGGGGGACCGGTCACTGCCTCTCAGCCTGATCTACCTTGCAGGGTCCTTGTGTGGATAGAATGGGGAGGTGCGGGGGGAAGAACCATGTCACCACCTTGAGCTCCCTGTAGAAAAGGTGGGACAAAATGATAGCACACACACAGTAGCCTTCAGGCAAGACAAAACTATGCAGGACCTTTTCCTGCACAAGCCCCTTTCAAATCAACTGAAGAGTGCCACTGCTCTGCAGGGCTGAGCTAACTCGCTCAACATGGCAGCTGTGCTTCCCAGGAACATTCCCCAAGTCTCCCCCGGGAGCTGCGGCTCACTGGTTGAAAGTCATTGCTCTAAGTACCAAGCGCTGCAGCCCTTTCTGCAAGGACAGCTGCTTGGTTGTCCTTTTCTGACCAAGGAGATAAAGAGTTGTCTTCTGTGATTCCTGATTGGCCAGGATCCTGCAACTGGCATGAAGGATAATGTTGGTGGTCTTTGGTTTGAATTGTGCCAAACCCAGCAGGAACAGCTGGAGGGGGGTGGAGCAGAAAAAATACATGGCTGGGGAGGTGCTGTTGTAGAAGGCACCTACCAAATGAAATACAGTGGTACCTTGAGTTAAGAACAACTTAGTTTATGAACAACTTGGATTAAGAACGCTGCAAACCTGGACCAAGATGGAAACTGGAAATTAAGAGATTATGAGGAAATAAAAGATCATTTTCAGAGTTGGCTGCACTATCGACAACTACATGAAACATATACAGAAGTCAACAGGAAAGGATTTAGCTACATGATATCCAGATTCCAAAGGGAAGTCTTAGAAGGGAAAGCAAAGCTGCTGAAAGGTGCGTATAGTATTTTGCTAGAATGGGAGACGAAAGATGAAGAGGTGAAATCAGTCATGATTAAATGGGCACAAGACATAGGTCATAACATCATGTTCGAAGATTGGGAAAGGCTATGGAAAACTGACTTAAAATTTACAGACTGCTCCTTGTTGAAAGAAAATTATATGAAAATGATGTACAGATGGTAATATAACACCAGTGCAGTTAGGAAGAATGTATAAAACCAGTTCAAATATGTGTTGGAAATGTAAAGAAAAAGAAGGGGCCTTTTATCATATGTGGTGGGATTGTAGCAATTTTTTTTAAAAAAATTGGGAAATGATATATAATGAGTTGAATAAAATGTTCCAATTAACATTTATTTAAAAAAACCTGAAGCATTTTTGTTAGGGATTGTAGGAAAAGACCTGCCAAGGAAACTGAAAAACATCTTCATGTATGTGACAACGGCCGCAAGAGTCTTAATAGCCCAAGGATGGAAGAATGAAGAAATCCCGACTAAAGAACTGTGGCAAGAGAAACTAATGGATTATGCAGAATTGGCAAAACTGACACATAAATTATGTGACAAGGATAACTGTGACTTTAAAGTATTTACAAAGTATTTAAAGAAACAACAAAGTGAATTGGACTCCTTAGCAGGTTTTGAATAAACATTCACTAACTTTTTATAGACAACATTTAGATAGATAAATTAAGGATCTATACAATTTTGTAACTTGCAGAGAATAACATACCATATTTTTCGCTCCATAAGACGCACATTTTCCCCTCCAAAAATTAAGGGGAAATGTGTGTGCATCTTATGGCGCGAATGCAGGCTCCTTGGCTTCAGCGGTAACAATGCGAAGCCACCGAAGTGCAGTGAGAGCGCTCCCGCCGCGCTCCGGAGTCTTTGGGTTCCTTTTGCTGAAGCCAGGAGAGCAAGACCCTCCTGGCTTCAGGGATAGTCGCCTGAAGCCTCCGGAGCGCAGCGGGAACTCCTGCTGTGCTCCAGAGCCTTCGGGTTGCCTTCACTGAAGGTGAAGGAAATGTGGGAGAGGAAGAGCCCCTTCAGCTAAGCGGGAGGAGAAATGGAAGGGGCTCAGTTTCTCCTGCCGCTTCACTGAAGGGGCGCTGCGCAGAGAGGGGGAGAATTTTTTTTCTTGTTCTCCCCCTCTAAAACAAGGTGCGTCCTATGGTCAGGTGCGTCCTATAGAGCGAAAAATACGGTATGTTGATAAACCAGAGAAAGGAGCTGAGGGAAGTCTGGGGAGGGGAGGAAGGGTGGGTTATATTTTAGGGAGGGGCAGGGGGAAATAGGGGGGTAAGGATGATATGTTTTTTGATAAAATGTTATGTTGTAATTCCTAATAAAAATATTTTTTAAAAAGAAGAACGCTGAAAATCTGGAAGTAGGTGTTTTTGTTTGTGAACTTTGCCTTGGAATAAGAACATGTTTTGCTTCCTGTTGAGAGTGTTTCATTTGTAAATTGAGTCCCCTGCTGCTATGGGAAATAACACTTTGGTTTAAGAAAAGACTTCTGGAACGGATTAAGTTCATAAACCAAGGTACCACTATAACTACCTTGCCAAAATTAGTTTGCCCAGCATTAAGAGTTGAGGGTTTCCATCTCTTGCTTCTTCCTGGACCTGCCATCTCTGCCACATCCTTTTGTGAGAGGCATAAGCCCTAAGCAGCACAATGAACATTTCAGAAGATCAATATTCCTGCAGCAACATACCTTGAAGTGAGCACTTGTGCCACTGCTGAGCAGCCCTGGAGAGTCAAGCATAATGGCATGGGCTTGAGAGAGAGCGCACCACTTGTCACATGCCATATATAAATAATAAAATTATTATGATTATGATTATGATTATTACAGACCCCCCCCATGAGTTCCATGTCCCGACTCCTCCTGACACGCCTGACCCTGGAAGGTCAAACCCAGCTGCAGCTACAACAACCCAAACCTCCACAAAGTCCTACTGGGTGCAAATTGCCATCTTATCAGGCTGAGTGGATAAATGGGCTGCTGGGGGAAAGTCTCTGCCCCCTGAATAATATTTGGGAAAAAGTTCTCCCCAACTTGACCATTCATTAATTTGGGCTGCAACTATTGTAACCCTGTGATCCTTGGATGAAGGGTGGCAATGGAATTAACCAATTAACTAAAAAACAACAACAAAAAACCCGATGGATCCAGTGTTGATACCCTTTAGCTGAAGAAAGCCATGGGCTTCCCCTTTCCAGTCCTCAACTCTGGAAGGGGCCTAAGTGTCCAGGCTTGCCCCCTTTGGACTCAGAATGTAAACCATTACTATGACTTGGAGGCTTTGAAAAGTTTTTGGATGACATCAGTGCCGCATCCAGGCATCGGTCAACAGATTGCACACAGGTAAAGCACAGCAGAATAGTGCAGTACATGGTTAGGCTTAGCTAAGGCATTGATCCAACAATTGGCATGCCCCTTGTGCCCCCCTTTTGAAGAGTGGGGCTGGCAGGTTACATCCTGACCGTCAAGACTGGGCAAGCAGGTGTGTTCCCCCCACCCCCACCCCTCGAGGCTGGACATGCAAGTCTTTATACTAGCACTGAAGCTGTCATCTTTGTGTCTCTGAAGATGGAGGCAGAGTCAGTGGAATTGATTTGCTGTTGGTTTTCTTCCTGGGAGCCTCCCCTGCACGCTCACTCACAGGGGAAGGTGCCAGAGCTGCCTCAGCCCCCATTGGTGTGGTGTTTGAGGTGTCCAGTATCACAGAGGTGGATTGCTCTTCTCACAGGTCACTAGGCATTTTCCTGGGTCCAGATCTCCACCTTCCAATCTGCTGGAACCTTCCCCTGGATTGGGCTCTTACTGGAGCCCAGGTTTGCATCCCCTAACCCACTGGTACCTTCCCCTGGGTCAGCCTCTTCCAACTCTCCAAACTCCTCCAGTTCCTCATCATCACCTGACCACCCTCCTCACAATGAATCCACCTGACGTGACCTCTAACCTGACCCTGGGCCTCTGCTGTAATTCTACTATCCCAGCACTTCTGACAGGTTGTCACTCAGCCTCTGAGGCCACTGCTTCCTCCATCCACCAATGCCAACTAACAACAGAACAGAACCAGAAAGATGGTTCTGTTAGAGATTTACAGAGCCTGCTGTTGCTGTAAAGACATGCAGGAGAGGCATGTTTTGTTGCAGCTGGGGCAGATGAAGAAGTCCGGTTGTGCTGCTGCAGATGCGCCCAGGGGCAGAGGAAGGGGGGTGCGGTGGGGGCGGACCACCCTGGATGTCACCACTGAGGTGACAAAATGCCAGGCAGCACTCACCATGGGGCCTGCAGCATGCCCGAGCCACGCTTCTCTCCTGGGAGTGACGTGGTGGCTTGGGTGGCCGCAGGCTCCGCGCTGCCCCAAATGGTCCCCCCGCCGCCTCCCCCTCAGATGTAGGGTGGCTGAGTGGGAGGAGGCAGGCAGATTCCTCGGAGGCCCCGTGGAGCATCCTGCCCCGGCTGGCCCCACCCCCGTAGATGGCTGGCCCCGCCCCTGGGTGCAGGGCACTTGTGCTGCCCTAGGCGCCCGATCGGCGTGCTCTGCCACTGGATGCGCCAGGGCCTTTCTTCTCTCTGTACTTCTACCCGTGGTCATTCTGGCCACTGCTGTGGGTACATGACCTGACAGTCTCCAGGCACTGTGGTTATCTGCAAGAGATTCCCACCTGACAGGGTTGATGCTGCCAGCCTTTATGTTATGTCTGCAGACATCTTTGCGAGGCAGAGTTGGTCTGCCAATGGGCCTGGTGGATATTTCAGATGAAGACACAAACGATGCCCTTTCCGGCTTAGATCTCTTTCTGTAAAATGACAGTCATCACAACATAACCCCCCCACCCCATTTTGGGGTGAAGGATGAGTTGGATGATAATGTTAAAAACCAGTAAAAGAACACCTGTGGAGTGTGTGTGTGTGTGTGTGTGTGTGTGTGTGTGTGTGTTTTAAAGCTTAAGGGGATGGGAAAATAACAAGCAAAGCCGGACTCCTGGAGGGCAGTTTGGCCATCTCTGCTTTATTACTACCCCCACCCCTGAGTCTCTCTGTGTGGCATATAATTGTAAAATGATGGAAATCACCTGTGACTTGACCTTCATTCATGATGGATGGTGAGCTCATGCAGATCATCTGCCCAGCGCTCTCGTTCCAAAGGTGCTGGCTGCATCCAGGATGAGTTGGAGGCAGGAGGGTGCCTCTGAGGTGCCAATCCAGGCCTCCCTGGCCCCTGACTGATTCTCAGGCAGTGGAGGGAGGAGGTGGGCACAGGCTCTGCTGAGGGTCCCAAGCAAAACCTTTTTCTCCCAGTCATTTGAGATCTGATAGCCTATCATTGCTTTGTGGGGGGCAGTGGTGACAAGGGGAGGGGCTGTGTGTTGTTTTGAGCTGATTAATCTTATGGTGATGATGTTTATGTTGCAGGAGATAGAGGGTTTCTTTTTAGGAGCTATTGATATGAAGATGGCTTCTAGTGGGCTGTGGTTGTTGTGCTTTTAACCTTTGTTAACTTAGGTACTTGATGTGTATTTCATTGGACATCCCCGTGAGATATTTGCTTAAGGTAATTAATAAGTTTAATTAATAATAATTACAGCAGGATCAGCAGCAACAACCCAGCGTGGTGCCAACTCTGCTGGTGCCGAGAATGTAGTGCAATAGAAAATGTTGTGTTTTGTTTTTAGTGGGAAAGATGCCATTGGGGGTGGGGGGCAGGTTTACCC
The DNA here is from genome assembly GCF_964188305.1 of Podarcis bocagei. Classification (NCBI taxonomy): domain Eukaryota; kingdom Metazoa; phylum Chordata; class Lepidosauria; order Squamata; family Lacertidae; genus Podarcis; species Podarcis bocagei. The sequence continues at coordinate 1,918,976 of NC_138142.1, read as the reverse complement.
ATAAAGGGAATTAGAGCTGGAAAACAGCTACTGGTAACGATCTGGGGCTGAATCAGCATAACAGAAATAAAACCCAAAATGGCTACACACTGGCCTGGGAGAGTGGCTGACAAACTCCAGTATCCAAAGGAGGCTCAGTTCTAGCACAGCTACACGATGCTCAGAAATAAGTCAGCAAGGAAAACAGGGCTTATGCAGCAACTCTTTAAGCAGAGGTTGGATGGCCACCTGCCATGGATGCTTTAGCTGAGATGCCTGCTTTGCAGGGGGTGGACTAGAGGACCCTGGGGTCCCTTCCAGCTCTACAATTCTATGAGTCTATGAACTCCTGCAAAAATTCTTTGTTTCCCCTAAGCAAAAAAATTGCTCAGTGTGGCCTTTGGGAAAGAAATGTTCTTGAACTCTTGAATACAGTTGTAAAAACATATCCACAGAATTCAGTCCAAAAGAGATACTTTGCCTCACAGTGCAGAGCAGACACAGCTTACCCCTTTCAAGGCCACTTCTTCAGCATCATCAGCAGACTGGTTCAGGGGACATTGGCTCTTTTCAACACGTTAGCCAGAATCATTTTGTTGTCTTAAGCATCTTGATCTGACCAAATGGTGTGTCTGGGAAATGGGAAGACAGGTGGGAGGATCTGAGTGTTTGGATGCAGCTCCTCATAGCCTTCCTTTGTGCCCAGTTGTGGGACCCATTGGAGCCCCCCCTCCCTCTCCAGCAGCCCTCAGATCAGAGTACAGCAAGCTGGAATGGGAGCTGGGGGCTTGGATGCCCCCTTTGTGCACCATCTAGAAGCAGGGGGCATGGTAAGGCCCAGACATGGAAACATGTATGGTTTAATCAGGATGCACCCAGAATCCATCCTTTTTAGGGGCTGCTTTTTAGCACAGTTTGCCCCCCCCCCCAGCAGGAAAGCGCCAGATTTGGGGGGAAGAAGGATCAGGAAGCTCTCTTGGCCTTGGCACTCTCCTTCCAATCGCTGGATTTTCATATATTTGAAAACCTAATATAAACAACAGAGAGGGAAATTTGCATTTGGGGCAGCAAGGAATGAAAAATGGAGGCGGCATAATGTATTGCTGCTCGAAGAAGAGGGATGACAGTGGTAAAGCCGTGCACACGCGTCAGGCCCCAATCGGCTTGTGGCAAACTCATTTCCTGGCAGAATATAAGGTTTCATCTGCTGGAACATTTAATAGGCATCAAAGAAAGATCGCTTCCCCTCCCCTCCTGCAGATTGAGAGCCTTCGCTCCGGCTTTATTTCCACCATTTTATTAAACCCTTTATATAGTTTTAATATAATACATACCATTCCTCAGGAAATATATCAGTACTTATGCACTTCTAGGATTCCCAGAGTTTCTAATGGTTATGTATGTTTCATCTGTATTTTTTGGAGAGACGCTCCATATGTGACATGATAAAAAAAATGTGCCAGAAGATCAACTTCTACACCTTGCGACTTGAAGGAGAAGGAGAACTTTACAGGGTGGAGATAATTTCCGGAATTTGGGTAGAGGCAGGGAGCAGGGAGAGTGGTCAGCCTGAGAAGGCCGTGAAGGCCCCTGAAGTCTTTTTGGCCCCCTCTCACGCCATTCCACTAATTATTTTAACTACATCTAGGATTGGTCTCCCACTTTTTGTAGTGGGAGACCAATCCTAGATCTCCCAGGCTGATGCTGTGGCAAGAGCCCTTTCTGGGTGGGTCCCATGCCAGCCCCTTTGGTGAGCTGTGAAGTTCTGTTGGGGCAGAGCTGGGATTAGCTTCCGAGGGAGTCCGAAGACCTCCTGCTCTGTCTCACCATTACATCAAATGTGAGTTGATATACTTTATGCCAGCTTTATTGTTGGCATAACATTATGCCAGCCTCTTAACTGGCCCAATGATATTGTATGTTTTCCCACCAGCCTGGGTGATTCCCCGATTACTTTCCCATTCCTGGGTTCCTGTATCTGTGAGAACAAGTTTTGCCAACCAGCCTCTTTGTCTAGGCAATGGCATTGGCTGACTAGTTAAGCACCTTAATTAGCAGAAGCAAAGGAATTGCTCTGTGCCCTCGAGCAAATGCCTGGGCCTTTCCTTCGCTCCCTCACTGAGCTGCTAGGCAGGGGAACAGCAGAGCGGGGGGGGGGGGGGAGCTGAGCTGGAAGCAGGCTGGAAGATGGATTCAAAGGTGCGACTTATACAGAAGCGAGGTCTGCTGGGGCATTCATGCTGTAAGCCCCTCCATCCTGTGCTCAGGTGGTATAGATGAGTAAATGAAACCACATATCCTGAAGACACTACTGTCCCCACTGACCTTCATTCCAAGGACACCGAAGCTCACCACTCAAGAGATCAGGGTGGCTTGTATCAATATTAAGAACATCAGAAAAATCCAGCAGCAGGTGGGTAATCTTCATCATCATCATAATTTTTTTATCTATACCTGTAGCAGGAACCCCCCACCCCAATCATTCTGTTTGTACAGACTTCACACACACTCACACTCACACATTACATACGCCACATTTCTGTTATGAATTCATAGAAAAATCAACCATACATCGGATTTGCACTGTTCCATTTTTATTTTACTCCATATGACAAAGACTATCAAAGGGGGGGGTGGCTTGGTTCTGGTCAGCCATAATCCCTTCAGCATCCCAGCACATCCACAGGAGCCCTGCCCAGTTGCTATGTCAACCCTGATAATCCCAGACAGAAGACAATCAAAATCACAAAGAACCTGCATATGGGAGTGGATTCTGCATGGACAATGACAAAAATGACAAAGGACAATGATCAGATCTTCCCTCTGGGGGCAGGAAACTGCAAACTCCCCTTTGTCTCCTGGAAGTGACTCATGGGCAGGGGGAAAGGAGGAACCAGCCAGGTGACAGGACACTCAGGTTACCACCACAACTCCTCCCTCAACCCCTCCTTTCTGTAATGTATGCATGATGTCAACCCCTCCTTTCTGTAATGTATGCATGATGTCAACCCCTCCTTTCTGTAATGTATGCATGATGTCAACCCCTCCTTTCTGTAATGTATGCATGATGTTTCTGGGGGTGGGCTTGACCTAGAGGAGGGGAATTTCAAAAGTTTTTATAAGGTCTTGCACACCATCTTTCTGGGTCTTTCCTCTCTCCTGCAAGTGAGGGGAATACCCTGTTGCAACAGTTCAATAAAGGCCAAGCCTACAGGCTGCTGTTTTGCTCCAAGTTATCCTGGTTGGTGTCTTTGTTTTTGTCCAAGGGAGCCCTCGGATTTTTCCGGTAACATACCCCACCCATCTGACTGGGTTTCCTCAGCCACTCTGGGCGGCTCACAGCATATATCAGAACATACTAAAACATCAAACATTAAAACCTTCCCAATACAGGGCTGCCTTCAGATGTCTTCTAAAAGTCAGATAGTTGTTTATTTCCTTGACATCTGATGGGAGGGTGTTCCACAGGGCAGGTGCCACTACCAAGAAAGCCTTCTGCCTGGTTCCCTGTATCTTTGCTTCTCGCAGTGAGGGAACCAGCAGAAGACTCTCAGAGCTGGACCTCGGTGTCCGGGCTGGACGATGGAGGAGGAGACGCTCCTTCAGGTCATATACCATCTGAAGCCATCCAGGCTCCTGACTATTATTCCATCCTCTGGTGGCAAATGCCATAGTTTAACTATGTGGTGTGCAAATAAGTCTTTCCTGTTCCTTCCCTGCCACAACCCACTCAGCCCCTGCTCTGGTGTTGACTTTCTGGGAACAAGGCTGCTCGATTTCAAACTTAAAAACTCTTCATCTAGCTGTCCCTAGCCTGGAGGGGTGGAAGGGAGCCTTGCTGCTCCCCATGCAGCAAGTTCCCCTGGGAGCTTGGTGGCATCCTGTGACTGCTAAGGCAGAAATCTCTTTTCCCTATAACCCCCACTCAGAGCAATAGGATGCCATCAAGTCCTGGTGGTGATGTGCGGAACGGGCTTCCCCTCTTTGCATTCAGTGGCAGCAAAGAGTCCTGAGCATGATCCAGTCCGTCTGGTGGGTGGCTGGGTGATGACTTTTTTTAAAGCTTAAAAGGAATAAATATTGGTATGAGTTTGAGAGTCAGTCAGGATGATCCTTTGGGGGAACTTTCATACCTGTGATCCTGTATCTGTGAGGCTGGAATGTATGAAAGAGAGCCTGGCAGACCAGCCAAACTGGTCCCTTTCTCAAGGCAATGACCTGAGTTGCTCAGCTAATACCTGCCATCTGCATCTTAGAAGAGTGAGCTCCCTTGCCACAGAAACAAAGGGGTGGGTCTTTCCAGAGGTGGACTTAGGGCAGCATGACTGGTTATCCTGCACAGGGCACAGGGGCAAAGGTCCACCCCTGGCCTTTCCCCCACCTCACTCTCACTTTTTGTGGGAGAGCAGAAAGGGAGATGCAGAGAGATGTCTTGCTCTGTGCTGAGCCTAAACTGGACTTTGGGGATCCCCTGGAACCCTAGTTGGGAGGCAAGAGCTACTGGGGTGTTAAGGCTGTGAGCCCCTGCATCCTACACGGAGATTGTGTATATATATGTGTGTGTATGTGTAAATAAAACCATACATCCCATACTATTTTTCTGGAAAAAGAGGTGCCAGACCTCACCATGAACTCCTAGAATGGCAGTGGTGCACACCTGAGAGTTCCTGTGAGTTCCAGCTGAAAAAAGTCCTGCATACATCCTAAAGATACCACAGTCTCCGCTGACTTTCATTCCAAGAGTCTCTTGCTGCGTGGAGACTGGGGTGGCACTCCTGGCGCTGGCCTTCTCTCGGCATAAATGAATTCAGTAGCAATTCTGCCTGACCCAGTGGACTGAACTCAAGGAGAGCATCACTGTGGGGTACAAGAATTAGTAGCAATAATAAGAAATAACAGCAAAGCAACAACATCGTAACAACACCTCTCCTTAAGAAATCTTTATGTACTTCATGCAGATGGTATGTTTAGCTTGGATAAGAGGAGACAGAGAGGAGATGTGATAGATAGACATTGAAATATGTAAAAGGCTGTCACATAGTGGTTGGAGCAAGCTTGTTATCGCCTGCTCTGGAGGCTAGGATCCGAACCAAAAGATTCAAGTTACAAGAAAGGAGACTCCAACAGCAGGAAGAGCTGGTTATAAAAATGGCACACACAAAACCATTAAAGAAGAACAAATTTGATTTAAATCATAAAATAAAAACAGCAAAACTCTGTCGCAGAACCAGAGGGGCAGCAGATGACTGGTATTTTATACATCTGAAGTTTCTTGTGTACCACTTAAGAGGTGAAGAGGTGTTATGTATTGAAGTTCTCACCCTGGCCACCAGGAGTAGTGTGTGTGTGTGTGTGTGTGTGTGTGTGTGTGTGTGTGTGTGTTTCACTCAAGTCCACGTCAGTTACTTTAGGCGGGAAACCCTGGGTTGTTGTTGCTACATTGTTGACAGCCGGCTGCCTATAAAAGCAGGCCGGCTGAGCTGTTTGCTGTTCAGTTCTGTTCCAGCTTACAAATAAAGAGCTGCTTTGGAGAAATCGCTGCGTCGTCTGATATGTTCACCCACAATTTAACAAGTGGTGTACTGTACAAGCATATATATTTGTAGCCTAGATAGTTCAGTTGGTTGGAGCGTGGTGCTTCTAATACTCAGGTTGCAGGTTTGATCTCTGTACGGGGCAGCTCCATGTTCCAGCACTGCAGGGGGTTGGACTAGATGATCCTTAGGGTCCCTTCCAGCTCTACCATTCTATAATGCCATCATGCTATATCGATAAATGTTCTTAAATAACAATGATTTTTTAAAAAGAAACGCATCTCGCTATGGGGTAAGCAGCTTTCCGAACTTTGCTGAAATGGTTCATAAATATTCTCAGCAATGAAATTCTTGGTAATGAGTTGTGGGCTCTTCCTGCTTCTTCTCGTGCTTGAGTAGCACAGCTTCCCACCCTGAGCCCTTTCTTTTCAGTTTTCACAGGCTGGGAGAAAATGTTGGAAATGAAGGCCACTGCCCCCCCCCCCCGCGCTTTCTGCATTTTCCTCTGGGCGTCCTCCGGAGTTGCCAAGCAGCTGAGAAGTGCCGCAGAATGAAGCCCTCTCTCAAGGAGGGTCGCCCAGCCAAGATCCTGTTTGCCCAGCTCCTTCAGGTCCGGCTTGGTCTCCCCCTCCCTCTCCCATTTCCACCTGCTTAATTCCTCTGCGTCTGCCTCTCGCTCACATCCTGCCAGCATCCATCATGTCCGTCCCCCCCCCCCCCGGCATTTCCTTAATCACCTTTGGACTCATTTTCTCCCCCTCCTCTCTGTCCCAAGGAGAAACATTTTTTACAAAAATCGTCTGCAGAAGTTTAACTGTTTAAAAAACCCATGGCTTGGTGATAAACGTTAAGAAATCCTGTCCTTTTATTGGAATGTGCTGCCTTTCAAATGTTTAACAGATTTGTAAAAATAATTTCTCTGAAAGGTTACAGTTCTGCTGAATTCCATTAGGAAGAGGCTCCTCTGAATCATGGCGCCCAGAGAGAGGGAGGGGAAAGAATCACATCCCTTCCCATTCCATGCTGCCCCACATCTGGGGTCTCGGTTCCAGCTGTGCGCACTTTAGGGCAGCTTCCAGGGTGACACACAACCAGCCCCCATCCCTGCCCTGCAGCAAGGAGGAGGAGGAGGAGCTGCTTTGCTCTGAGGCATGAAATGGCGGGAGAAAAGGCTCTGGGGTGGCATGCCAGAGGTGCTGAGACCGAGGTGCAGAATTGTCCCTTTCTCCCTCCTCTCCCCCTCACACTGGCCTGTCGCACGCCTGGTGGAAAAGATTGTATTTATCACCTGTCAGGCTTTGGCACCGCTGAGTTACGTGGAGCAGGACAGCATAAAATTATCATACACAAGCATGAAATTACAAAATCGCTCGGAACTGAACAACAAAATTATTTCATTTCGGAGGGAGGTCCTTCCATTTTTTAGCCCTGACACCTCGGCTGCCAAACTTTGAATGGGAATGGAGAGTGAGGAGCAGGAAGAATATAGACACCAATAACAAGCCAAGGCATGTAAACTAGCCATGCAAATACCTTGCATTAATGGCCCCTGAAAACTCCCACTGGAGACGTGTAACTAAATAAACGTCACATGTCCCAATAACTCAACTTTCCTCATACGCTGTGAAATGAATTATGCCGCAATTGGAGGCCGGCAGTGGGATTCCCGTATGGCTGGTGTTGCTGCAGATTACATGTGTTTCTTGATAGTCCTCTCCCGGTCCTTGTTATCGGAAAGAGGTAAGCGCAGCCGAAGTCTCAGCGCTGGTATCGATCTGGAGCTGCAGAGGGAGTGTAGAACAAGAGCAGGCTGTGGTTTGTGGGGCAGCAGGGCTGGACTTCGGGTGAAGAGCCAGGATGAGCCCCTCTCCCGCCCAGTCACAAGAAGCGCCAAGGCCCTGCTTCCACAGTGCCTGGGGCTGAGTCAGAGCAAAGAATCCACCACAACCCTAAGGACAAAGATGTCAAATCAGTAATGAGACAATGGGCACAAGACATTGGGCATAATATTCAGTTTTCATCTTGGGAAAAATTATGGAGGGAAGACATAAAATTTACAGTGTGCTCTGCGTTGAAGGAAAACTACGGTATATGAAACTGATGTATCGGTGGTACTTAACACCTGTAAAATTAGCAAAAATATATAGAACTGCTTCCAATGTTTGCTGGAAATGTAAGGAGAAGGAAGGCACATTCTACCAGATGTGGTGGACGTGCAAGGTAACTAAAGCATTCTGGGAAATGATTTACAATGAGTTGAAAAAAATGTTTAAATTAACATTTGTGAAAAAGAGAGAGGCTTTTTTGTTAGGCATTTTAGGTTCAGAGATTCCGAAGGAGCAGAAACGACTATTCATGTGCATGACAACAGTAACGAGAAAACTACTGGCCCAGAGATGGAAAGAAGACAAAAGTTCCAGCCAGAGAGAAATCGCTGATGAAGATGATGGACGAAGCTGACTGAGAGAATCAGAAACCAGGAAGAGAAGAATTTTAAGAAGGAATAGGAAAAATTTATAGTGTATTTAAGAGAACACTGTAAACAACTAAAAGGTTTGGCAGGATTTGAGTAATGCTTGTAATGTACGAAAAACCATGGAAAACGGATTACTATTTTTTAAAAACAAATTAAAGAAAATAAGATAAGCAGTTGGGGGGAAAAGATTGATAATGGTAAGCATGGAAAGGTGGAGGAAGGTCAAAGGATTTGGAGAATCCCAAATGAAGAGGTGAATGATGTGTTCCCTGTCTCTTGAGTCTGACACGCTCTCTCAGCCCAGCCCTACCCCACAGGGATGTTGTAGGAATTAAATGAGGACAGGGAGAACCACCTCGAGCTCCTTGGAGAAAATGGTATACATGCATACAAATAAATCTACCAAGGTGGTGTACATGCTCCTTCCCCCTATCTTCTTATCCGTACAACAACCCTGTAAGGACTGCAAGGCAGAGTCTGGCCCAAGGTCACCCAGTGAGCTTCATGGCTGAGTGGGGAATTGAGCTCTGGTCTCTCCCAGGACATAGACCGACACTCTAACCACTGCACTACCTAGCCAGCCCTGTCCTCTGGGCACTTCTAGCTGCAGACCATGCGAAAGAGCCCAGCTTCGGTCTCCAGTAGCATCTTCAGGCAAAGCTGGGGAAAGACTCCTGCCTGAAATCTTGATGCCTCTGCCCATCAGAGCTGAGCCAGGAAGTTGCCCAACGGTGCCCTGACTTGGAATAGGGCAGCTAGTCCTAGAGATGACTGCCAGGGCACTTGCTCACACACCTACTTGGGGCTAGCGGTAGAAAAAGCACACAAGGGAGGAACCAGCAACTGTTTCCCGTTTTCATTCTCTTTTAAAATATGATGAGGAGTTTTGCAGTGGTGAAAAAGGTAGCTCAGGAACAGCATGAGGATCAAAGGGACTCCCTAGGGGGCTTCCTACCTCGCCTTGGCACCCCACCCTACAGGCTTCATTGCTGCCCCCTTCAATGCTGTCTTTGTCACCTGGAACTAATTATATCAGTAAGATAGTCTTTATGTCTAATTAATACCAGAGAAATGCTTCCACATATAATGAGTAGCCTTGGGCAATGGCCTCTGCACCCCCCAAAAAAAACCCCAATTTCCTTGGGCGTATCTTGAGATGACCCTCATTGGATCACAGCAGTAAGGTCACCTCTTTGCAGAATGACTCTCAACTCTCAACTGCCTGGAAGGAATTTGCAACCTGCCTCTGCACCTCTTTCAGCCAGGCCACTTTCCTTAGACTCCTTGACAAAGGAAGAGGAGCTGGGAATGGCTTCCAGGTGTGCATATTGGGAGTGAAAGGAGATGCAGGCCACATGGCAAAGTGTTGCACTTGCATTCACTCTTCAAACGTGAATGTGGATCTGTGGAGGAAACCATAAAAGGAGGAGCCACCTTGAGGTTTCAGGGGCTGTTTCTACAATTGTCTAATTGGGAAAATGTTTTATTTGGTGCTCTTGTTGGCCTGCTTGTGGGCTTCCTAGAGGCATCGGTTGGCCCCTGTGGGAAGGGCCAGAGAAAGTTAATCCTGTAGGGCTCTATGTTACACACAAAGAAGTGGGTTGCTAATTGTGAGTTTCTCTTTGGCTTCTGCAGTGCCAAATAACACCTTCTGATTGTTTTGTTTATGGATCAATTCACAGGAAAAAACTGAATCTGAGTAAGGAGATGCTTTGGAAATTGGATGAAGTAGCATCCCATGTGCCAATGCCTTTTGAAGTGTGCACTGAGGATGTCTGGCACCAGCTCAGCAGCAAGGCTGCTGCACTCAGAACAGGCAGGTCCAGATGCAAATCGTCTCTTGGCCATGAAGCTCCCTGGGTGACCCTCAGATAGTCAGTCTCTCAACCTGACCTACCTCACAGGGTTGTTGTGAGGGTAAAAGGGGGAGGAGACCGTAACCATGCCTTGAGCTCTTGGGAAGCGCAAGCGGGATATAAATGTTGTGAGTAAATAGGAGACAGGCTGGCTTCAGCTACACTGTGTGGAGTATAATCAGCTTGCCAGGAACCCAGATGAGGATGTGGCTCTGTGTGATGATGTCTCACAGAAAGCAAAGTCCCTTTCCTTGCTCCAAAGGCACCTTGGGAACAACAGGCCTGGCTGGGCCACCGGAGTGTCTCAGCTTTTTGGTTTTGTATGTCTAAGGCAGAGGAAGAGTTCTGTAGAACTCAAAAGCTGAGAATAAATGAAGAAAACCATGAGGTTCAGGACCACAACACCTGATACTCTGCAATCCCTGTCTGAGGCCTCCCTCCTTGTGCCCCCCCCCCATGAGAGGACTGGAGGGTGGAGACACGAGAACAGGGCCTTTTCTATGGTGGCTCTCTACATGCAAAATGTTCTCCCTGGGGAGGGTTGCCTGGCACCATCATTATATATCTTGAGGCATCAGGCAAAAGCATTTCTTTTCTGCCAGGCCTTTGGCTTTTAATTATCTGTGGCCTCCTTGAGTGGTATTTTAATTTTGCATTTTAAAATTATAAATGCCTTTCAGATTTTTCTCTGTTTTGCTTTCTGCTGGTTTCAGTGCATGCATCCACTTGCTTGCTTGTTGTGGGTTGCTTTGAATTGCTTTGGGAGGGGCACCAATAAGCTTAATAAATAATAATAATAATAATAATAATAATAATAATAATAATGGAACTGGTTGAGGTGGGAACTCTGTCACTGCAGCCTGCTAAAAGCTTCTTGTCCGTGGGACTCACAGAGAGCTGCTGAGAGCTTGCCTAGCCCTGGAATGGGCATCCTAACCCGGGAAGCTGCCTTGACACTGGTCCAGCCCACAAGGGGTCACCTCCTCCTGCCGCCATCACTGCCCCTTCCAGAAGGTCCCCATCCATCTTCAGAGGAGCCATGGCGGCAGCTCCACCAGCCAAGAGAAGGGTAGGGCAGCAAGATCTAGCACCCAGGTGGCTCCTTCATGGGAGGCAGAGAACACACTCCCCCTACCAAGCCAACCCTTTGGGGTGAGGATACCATGGGGCTGGCCCACCAAAGGTGATCTTGGGGTGCCATCGCAAAGCAGGTAGCAAGAGACCCCTCTGACTTCTCTCTCCCTAACCCCGGGAGCAGGAGGGGGGGGGGAAAGCCCACTATCAAACTGATTGACCTTGGGGTGGTGAAAGCAGCTGTCTTGAAAGGGGAGGCAGAAGCCACGGAGGAGAGTTGGGGAAGGCCCGGGCAAGCCAGAGTTACTGCACTTGTGGCTGCCTTGTGAGCAACGGGGGCTTGTGGTTGGCCTCTGCCCTCATGGGGGATGGGGCCCCTCAAGTGTTCCTCCCCCGGCTGCTCTCCCGGATTCCAGGCTGGGGTTTGAATCTTGGCCCTTTGCACACAAAGCAGATCCTCTGCCGCTGAGCTATTACGGCCATTCTCCCAAACGGCTGTTCACCCTTTGGGCCCCAGTTCCCCATCTGTAAAATGGGAACAATCACATCTCACAGGGATGCTTAGTTAGCAAACATAATGATGAATGTTTACCAGACACTTTGCAGGACTGCCTGTGTGGTGTTGGACTCGGACCTGGAAGACAGGGTTCAAATCCACACTTGGCCACAGAGTTTACAGTCACAGCCTCGCAGGGTTGTTGTGGGAATTGAATGAGGAGGGGGAGGACCATGGATGCTGCCCTGAGGTCCTCGAGGGAAAAGGTGGGATAGAAATGCAACAAATAAATAAAACAATAATAAATGATAGCAGCTACCCGCCCCAAAGGATCGTTCAGCGTGCAAACGAAAGACGACGGGAGAGGCGGGAAAGAGTTAATCGCTTGCATTGCCAGACTGCAAATTCTTAGCCATTCTCCCACATGCAGCCAAAAAACAGCTTGACATTTTCCATCCTTCACGAGAAAGACAAAGGCGTGAAGATATTCCCATGATTCCTTTCTGCATGCCTAACTATGAGCTCAGGTGCAACAGCATTTGCCCTGGACCGGCCTCATCAACATGAAGGGCGAACTCATCGCTTCTGCATCTTTCCTCGCCACGGCTTGATTAATTGGCTCGCAAGGACGCCTGCGGAATACCTAATGCCTGCGCGCCCGTCCCTCGCCTTTCTTCACAGCCTCGCACGCCATTTACATATACTTTATATTCCATAATTTTCACACACACACACACACACACACACACACACACACACACACGGGAGCCCATCTCAGTAATTTGATGTAATGACGGCATGTCACCAAAAAAAGAGGAATTAGAAAAATCTGTAGGTACTTAATTTATTCTTGGGCTGGTTGTTGCCCCCCTTCTCTCTCTCTCTCTCTCTCTCTCTCTCTCTCTCTCTCTCTCTCTCCAAGAATATCTCTCTGAGAAAGACATTAATATTCATGCACAAGAGGGAAAGAGAGAGGGGGAAGGAGGAGGAGGAGGAAAGAGTTCACTCTCCGAAAGAAATTTTCTGCATTTTAGCCTTAAATTAAAGGCCTTTCCAGAGAAACAATATTTAACTAATAATGCTTAGAGGCAAAATGAATGGAAGTAGTCTCTATTTTTAACCCACCCGTGTAAGGTTGCCTGTATCACTTGCTAGACATGGCCCTGGCAGGGGAAGGAAGGAAGAAAGGAGAGCTGAGGTGAGCTGCGCTTCTTGAAAAGGATTCAAAAGAGCAGGAGAGGAAATTAAAGCCCCCTTAAATTATGTTAGCTGCGGTGCTTTAGTCTGCTGCTATTTCAATAAGAGTTGGTGCTTTTTCAAGCACCCTCCAAAGGTGTTTCTGAGGTGTGGAGATCCCATTAGCTCTCCTGCATGTCAGATCTGAATGAGAAGTTTGCGGGGGGGGGGGGATCCATATTAACCCGTAGAGAGTCTACAAGGGGGAATGGGACCAGCGGCTGAAGAGTGAGCGAGTTGAGGAATCCTAGCAAGCCTGACAAAGACATGCTCTGTCCCTTTGGCTCAGCCTAAAGGATTATTTCCCAGGAAAGCGTGCGCGCGCGCGCACACACACACACACACACACACACACACACAGAGATGGCTTTTTCCAAGGAGAAAGGCACATGCCCCATCTCTATTTGTTGACTTATTTAGAGCCTGTTTTTCAAGTCATGTAGACTCTCCCAGTGCGGGTAACAATAAGATAACATTAAAAAAAACCCGCAACACTTTAAAACACCATCATAAAAACAGCAGGAAGTAAAAGGCAGCAAAAAACGAACGAACCCGTAGACACAATGAAAACCAGTAGATGAAAGAGAGGTTTAAAACCATTTGGTGTGAAAGCCAACCAGCCAGTGCCCAGTTAAAACCGTTACAGAAATACAATAAAGACACGCTTAGTCCATCTAGTGAATCTTAGTCCATCTAGAGTAATTTGGAAGGAAAGGGGCACCCCTTATTTGTGTTTGGAGTGTGCTTGCCTGATGGGGTGATGTGAACAAGCTCCATCTGAGAAGAGGCTTTCTTTTCCCCCTAAGTGCGAAGGACGTCTTCTGAGATGGTGTCGTGCTACCTGCAGCTTTGATCAGTACTTGTATTGAAAACATGTTTTTGGACCCAACCTCCCATCACTCAGCCAGAATTTAAAATCACCCAAAGTTCCACTGGAAAAGTAACTAAATTCACATTCAGTTCACCAGGAAACTATAGAAAAGACTTTCAGATGTAATTTAAATATTTTTGAATTAATTAGTTGACCTGAATTAGTTCATACCAAAGAACAAAATGATGCTTAATAAAAGCAAAATAAATAAATTTGTTGTTCATTAAACTACAGAAAGGGAAAAGAAAGGCATTATAATACATTGATGAATAGAAGAGAGGCAGGAAGAAATACGTAATCTGGGTAAGCTAATATCTTTCTAGTCTCTCATTTCCATACAATGCATTTCAATCATCCACAAAACAGTCCCATCTCTCTGTGCATGTTATATGCCATGATGCTATAATGTATACCTTATATTTTATGCAAACAGCTTAGCCATTTCTACATTTAAGCAGAATACAACTTCAGTTCCAAAAGAAAGCATTCTGTTGCTTTCACAATGACTTATATGTTTACCTGGAAGAACATCACGCCCAACAATCTGAAGGCGGAGGGCCACGTTTCAGGGGACCCATAACTGGAACAGAGGTGCAGTGCAGGAGATGGCATGCGAGGCGTCAGCTGGGGGATCCCTGGGAGACAGAGGCCCCGGAGGAATTCTGGGCCCTTGCCAGTGGTCCTGATGGAGGGAGATCACGCAGGCTCCACAGCCAGAAACTGGGGGGATTAGAAGTGGCAGCTTGGGATGGGGAAGGAGTTCTGTTCACTTTGTACTTCAAGGCAAACTTAGCCAGTTCACACTTTCCAAACCAGTCTCTCAAATGAAACACAGACCCAGCCTCAAAGATTGCACTTCTCATAATTTTGCAGCACAGTTCTCCAGCCCAGTTATGTCTACAAAAATGCATCTACTAAGGTAAAGTGGGCATAAAAATGCATATATTAGTGAGAATATCATGCAAAAATCTGAGAGGAAATGGCTTTGCAAAAACGTACATGTTAGTCAAAACCGCATACAAATACATGCATATTAGGAGAAATTCACAATTAAATCTTGATGAATTTTCATGAGGATATTTTTTTAAAAAATCCAAATTGTTTTGGAAGTGTGTGGAACTGACTTGAAAACTGGGGAAACGAGAAGACTGGAGAACCAAAACCGACAGATGTCTCCATCCTTAGTGCCGGCAAACACTCCAGGGAGATTCCAGGCATCACCACAAGGGGGCGATGAGGACTGAGGAGGAGCGGCTTGGCCTAGGCCAGAGCAAAGAGGGGTGCTGGGCACCATTTCTGCAATGGGGTGGAGCAACTCACAATTTCCTTGTGCCCTGTATATCAAAACCACTACACATGCATCTGTTTCTTTCATCCTTGATTTTTTCTTTCAGTCAGCACAGAAGGACTGTCCTAATCAGGGTAGGGAGGGTGCAGGCTGCACATCTCACCTCTGGCCCCATCCCAAAGGTGAAGGGGGAAGAGTTAAATGGAGCAAGAGAGGGTTTGTTTTCCGAGCAGAGACCCCAGCAGGGCTGCAGAAGAGCCAAGAATTTGGGCTAGGCATGCAAGAGAGGGAGGGAGGGAGGGAGGGACACGGTGAGGCTTTTTAAATTGGTCTCTTGATAGTTTATGAAATAACTTTTTTCCTAAAGTACTTCTTGATATTTTTATGTTTACCTATTTGAAACTTCAGTTCAGCCTCATAAAAAATACATGAGAAGTAAGTAAGTGGTTCCCGCAGATGTTTTATACATGATTTGAGAAACGGATCTGATCTGCGTAGAGGTGAGAGATAAATATTTCATCGCTTGTCATGGACGGACTGCCGGCCGACCAGCTCCAGACAGCAGGGAAAGGACAGGTGGAAACAGAAGCCAGAGGCGGGACACACACACACACACACACACACACACACACACACAAGCATTTTCCCCCTAGATGCTCCCCTGGAAAGGCTGGGTGAAGATGTCTCTGGTTTAGCTCTTGCCGCCGTCCTTGAGAATGGTGTGTCAAGCGTCAAATCCTGCAAAAGAGCATTAGTGCTGGCATCATCCTGATTTTTATTGCTGTGGGGTTTGCTGAGTTTGGGGGATGGAGAAGAGGAAGAAGAAAACACAGAGTGTGGTGTGGGAGGAGGAGGAGCAGGAGCAGAGAGAGACCAAAAAGCCAGAAGGATAGAGCAAGAGACAGTGAACAGGGAGCCTGGAAGGCTGTTGGGATCCCTGTGGAGTCTCCATTTCCCAAATGTAAAATGCATTTACTTGAAAGCATATTTCACCTGCAACTTTACAGATCCCAGGACAGCAGTATGCAATAGACACAAATAAAAATTAAACATGCCACAGAAATTGCATTATGTTGAAATAAATAAGACATATTAGACCAAAAACAAGAGTAGACTGAAATGACCAGCTTTAAACTACCTGGGGTAACAGGGAAGTTTTGACTCAATGCTGAAATGATTGTAAAGTTCGCACCAGCTGTGCCTCTGCAGGGAAGCATTTGGAAGGAGCCACCACAGAGAAGTCACACTTCCTCCCTTGGCAGAGGTGTGTGAAGAGCCTTCTCTGAAGGTTGGAGGGCACCCAGGGAGGTTGCCATAGGGGTGGGTGAAGGAGAGGGAGGGAGCTTTGCTTTAGTGTGAATGGATATTTAATATAATATCTTAGTTTTTGAAAAAGAGAAGTGGCCAATAAACTCACAAATAAATAAACAACCTATTTTGAAAACGGCATGATGGATGGCTGACACCAACATCCAGAGGCATGGAATGGTTTGCGGGGAAGATATTGGCCCTGGAAGAATCCTAAAAGTAAACAACATTTGAAACAGAAAAGCCGTCATTCATGGTTTAGAGAAGAAAAGTTGTGACTTCGGGGAAATAAACCGGATGCGCTTGTCCTCTTAGGCACATTTTGTGGGAATGTTAAGGAAGGTAGGAGAGGATATATTGTTTCGATATTATCCCTCCTCACTCACGCTAGTGAGTAAACAGCAGAGCACATTCCCTTTGCAACTTACTGGAAGCAAGTTGATGATTCGTTGTGTTGTTTAGTTGTGTCCAACTCTTCATGACCCCATGATGATTCGTTAGAATCCTTTAATTAAGCAATCCCATCTGGCTTGTTCCTGGTAAGTTTCCCCTTTATTTCCCTCTTAAAATAATAATAACACAACACAGTCTTCTTTAAAAGAAAGAATCAAGTTTTACTCACATTCAGTTCACAGCAGTAACTCTGAAGGCAGCCTCTACCTTGTGGCTACAGTGAAAAGAAGCCTGGGCTACATCTCAGACTTTCTGCCTGTGGCTCCATCCTATGTGAAGGTTGAGGCATGCGCTGGCTAAGAGCCAGGAGAGCAAGAGACCAAGAGAGAGATGGTTGCGTGGCCAGCCCTTGATGTGGTCAGCTAGGGTCATGCCCATCTACCTGGTCACACGCAAGGGGAGGAAGCTCCAGAGCAGGTAGGACAGGAAGTCCTCCCTGTCTGGAGCCACATTCCCCTCTGTGTCCGTTCTAGGCAACACGAAAATGTTGTACTCGACTGCTCTAGTAATAACACACCCCACACATTTTGTGACGCTGAAGCTGTCTCTGGATTGTGTCTAGGCTCAGCTAGTCTCTCCAGACACAATTTTGTTTAAAAATGCCTGGCTTGCTAAGGTGAGCGCCAGAAGCCAAGAGACTCCCCTCTCCAAGACTTACAAACCCCAGACCAGAATTCCTTCCCCAACTGACTGCATCTCACAGGCTCATGTCCAAAGCCAAAAGAATGCAGAGAGAAGGACTTCTCTACGATATCCATGCTCTTCCCAGTTATCTGGTACACCTTCTCAGTTTGAAGTTAAAGCTTTTAAAAGTTTAATTGCACTGATTCATGGAGTCAACTTGCAGCACTAAGGAAGCCTGGCAGGCTCCATCCCATTAGAGGTATTTCCCACAAGGTAGGATGATTCTGATGCAGCAACTGCCCTGCCCCTCGCTCTGGCATCATCTTGCCTTTCGCTGCCCATGTCTCTGGGCCCCTCACTGGCATGCCTCTCAGCCCAGGGAGCTCTTCTGCCTTCCCACACCTAGGCCCTGTCTTAGAAGGAAGACCAGGTTCAAATTCTGCCTCTGGATGCGGCTTCATAGACTAGCAAGACTTGCAGAACAGGGCTCTACTTCAGCTAGGACAGCCGGGCAGTGAGACCGGAGAGATATTGCAGCAACATCACAACTTATTTATTCCACTGTTGTATGTGGTTTCTCACTCTGGCTGCATAATATAATGTGAAGTTTCTCTCTCTGTGTGTGTGTGTTTTTCAAAGATACAGTTACATTCTATTCTTCTTCCGTCTCCAAGGATTTTTTTGTTTCTGGTTATTTTTTAGGTTTGCAAAAACATGTGGTCACCCCTGCCAAGGTGTCAGGGGCAGGGGCACTAGAAGGGAGCCACAGGTATCATTCAGACTGATCCCCCAAACATATAATTATATACCGGTAATAAAGCAAGATGAGACCACTAAGATGACATGAAGGATCCATCTTGAAAACATACACTGCCAGAAAACCCACGGAGCCCAGTTTCCTCACCTGGAGCCTTCTGAAATCCCCGTCTGATGCCCAAAGGGTTAGGAGCAGAGCTGACTTCTCTTGGAAGTTCACCATGGTGGTTTCATCACTGAGAAAGCTCTGCCCTGAGTTTAGGCACCAGGCACAGAGAAGGGAAGCCATGGGGCAAGGAAGGGGGTGGGGAAGCAGAGTTCGTGGCTGCCCTATGGGGTTGTCATGACAGGGATGGGGGAGGATTGGGACCTGATCCCAGATCACCAACATGCTAGGCCAGCTCATTAGATGCTTGAACCACTATAGGGTTTTCACAGTGCCTGGTTACTCTTGGCTCTTCCACCTTCCAAAGAGCCAAGTATTTTTAAATGCACATGGTCTGGGAGAATGGAGTTGGCAGGAGCAGGAGAGGCTTGTCAGCTGCAGGCGGAAGCTGAGTGGGGTGGGGGAGAGGGGAAAGAGAGAGGGAGGGAGGGAGGGAGGGAGGGAAGGAGAAAATCCCCATACCACCCTCTCCATCTCTGGCAACCAGGAGAAGGGAGTTGAAATCTGTTCTGCAATCAGCCACCATGCCTGCCTGGCTGTGCCAGCCTGGCCCTCTCTGCCAACTGGCAGCACAATGGGCTTGTCTACTTTTCGGCACCAGGTGCATGTCCAAAAGAAGCCAGCCTGCCAGTGAGTGGAAGGTGCCAAGGACCTGCCCAGGGGAACACAATGTGGCAGCCCAGAGGTGCCAGACATTGGCCGAAGGGTGCCAGCTGGCTGCCTGCGGGGACTTGTGAGTCAGACTGCCCATCTGCTTGGCTTGGTCTGTGGGAAGGCAGCCCAGGCAAAGCTGTCTGCTAGGCTGTGCCAGGGGGCTCCGCCAGCTGCTCCATTGGTCTCCATGAAGCCATCCAAAGCCACCAGACACTTGCGTAGCTTGGGCTGAGCTGGCATGGAGGCAGCTTGGGAGAGGGGGCCCAGCAGAAGACACAGGAGAGAAGGTGGCAGAGGCTCAGCAGGAGGCTTCTTGCATCATTCAGGCAGACCCAGGATCTCCCGGATCCACAGAGCTGCTCTGCTTTCCTTCCTGGCCTGGTGGCTTGTCTTCTTTTGAAGAGCTGCCCTGTGCCTGGAACATTGGTGAGTTTTCCTCACCATCAGCAGCAAATCTGTGGCAAAGCAGGGGAAGGGGGTGTATTTCGCAGGCAGCCCTGAGCCTTCAAGCCCCAGGGTGTGTTGCAAAGTTCCCAGCGGCAGGAGCGGATCTATTGCAAACCACAACAAGTGGGGTAGATCAGTAGTGCTTGGCTGTGGGTCAGATGCACTTGGTGGGGCTGGTGTTGTCTCACCGAGGAACATGGCGATGGGCAGCTGGCGCTTTTGTCTTTTCCGCTGGTCAGGGCATGCTTGGGCAGCCTCCTGGTCCAGGGATGCCGCTTCAACATGGTCACCAATGTTCTTCAGATTGACACATCATTTGAAGCTGGCTCAGAACTTTGCAGGCTGCTTGAAGCGTGCATACAGCCTGAGAGTCTTCTTGCGCAAGGTGCTGCCATCAATGGGGATACGCTGGAGAGTCATGTCCTCTAGCCACAGGTTCAGGGCCTCATGTGCCTTCCCCGTGGCCTCGTCTCGCATGTACCTGGGACCTTGGCAGTTGTAGGTGTACTCGCTGCCACTGATGCCCGGATTTATTTCTCCCATA
Source organism: Podarcis bocagei (assembly GCF_964188305.1). Taxonomy (NCBI): domain Eukaryota; kingdom Metazoa; phylum Chordata; class Lepidosauria; order Squamata; family Lacertidae; genus Podarcis; species Podarcis bocagei. The sequence goes on along the minus strand of NC_138142.1, from coordinate 1,899,214 downwards.
TCTTAGTGGCACCTATGCTGGATTCATTCCTGCCAAACTTGTGTGCCACAGCACAAATGCTCATGCCATCCTGTAAACAGTCCAGTACTTCCAACTTCTCCTCCAGTCTGGGCACCACTCGCTGCCTTTTGGGTTTGTCATCACCTGAGGAAGACGACGATGCGTGTGTCATCTCAAATAATGGCTAAAAAAAAACCATCCTCCAAAAACTCCCCAAACTCTGCCAAACTCCAGCACAATCGCTTTGTCCCAACCTCCTTCCTCAAACCCCAACTCTCCAGAGGGCTCTTGGGACTGCAGTTCCAACATATATAAAAGCATAATAAAACATTAAAAGCTTCCCTCTACATGGCTGCCTTCAGATGTCTTCTAAAGGTTGTATAGTTACTTATTTCCTTGGCTCTGGAGTCGCATAACTCCATATTCTCCATAATTTATCCAATTAAAATTGGGATATCCTAAGGAAAAGCGTGACATTCCAGGACCAAATCAGAAACCAGGACGGCCTCTGTAAATCTGGGACTGTCCCTGGAAAAGAGGGTCTGTCTTCCTGCACACTTCCCCCAAATAAATGCATCTTTGTACACCTTGGTTGGTTGGAGAAATGCATCCCAAAATGTGGATGAGCGTGAATTTCAAAGGACCGCTCTGTGTTTTGGTTCTCATATTGTTTTGGAAAGTGTGGATTTGATTTATTTTTACTTATTTATTAAATTTATATACTGCCTTTCATCAAAAGATCCTTGGGGCAGTTCCTATGTGATAGATTCTGCTTGAAATGCCTCATCCTTAATTGAGTTTCCACACCTGGCTGGAACCCTGAGAGAGCAGGCAGCAGCAGGGGTGCAGGGCACAGCGGCAGCTGGAGGAGGGGGAGCATGTCATCGATGGAGAGGGTTTAATTGCAAGGGAATATGGCTGTTTTGCAGAGGCTTTGCCCGGGGTTCCTGAGCCTGGCTGCAGGAGGGAAGAAAAGGGAGGCCTGCTGCTAAGGGCAAGATGGCTGATGCAGCCTCCGTGGCAGGACATGCCTGATCCAAGCCTTCCCTTCCTCTCCTGTTAGCAGCAGACTGGCCAAGCTAAGAAGCAGCTAATGAGGAGGAGAGTTGCTGTTCTGCTTTGGAAGTGCCTGTGTGCTCCTGGGGCTGCCCATCTCTCTCGCTGGTCTCGGCTAGGTGGAGACAAAGCAGTGAGGAGCTGAACATTTGCGCTTTTGCAGATTCAGAAATTATGGCCCGCCTGCACGTATCTTTTGCAAAGAGAACTCTCTGATGCCTTATTATTTTTCTAGTGCTTACTGACTCCAATTCATTTACATTGTTTCCTCGTTTGTTGTCTTTCAGTTAGCAACGGGGAAGAGTGAGGGACCCAGCAGCACCACACCAGAATCATTTCACCAGGCTCCTTTCCTCTGAATTCCCGCAGGGGTCCAGGCAGGAAAAACCCTTCAGATGTCACTTTTTTTTGGGGGGGGGTGTACCTCAAGCTTCCAGTCCATATTGCCACCTGCATTCCAGACAATCTGTGTGTTCTCTTGACCTGTGACCAGAAACAGCTGTACTTTGCATTTGCATAAGAATCAGAGTAACAGGATCTGCAGCCTGCTAGGCTCCAGTTTTTCTCCTTCTCCTTCTCAGAGAACTTCCAGAATATGCCTGGCATTAGCAGGTGGTGCCCACCCAATCTTGGGTGGTGTCCCATACTTAAAGCTTCCTTTCTGGGGTGTGTCATGGACAAACTACACAAGTCCTCTTGAAATGTACAAGATGTCCAAAGGTTGCCACCAGAGAATGAGATCCCAGAGGCAGTGCTGTGTAGTGGTTAGAGTGTCAGACTAGGACCTGGGAGAGGGCAGGGTTCAAATCCCTGCTTCCTGGGTGACCTTGGGCCAGCCACTGCCCCTCCCCACATGACCTACCTCTCAGGGTTGTTGTTGAGATTAAATAAGAGGGGGAGAACTAGGCACTGCCGAGGATAAAAGTGGGATATAAATAAAGAAATGGATCAGTGTCAAGGTGAGGCCAATTTGGGTGCTTCTGGCCCAGGGACATGGAGGGGCCTTGAGCCCCCTGGAGCTGCTGGATCAAGGCACCCACCTTCCCTCCTCCTTGCTTCCCTCCTGCCGCGAGGACACAGCAGAGGAAAGGGCAGCGCAAAGGCTGCCTCACTCACTGTCTGTGAAGGTCTTAAAAGAAATTATAGCCTGCATAAAAATATTCACTTTGCTGGAGGGCCTTAAAGTATTCCCCTGAGCACCAGAGAGTGACTGGAAGTATATTATTCTGCACTTAAGGTTACTGTGGTAACCCAAGGTCAAACGCTGCCAGGCCGCCACCAGTCCAGGCAGAATAGAGCTGCTTTAGCACGAACAATAACACTGCTAGAATAAACCGGGGGGGGGGGGGGTTATCTCTTGGAATTTAACTGGCTATTCAATTTAGACTAGGATTGTTTTGTGTGTGGCAGAAGGGTGGGTGGGAGAGTTTAACAGAGCAGAATCTAATTTATAATCCAACGTTGTGGCTGTCATTTTAGTTAGTGGGAGGCTGACCATAATTGAATTGGAGGCGGGGGCTCATGAGGATTTAGCCCCAAAACCTGCTTCCACGGCCTCTGCTCAAACTAGAGACAATTATTAATAATCCCCCGTCACCAGGGCAGAATCATCCCGATAAGACCCCTGGAGACGAGTGTGGCAGCAGGGGTGGAAGGGGTAGTTTTTAGCAGCTGTGAGCCCCTGAGCCTCATGGAGAGTGTTTGCAAAGCCCTAAGGTACCCAGATGCCAAGGAAGCGGAGTCCCAAATAAGAGCAAGGGATCAGGCTTCCATTTATTTACACATAAATACATACATACCTGCTGAGTGTTCAAAGTCCCTCGTGGTATTTTGCAACCCGTACAACAACCCTTTAAAGTAGGCTTGGCATTATCATGGGGCTGCAGCTGAGGCAGCATTCCTTGCCCAGAGCCCACTTAGTCAGATGAAATGAAGGCACGAGGGCCGGGGCAGGTCAAGTGCAGAGCTGGGAGAGCCAGGTTCAAAATTCCCCCTCAGCCAGGAAGCTCACTGGGTGGCCTTGGGCCAGTGACTGCCTCTCAGCCAAGCCTACCTCACAGGGCTGTTGTGAGGATAAAGCAGGGAGGGGGGGTGACCATGTCTGCCACCACCTTGAGCTCATTGGAGGAAGGAAACCACCCCCACCACAGTGTGAAGAAAGTACACAGAGAGAACCTTCTCTCCCTCTCCCCTGATAAGAGACCTCACCATTCAATGAGATTACACAGTGCATGGAACTCCCAGCCACTGGTCCTCTCCTTCTGGGACAGCGGCTGCCCTTTGTGGAGCCTCCAGTTTCAGAGGCAGGTGGTGGACCTCTTTTGAGTAGCACCTCCTTTGAGTAGGACCTGTCAGAGGCCAACTGCAATGGGTTAGAGTGAGAGTTGCCTCGCCAGCCCCTTTTGGAAGCTGTGAGCAGGCTCATCTCCTCTTCTGATGGGGACATTGCAACTGCTGCCATCTTACATACTGCCCTAAGCGCTTTGGTTCAAAAGTCTCCACTTTACCTGGGAAAGGTTGGTCCCAAAGGCTGCCTGCCTGCCTGCCTGCCTGAATGCCTGCCCTCCAGCCATGAGGAGCCTGGGAGCCTCCACTCCTGGTTCACTTCCAAAGAGAGGTGCCTGTTGGTGGGCAGCCTGGCGCTCCTGCCCCACCTCCTGAGGCAGAGCTCCCCTGCCTGCCTGCCTGCCTGCCTGCCTGCCTGCAGGATGTTCCTCGGGCTCTCCTGAAGGACGAGCCCCAGCAGGCACCCTCTTCTCCAACCGTAGTTAGTTTGAGTGACTCTTGGAGACATGGAGAGACCAAAAGGGCCCCAGTGGACAAACAGCAGCGCCCCCTCTTCATTGCAGGACAATCAGACAAGTGGCCTTGCTGGTCACCTGTGTGCCCTGCCAGATACAACAACAATAGCATCATCAACAACAACAAACCAGCCTTGCAAGGAGCTGAGCCAAGACTTCCCTCTGACAGCAATTTGCTTCTCCTGCTTGGTGCCTCAGGAAGATGTCAGGCAGGGCTACAGCGCTCCCCCTCTCACTGCTTCCCTTGATTTGAAGCTCCCATAAATTCAGAATCTTTTCCCTCCAAGGAGCTAATTATATAATTTCAATGTTTACTCTATGCAGATGTCTCCATTGCGATGGGGCCCCAGGGACAGGGGAGGCTGCAGCAAGGCAGCTGAGCCCTGTGCCTTCATTGCTCCTAGCTGCTCTCCCTGCCACGCTTGCGCCATGCAGGGCTGGCTAATTTGTGTGGACCCCCCTCTAGTGCCCTGGGAGGAAGACCTGAGCCCTCCTGCCCAGCCTGTGGAGATGGGTCCTGGTCACTCAGAGCTCGGGGAATGGCACTCTGTGTGGCACTTCAGGGGCACTGAAGTTGATGGTGCTTCTGTTGGGGTCTTTAAGAGGAGGAGAAGCAGTAAATGGGTTGGAGGAAGCAGGAAGGGCTTTAAGGCCAATGGCACCTTGAAGGCTTCTCTTTCCTCCTTTTGGCCCTAAACTACCAAGGGCCACTCAGGGTTCTCACTTCTGCTTCTTACTCCTCCCTGGCAGGGATGGCACCCAGGGGGCCAGGCAGCCTGGTGGGTGCCATTTTTTTCGCTCTTTCCTAGCAGGCCTTAGATGGCCCACTCCCACCATCACTAAAAAAGGTAAGGTAAAGGTACCCCTGCCCGAACGGGCCAGTCTTGACAGACTCTGGGGTTTGTGCGCCCATCTCACATCTATTGGCCGGGGGCCAGCGCTGTCCGGAGACACTTCCGGGTCACGTGGCCAGCGTGACAAAGCTGCATCTGGCGAGCCAGCGCAGCACACGGAACGCCGTTTACCTTCCCGCTGGTAAGCGGTACCTATTTATCTACTTGCACCCGGGGGTGCTTTCGAACTGCTAGGTTGGCAGGCGCTGGGACCGAGCAGCGGGAGCGCACCCCGCCGCGGGGATTCGAACCGCCGACCTTTCGATCGGCAAGCCCTAGGCGCTGAGGCTTTAGCCCACAGCGCCACCCGCGTCCCTCCCACCATCACTACTGGACTCCAAATCCTATCTGCTAGCCTGGCCCAGCGGTCAGGGCTGGTGGTGGCAGATCCTCCAAGTGCCCCTATTTTCCAGGGACATCCCTGATTTAAAGAAGCCGGCCTGGTTTCTGATTTGATCCTGGAATGTCCCACTTTCCCTTAGGCTGTCCCTATTTTCACTGGAGAAAAGCTGGAGGGTATGAAGTTATCCAGCCGCCAAGCCATCTGAAGGCAATCCTGTCTAAGCAAGTTCTTTTTTAAATGTTTAACATTTTATTATGTTTTTATATGTGTTGGAAGCTACCCAGAGTGGCTGGGACAACCCAGTAAGATGTGTGTGGGGTATAAATAATAAAATGATTATTATGGAATAGGACGTCCCTATTTTCATTGGAGATATGTTGGAGATTATGAGATCCACACATTCTTTTTGACAGCAGCAGCCTCTTCAAAGCAGGGTGGTCCCGGTTTTTGCCCTGAGAAAGGGAGGGGGGTGCAATGCCCTGTAGAGGGGGCCAGCCTCCCCACCTCCAAAGTTCACCACTGGGCGGACCGCAGGCTGTCCCTTTAACCACTGCTAAATTGTTTTCTGACAGGCTTTGCAGCAATTTCATCCCCTGACATTTGATTTACATATGATCTTTAAGCAGTAAAACGCCAGTGCTGTAATAGCTATTTGGTTAATATTCAAATCACTCAGTGATGTCACCCGCCTTGATAGGTCATTCCACTGCCGCTTGATAAAAAAGCGTGCAAAAATAAATAAATGTATAACTAATGAAATAAACTGATTAAGAGGAGAAATCAATCGTTTTACTGCTGTAGTGAAGATATAGTAGTTAATTTAGCCAGGATCTGCAAGGGTGCCCATTAATAGAGCAGGCTCTCATCTCGTCTAATTGGCGCAGGGTGAAATGAAATACCGGCCTCCCGGTGCCTCCGAAGGGCTGCCTTCCTTCCCTGGGCTCTTTGCAGCACAATGGGAAGGACTGGTTTCTCCTCCTCCTCCTCAGAAAGTGGACTTTTGCTGAGGGTCAGCCCCAGAGGCCTCCTGCAGTTAGTGAGTCTAACAAGTGAGGCAGTCTCTGGGAATTATTTGGGTTTCTTCATGGCGACTGAAAGCCCACAGCTTTTCACACTGGCAGTGTTTATGGTTTGCGTTTGTAATCAGGGGAGCATCCCAGAACTAGTAAAAAAGCAGAGTAAATCCACCACTTGTGCAGAAAACACCCACTGCCACAAAACACCCGTCTGCAGCATACCCAAGTGTCCTGATTTTCCAGGGACAGTCCTGGCATTACAAAAGCTGCCCCTGTTTTGTTTGATGCTGGAACAGCACCCCCCCCCCCCGTTTCCCCTTTTCCTCCCCTCCATGACTCAGAGAACAATTAAAAGTTTGTGTGTGTAGGTGTGAGTCCTGCTTCTACAGAAAATAAAATACCTGTACCCGGCACCTAATGAAGGAAACGGTGAATCTGGCATACAAAGCCCTTCCTGTAATTTTGAAGGAAGATGTCAGCAATCCACTTTAAATTCTTTCATTGCAATGCTTCAGCAGCAAGCCATTTCTTAGGAAACATGTGGATTGTTTATTCCTTTATTGTAAATGGAGCCTGACAATCTACTCAGAAGTAAGACCCACCAGATTGTCAGACACATCCAAGGCAGTGATTTTTTCAATTTGTTCTGCCCCAAAGTAGAAAAGGGAAAAATACAATAGCACTCTATTAAATGGAGCTTACTCCCAGGTAATTGGGTAAAGCCTGCGCAGCCTTACACTGCAATCCTAAGCATTTTTACTTAGAACTAAGTCCCACTGAGTTCAACAGGATTTACTCTCTGGTATGTTCCTGATCATTCTCACAGTTGTTGTTGACGACGACTCAGGGCAGCTTACAGCTAAAATTTATTTCGTTCCATTTATCTGTTGAAAGTGTTGCACATTATCCCTTCCCTCAAACACTTTTTCTTCACAACGATCCTGTGAGGTAGGTTCGGCTGAGAGGTTGCACTTGGCTCAAGATGACCAATGTCAATGTGCAGATGACGCCTATGTGGGGGGAGATCAAACGCGGGAGAAGCGTCCTGATATAGAATAGGGTGCCTCTATTTTCCTCTGTGAAATGCAGGAGGGTGCGTGCGTGTTGTGGGCAACAGCATCTCTCTGGCTTTGGAAGGGTTTGGGACAAATCCATGGCGGTGAGAAGGCCATCCTTTGCTGCTAGTCATGCTGTGAGACAGGATTATGGGCTAGATGGCCCCCCTCTGGCCTGATCCAGCTGCTGCTTCAGGGCTCTTATGGTGTAAGAATGCAGCTCCTCCAACTCTTTGAAAGGTTGTCATCCATGCAGCACAGTTGCTGACTTCCCTGTCCAGCAGCCATGAAGCTGTCTGAGTGACCATGGGCCAGTCACCATCTCCTAGCCGAGGCCTAGCTCACAGGGCTGTTGTGGGGGTAATATGGAGGGGGGGGAGCACCACACATGCCACCTCCAGCTCCTTGGGAAAAAGAAGGTTGGATATAAAAGCAAAAGTAAAAACAAACAATTAAACAATAGGTGGGGCTGTTCTGTGGACCATCAGAAAGGAAGGAAGGAAGGAAGGAAGGAAGGAAGGAAGGAAGGAAGGAAGGAAGGAATTCCTGTTCCAACCTTGATACTGTTATGAGTTTGGAGTGGGGTGGGCTGTATGCCTAAGACCAGGGGTCAGCAGACATTTTCAGCAGAGGGCCGGTCCACTGTCCCTCAGATCTTGTGGGGGGCTGGACTATATTTTGGGGGGGAAATAACCCAGAGATGCATTTTAAATAAAAGCACACATTCTACTCATGTAAAAACACATTGATTCCCGGACCGTCCGCAAGCTGGGTTGAGAAGGTGATTGGGCTGCATCCGGCCCCTGGGCCTTAGTTTGCCTACCCATGCCTAAGACCTTCTAATTCCTGGATCCAGCAAGTGTTAAAGTCTAAGCAAGGATGCAAACTGTTGAAATAGCCAGACAACTTTCAAAGGTCGAGTGGAGATATGTGAGCTAGAAGCCAGAAGCAAAGCTGGCAGGCTGGGAAGCCAGAGAGACAGAGCCATGCCTGGTTTCTGCTTGAATCCAAGACTGTAGTGATGGGAGAAGCGATACCTCTTTGGGGTTCCAAGACTGTGAGCCCCTCCATCTTAGGCTCAGGTTGCATATACGTGTAAATAAGACATATGTCCGAAAGACACCACCATCTCCGCTGGCCCTGGGTCAGCTCCTGGAATCCCTGGATTCTTGCATCACTTGGAGAGTGGGGTGGTGCACAACAACACTCTTGAATTTCTCTCTCTTGAATTTCCTCTGGAGAGCAAAAAGGCTCTGGTATTTTCCAGGAATTTCTCTGCTCATTTGAGAATATGTCTCAGCCAAGTCCCATGGTTCTGGCAGGAGGAGGCCCAACCCTCGCATCAGATATTTATTCTAGACCTGTAGGGGAAGATATTGAAGGGGGGGGAGTGATCTATCCAAACGCTTTGCATAAAAAAGGGATCAATGCAAATTCCACCTCGGAAATGGCATCAGCAGATGGGATCAACCCATCTCCAGTCACTGCCGCTGGCTGTGCAGATGGTAATTATGGGGTGTGTGTACATAGTCAGGCTTCAATGGGCGTTGAAAAGGCAACGCTGAAAAGAAGGTGTTGGGGTGCCCCCAGCCCCAGTTGGGCCCTCCTTGGGGCTCAGAAGCCTTGTGCACTCAGCCCCCAATGGGCATGAAGGTCAGAGCCTGGGTTCAACCAGAGACGCCTTCTTGACTCAGATGGGCAGCGGCTCTCTAGGGTCTTGGGCAGAAAGGGACCTACTCTCTCAGCTGCCGACTGACTGGCCATTCTGCATGGGAGATGCCACCGGCTGAGCCCCAGAAGGCCTCCTGCAGGCAAAGCAGGTGCGCAGGTGCTCGACCACAGCCCAGGAACAGGAGGCACCAAAGGACTAACTTGGACATAACAACCCTAATAGCGCCAACCAGGGCTTGGGTGTGCAAGGGGAACATGCCCCATTGCTCTTCCCTTGGCAAAGCCTTCTCTTCCCGCAAACCAGAACCGAGGATGGCACTTTGACCCTGGCTTGTGATGCCTGATTCAGCCTGGCTTAGAGGTCATGGCAAGCCGTGGAGGGGATGAGGGAACCCCAAGAAGATGCCCAAGAGCCCAATCCAAAGATGCCAAACCCCAGCATGGTCTTGCATCGGAACTGGGCCAAATAAGCTGCATGGAGGAAGGCCCTTTTTCTGAGGAACCACCACCAGGGCTTTGACACAATCAAAGTTGAGGTTGCAGTTGCTATTTTCAATTCATATCCCTGTCCTCTTTTTTTCATCAGAAGCAAAGCTAAAAAAATAGACACACAAAGCAAAATATGGGTCAGGCAAACACACAAAGGCAGTTGGCATATGTTGAAGGCTTCTTTTGTGCATGTGGACTGGCTCGCTTACTAAAGCTTCTAAACAAAATAGCCCTTCCTTGAATTGTGCCATTTCCTTCCCCCTGCTTCAGTCTTGGTTCATGGCACAGACTGATGCTCCGTGGATGTGGTAGAAAGAGCCCACAGCTAAGTGGCAGAGCATGCAAAAGATCTCAGATCTTCATAAGGCTTGCTTTGCGGACCCTTCATCATCCTGGCTTATCCTCCTCTGCACACCTTCCAGCTGGTCAATGTCCTTCTTTAAACTCTGGTGCCCAGAACTGGACACAGCACTCCAGATGGATGAATGCCAGTCATCATAAATGAGGTGCTGGAAGGGCCTCAGGTGGCAAGAAAATGTGTTAGACTGACCTTCAGCCTCAGGAAGATTCCTGTATGTTTCTCGCTGTTCTTTGCTGCTTGAAAGAAGCCGGAGAGCCTGCACTGAGAGTCAGTGTGCTGCAATAGTCATTAGCAGTTTGGACCAGAACCTGGGAGAGCAGGGTTCAAATCCCCCCCACTCAGCCATGGAGCTCCCTGGGTGACCCAGGGCCAGCCAGGGCTCTCAGCCTGGTCTACCTCACAGGGTTGTTGTGAGGATAAAATGGGGCAAGTGAGAGAACCATGTACACTTTCTTGGGAAAATACTGGGATATAAATGCAATCAATCAATCAATCAATCAATCAATCAATCAATCATTTTTTAAAAAATGGGTTTCCTACCCATTGCACCCACATGGATGCCCATCTACCTTGCTATGGGTCACTGAATTCTTGCTACCCAGTCAAGGGCATCCCATGTGGTTCTGACTGTCAACACACCACCAGTTTGTCTTTGCCCATATGCCGCTTTGGAAAGTCCCCTGGTCAGAACTTGGTCACTGGACCCCTCTTCCTGGAGCAGCAAGCGGAGGATCCTACCCCAAGGAAAGGGCTCTTACTCTACCCTCTTTTGGGGTGGGTGTAGATGGGTGTGGCTCCCCTCTTCATGCACCCATCCATCTGGCCCATCAGGAGCTCCTTAGACATTGGCAGCAGCACAAAAGAGACAGGAGACCCATGACCACACTGACATTCTTCACCACCCAAGGTTGTCTGCCTGCACTCACATAATTATGCTAATAGGCTTGTTTTGGGTGAGGTTCCCCCTCCCTCTTTCCTGTTTAAGAAGTCAGCTTGGAGAAGAAACTGCCGGTACAATGTTAATTGGGGCTGAGTAATTAGACAGAGATAGTTAGTGATCTCTCCAACGTCATGAGCACTGAGTGCTTTGCTTTAGTGCCATAATAATTACTCGTGCACTACAAAGTGCTGCTGCATTTGACAAAGGGAATCCGTGCAATGCTGAACAGTTCCCCTGGGGGAGTGGGAGGGAGGGAGGGCAGGGGGCAGGGGAGGAGGATGGGGGGGGGGCTGGAGGGTTGAGGTGGCCTCTGTACTGCCCTCAGACCAGGGAGAGGAGGACCTGCCTCTGAAGATGAGAGGGGAGGCTGGAGCAAGAGCCAGACCACTGGGGCGCCTAATCCAAAGCACAAGGAGGGCACCTGCGGAGGTTACTGAGCACATGCTATGGGGCACTGTCTTCTTGGCTGCCACTGTCTTAGAACATCCCAAGACAAAGTGTGGACCATAGGAAAAGATCCAGGGAGCAGGCAAAAATCAAACTTTGGGTTTAATTGCTTTGGGTTTTGTTTTGTTTTTGTTTGCTAATGCTCTGAACAGCAACCCAGAAGCAAACTGGTCCACCTACAGCCACAAGGTTGAAGAGAAGTGTTCAACTAAGCTCTTCTCAGAGTAGACCCATTGAAATAGTTGGACCTAAGCTGGTCCAGTCCATAACTGAGTATGGCTAATACAACCTAAGGCAGGGAGAGCCAGAGCCCCTGGCAGTGGGACCTGGTCAGCCACCGTGCTGCTTGCCAGAGGAAGGGAGCCATGAATCTTTCATTTTATTTTTTAAATTAAACAACTGCTGCCCTAAAACAGGCTCTGTGGGAGGAACATAGGGAGCTGTCTTTTGCTGAGTCAGGCCATCCAGCTCAGAAACAGTTGGCAGTCATGGCTTTCCTGGGTTTCCGGCAGATGATCTTCACAACTCTACCTGGAGACACTCCCAGGATTGGAACCTGGGACCTTCTGCATGCAAAAGCATTTACTCTACCACTAAGCTTTGGGGGGATAATTTACCAACTGCATTCATTACATAACTTTTGTCCCTTCTTGGAAAGCCTTGTGCCGAGTGATGGTTGTGTAAGCCCAGGGCTCACAGCGGCTGCCGTCCCTTGAAGACAACTCAGAACCTTCAGCTGGTAGAAAATCATGCTTGGATGTGAGGAAGGTTTGCCTAGCCTGCTTCTGGGCCTGGTTTAGAGTCCTGGTTCTAGCTTTAAAAAAGCTCATTGCAGCCTAGCAGCAATATCTTCTTCCATGGACATCTGCTGAAGGGAGAGCTATGGTCAGTTCTTCCATGGACATCTGCTGAAGGGAGAGCTATGGCCATAGCCCCATGTCTCCCAGCTTTCTTTCTTTTTTAAAAATCAAGTCTCTAGAATGTGACTTACAAAGCAAAACCTGCTCTCCTTTGCTTTGTGGGGAACAAGCCTGCCTCCCCTTCCATGCTTTGACTAATGAAGAGTTGACTTGCATATAATAAAGCACCTCTAGCCTATGTGACAAACACAAGTTCCAGGTGACACCCTCGACTTGAGCCCTGGTCCAGAGGCAGAAGTGGTCTGGTTCTTCAGAAGCTCTCAGCAGATGCTGACGGATAAGAAGGCCTCTGTGTGTGATGGGTCTGGGTCTCCTTTTGCAGGTGGGACAATAGGGGTTTGGGCCCTTTACTCTTGCTCTTGAGGTGGCTCCCGCTGCCTCAAGGGAAGGGTGCTAGGCAAGCAACTGGGTGCTGGGCTTTCTGACAGTTCCTCCGTTTTTTCTGACTGACATTTCAATTTAGACAAGGAAGGTTTTCAATTTCTAAAGTACATTTTCATCAAAAAATCATCGCAGCTCACGCTGTGCCTTTGTTTGGATTGGTATTAATCTTAATCAAGGGAATAATCCATTCCGCCTTCCCTGCATCTTCCCCGGTGGTGCCTCATCCTGTCTGAATGAGGGGCCAAGGGGTGAAGGCTGGGTGTGAGGCTGAGCCACCTGTGACTTTGGGTAGAGAAGGACTTCTGGAGGAGACGGCCGATTCAGCACAGGACTCAGCCTGTTTGTCTGTCTGTCCTTCCTGGAAATGTAAACACGCAGCTAATTGACTTTGTTCCACATTTACATTGCAAGTCTGAAGGAGAGGAATCTCCCTGCAGCCTCATTATGCAAATAGAACAAGCGCTATAGTGTACAGGCTGCGGATGGAATATGCAAATGGCTAATGATGGAAGGGAGCTTAGCTGAGAACGATGGCGCTGGTGGCACTAACGGGGGCGGGGCGGGGGGTTATGCTTCTGGTATTGGGGGTTGGTTTCCATCCAGAGGAGGCAGGAGACCTTTTCCCCAGTCCCTCCTTACTGGCAAGCGAAAAGATGCTTTGAGGAACTCCTAGGCAAACGGAGTGGAAAATGTAGACATCAAAACAGGGGCAGCTGATCTCCAGGTGGCCTTGAACTGCCACTCCCATCACCCTTGAGCCTTCATTGGACATGATGATGGGGGCTGATGGGGGTCATAGTCAGCTTTTTCCACAGCCAGAACTTGCTGGAACTGAATTCCGGCACCTGTCAGGTGAGTTCTGGCACCTCTTTTTCTAGAAAAACAGCACTGGTCGTAGTTCAGAAGCTTCTATAGGGCTGCAGGGGAGGCACCCTCGCTATGCAAGGCAAGTAAAATGCTGAGAGCAGGCAGAGTGGATAGGATGAATCTGCCGTGTTGGATTGCTCTTGATATTTTTATGGAATATGTGAAGCAATGGCAGCAGATTGGCTTCCCAGCTGCAGTTTAGCTCCTTTGCTGACAATTATTATATATCCCAGTCAATTGCAGTGGTTGGCCGGACTGTGGACAGAGAGACTGCACTGAACTCTGCGCAACAGGATTGCCCCATCCGTGAGGAGGACGGCTATGTGCATGTTCACCTTTGGGGTGGGGGTGGGGTGGAAAGATTCTTCACTGTCCGAGCAGCCAGTTCTGCTTCCCTATTTCTACAGGGGAAGGAGTGGGAATAGGAGTCAATGACAACAAGATAAACAGTCTTTCCCATTAAATTGACGAGCTGCCAACATTTGCCAGGGATGCTCTGGTAACCCCGTTGCACTACAAGGCTACACCGGGACTATTTGGGGCTGAGCCTGCGCTTGGTGGTTGGCTACCCAGCTCTGTGTGGCTTCTATTCCTCAAGGGTCGACAAACGGTCTGACCAGCTTGGGCTCAACATTTTGTAGTGCCCTGGTGAGCTTGCTGGCTCTTTTCTCAAACATGCTGCTGTGAGGCTGGTGGAAGCATCATTCTTGTTTGAAAAAACAGTAAATTCTTGACCATATGAAGACTGAGTTTCTCCTATTAGTCAGCTTGGAGACTGAGTTTTACCTGCAATGTTGTTTTATTTTTTTGCACAAAGGGCAAGCAAATCTGCTTCCAGAATTGCTGATAAGGGTATCCCCATCAGGAATGGCATTCGTATGACTTCTTGTTCATAGTGTAATTGACCCGGAGCATCAGACCAACACCAGGAAGACTCAGGTTCAAACTGCCACTCAGCCATGAAGCAAACTGGGCTAAACACCTTCTCTTAGCCTAGACCCATCTCACTAGGATGTCAGCATGACAGTGAGCACTCCTCTAAGCCATATAGCATTTGTGACACCTGAAGCTGGAAGACCTCTGAGGCAGAGGAGATCCCAAAGGGAAAACTCTCAGAGCAACTCACAAAGAGGATGAAGAAAGTTGTTGATTTAAATAGTTCCTCAGCTAAGGGAGTCTGCCAGAATCCTGCTCCAGCATCCAGTGTGAGAACTTTGACTTATGCTGATTGTACCCAGAATGTGTCCTACAGCAGACAGAATATGCCTTTGACTTTCTTTTGATTTCTGTTGCCTCTGCTCTGCAACATGTAGAACATTTACACCTAGTATCAGTGGCAGATCTTGGGGTCTCAAATTTCAGCAGCGCCCTGTGCAAAGACAATATTTGGTGCTCCTAGCTCTCGCCTTCCATTCTACATAATAGTTGTGGCGCCCCCTGCAGTAGCCCAGAGGCTCTGTGCCCAGGGCAACTGAACCGGCCTCTGCTATTATTTGCTGACTAGGCATAAAAGTATTTTTACAGAACTCAAGATACACTATGTCCACAGCATTCCCCTGGTCCACCTAGCTGGTAGCATGATCAAAAAAAGGAGGAAAACAGAGATATTTACCTGGCATGAATTGTTTTTGAGAGCCCTGTGCTGGGTCTTACTAATCTCAGTATCCTTTTATAAATGCTCATAAACTGACTGTTGAATGATCTGTTCTAGGACCTTTTCTGATACCAGGCGCCCCCAAGTTGATCCGCATTTCTGCTTTTCTTTATTTTCCATGTATGGACTTTGTTTCCCAACAAGTTCTGTAAATGAACTTCTAAAAGGGTTGCTGAATGGTTGGGATTGGGCAAAAACCTCTGACATTGTTTTTTATGGCCCTTGTGAATGGAGGGGGGCGGGGGGGGGAGAGAGAACAACCTGTTTGCTCTGTGGGCAAGTTCACAGAACTCTGATAGAATGGGAGAGGAGGCAGTTCCTGGTTGCTTATCATCTTTAAAAATTAAACTAGGAGTGCCTAATTCAGATTACTTGGAGGGTAAAGCTCTACCCCCCCCCTTCATGGATCACTGCCTTGCCGTGGCGAAGGGGCTTGAATAACTCAGAGAAGCTATGAGCTATGCCGTGCAGGGCCACCCAAGATGGACAGGTCATAGTGGAGAGTTTTGACCAAACGTGATCCACCTGGAGCAGGAACCGGCAAGCCACTCCAGTATCCCTGCCAAGAAAACTCCATGGACAAGTAGATTCAGAGCTGATGAAGCGGCTGGGCCAAAGCCGAAAGGACGCTCAGTTGTGGATATGCCTGGAAGTGAAAGGAAAGTCCAATGCTGTAAAGAAAAATATTGCATAGGAACCTGGAATGTAAGAACCATGAACCTTGATAAGTTGGATGTGGTCAAAAATGAGATGGCAAGAATAAATATTGACACCCTGGGCATCAGTGAGCTAAAATGGACGGGAATGGGTGAATTCAGTTTGGATGACCATCATATCTACTACTGTGGGCAAGAATCCCGCAAAAGAAATGGAGTGGCCCTCATAGTCAACAAAAGAGTGGCGAAAGCTGTACTGGGATGCAATCTCAAAAATGATAGATTGATCTTGATACGAATCCAAGGCAGACCTTTTAACATCACAGTAATCCAAGTTTATGCACCAACCACTGGTGCTGAAGAAACTGAAATTGACCAATTCTATGAAGACTTACAAGACCTTATAGAAGTGACACCAAAGAAGGATGTTCTTCTCATTATAGGGGATTGGAATGCTAAAGTAGGGAGTCAAGAGATAAAAGGAACAACTGGCAAGTTTGGCCTTGGAGTTCAAAATGAAGCAGGGCAAAGGCTAAGAGAGTTCTGTCAAGAGAACAAGCTGGTCATCACAAACACTCTTTTCCAACAACACAAGAGACGACTCTACACATGGACATCACCAGATGGGCAGCATCAAAATCAGATTGATTATATTCTCTGCAGCCAAAGATGGAGAAGCTCTATACAGTCAGAAAAAACAAGACCTGGAGCTGACTGTGGCTCAGATCATCAGCTTCTTATAGAAAAATTGAAGCTTAAACTGAAGAAAGTAGGAAAAACCACTGGGCCGGTAAGATAAAATCTAAGTCAAATCCCTTATGAATACACAGTGGAAGTGAGGAACAGGTTTAAGGATTTAGATTTGGTGGACAGAGTACCTGAGGAACTATGGATGGAGGCTCGTAACATTATACAGGAGGCAGCAACGAAAACCATCCCAATGAAAAGGAAATGCAAGAAAGCAAAGTGGCTGTCCAACGAGGCCTTACAAATAGCGGGGGAGAGAAGGCAAGCAAAATGCGAGGGAGATAATGAAAGATACAGGAAATTGAATGCAGAGTTCCAAAAAATAGCAAGGAGAGACAAGAAGGCCTTCTTAAACGAGCAATGCAAAGAAATAGAGGAAAACAGCAGAATGGGAAGAACCAGAGATCTCTTCGAGAAAATTGGAGATATGAAAGGAACATTTCGTACAAAGATTACCATAATAAAGGACCAAAGTGGTAAGGACCTAACAGAAGCAGAAGACATCAAGAAGAGGTGGCAAGAATACACAGAGGAATTATACCAGAAAGATATGGATGGCTTGTACACCCCAGGTAGTGTGGTTGCTGAGCTTGAGCCAGACATCCTGGAGAGTGACGTCAAATGGGCCTTAGAAAGCACTGCTAATAACAAGGCCAGTGGAAGTGATGATATTCCAGCTGAACTATTTAAAATTTTAAACGATGATGCTGTTAAGGTGCCAAATATGCCAGCAAATTTGGAAAACTCAGCAGTGGCCAGAGGATTGGGGAAGATCAGTCTACATCCCAATCCCAAAGAAGGGCAGTGCCAAAGAATGCTCCAACTACCGCACAATTGCACTCATTTCACACGCTAGCAAGGTTATGCTTAAAATTCTACAAGGCAGGCTTAAGCAGTATTGTGGACCGAGAACTCCCAGAAGTGCAAGCTGGATTTCGAAGGGGCAGAGGAACCAGAGACCAAATTGCAATCATGCGCTGGATTATGGAGAAAGCTAGAGAGTTCCAGAAAGACATCTACTCTGCTTCATTGACTATGCAAAAGCCTTTGACTGTGTCAACCACAGCAAACTATGGCAAGTTCTTAAAGAAATGGGAGTGCCTGACCACATCACCTGTCTCCTGAGAAATCTCTATGTGGGACAAGAAGCTACAGTTAGAACTGGATATGGAACAACTGACTGGTTCAAAATTGGGAAAGGAGTACGGCAAGGCTGTATATTGTCTCCCTGCTTATTTAACTTATATGCAGAATTCATCATGCGAAAGGCTGGGCTGGATGAATCCCAAGCCGGAATTAAGACTGCCGGAAGAAATATCAATAACCTCAGATATGCAGATGACACAACCTTGATGGCAGAAAGTGAGGAGGAATTAAAGAACCTTTTAATGAGGGTGAAAGAGGAGAGCACAAAATATGGTCTGAAGCTCAACATCAAAAAAATGAAGATCATGGCCACTGGTCCCATCACCTCCTGGCAAATAGAAGGGGAAGAAATGGAGGCAGTGAGAGATTTTACTTTCTTGGGCTCCATGATCACTGCAGATGGTGACAGCAGTCACGAAATTAAAAGATGCCTGCTTCTTGGGAGAAAGGCGATGGCAAACCTAGACAGCGTCTTAAAAAGCAGAGACATCACCTTGCCAACAAAGGTCCGTATAATTAAAGCCATGGTTTTCCCGGTAGTGATGTATGGAAGTGAGAGCTGGACCATAAAGAAGGCTGATCGCCGAAGAATTGATGCTTTTGAATTATGGTGCTGGAGGAGACTCTTGAGAGTCCCATGGATTGCATGAAGATCAAACCTATCCATTTTTCAGGAAATCAGCCCTGAGTGCTCACTGGAAGGACAGATCGTGAAGCTGAGGCTCCAATACTTTGGCCACCTCATGAGAAGAGAAGACTCCCTGGAAAGCCCTGATGCTGGGAAAGATGGAGGGCACAAGGAGAAGGGGACGACGGAGGACGAGATGGTTGGACAGAGGACGAGATGGTTGGACACAACTAAACGACTAAACAACAACAAAGCTCTACCTGTTGTTGTTGTTGTTAATCTACCTTTTACTCCAAGGTCCCAGGGTGGGTTACAACAATTAAAACACAATATTTAAAAGCAATTTAAAACAATTTACTGTCACAGAAATAAGGTGGGTCCTAAAAATATGCTCAAGCAGGCAAATGCATAATTTTGCAGTCACCTCTCATGGGTTTGGGGAGATTTGGCTTCAAGTCCCTTTTTTAGCTTTAAGAATTCAGAGTAGTCCTGGCCCAGTCGCTGTTTCCAAGACCAGTAAACCTCACAGAACTGTTTGGGGGATAAATAGTGGGGCGAGGGGGGAATAAACCATTTCCGCAGCACCTGCTCACAACAACTTGCCATAGTTTAAGCTGCGTTTCTGGCAGTCATAGCAGTTTGTTTCTCTCCTCCACCCTACATGCCTTTCTTCATCCTTCGACTATCCCTGCTACCTGTTCCACAGACTTAAAAAATCACTGCTTTCCATTCCTCGTCATTTTCCTTTGGCTGCAAATCCTGGTAAATTCCCAATTAAGTGTCCAGTAGGCTGGTGGCTCCTACAAAAAGCATTCTTTTCTAAAGGAATTCCTAGCTGGGTGTGGTAGGATTGTCTCTTGGCCCAACTTCATTTCAATGCGCACTGTTGTCTATGAAGTGTTTTGCAAGTGTCTATTTTGCCATATCACTAGGGATCGAAAACTTGTTGGTTGCAGCAATGCTGGATTTAGTGTGAAATTGATCAGGGAGGGCAGCGTGGGCAGCCCCCCCCTGAGAAATGCGCCCAGGGCAATCACCCCGCAGCTCCCCCATGCTACGCCCCTGGCCCCACCCACCTGTCAAAGGTGGCCCACCCCATCTAGCTGTGCCGAAGTTTCACTCTTTCTGTTGTGCTTTCCTCATAGTGGAGCAAAAGCAAAAGCAGGCAAGGGCCCTGGGCGGGGAGACGCTGGCTTGGCGGAGTGTCCCCTCCTGAGACTCACCTTCTCCCTGCTGCCTTTCCTGCCTTCGCAGCCCAGCAAAACTCTCCCTTGCCTTGGCCCCCTCGCTGTCTTCCCTTTGTCTCCCGGGAGCAGCCCAGGCCTTGCTCCAGACACCTCTAGCTCTCGCTGTTTGCTGCTGTTTTCCTGCCCTCCCAGAGAGCTGTTTTATCCACCTTATTTGTTGCATTTTTTAAGAAGCATCTCATTAAAAGAACTCCATGTGGCTGATATTGCTAAATTTAAACAAGTGCGTAACATGACTAAGTACAGGACTTGCTAATGGCTGCGCGCAAGATTGTCATACAGCAGCAACACAAAAGGCAGCCGCTCTTGTTCTCACCCCCTCCTTATGTTTAATACATCAGGTCCTCTATCTTTTCATCAGCACTCACAGGCAGATTTTCTCAGCATGGGAACTGCCGTGAAAATGGGGAAGATTGGACAGAAAACTTCCTCTCTCTCTCTCTCTGCCTCACTAGCTTGATTAATTGTGCTCACTTTGATTTTAATAATCTCATTTTATTAATACCCTGAAGGCAAAAGAAAAGAGAAAATATATACCCTTTTAATCCCCCCCACCTGGATTTTTGTTTTTTATTTGATTTAATTGGCACTGCACACACACACTTGCCTTTTGCTGCTTGGGCCAAAAAGAGGCAGAGGGTTTTGTTCTTTATGGGCAGAGAGATCCTAAGCTCACATTATTTCCTGGGCTGCGAATGCACCACCATGACACGAGTGGAACAGACGCCCTCCCACCTACAAATTGATTTATTAGTTATTTTTTATCAATTAAAATATCTATAGCTCACCCTTATCTATACAGATACTTGGGTGAGGTGCAGAAGAACACAAAATCATAAAGCATACATGAATAAAATTTGGAACAATAAAGATTAAAAACAGCAACAGCCCTGAGTAGGCTAAGCAGCCACCTGCAGAAAAGGGGGGCATTTGTTAATAGTGAAGTTCTGCAGTGGCAATCCCATTCCTTCTGATGGTGTGGCGCAGCACGACTTGTGTATAGATTCCTGGCTCTGGGACTGGGACAAAACCACACAGCTAAATCATCGGTCCGTGTGGCCTATAAAATGCACTGGGCATGAAGCACTTGGGCAGGACCTGGGCCCCCTAACCTTTACAGGAGATGAAACATCACCCATATTCTTCAAGGGGATTCAGCTGCTAATATCGCAGTGCCTTGATTCAGGGGCAGACTTTCAAATTTCAGTGGCACACTAGGTGAGGCTAAAATCCCCCCCCCCCGACTGTCTCTTGCCTTATGTTCTGCTCAGTTCACTACAGCATAGTGGCAACACCCTGTGGCTCCCCCCCCCCCGACTTGGCGCTCTGTGCAGTAGAACAGAGGCTGAATGCGCCTCTGCTTCATTCAAATGGTGTAGCAGCCCTTGGAATACAGCTGCAGGCAGTAATGCTCCTGAGCATCAGTCACTGCCGGAGCACCCAAAGGCTCACCTCCCACTTGTGGGCTTCCCAGAAGAAGCATCTAGGTGGTCACGGTGACACTAGGATGCTGACCTAGATGGGCCCCCTGTGACCTGATCCAGCTGCTGCAGTGCTCTTCTTGGGAACAAGAAATGCTGCAATATTTAAATCATTTATTAGATTTATTTATTAGATTTATATACCACCCTTTGTCAAAAGATCTCAGGGTGTTCCACAAGATAAAAATACAAGATAAAAGCATACAAAAAACAGTTAAAACAGAAACAACCAAACAATAATCCCCTTCCTTCCCACAAGCTCATGTCAAAGGCTGTTGAATATTAATCAACCAGAGGCCTCGTTGAAGAGAAACTTTTTCACCTGGTGCCTAAGGATGTATAACGAAGGTGGCAGGTCAGCCTCTCCGGGGAGCGCATTCCAGAAGGGGGGAACCACTATAGAGAAGGCCCGTTCTCGTGTTGCCACCCTCTGGACCTCTCGTGGCGGAGGCACACGAAGAAGGGCCTCAGATGAGGTCTGCCTGGATGCTCAGCAGATTTTGTGATACAAAAATGACAACACATATCTCCTGGAAATTTGTTGTGCTTTGAACTGTGAGTTGTGGTGGTTCTTTGAGACTCCCGTGTCAAGTGGTTGGATGCCATGAACCAGTCGCTGGAAGCAAGAGGAGGGGAGGATTGGAGCCTTTGTGGGCTTCCCAGGGGCATCTGCTTGGGCACAGCAAGCACCCCAGGAAAGATGGACCTCTGCTATGATCTTGAGTTCTTAAAGGAACAACAGAATTCTGCTGTTTACTTACAATAGTCCTGTGAGGTAGTTCACTGTTATCACCATTTTGTAGATTGAAGGCAGGTGAGAATTAGCAAAAAGAGTCTATCGCAGAGATGAAGCAAGGCTCTCTATCTGTTGGGTCCAAAGTTTTGCTATCACTGGCACCATCACAATAAGAACCTTTTCTGTTTTAAAACTAGAACCGGGCAGGACATGCATGTGGAGCCCCCACAAAACAATTCAAAGGGGAACTTCTTCTGACTGGGGTTGTTCCTTCACTCGGCATCTTAGTGGTTCTGTTTGATTCCCCGTTATGAAATACAGCCCTCCAAAGGACCCTCCCTATTGGAGAAACCATAAAATGAAAAATCTTTCCAAATGCCACTCTTTGGAGCCCATTATTTAGGGTCTGTGGTGTGCTGCCGTACATCACGAGCATGACATGTCCATAATGCGGCTCCCTCCATAACAGCAGAAGGCACAGAGCTCAGCTTTCTGCAATTGCCTGTCAGGGAAATCGAAGGCGACAGGTGTGAGATACTGGGCAGGCCGAGGTGCACACGACTCTCCTGCTCAGATTGGTTTTCTTCGCAGTCATTTCACCAGGGTGTGTGTGTGTGTGTGTGTGTGTGTGTGTGTGTGTACATTTTAAGGATTTTTTGCAGCTTCTGAAATGCCAGGGGAAAGGAGATCTGTTGACCCAAAATTTTCCACCTGCACAAATTTTACAAACACTTCCAGCCTGACTGAGATGAGAACATTTGCAGAAATGGAGTCCTTAGGCATCCTCATACTATTCCCTACTCTCTCCGAACTGAGCCTTGTGTCCTGGTGGTTAATATTATCATTAACAACATTTGTCTACTAGTTTATAAAACGGCAACAAAACGTCTCAGAGTGGCTTAAGAACAAGATAAAAGACAATCAGGTAAGATCAACTGAAAGCCAATTTCAAAAGAAAAGAAGGATTGACAAAGAAACATTTCCCACAATGTCTATTTGACAATGCATGAGAAAGACAAATCCTGCCCCACCTCACAGGAGAGGCTACAATCATGCACAAGCCTGATCTCAAAACTGAACCACCCAAAGTTTGGGTAGATAAAAATGACATAGCTTGGTGTGTAAAAAACGGGTAAAGCTGGGAACAGGGGGGGGGGGAGTATCACTGGAACAACCCATTCTCACATGACCATACACCTGCTCCTCTGCTGGATGAGGCCCGTGGAGAAGGGTCTCTGATATGCAGGGAGAGGCAGCCCTTGAGGGAGATGAGCTGCGTAACAATTTACGGGTCAAAGCCAACACTTTTAACTGAGCCGGGAAACTAATTGGTAGCCAGTGCAGTCAGCCCACAATTGTTGCAACATTCCCAGACCTCCTGGTCTGAGTCAGCAATCCTGGCTGCTGGATTCTGCACTAACTACAGTGGTGCCTCGCAAGACGAAAAGAATTCGTTCCGCGAGTCTTTTCGTCTTGCGATGCTTTTCATCTTGCAAAGCACGGTCCGTCGCAACTGCGCCTCTTCAAGCGGCTTTAACAAAAAAGCACAAGACGTTTTTGTCTTGCGAAGCAAGCCCATAGGGAAATTCGTCTAGCGAAGCAACGCAAAACCGAAAAACCCTTTCGTCTAGCGAGTTTTTCGTCTTGTGAGGCATTCGTCTTGCGGGGCACCACTGTACACTTCCTGAACCGTCTTCAAAGGTCCCATACATGATACACTGCAGGACTCTAAGCTAGAGGCTACCCCGGTGGAGGCAACAGGAGCTTGGCTACTGGATCCAGAAGTTTCCCTGCCCCCAAACCTGTGCACCTGCTCATTTAGGCACAGTGCAACCCCTTCCCCTATTAAGAAAGTTTTGGTGCTTTCTTAGCCATAATGCCATGGAAACAGCAGGTGCCTCCTGCTCCAAACTCTCCCTCTTTCTCCCTCTATCCTTCTGGGGGAGGAGGTTGTCCAAATACCTCGTGTAGACTTAGATCTTATGACAGCTGTCAGTTGACGATTTGGCTGAAAGACATATGAGAAAATGGTTATTAATAGGTAAAAAAAATGAATGTTAGAATGATGTTGGATAGAAACTAAGTGGTCTTTTGCTGTAATGCTATAAGGGAATATGAGAAAATGGTTATTAATAGGTAAAAAAAAAATTAATGTTATAATACTTAAAAATTGAAGATTAAGATGAATGAAGAGGGGAAGGATTTGCTGAATTAACAATTGGAACTGGAATACAGAAAAGGAAGGCGTGAGGAGGTCCGGGAAATAAGCAAATGAAAAATATGTGATAGAAAGATTGGGTGACACCTGGCTTGAGAGCAGTACATGTGAAAAGGATCTAGGAGTCTTGGTTGACCACAAACTTGACATGAGCCAACAGTGTGACGCGGCAGCTAAAAAAGCCAATGCAATTCTGGGCCGCATCAATAGGAGTATAGCATCTAGATCAAGGGAAGTAATAGTGCCACTGCATTCTGCTCTGGTCAGACCTCACCTGGAGTACTGTGTCCAGTTCTGGGCACCACAGTTCAAGAAGGACACTGACAAACTGGAACGTGTCCAGAGGAGGGCAACCAAAATGGTCAAAGGCCTGGAAACGATGCCTTATGAGGAACGGCTAAGGGAGCTGGGCATGTTTAGCCTGGAGAAGAGGAGGTTAAGGGGTGATATGATAGCCATGTTCAAATATATAAAAGGATGTCACATAGAGGAGGGAGAAAGGTTGTTTTCTGCTGCTCCAGAGAAGCGGACACGGAGCAATGGATCCAAACTACAAGAAAGAAGATTCCACCGAAACATTAGTCAGAACTTCCTGACAGTAAGAGCTGTTTGACAGTGGAATTTGCTGCCAAGGAGTGTGGTGGAGTCTTCTTCTCTGGAGGTCTTTAAGCAGAGGCTTGACAACCATATGTCAGGAGTGCTCTGATGGTGTTTCCTGCTTGACAGGGGGTTGGACTCGATGGCCCTTGTGGTCTCTTCCAACTCTATGATTCTATGATTCTATGATTCTATGAACTGTTTTTTAACTATTTTTATTTTGTATTTTTCTTTTTTCTTTTTCTTTTGTATTTTTTTTTGAAAATCTTAATAAATATCTTATAAAAAAGAAAGAAAGACATAATGCACCAAATAATTATTTTTTTCATTGGCTGGTTAATAATCAGTTAAATTTAAATGAGGGAGTGGAGACTTCCCTATTTTCTGTTTCCTTTTTCCCTGTTAAACTCTGGCTTCATCTTTTTCCACCTGCATTGCTGATGCCCACATGAGCACTGATACTGCACCTGAAACAAGCAAACTTAGTTTGGTTGTATGCACAATTGCAGTAATGTTCTTGCAGCCACTGGGTAGCTTTAAGCATTCATAAAACACCACATTAAAGAATCTCTGTTCAATGGAACATACATCATCACATTGTGGCTGCTTGTTTGGGATGTTTCATCTATACACATACTGGTAATGTGGGGGGAGGGAAGAGCCTTTTTTAAAACAACAACATCCCCCCCCAGGCCAAGCAACCCTCATACATCACTTTAGAACAAGGCCATTTAATTTGCATCCCCAAAATCCAGGGAGACACTTGGATGGGGAACATTTTAGAAGTGATCCTCATTGCAATCTATTTTTGCATTTCCAAAAGCATTTTAAGATACCAAAGGGAGTATAAGACAGAGAAAAAACTACCACTGGTTGTTTGCAGGGAAAAATGTTGACTTGGTGCTGTTACTGCTTTTCATTCCATGTTACAGTAACAGTAACACACCAGGCCACACGCAAAATTAAACACGGGATTCCTAAATTTGCTGCTATACCAATCGAACAATTGCCCTCATCCAGTAAGCTGCACCCCCCACTGCTGAACTAATCAACCACAGCTTTAGTTGATTAATCTGGTGCTTAAGCAGATGAAAACGCAAAGCCCTAATTCTTACCAGATGGACTGAGCCCAATTTGGGGGGGGGGGGACGACAAAGAAAGGAGAGGAGCTTCCTGGGTTCCCTCCTAACTTCCCCTGCTGACAGACCCTCACAAAGCTCCCCAAGTCACTTAATGTTGGGTCAGGTCCTCCCAAGCCGTGCATTCAGGGCCTCCCCTGGCCTCACTTCCCCATCTGCTCTCTCACCCCACATTCCATTTGTCACAGCCCCCCTCATTGCTTAGGAATGTCCATGGAGCTGCAGCACAAAGGAACGAGCAGAGGAGGTGCGGCATCAGCCCTTCCCTCCCTCATCCTGGCAATTCCCTTCCTGTCAACATCAAGGTAATTGGAATCTTCCTGATCAATGGTCCAGCTCTCTCTGAGCTTGTCTAAGCAGCTGTCCAGATGTGCAAGCATTTTCTGACTTGTCAACTCATTGTGTGCTTGTGTGCGTGTGTTGGGGCTCAACAATCACTTATTCTGCACCCCCTCTTATTTCCCCCTTGTCCTGTTTTGAGTTGAACTTGGCACCCAATGTCTGTGTGGCTGTGGCCAAAGATGCTCAGAGAAGGGGCATCGTCTGGTAACGAGAGCCACAGACCTTATTTCATGGCTGTTACAAAGAGACAAGCAGGAAGAATAAGATCCGTGGGCAAAGGAGCCCCTCAAGCAGAATCCCACCTTGAAGCAAGCATGGATCACACAAATTCAAAAGGCAATAAGTTTCCCCACAGATGAAATGATTGGATTTCAAAGCAGGCAAAAGACCAAATCCAAAGCCTGGAGTTCCTCATCAGGAGAGAACAAACCCCAGATTTCAAGAGTGCATTCATCAGAATCTCAAAGGATAGAGTTGTTCCTGGATCAAGAATGAATGCTGCATGAAATTCCAATCTGTCCAGCAAAAAAATCCCGGGGGGGGGGGGGGGGAGACCTACGGAAATTTGCCCAGAAAAGCAAACATTAAAAAGAACTTACAAGATGGTCCAAGGACCACTGTCCACTTCTTTAGTGTGTGTTCTTGGACCTGTTTTTCACCATTCCAGGAGTTCTTCTGCACAAAACAAGGCTCCCTGCATGTAGAAAAGTAGGCAGTCAGGGAAACTATTTTAGCCTAGGCTTCTTCCTAATATGCCATCATAAAAAATAAGATTTTTAAAAATAAAAAACAGATTTCTGAAAAAAGGAAAATAACAGTAGCACAATAAGAACGAAGCTTAAAGCGAAGAACAAACAGCCCAAAGACAGCAGTTAATGACAACGTGGCATGAGGGGAGGATGCAGGTCAGGAAGCTGCAGAGCAAATTGTATAATACATCAAAGTGGACCAAAATTAAAGAACAGAACCACTAAAATGCTGGAAGCAAACGCAGTATAGAAAAACACAGGGAAGGAATTGCCACCCAAGTCAATGGAGGGCAAGGTAATGATCTTGTGGGAGGGGCATTTTCCTTTCCTTTTGGTGCCTCTGTGTAACCCAGGAAGAAATTGCCCTGGCGGTGCATCCTAGGTGGATCCATATGCAACAATTCCTGTTCCTTAGATACGCCACCTTTCTTCATATGCTAAGAGGATTTCTTTTGTTTTCATTGCGGGGGGGGGGGGGATATAAAAAATGCCAGACAACCTGAAGGGGAGCCTCTAGCGAAAGGCTTCATCCCGACCTGACGGTTCTGGAGCTGCTTCCAGGGCCGTCAGTGAGCTCTTTCGTCCTGCAGAGGGGAGTGCGGCACAGCCGAGGGGGCAACCAAGGCTGGTGGCAGCAGAGGAGGAGGAGGATTCCCGGGAACAGAGAGCAGGAGAATGTGCTCTGCCTGCTCCTTCCTTATCTGCAGCCCTCAAGGGAGAGGGCTGCGTTTCCTGGCTGCAGTTTGGAGACACAAATGCACCCCTGCTCACTTATCCAGAGGGTCCTCCTAGATGATCTCCTGGTGTCTCTGGAGCATAACAGCTGCAACTTCCCCCCCCCCCATTTATGAATGAGGAACAGAGCAAAGGTTTGGAGCACATGCTGCCGTGTCGAAGCATTTTGGAGAAGGTGGATGAAAAGAAGATCAGTGTAAAAGTGCTGAAATCAAAGCAGGAGGGGCTCAAATTCCTAGACACCAGCATCACCACTTTCAAAGCCAGCTTTCTTTCACTCACAAATGGGACAGCCCACGCTTCCAATTCCTAGGAGCTGCTGCTGCTGCTGCTGCTGCTGCTGGCAGTTTCCAACTTGTAGGCACTTTCAGATTTTTTTCAGTCTGGTTCAAGTCCTGCTTGCCTCGGAAACTGCAGGCATGTTCTACTGGGAGGATGAAGAAATAGGGGAGGGAGAGACAGATTAAGAGATCTGAGCAATTAAGCTCTCCCTGCCTCCAGACAACAATTTATTCACAAATTAGATCTGTCTCTGAAGCGGGGCTTCGCCTCCCCCACCCGCCCCCTTGCACCCACTTCTGCATAATGCCCACGTTTCCTTCAGCGCACACCCAGTCACACAGTGGCCATGCATCTCAAGGCTTGAGCCCATTTTTATTTCTCTGGCGTGACGCGGCCAGGCCTGCAGGCCAGGTACCTTATCTTTGTCTTTAAATAAATATGCTTTTGTCAGGTTTATGAAAAATAATCTAGCGTGTTATTTTTCATAAGCCCTGACTGATCTCTCCATTTCCCTTTGGTTCAGCCGAGGCCATAAACATGACCTGCTCTGAATGATTTCACCCCCCCTCCCCGCCATGACACCCACCCCTTGAGTGGAGGGAGGGGGAGAGGAACTCAGCAGGGGCCCTGACCAAGGACCTGACTGATTATTGACAAATTAAAAATATAAGCTATTGACCGGATGCTGGGATAGAGTCCCTGAGCTGGTGTCCGGAATCTAAATGAGGTTATTGAAGCCGCACCGATCGATGCTGCAGCTACACACCCACCCACCCACCCACCCTCTGCCACAGTGATGGGCCGCCACATGAATAATGCAGTGCTGAGCATGTCAGGGGCTTAAGCAAACAGCTCTGCACGTTAATGGGCAGGCCCCACAATGCAGCCAGAAACAGAAGCATTATTGGGAAGCAGGTAGAGGAGGCTGGGGTGCTGCTGCTTTCAGTCGTCCGAGGGTGAGCTGTGGTGGTGACCCACTGAAACACACACTGCACATGCTCAGTGGCACTCCCTTTCTTCTTACCATCACCATGGCTGCAAAACAATGAAAGAAGGTGTGTGTGTGTGTGTGTACATAATGGTCCTGGCACCTTGGGGGAAAGGATGGATAATTAATTAATTAATAATAATGCAACTTCTCACTCTAACACCTGTCTTGCTACCTATCAGTGCCAGTGTGGTGTAGTGGTTAAGAACGGTAGTCACGTAATCTGGGGAACCGGGTTCGTGTCTCCGCTCCTCCACATGCAGCTGCTGGGTGACCTTGGGCCAGTCACACTTCTGTGAAGTCTCTCAGCCCCACTCACCTCACAGAGTGTTTGTTGTGGGGGAGGAAGGGAAAGGAGAATGTTAGCCGCTTTGAGACTCCTGAAGGGGAGTGAAAGGCGGGATATCAAATCCAAACTCTTCTTCTTCTTCTTCTTCTTCTTCTTCTTCTTCTTCTTCTTCTTCTTCTTCTTCTTCTTCTTCTATCACTTGACCACCTTAGAAAGCAGTGAAGCTGTGTGTGCTTTTGGTGCATTTCCCAGAACTCCACCTAATCCACCCAAGCTGTTCACCTCAGCACAGCTTCATTAGTGTCAGATTCAGTTCTGTTTGTGTTCACCCCCAGGACGCTGTCTTTACCCCATGCCTGCTCTCTGCATCCTTGTGACATCACCTTACAGCACAATCCTAAACACGTCCCACTGAATTAATGGGACGCAGGTGGCGCTCTAACCATTATGCAACACTGCAGCAGGATCTTCCCGGAGCACAACAAGACCGAGGGCGGCAGGGTCAAAGTGTCTCCCCCCTGCACTGTGGTGAGACCCTCTTGCACTATTTGCCCATGGGTAAGCATCTCCTGAGGGACGCAGGTGGCGCTGTGGGTTAAACCACAGAGCCTAGGGCTTGCCAATCAGAAGGTCGGCGGTTCGAATCTCTGCGACTGGATGAGCTACCGTTGCTCGGTCCCTGCTCCTGCCAACCTAGCAGTTCGAAAGCACGTCAAAGTGCAAGTAGATAATAGGTACCGCTCTGGCAGGAAGGTAAACGGTGTTTCCGTGCGCTGCTCTGGTTCGCCAGAAGTGGCTTAGTCATGCTGGCCACATGACCCGGAAGCTGTACGGCGGCTCCCTCAGCCAATAAAGCGAGATGAGCGCCGCAACCCCAGAGTCGGCCATGACTGGACCTAATGGTCAGGGGTCCCTTTACCTTTACCTTTTTACTCCTATGTAAGTGGCTTTAGGATTGCAGCCTTGGTATGTTTACTCAAAAGCAAATCCCAACCTCGTGTACAGAGGATAAGTTTGTCCATGGCAACGGGTGTCATGAGTCCTGTGCAGACATCTTGGTGGGATTAGTCAGAGGGGGAGGAGGATGGGAATGAGGAACTGAAGGAACTGGATCCTGGTCAGGAAGGACTGATATAGATCCAGGCGACGGGTAGAGCAGTCTGGGGGGAAGCCCACCTCAGACACCCTGAGCCCCTTGTCCCAGCAGACTGGCGTGACTGTGGCAGCACTTCCTGCCAGAGAAAAACCTGCCCATCTCCGGCATGGTGCCTGGGGACAGATCAGACATTGATCCAGCCCCATCAACTTCGTCGCCAAGGACCTGGAGATGATTGCACTGGCGTGAACAGACTCAGCAGACCCAGCCTGCCCAGAGGAGTGCCCGCTGGCTTGCCCAGTCTTATGGCTCGGGATGCCAGGCACACAAGTAACTGTGCCCACCCTTCAAAAGCAGAAGCTTGGGGGTGCATCAAGTGTTGGGATAACATCTGAGTTTACCCCTGGTCCTGCGTAGACCACTGTGACATTTGTTCATCTGACTGCTTTGTTATTGCTGCAGGCCACCCCCAGTCTCTGAGTAGTGCAAGACTCCAGGGGGTTCTGGGCACTTTACCCAGGGAGGGTCTGTGTTTCCTTTTGGAAAATGAGGCACGGAGCAGACTGTGGGGTCTTCATGATATCTGGGTTATTTACACATCTATATGCAACCTGAACCTATTGCAGGGTTCATGGTATCATCACTCCAAGAAGATCTTGCTTTCTCCATAATCACAGCCGAGGATCCAAGCAGGGATTCAACATTGTGCTCTGCCTGCTGCTTTGCATTTGCCAGTCACATAACTCCTAACTCTCAGCTTCTAACCCACATTGCTTCTAACTCTAACCTCTCTAAGCTCTGGCTTTATCTTCCAACCAACTCTGAGCTAAGGGAGGGGCCTCAACCATTTGCCATCTCACATGAGTTCCTGTGATGCTTTGTCCTCTTAATGGCTCATCACCGCAAGTCTGGCTTAATTTGTTTTTAATTAACACTTGGCTTAATTAAAAGATTAGCAGCGTCTAGCACACAGCTTAATACACTCAGGCTTTGGCCCTCACTGGTGGATGCAATACTTAACTCCCAACTCACTTTTTTGGTGTTAGAATTCAATCAATGCTCATCTAGCACCCAGTTTTGATTAAATTCAAACACCTGCTGGACATAGGAATATAGGGTGTCTTGCACCCACAAGCTCTTAACAGTATCATGCTGGGAAGTGAGGTGCAGAGAGTGTCTTAGGAGGACAGGCTCCTAAGCATGTCTACTCAGAAGCAAGTCCCTTTGAATTCAACTGCACTTACTCCCAGGTATGTGGGTTTAGGACTACAACCTAAGTCTGTTTACTGGGGACATGAAGCTACATTGCACTTCAGGGGCCTGGGAACCTCTTTATTACGACATTTATACTGTATCCCTTTCCGACCCCCAGCACAACTTAATGTAACATTTCAGAATTTCCTGGCAATTCCCACTTCCCCTTAAAATCTCAAGAACTGCCAGAAAGCATCAACATTCCCCCAATTTTTTCAGACATCTACCACATTAATATGTGTCGGCCAGCAGAGAGAGAAGAGAGTATGGAACACAAAGCACGAGAGAGAGCCAGTGAGGCAAAACAGTTAATTATTATTATTATTATTATTATTATTATTATTATTATTATTGCTATTGTTATTTGCTGTTATTAATTAATCCTTCCTGCTTTCCTCTATCTACTCCAACAGGCTCCCCCCCCCCGCTCCTCTCAGCATGAGGCCTCATCCAGGTCTGTCCCAAACAAACTGCAAAGGGAACCTGTTTTATGACCAGGCTGGTTTTCCATTATGTTTGTAAAAGGAAGAGAGGAAGTGCCCCCCCCCCCCGAGTGAGATCACTGGTCCAACTACCTTTGGATTGCCTACACTGACTGCCTACACAGAAATGGCTCCCCAGAGTTTCAGGCCAGGAGTCTTCCCCAGCAGGGCGATCAAGCCTTCTGCATGTGTGAAGCAGGTGCTGTACTGTTGAGTGACACCCACAGTTTGATCCCCCCAGCAGCTTCGCTGGCATGCTTGGGTGACATGCAAGTGACAGGCCCTGACTCACGGAGAGAACGTCATGGCTGAGGTGGGATTTGAACCCACATCTTCTTGGTTTAAGGCCATTCCTCTGCATGAGCTGGACGGGAATCTGTTTAGTCCCAGCGGGGCTGCCCAAGACATTTAGATGCCTGAGGCAATGCACAGCAATGCCTCCCCTCCAGTCTGTGGCCATAAACAAACACTTAGGATTTTAGGGAGAGATTTAAAACACACAAATACCTCAAAAACTGCCTCACAGATCTTCCCATCGCAAAGGCTGATGAGCTTCTTGTCTCAACCTGCTCAGCTTCCAGTTCCTCTAGGCTGGAGAAGCAGCACCCTCAGGGGTGTCCTGTCTGGCCGAGACTCTCGACTCCATCACCTGCCAGGAAGTGTTGCCTCTTCCGTTCTTTGGCAGCAAACCTCCTTCTCCCACCTCCTTTGCTGGCAAGAGCTCTCTGAAGTGCGCAGCCGAATCCCGCTGCCCTCCTTGAGAACTCACGGGGAAGGGAGGCGGCAGATTGCTTGGATGGCATCAGATGGGCACAGATGGTGCCATCTGCAAGGAGATCTCATTAGCTGCGCAACAAAAGCTCTTGGTGGCTGTCCAGGGGGGAAGACTGCCAGGGCCACCACCACTGGCTTCGGGGTTTATCTCCCTCCGGCAGCTGGTAAGAACTCGGCCGGCTGGCTCTGCCGGGGCCTTCCTGGGGGTGAAGGCCAAAAGGAGCTGACCCCCGAAAACCTCTTGGCTACCTGCAAAGGAGGGGGGTCCAGAAGTTGCCCCAGGACAGCTTCCAGGATAGGACACCCAGGACACTGTTGGTATTTCTTGTAATTTCCAGTTTTTGGCTAGCAAAATTCTAGCTGCAGTTGTGGCGTACAAAAACAGTCTAATATCTTTCTTGGGCAGTTCCAAACCTATTATTCCAAGTAGAAAGGCTTCTGGTTTCTCAACATTTTTCCCAATTCATTATAAATCTTTTCCCAGAAGTCTTTCACCTTGGGACATGTCCACCACATATGGTAAAAGGTACCTTCTTTTTCTTTACATCTCCAACATAAATTATCATTCTTATGGTAAATCTTTGCTAGTTTTACTGGGGTTAAGTACCATCTATACATCATTTTCATAATATTTTCCTTTAACATCGTACATGCAATAAACTTAACCCCTTTCTTCCACAACCTTTCCCAATCTTCAAACATTATATTGTGTCCATCTCTTGCCCAATCTATCATCACAGATTTGACTTGTTCATCCTTTGTGTGCCCATCTTCTGCCAACATCTGGCAGAAGGCTGGCCGGTGAAGATGGAGAATCAAAAGAATGCAGAACCAAAAGATGCACATTTTTTTGTCCGTGGACTGAAATCCCAAGACACCCTAAGATGGAATCAGAAGCCAGGGTGGCTTCTGTAATTCCAGGATGCCCTGGACAGTTATGCAGTGTGTGTGTGCGTGTTTAATTGTTTTTAGTGATTTCCACTGTTTTTCAGCTATTCCCATTTTTATCTGTAAGGTGCATTGAGTCCCTTCCAGGGGGATAAGGTGAGGAATAAAAAAAAATAGTATAATAATGATACAGGTATAGATACATAGAATCATAGAATCATAGAGTTGGAAGAGACCACAAGGGCCATCGAGTCCAACCCCCTGCCAAGCAGGAAATAGATATATAGGATGTATATAGGATATATGAGCAAACAGCCGCCCAGTGGAGACGTACTTTGAGAATTCCTGGAGAACAGGCGAAGTCCCGGCAGACTGGAGGAGGGCAAATGTTGTCCCTATTTTCAAAAAGGGGGAAAGAGAGGACCCAAATAATTACCGCCCAGTCAGTCTGACATCAATACCAGGGAAGATTCTGGAGCAGATCATTAAGCAAAGAGTCTGTGAGCACCTAGAACGGAATGCTGTGATCACCAATAGTCAGCATGGATTTCTGAAAAATAAGTCATGTCAGACTAACCTGATCTCGTTTTTTGACAGAATTACAAGCGTGGTAGATGAAGGGAACGCAGTGGATGTAGCCTACCTTGATTTCAGCAAGGCATTTGACAAGGTGCCCCATGATATTCTTGTAAAGAAGCTGGTAAAATGCGGTCTTGACTATGCTACCACTCAGTGGATTTGTAACTGGCTGACTGACCGAACCTAAAGGGTGCTCATCAATGGTTCCTCTTCATCCTGGAGAAGAGTGACTAGTGGGGTGCCACAGGGTTCTGTTTTGGGCCCGGTCTTATTCAACATCTTTATCAACGGACTTCCGGTTGGCGCCAGCGATATATGGCGGATTTCCCTCTGAGCTCCGGAGGGAGTCTGCTCTACGAGTTCGGGTCTGACCGCTACAGCGAAGCGGGGACCCCCAAAAATCACAGGCGCGGAAGCCTGTGAGCAAGGAGACTCGGTGGGCACCTTTGCGCCCCCCGAAACCGCGAGGGAACCTCTTTAAAGGCTCCGGAGCGGCAGCAGGTGTGTGGCGCGGTGCTGAGAGTCGTCACCCAGCCCGTGGAGCGAAGCCGCGTCGCCATGGTCGGAGAGCGCTGATTTCTTCCTGAAATTCGGATTGAAAATAACTACCCGTGAGTAGGACTTAAAGATCTATTGGGATTTACAAATAATTTAAAGACAATTTGGCTGGAAACGGGAAAGGCATAAAATAAGGAAGTCTGCCTTTCCGGACTGTAGAAAGTTTAAAGCAAAGGAAGTGTAAAGCTGTAATTTGAGAAGATTATTGGGAAACGAGCAAACTTGACATTGAAATTGAAATCCCCCTCTTGCAGGCAGGAGCAGAGGGGGAAGAAGGTGGACTTTTGAGTACCTGTATGAAAGGAACTATTGAAAAATTTTATCAGCTGTCTTAAAACCCTGGGAACGGACTGCCTGGATAGTGAAAACAGAACTGTCACTTTGTTAAAAGAAATTCTTTTGGTTGGACACTTAATTTGACTTTGTGAAAGTTACAAATCCCTGGACTGTTAAGTGAAACAAATTTTGAAATTGTTATAGTAAATTCTTTCTTTTGATGACGTTGGGACTTTATTAAAGGGACAGTTTGTTGCAAGAGCCTTGGACAGTACAAATTGAGGGCCTTTGCAGATGACTTGGTACTTACTTTACAAGAGCCAGACACCAGTACGAAAAGGGTTTTAGAACTAATTCAAGCATTTGGTCAAGTAGCAGGATTTAAATTGAACAAACAAAAAATGAAGGTATTGGAGAAAAATTTAACAGCTACTGAAAGGGAGCGGTTCCAGAATGAAACAGGATTAACTGTGGCAAAGAAGGTGAAATACTTGGGGATTAATATGACATCTAAGAATGTGAATTTATTTAAAGATAATTATGAGAAATGCTGGACAGAAGTAAAAAAAGATCTAGAAATATGGTCAAATTTGAAGCTCTCCTTGTTAGGCCGAATTGCTGTTATTAAGATGAATGTTTTGCCTAGAATGTTGTTTTATTCCAAACATTGCAAATTGTGGACAAGATGGATTGTTTCAAGAGGTGGCAGAAAGATATTTCGAAGTTTGTCTGGCAGGGCAAAAAACCCAGAATAAAATTTAAGATTTTAACTGACGCAAAGGAAAGAGGGGGATTTGCCCTGCCGGACTTAAAACTGTACTATGAATCAGCAGCTTTCTGCTGGTTGAAAGATTGGCTACTTCTGGAGAATACAGACATTTTAGATTTGGAAGGGTTCAACAATGTTTTTGGATGGCATGCATATATATGGCATGACAAGGTGAAAGCTCATAAAGCTTTTAAAAATCACATTGTAAGGAAAGCATTATATAATGTTTGGATTAGATATAAAGATCTGTTGGAAAATAAAACCCCAAGGTGGTTGTCGCCAATGGAGGCAAAAGCCGTGAAAAAGCTTAACATGGAGGCCAAATGGCCAAAATATTGGGAAATTTTGGAACGAGGGGGATAAACTGAAGTTACAGAGTTATGAGAAATTGAAGGTTAAAGTACGAGATTGGCTCCATTACTATCAAATAATGGAGGTTTACAAGCAGGACAGGAAAATTGGCCTCCAGGTGGAAAAATCAAAATTAGAAACAGAACTGTTAGAACCCAATACTAAGAATCTGTCAAGCATGTACAACTTGTTGCTGAAATGGAATACACAAGATGAAACAGTGAAATCAGCTATGATAAAATGGGCACAAGACATTGGTCATAACATTATGTTTGCTGACTGGGAACAGTTGTGGACCACCGGTATAAAATTTATGGCATGTAATGCCTTAAGAGAGAATATTATGAAAATGATATATAGGTGGTACATGACCCCAGTCAAGCTAGCAAAAATCTACCATTTGCCTGATAATAAGTGTTGGAAATGTAAAGAAACTGAAGGTACTTTTTTTCACCTTTGGTGGACGTGCCCGAAGATTAAGGCCTTCTGGGAAATGATATATAACGAAATGAAAAAGGTACTTAAATGTACTTTTCCTAAGAAACCAGAAGCCTTTCCCTTGGGCATTGTCGGCCAATTGGTGCCAAAGAAAGACAGGACTTTTTTTATGTATGCTACTACAGCAGCAAGAATTCTCATCGCAAAGTATTGGAAGACACAGGATCTACCCACTCTGGAAGAATGGCAGATGAAGGTGATAGATTATATATGACTGGCAGAATCCGAGACCAGGGGAAAGAGACGGCGGAAGAAGATTGGAAGAAATTTAAAATTTACCTTAAGAAATACTGTAAAATTAATGAGTGCTAAAATGTTGAGGTTATAGAAAACAGGGGACTACAGCTGTAAAAGATTAAGTAAAAGAAAAGAACAAGGGAAAATTAGATAAAATTAAGGGGGAGGATTTGCTGAAACAAATTTGGGAATTGGGATGCAGAAAGGAGAGGTACGGGGAAGTCGGCGAAGTAAGGTTTAAGAAAAAAGGACTCAAAATTATACATGTTTGTTTATGTGTTTGTATGTTTGTATTGTGTATTGTTTGTGTTTATTTTTTATTAAAAACAACAACAACATCTTTATCAACGACTTGGATGATGGACTCAAGGGCACCCTGATCAAATTTGCAGATGACACCAAACTGGGAGGGGTGGCTAACACCCCAGAGGACAGGATCACACTTCAAAACAACCTTGACAGATTAGAGAACTGGGCCAAAACAAACAAGATGAACTTTAACGGGGAGAAATGTAAAGTATTGCACTTGGGCAAAAAAAATGAGAGGCACAAATACAAGATGGGTGACACCTGGCTTGAGAGCAGTACATGTGAAAGGGATCTAGGAGTCTTGGTTGACCACAAACTTGACATGAGCCAACAGTGTGACGCGGCAGCTAAAAAAGCCAATGCAATTCTGGGCTGCATCAATAGGAGTATAGCATCTAGATCAAGGGAAGTAATAGTGTCACTGTATTCTGCTCTGGTCAGACCTCACCTGGAATACTGTGTCCAGTTCTGGGCACCACAGTTCAAGAAGGACACTGACAAACTGGAACGTGTCCAGAGGAGGGCAACCAAAATGGTCAAAGGCCTGGAAACGATGCCTAATGAGGAACGGCTAAGGGAGCTGGGCATGTTTAGCCTGGAGAAGAGGAGGTTAAGGGGTGATATGATAGCCATGTTCAAATATATAAAAGGATGTCACATAGAGGAGGGAGAAAGGTTGTTTTCTGCTGCTCCAGAGAAGCGGACACGAAGCAATGGATCCAAACTACAAGAAAGAAGATTCCACCTAAACATTAGGAAGAACTTCCTAACAGTAAGAGCTGTTCGACAGTGGAATTTGCTGCCAAGGAGTGTGGTGGAGTCTCCTCCTTTGGAGGTCTTTAAGCAGAGGCTTGACAACCATATGTCAGGAGTGCTCTGATGGTGTTTCCTGCTTGGCAGGGGGTTGAACTCGATGGCCCTTGTGGTCTCTTCCAACTCTATGATTCTATGATTCTATGAGAGGTCAAGAGTCTCCATTCCGCTCAGGAGGCTTCGCCCTGCCAGACTTGAAATTATATTATGAAGCGTCATGCCTCTGTTGGTTGATGGAAGGGATGAAATTAGAAAATACAGAATTGTTAGATTTGGAAGGTTTTGATAATAGATTTGGGTGGCATGCATATTTGTGGTATGATAAGAAACGTGTACATAAAGGTTTTGAAAATCATGTAATACGAAGGTCTCTTATAGAAGTCTGGGAGAGGTATAAAAATTTATTGGAGCCAAAAACTCCATATTGGTTATCGCCATTGGAGGCAATGAGTGTAAAGAAAATTAACATGAGGAGGGGTTGGGCAACATATGAGAAGTTAATTTAAAGAGAAAGAAGTAAATGGAAAATAAGACCATTTGAAGAGGTTAAAGAATATGTTAATGATTGGCTGCATTATTTTCAAATTAATGAAATGTTTAAGAAAGATATGCTATAAAGAGGTTTTGCTGATAAAGAGTCTAAATTTCAGAAAGAAATATTGAATAAGGAATTCAAAAGTTTAGCAAGAATGTTTAAATTATTGTTGGAATGGTATACAAAGGATGAAGAGGTGAAATCGGTTATGATTGACTGGGCCAAAGATTTTGGATATAATATACAAATAGATGATTGGTTAAAATTGTGGAAAGATGGAATAAGATTTACGGCGTGCACTGCTATAAAAGAAAATGTAATGAAGATGATGTATCGATGGTATATGACACCTGTAAAACTGGCAAAGATGTATAAGATAAGTAATAAATGTTGGAAATGTAGAGAAAAGGAAGGAACGTTTTACCATATGTGGTGGGACTGTAAAAAAGTTAAAAACTTTTGGGAAATGATTTATAATGAATTGAAGAAAGTATTGAAATATACATTTGTAAAGAAACCAGAAGCGTTTTTACTAGGAATAATAGGTAATGAGATAGATAAGAAAGATAGGAAGATATTTTTATATGCAGTGTCAGCAGCAAGAACTTTGATGGCCCAGAAGTGGAAACAAGAAGAGTTACCTATGATTGAAGAATGGAGAACGAAAATGATGGATTATGCGGAACTCGATAGATTAACAGGAAGGATCCGGAACCGACGTGATCAAAGATTTATAGAAGATTGGATGAAATTTATTGAATATATGCAAAAATTAAGTGATAATCAGATAACGTTTGTAAGCTTTAAGGAAGTTCTGTGAAGAGAAAAGGTAGGAATATTGTTAGATTGTAAAAAATTAATTAATAATATGGTGGTGTTATTTAAATTTAAGAAATGTGGAGAAAGTAAGTACTAGGAAGGTTTTTCAGGCGGGAGGAGGGAAGTCAATAAGGAGGAATTTGGATGTAAAAAAGATGTTTTGGATGTATAATTTGTTATGGAAAAAGAATAAAAAATATATTTTAAAAAAAGAGTCTCCATTTCGCTCAGAAGAGAATGCTCTGCTGTCTCCGCACTGCAGCTGAGAGTTCGCACATTCTTGTCGTGTTGGATGCGAACGGTGCGGTCTGGCAAAGGCAACAGAGGACGAACATGTGGGAATGCAATCAGAAAGCTAGGAAGGAAACATTGAGACCCCCACTTCTTTTTCCTTCCTACTGAGATTGCTCACTGAGGGTTAAATCCAGACACAAGTGCTTTTTTTCAAGAACAAACTCCAGCTTTGGATGTGCACACCAAGCCCCAGAGTCCTTCTCTCCAGGGAATCAACCAATCAGAGAGCTGCCTGCATGTTGGAAAATATTTATGTCACCTCCCCGGCAGTGAGCCGGCTCCGTGGGTTCCTGGTACTTTCTGATCGACAGGGTCAGCTCCCAGCAGCTGTTTCAGAGGCAGGAATGAGTCCAACAGCTGTGCACAGTGCGAGAAACTGCCAGTGATGGTGCCATCTTGCATTACCACAGGAATCCTTTCTGACCCCAGGAATGGGAATTTGCACACACGCTCGGCACACAGCGCTCCCCAGGGAGGCTCAGCTCACTCGCAGCCACAGTTTTACGTACAGGTAAAATGGCAGCAACTTTGGAGTTGGGAACAGGGAAGGTTCTGCACAACTCTGCATGGAGAGCTTTTTGCTTTAAAATACGAGCAAAATCAGTGTGTGTCTCCCAGCATGATTACGACCATTTTCTGAGATGCTGCATTTTTTGCACAGGCATTTTGCCATCACTACCATCACATGGTTGTGTGAGAGATGGATGAATTTGCCAGTTTGGGGTTTACACAGCTTCTCATTTTTCCAAGGTTAGGTTCCATTCTCCGCATTTCCTTATCAATTTTTTTAAAATGCCTTATGAAAATTGTCAGTATTTCAGCATTATTTCCCCTAAAATACTCATTTTAATGCAGTTTCGCCTAACACACTTTTCTACAAGCCACTTTCCTTAAAAAAATGAATTGCTGCATTTTCATTGACATACGCATTTTAGCGCACATAAAGAAATGTTGTTTTGCTTGGAGAACTGCATGAAACCCGACCGTCCCCCAAAGCCAGGAGTTGCAGAGGAGTCTGAGTGCTTGAACTTCCTCCCCTTTAGTGGGAGAGCCGAGAGGTTTCCCATGCCACCCATGGCTCCCACCCTAGAGTCCAGGTACACAAAGCGCAGATTAGCGTTCCTTTTGCCACTCTGTGCTCATCCAACTGTGTAGGACACTCAGCAGAGTGTGCTCATTTTTAGGCAGATCCACATCGCTCTTGGTGGCTGCCATCTTGGTTTACTTGTGGCTGCCCATTGAAACTGGCAGGGCGGAAAGCTGCAAGGCCAACAGGAGGGGGGTGGGCAAGCCGGCTCATTCCAGCTTTACTCCCTGCCTTGGTAGGAGGGTGGTGGACCAGCTCCCACAACTCTCACAAAGCTGGATTGCCCCAATTAAAATCCAGTCATTCTTCCCATTAGCATCAAGCCACACTAGGCTGGCTGAAATCCAGGCCCTCTTCTATTGAACCAGCTTGCTTGAAAGAGACGGGCGCCAGGCTGCAACAAGGCAGGGCATCCCGCTTGCAGCCAATGGGCCCTCCAGGTCCTTGCTCCACACTATAATGCCACCCAATGGCTCCTTTTGTCGTGAATTAAAGCTGATATGTAAAATGACACGGCAAACAGCTTGATAGCAAGGTGTTGTTGTGAAGTTAAGGGGCAAGTCTTAAATAATATTCTGCTTTTTTATTATTAAAAGCTGCCACTGTGGATCCAGAGCCAGGGAAAGGTTTAAGTGCCATGCAGCTACTAACGGATTCATTAAACTCGCTCCAGAGCAGCTATAAAAAATCAATTTAGTTCACTGGGCGGATTGAACTGCTGCCAATGGCAGAGATCGGCTCCTGCCTGAGCACACACCAACTCTTCTTCCTCCGCCCAGGGCAACCCAGTGCAGCTCAGACAATGGTAGGGGCTGCAGAGGAACGGTGCTGGGCTGGAGGGGGTGGGTGGGTGGTGTCTTTAAGTCCCACCTTGGCCCATGCTGGTGGCAGTGGGGTGGGGGTGTGCAAATGAAGCTGGCAAACCTTTGCCATTGAACGCTGTCTTAGTTCTCCTTTCCAGCCTGAGCTGCGAATTAGGAGGTCTCTGGATTCGAATCCACACCAGCCAGGAACTCCCTTGGGGGCTCCAGGGAAGCCACACACAACTCCTTCTCTGCCTCCATCACCCCCACATGGGGCAGGATACAGACCTCACCTTGCAGAATTGTCCTAATGATGGCAATGGCATAATGCACATGAAGCAGTTCAAACAGTTCATTTATTTTAATAAAAACTAATTAATTAATTAATTATTAGGCCAAAAGATTCTATGTAGAATCTCTCTCCCTCTCTCTCACTCTGTCTGTGTGATTAATTTACAGTCGTACCTTGGAAGTCGAACGGAATCGGTTCCAGAAGTCCGTTGGACTTCCAATGCCCCTTCGGACGTTCAGCTTCCAAAAGACCATTCAAAATCTGGAACAGTCACCTCCGGGTTTCGATCGGGAGCCAAAACGTTTGGGAACTAGGCTGTTCATAAACCAAGGTATGACTACCTAATGATTAGTATTATTTACAGATGTGATATATTCCTATCAAGGGTGGTAAAATGTTGGAATGGATGTTATGTCAGCATCTCCTGCTTCATTGTTCCATTGCAGATGGGGGGGGGGGAGACTGAGGCCGCAGAGCTGGAAAAAGTTCAGGAGAAGGCAATG
Source organism: Podarcis bocagei (assembly GCF_964188305.1). Taxonomy (NCBI): domain Eukaryota; kingdom Metazoa; phylum Chordata; class Lepidosauria; order Squamata; family Lacertidae; genus Podarcis; species Podarcis bocagei. Next base: position 1,857,120 of record NC_138142.1, on the reverse strand, counting down.
CAGCTGATCAAGGGCTGGAGCAAAAGTCTCTGCAAAGGAGGCTGGCAACATTTAGGGCTCTTTAGTTTAGAGAAAAGGCAGGTGGGATGTGGAAATTAGAGAGCTGCATAAAACTATGTAGCGTGTAGAGAAATTGACATGGATGGTTCCTCTCTCCATCTCTCATATAAAAGTAGAAGCCGACTGAATGTCAGAAGATTTGGGAGAAGGAAAAGGTCCTGCTCCACACGGCAGTGCCTATGGGACTCACCACCACAAGATATAGACCCTCACAGGCTCCCTTGGGAGGTGATGGACCCTTCTTCATTGGAGGTGTTTGAACAGAGGTCGAATGGCTACTTGCCAGGGATTCTCTTGCTGTGTTGCCTGCATTGCAGAGGGTGGAAGGGACAAACCTTGGGATCTCCTCCAACTCCACCATGGAATGATTATATGTAGCGTGATGGCCACGGTGGGGCAGATTTAAGAAAGGGGCCAAGGCGGATTAATTGAGGAGGAGGCTTCCGCCAGTGCTGCAGCTGCTATTCCTCTGGACCAGGGCTGCTGGGAGCTCTGGCGAGGAGAGGAGGACTGCTTCCGCCACTGCCCTTGAGTTCTGCTTCTTTGCTTCTCATTGGGACACCAGGTTGGGCCCCCCAGGGGGGGACAGGATGCTGGGCTCCAGTTGCAGGGCTCTTCTTATGTGGAGACGATGGCATGTCTTCCATCACCTAATTGGTGGCAGGGGACCTGCCCTGGAGTGGCACCTCGGGATTGGATCAGGCACCAAGCTTGCAGAGGCTGGAGCATGATTCCAGCCCAACATAGGGCAGGCTTGGGCACTTCCAAAGCCCTTCAAGTCAACCAGAACCTTTGGGACCCTCTTGGTGAGCTGCCCTGTCACTCAAACAGGCATAGGCAAACTTGGCCCTCCAGATGTTTTGGGACTACAATTCCCATCATCCCTGAGCACTGGTCCTGTTAGCTAGGGATCATGGGAGTCGTAGTCCCAAAACATCTGGAGGGCCAAGTTTGCACTAAAAGGTCTGTGGCTAATCCAGCTTTTCCCTTTTAGGAAGCTCTCTGGTCTTATCGGCCTGGATTTGAGAAGTGTTGCTTAAGTGGCAGAGAAAGGTTCACATTCAAAGATATTCAAGGGCTCCATAATGAGATTCTCTGAAAACATTAAACGAGATGGTGGCGAAGGAAGGAGAGCCTCGTGTGAAATGCAAATGCTCCTCACTGAAAGCTGCTCTCAACTCAGCTGCTCTTTTCATCTCCTGATGCAGATTTGCAGAGGCTTGGAAGTTTGCTCTGCAGCTCCACCAGGGCTTGGGATTTCACTGGATGGAGCGGCTGAGGAGCTGCTGGGGGCCAGTCACCAACGCAGCGTCCTCACAGTGGCACCAGCCTCATGGTCGCCCTGATCACTGGAGGAGAGAGTGGGAGAGGAAATAAAAGGATAAAAGAAGAGTGGAGGGTGCAAGGAGATTCAGGGAAAGAAGTGAGCTCTCTGAAACATCACTCTTCTCCTCCTCTTCCTCCTCCACCCTGGACCAAACTTTGGGAAGCATCTCAGCAAAAGCAGAGGGGAACGGGAAGCCCAATGCCCTCACTGCTTTTGCAGGTCAAGGTGGGAGGGAAGCTCCACAGAAGGGTGGCAGAGCTGAGGGATAGAACAAATGCCAAGCACAAGGGCAAAGAGCCCACCTCTTCACCTGACCTTTCCTATCTCAGGCTCGAGGGCGGACAACCTCCAGGTCAAAGAGGGGATTCCTGGAGAGCAGGGCTGGGTCTGGGCTCAGTGGCTGAGCACCTGCCTTGCATGAAGAAGGCCCTTGGTTCATTCCCCAATGGCAGCCCTCTGGATAGGCATGGGAATGTCTCTTGCCTGACTGCTGCCAGTTGTGTAGGCAGAGTTAAGCTAAATGGACCAGTGGTCTGGCCCTGTGTAAGGCAAGCTTCCTGTGATCCTGAGTGCAGCAGTCTCTCCCAAGGGCCCTTCCCTCCCAAGCATCTTAAGTTTGTGGAGTTTTGTAATTGGCTGTCCACTGGTCCTGGGCATTATCCCAGGGGGTTGTGCCTCAAGGAGCCCAAGTCAGCCGTCTGCCAAGTGGCTCAGGAGCAGCTGAGCGTGGGCTGGTTTTGCGATGTGTCGAGGGCTTTCAAGGCCCTTGTAATGTGGAGCTCTTAAGAAGCACTTGGAGGAGGGAACGTCTGCAGCCGCCACCATGTTCAGAGGGAGTTCAGGTCCACTCACTACGTTAAAACCATCCCTGCGGCCTTATAAACCCCCTTTACGGCATTCCTTGGTTTCCTTTTATAGAGGTTGTTAGTCACCCGGCTTTATGCAATTATAGGTTTATAGTAATGGCTGGTGTTCCTGCTCGTCTGGCGGGTGTGGAGAGTGGCAAAGGTTTAAGTGGGAGCTTAAATGCCTTTACGAGGCCATAGAAGGATTTGTGTCTTTATGAGCCTGTTTGCCGTGGAAAGCTCCCTGGTTTTTGCTTCCTGCCGAGAAAGTTCTGTAGAGTTTGGGGTATTTAAGGCCAGGGATTTGCTTCTGGAGCTTCCCTGCTCATCACCGGTTTCTCCTGCCTCTGCCAGCAGCAGCTAAGGCTTTGCTGAATGCACCAGAACCAGCTCAGAATGGAGCAATTGGGGAGGCAGCTGCTGCAAGTTCCCCTGAAACGAAAGGGGGACCAGAGTGGTGACTCTGCGTGGGCCAAGAGGGTTCTTTGCTGGACTCTGCCCAAAAGATGGCTTTCAAGCTGAAACAAGGGCAAAGAGGAGCACTGTATGTTAAGGGCCATCACACCAGATTCCTTACAGAAAGATGTGAGACCAACTTATTCCTCGCAGGTTGCCTGATGGGGCAAATCCAACACTGGACCGCCAGTGTCAAGCCTTGCAAGGACTGGAGGCTCTCATTTTTTTCTGAGCCACCGGCAGGTGAGATGAGAAATGTTCAGTTGGAGGACAGAGGGCTGGATTCCTCTGGCATCCATTGTTCCTTCCCCAACGCAAACACGCCCCCCCTTATATATAATGGATGCCTCCAGTTTTGTGTTCTCATGAAAGCTCTCCATTTTTTAAACAGAGCAATGACTACTACTAAAAGATGAATTTTTTATACATTTCCTTTGTTATTTTGAATTTTTTATAAACTTCATACCCTTAAGGAATGTTTTTTTTACAGCTGACTATAAAGTATGTTAATTTCATACAGAAAGGGAAATGCAGGCTTGTTCTTTGTTAAACACACTCCACAGCTAGGCACACATGTATAAATTCCCTTTCTCTCTCACACACAAGCACATACTCTGGAAATATGCTGGTACCCAAATAATATATGAAAGCATCCAACTGAATCCATCATGTGTGTCATTTTATGGGAACACACAGCTGGGAGGAGGCACACCAACTTCCTAGCAGATACCCCAATTCAGCAACTCTTTGCTGGAAGCTGCATAGGAGGAACATTTCCACTCATCAGAGCTTCTCTGCTCCATGGGATGGTGTTGAAATGCAAGTGGAAGGCATGGATTGGGTCCAAAATCCTTCCCATCCCAATTCCTCCACTGATCCTGCAGTTCCAAACTACCTGGTCCCTGACCCAAAGATGGAACCCACACTTTGGGAAGTTTCCAACACTGGTAGATTTTGTAAGGTCCATGTTTTTGTTTTGGAGGCTGAGGCATGTGCCACAGATTGTCACAGTGCCCTCTTCGTTCAGTCCCCTCCTCTCCCCATTGATGCACAGGTGAGCATGTATAAAGAGCCCCCAAGATGCTGTCTTAATGTGATTGTATGCATCAAACAATAAAGGAAATGGGCAGCTGTGGGGGTAGGGTGGGGTGGGGTGGGAATCCACTCCTCCCAGGGAACCCCATTCAGGCGGATCTGGATCAAGACAGGGAGGTCGCAGGTTGGGCTCCATTGGGGCCCTTACTGACCCATTCACACCCCCACCACAGTTCCTTGCTAAGTCACCTCATGTCGACACCAGCACATCCCTGCAGTATTCCTTCCCAGCAATTAGCCCTTGAGTTTGGGGACTTTGCTGCCAACTTGTACAGAGCTTGTACAGAGATGCTCCTGGCAAGTGAGCCAAGAGCAAGAACACTGCCTTTGCAGGAAATATCTCTGCCTTGAAGGGGTCTCTCCTGTGGGATGTGAAACACAAGAACAGTCAAGTACAACATTCCTAGAGTGAACATGTTTACACTTGGGGGAAATGTTTGTCCAGCCAGCAGGAAAACTTCCTGTTTCCTTCTGGGCTGGGACAGACTTCCTCTGCATGTGACTAGAGGTGGGTGTGGCCTCACCTGTGCAGGTAACGACAAAAGCACAGGGCAGGGCAGCCATCTCTCTCTCTTTCACCACATGCATCGAAGAAGCAACATCTGCTTAGCCAAAGATGCCCTCTTGGCCTCCAGCCAAGAGAGGACAAAGGGACTGTCTTCTTATGGAATAGTTTCCAAGTGTATGCTGCTTTTCTAAGCTAAGTCTGCCTTCTGGAATCCGACTGTGAACAGATTATGAGTAAATTCTTTTTATACTTTTGTAGAAGACTGTGTTGTGTCTTAGCTTTTATGAGGGAATAAGGGGGAAATACCAGAGCAGTTATTATAGAGGCTTTAGCGAGCCTGACGAAACGCATCCGCTGCAAGTTTAAAAAGGGGAATGTTACTCTGCTGAAATTGTGGAACTTGTTAACACAAGCTGGTTAAGGACATAACCAGACAATATATCCTGTCCTGCATCCCTGAACATTCCCGCATCTCCTTCTCCTCCCTTCTCTCCACCATCCTCCTCATCCTGGCAAGTCCGTTTCCTTCCTGAGGGATGCCAGCCTGACTTTGGCTTCTGCACTTCTGCTGACACACATTCCTGAGCAGATGGAGCCGGGGGCTTGTCCAGGGCAGGGCAGGGCCCTCTGCCTTGGCAGCCGCCTCCTCTCCATCCTGCTGCTGCTTTACTGGTTTTTTTATTTTATTTTAAGGGCGCTTTCTTTTTGGTCCACTGCTGGATCATGGCTAAGGATGAGTGAAACTGTTTCTTCCTGGCCAGTGTCACTTTCCCGTGAGTTCATAATTTTTGAAGTACAAAAATTCACATTCAAATACAAATATTTTCCCATAGCTACCCTCTCTCAAAGTATACATTTCTAAATGTATTTTGCCTCCAAAACATACATTCTATACTTATTTTGATATGGATTGGGACAGGGGGTTTAGCCAAGAACCGTACTGGAAAATTTGCTAAGTGAGAAAGGTTCTGGATCACTAAATTTCAACCTGCATTTTAGTCGGGAGGTGATAAAGGGATGTTTGAGTGTTTTGGAACCCACAAAGATCATATTTCAGAAGCATCGCTAATCAAGACTAGACTGGTAAGCAAGCGTTGGGAGCAACCAAATACTGGAATCCATAAAGTCTTTTTGGATTTTGCAGCAGAAAAAAGAATGGGAGAATATTATTATTATTATTTATTAAATTTGTAAATCATCTATCAACCATAGATCTCAGGGCGGCTCATAGCTGAAAAATACAAGATAAAAGCCACCCAGGAACTTGCCAGTGTCGACACCAGCAGGGACCCAGGCAGGAATGGTACCCAGAGGCAGCCTGGGGTCAGGGAGGGTCAGACAGAGCTCAAATAAGGGCTCAGGGCAGCTGGAGGTTGTGCTTGAGTCAGGCAAAAGATTCAGAGCAGGTAGCCAGCAGGGTCAAAGCACAGTGCTGCTGGTACAAAGATGTTGTACTGGGGTTTTTTTGAAGTGGGGCTGCTGGAACCCCATCCCTGAGGAGGCGGCTAGTCTTGCGCTTGGGTCCTGCTTGCGGGTTTCAGATGATAGGCATCTGGTTGGCCATTATGAAACTAGGAAGCTGGACTAAATGGGCCATTGGATTGATCCAGTAGGTTCTCCTTGTGTTCTGCCAGCTGCCTTCATCCAGAGGTCTCCTTTACAGGAGAGTCTGACTTCTGAGGAGCTCTTGCCTGCAGTTGGGCACGTCTTCTGATGGAGTGGGTTTGGCATTTGAGGTGCTGCCTTTCCCTCCAACTCAGGGACAGCCCCTCTTCAGCATCATCTAAGGATCCTGGCTCCTCACCCCCAAACTGAGCCTGATCCAGGTCGCCCTCTGATGAGGCATCCCCTGGCTGAGGCATGCCACCCCTCCCACATGGTGGACACTTCTGTGGCTTCCACATTTGTTGTTGTTTAGTCGTTTAGTCTTGTCCGACTCTTCGTGGCCCTATGGACCAGAGCACGCCAGGCACTTCTGTCTTCCACTGCCTCCCGCAGTTTGGTCACTTTTCTGGAACTAGAATTTAAAATGGGAACCCCCCCACAGACAGGACTTTGCTATGATGTTATCTGGCCAAGAATGCCTTTTCCCATGGCCAAGGTCCTTCTGGAATGTTTGCTCCTGATTCCCCCTGGTGCAACAAAAGTCCTTTCCAATGTTAATTAAAGGCTTTCTGGTTTGGCTTGTTCTATTTGTTTCTGGTCAGCGCTGCTGGTGCCTTCGTGTTGAAATGCCCCCAATTGCCCCTTATTAGACAACTTTTGTTCCCCAACCCAGAGGAGGGAATCATTCCTGGTTTCCTTGCATTTAACAGAATGATTTGGTGATGTCATCTAAATACTTTGTAAACAGTGAGTGAGCAAAGAAAACAAAACAGGAAAGTGTTTGTGTGGAAGAGGATGGAACACCCTGAGCTGCTGTGAAGCAGAGAGAAGGGGCAGGCTGCTGGGGGACAAGGAAGGGGCCTGGATGTGTGGGGCTTGTCCGCAGTCACACCAAAGGAGAACCAGCCCCCTGCTGATTCTTAGCAGAGCCTTTCATAGCAGAAAGCCAACCGGTGCTGCTCTCCACAGTCCCAAGTTGCAGTGATAGAAGGAACTGCACCTGGAGAACATCCTTTGCTGCAGCTGCAAAAGCTGTGGGGGCAGGAGAATGGTTTGCATTGCCCAAAATGCAAGGCCTCTGCTGGAGCGCTGAGGCAGCTCTAAGATAACAGACCAAGAATCTGATGGCACTTCCTTTAAAAGGCACGTGGGCTGGTGGCAGAAGGAGTTTAGGAAATGGGTGGCTCGACTAAGCACACTACAAATTTGCTAGTCCTTAATGGCCGTGGATTGCTGCCTGCAGAGGCCTGGGCAGAATTCTCCTGAAACCTTGGAAGAGAAAAAAGGAGGGTCCCATCTCCAATCAGTGATACCCCCTTCTTCCTAGGTCTCTAACCTTCACTAATAGGCAGCAGGAAGCAGACTGGGTGAAAGAGCTGCCTTCTCCAGTCACCCCTTCTCATTGCATGCCTGAGTGTGTAATGCAAGCCTGTCTTAGCATGCTCTTCATTAGGTCTCCAAATCAGAGCAGAAAATATTTTGAGGTGCAAAATGCCCCATATCCAATACCATAAAAACTTATTTCTCTCTGGGGTTTTTCCTTTTCTTTTATCTTCTGTTTGCATAATAGCTGAGATTCAGCCCCCTGAAATTTCTGGACTATCCATAATATCTGTGAATCTATCCGTGCTAAATGGAGAGGCCGGCCGTCTCCTCCTGCTGGCTGCGGCTGCTGCTTGGTTCTGTCTCTCCCCTCCTCTCCACCACTTCATAAACTACAACCAGCTTGTGGTGGAGGAAGAGATAAACAGTCCTGCCCCCCCCCCTTTGTACAAGTAACCAGCGAAGCTGTGACATGTCCTCAGGTGAAGGCTGCTTGTCTGAAGCTATAAAATGCTAGAGCAAGCGGAGGGCAATCAGGGGTGACAAAAGGCCCAGCCGTTCTCCCTTGTAAAACACCAGAGTAAAGACAGAGACGACACAAAACATGAATCGGTGCACAAATAGCTGGCCTGCTCCTCTTTGGTGTTTGCTGTGGCCCGGCAGATTCTCTGGGATTCTTCTACCAGGTGGTGATGGCATTTCCTGGGGTTGACCTTGTTGGAAGTTTGGGTGCAACTCAGCTTGCAGAAAAGGGTTCAAATAACTAGAGAGAGGGGCTTCCCTATTCCTGGGCTAGTCCTTCTCCTTTAACCTCTGTGCTGACCTCCTAATCCTTTAAAGTTTAGGCTGATAGGTTGCGTCTAGTTTACAATTTCTTCTTCACATATTTTCTGGACCATGAGTACCAAGGTCACATTGGAGGTATCTTCTAAGGAGAAAAGGGGCAAGCCTGCCTTTTTTCTTTCTCCAGATTAGTTCGCTAGGACTTCCAATCAAGAATGTACTACCCTTAATAAACCCAAACTTTCTTATTTTATACCAATTCTCAGTCTGAATGTCTTCCAACAAAAAGTATGCTCCAAGCAAGGATTGATTTTCCTAAAGTTAACTTCTACTGTTGCCTACAAAAACGATATGCTAACAGAACGCTGCCCTTTGGTTCTCCAAGATGCAGGAACTTCTCCCAAGCCCCTCCTTGTTCCCCGAGCAGGTGTGATTCCCAATGAGGTGGGATCACCCCTGTAACCAGCCCAGGAATAAGAAGGCGCAACCATTAGAAGGGAAAAATAGTACCAAAGTAGCAACACATCAGAGAGAGAGAAAAGTGAACATTTTCAGAGCTTAGAGATCCAGGAGAAATATAATTGCCTCCCTGCCCCCAAGCTACTTTTAATCTTAAAAGTGAAATGGGAGAAAATTTGGAGAAATTGGAGCTATCATGTTAGCTGTCTGTTCCTTTACAACTGCCCCTCCAAGTGTCCCTATTTTCCAGGGACGTCCCTGATTTAGAGAAGCTGTCCTGGTTTCTGATTTGATCCTGGAATGTCCTGCTTTTCCTAAGGATATTCCTATTTTCATTGGAAAAATGTTGGAGGGTATGGAGTTATCTGACCCCCAATCCGCCTGAAGGCAATCCTTTATAGGGAAGTGTTTTTTCATGTTTAATGTTTTATTAAAGTGGCTGGGGAAACCCAGCCAGATGGGCAGGGTATAAATGATAAATTATTATTATTATTATTATTATTATTATTATTATTATTATTATTATTATTATTATTATTATTATTTTATATATGTTGGAAGCTGCCCAGAGTGGCTGGGGCAACCCAGTAAGATGTGTGGGGTGTAAACAGTAAAATTATCATTATGGAATGGGATGTCCCTATTTTCATTGGAGAAATGTTGGAGGGTATGTTACAGGATGGCTATCTGAATACATACTAGAGAAACAACTCCCTTTAAACTAAAGGCTGACTTGTCTTCTTCAGCAAATGTTCTAAACTGAAAAGTGCCTTATTTTTTTTAGCAGTGCAAATTGAAGCTGAAGTGTGGCATGTTTTGCAAATGTCTAATGAACTTCTGCATCTTCAGCATTTTCTTCCATTATCCTCTTGGAGACCACCTGAAAGGGAACGAGGACCACAGCAGGGCCGAAGGTTTTAAGACCACTGTTACAAAGCACCTGCCATGAGGCATCTGTTTGTAAGAAATAAACATTCCTAGAGGTAAATGGACAGACGGAAAGAACTACAAGAAAGAAGATTCCACCTAACATTAGGAAGAACTTCCTGACAGTAAGAGCTGCTCGACAGTGGAATTTGCTGCCAAGGAGTGTGGTGGAGTCTCCTTCTTTGGAGGTCTTTAAGCAGAGGCTTGACAACCATATGTCAGGAGTGCTCTGATGGTGTTTCCTGCTTGGCAGGGGGTTGGACTCGATGGCCCTTGTGGTCTCTTCCAACTCTAGGATTCTATGATTCTATGATTCATTCAATGATTCTAAGAAGGAAGGATAATTCATTTATAGAAAAACTGGCATTTTTGAGCGAGTTCATCAGTGCTCACCAGTTGCAACGGAAAACCTGAAAACCAATTTGTACATGGGAGGGTACAAAGAACCCAGGAAAATTAGCCTGGCTGTATAAAGAACTCTCTTTGATCCCAGGAAAGAATTGTACTTGGGAAATGATATTCTATTGGTTATAAAGCCATGCCATGCCAATAACTGATTAAAGCTAAGCAACAAGACACCTCTCCATCCTGGCAAACTGTGCTAATACTGAATAAATCCAAGAACATAGGAGGCTGCCATACACTGAATCAGAACATGGATCCATTGAGCTCAGGATCATTGAGACTAGAGAAAGCCATCCAGCTGCCTCCCAGCTGCCTTCTGAATCCCAGTCGCTGGGAATCACAAGTGCAGAGAAAGCTGCTGCCCTCAGCAGGTATCTGTTGGGCCCCTGTGAGAACAGGGTGTGGGGCGATGAGCACCTTTGGCCTGATCTAGCAGGCTCTTCTCGTGCTCTTAGGCTGAACTACACCTCAGTTTGTGACTATCGGCCATGCTGAGCATAAGAGCACAGGAACCCACAGAGGCTAGGGACCCGAGTGCAAGAGTAGGCTGCCCTCCCCTTCCAGCAACTGGGACTCAGAAGCATAACTGGAGACACAGCAGAGCCATTGCTGCTAGTAGCTGTTGATAACCTTATGCACCATGAATTTGTCCAATCTTCTTTTAAAGCCATCCGGGTTGGTGGTTATCACTGCCTCCTGTGTTCTGCATTTTATCTATGCGCTATGTGAAGTTCTTTCTCTAGTCTGTTCTGAATCTTCCAACATTCAGCTTCACTGGATGTCCATAAATTCAGATTTTTTTCAGAAAACTGGTTTGCATGGGAGGTAAAATACAAAACAGGAACAATCAATTGCACATTTATTCGAAACCAACTAAAACTATTTGGTTTAATTAATTCAACAAAACTGATCAACTTGATCCAGTGACACCAACTTTTCAAAGCCTGACAGCCACAAAGGTGCCTCTCTGGAAAAGCTCAGAGTCTTCTGAAGCAGCCAAGTAGCTCATCACAGAGGAGCGCAACACCTTTTAATCTTCCCTGCTTTGATGATCTACATGAGAATGAGTTTTGTTTAATCCCTTATAGGTGGCATTTTTCTCCATCTCTCATCATCTGAGGTGGGTTTCAGGTGATAAAATATTCTCTGTCCCACCCACCTCCCTGTTGTGATTACTCTGTAACACTCACTTCCCATTAAGAAATGCTTTCCCGTATGTCACACACACCCTTCTAAGTCATCAGAGGATAGGGTGTGTGTGTGTGTGTCTTAATTTGCACACCAACCAGCGCTGTGCTGCTGAAAGGTGGTATAAGGAACATTATAAATAAATTAAGGGTGCAGTAGAATTACAGGCCACATATATTTGTGCAATTGATTATCCCAAGCTTCTGCATGGAATATTGATTCTCCAGCATGCCGAGAGAGACCTGAGGTTGGCTGAATCATTTGACCCCCACCTGACTCTGTGTCTGACTGACACAGGAAGGGGGGCATAATCTGGATCCCAAAGCAGGGAACCCTGAACGGACAGCGCTGGATTCATTTCTGGAGTGACCCTGGCATCTAAGGATGTCAGTCACAAGAGGTGTGAGAGGAAAACCAAGACAAGGCAGACAGTCTCATCTAGTTGTGTTGGGTGGATGGTGGGCATTCTTAAATTTATTTATTTTATTACATTTATTAGTCTTTGTCACCCAGAGGGTCTCCAAGTGACTTACAATGAAAAACAATCTATATATACATAAATAAATACCATAGAGATGTGTGGGGGGGAGTCTTATAACATATTAATATCTTATAACATATTAATATTCCATACAACATATGGGGAAGAAAAACAAACCCTCAGTCTCCCATCACAGTAAAAATAAAAAATTAGCAGTATGCAAACAATAAACAGAATGAGAGTCTTATCCACTAACTCATAGAATCCTAGAATTGTAGAGTTGGAAGGGACCCTGAGGGTTATATATATATATATATATATATATATATATATATATATGCCATTATCAATCTTTTTTCAACTGCTTCACTTATTTTTTCTATTTTTCTTAAATAATCCATTTTTACCTTAGTTTTTAATACATTACAAGCATTAAATCCTGCCAAAGTTTTTAGTTGTCTACAGTGTTCTCTTAAGTACATTGCAAAATTTCCCCATTCCTTCTTAAAGTTCTTCTTTTTCCGGTCATTTTCACCATTTTGGTATAGTCTATCATCTTCATAAGCCATTCGTCTCTGGCCCGTATTTTATCTTCTTTCCATCTTGGGCCAGTAGTATCTGTGCTGCTGTCATTGCGTACATAAATAATAGTTTCTGCTTCTTTAGTATCTCTGCGCCTAAAATTCGTAATAAAATTCCACAAATGTTATTTTAAACATTTTCCCCCAACTCATTATAAATCATTTCTCATAATGCTTTAGTTACCTTGCACGTCCACCACATCTGGTAGAACGTGCCATTTCCAGCATACATTGGAAGCAGTTCTATACATCTTTGCTAATGTTATAGGTGTTAAAATACCTCCGATACATCATTTTCATGTAGTTCTCCTTCAACGCACAGCATGCTGAAAATTTTAAGTCCTCCATCCATAACTTTTCCCAAGATGATAACTAGATATTGTGCCCAATATCTTGTGCCCATTGTATCATTCAAGCAATTAAATAGGTAGATTTAAAACTGTTAACTCACTGGAAGTTGCCCCTGAATTAATTAGCGCGAGGAGAGAGGCAGGCAGGATATGCACCATTTTAAATACAAGTACAATGAAGCCCCCTTACCCTCCTCTCTCACACAGAATGGAATGCCTCTTCTTAGCTGATGTTCTGCTGCAACAGCGAAGCTTCTTGCTCCAGAATGCTTTTGTCCACAGGTAAATGTATGCAAATTAAAGAGACTACTTAGGATGTAGTTGTTTATGGCACATTTCTGATTATTTGTGCTCTTGATGGTGCTGGGACAGTTATACGTGGTCCCACTTTCAATTCTGTTTTTGTGCCGGCAAAAGTTGTTGCGTTTCCAGTCAGTGCCTTGTCCCACAATTTCCTGCTGAACTCTGACTTTTCCTATCACAAATGTTTCGTGGTGCCCATGCTTAAATCTAGGTCCAGGAGGATCTATGAGTTCCTGAGGCCAGTCACTGGTATGAGCTGGCCTCTGCTGGCCTCATCCTGCCTGCCAGTCAGAAGAAGAAGCAGCAGCAGCAGCAGCAGCAGCAGCAGCAGCAGCAGCAGCAGCTGGCTCCCAGAGTGCCATGTGGCTGCTGCTTCATGACCAGGATTCAGGGCTCATACCAGAGACTGCATAAAATTGATACTGAATGGGAACCTCTACTTTTGGGGACTCAGTTGTCTCTTGGAGTGCCCCCCCCGATCTGCTCAACACACCTTGAAATACAACCTGATGTTGCTTCTCAAATCTCCGTTCCTCTAAGGAGTGATTCTACCTAGGGATTCACCGAACGAGAACAGACAGATCTGCTTCTGTGAGCTGAGGCAAGCGCTCGCCTTCACACTTCTTGCTCTTAATGTAGCTTAAATGCTAATTGTTCCAGCCAATGAATATGTATGTAGCTGCCCAATTCCACCATCTATAATTCAAAGCTCATTGGCGTGAACAGAAATCCACCTGACCTTTACTATGAAATGGATGTGGGGCCAAGGGAAATGGGGGGTTATTCAATTACAAACATATCATAAAAGACAATGATGAGTGCTGATATTTTCCCCACCCCTCAGCTTGGCCCCACCCTTCTCACAGCTGTGGAGAGGAAGAAGGCAGGGCTGCCTCCCTGGTGGGCTAGGATTTCCACACCTGGTATTTTTTACCTGGGCGGCCTCTCTAACAAGCAATCCCACCATGAGCCTTCTGAGGTGCGACAATCCATTGAGCAAGGAGGATGGTACCCTGCGTATCTCTGAACATCTGAATCAGTCTTCATTTTTTCCTCTTCAGCCATTCCAAATCCTATCATGCCTGCTTAGGGCTGCATCTCAGGAAAATTATATTCCCACCCACTCATCTTTCGTCCGTATGCCTCTCTCTAGATGTTTGGGCTACAACACTCATCAGCCCCAGCCTGCACAACTGGATGATCTGTAGGAAGCATCTGATGAGAGTTGGAGTCCAAAACACTTCGTGGACACCAGGTTGGTAAAGGCTGAACTAAGCCCTCTCTTTGCCCCTGCAGCCCAGTAATGTTTACTTCTTCAGTTTGCACACCATTTTCTGCTGCACTTGCCCTCAAACCACCAACCTTTCCTCCTCACGCTGATCAAGCCAAGCTGCTTGTGCCTTGCAATGCCAGATGGCAGGGAAGAAGGTTCTGTAAACTGCTGCCTTTTGGCCAGAAATTGCCTGCAACCTCACCACTGGCTCCGTTATCTGTCTTTAAATCCCCCCTGCAACTTAGGAGGTACTGAACAAGCTTCTGCAGCGATAAAGCTGATAGGGGTTGTTGCAATGGAATTTATTATTTTCAAGTTACAAGGCTCATTGCATCTTGATTGAAGCAATCATTGTGTTTTGCAATTCAGATGATCTGTAGAAAAAGAGCCCGTCTTTGAGTAAAATCAGAGTAAATGTGCAAGTGCACATTTGTTGGAGAACTTTGCTCCTCCCAATCCCATCAAGAGTGCAGTGCCCCTGGACTCACTGGGGGAAATGAGAGATGAGCTCCTGTAAAAGCTATACCAGCTGCACTGGCTCCCGGTGGAGTCCAGGATCAGGTTTAAGGTGCTGGTTTTAACCTTTAAAGCCCTATACGGCCTAGGACCCTCGTACCTACGGGACCGCCTCTCCTGGTATGTCCCACGGAGGACCTTATGGTCTTCAAATAAAAACATCTTAGAGAGCCCGGGCCACAGAGAGGTTAGGCTGGCCTCGACAAGAGCCAGGGCTTTTTCGCTCTGTCACAAGAGACTAGGGCCCTGTGGGACTTGACATCTTTCCGCAGGGCCTGCAAAACGGAGCTGTTCCATCAGGCCTTTGGCCAAAGCGCAGTCTGACCCCACCTTTGGTAATCCTCATAGAACTCTAACCCAATGGTTGCCATTAATTTGATTCTGAATTGATTTTAGAATGTATTTTAATTAATTGACTGTGTGATTTTATGTACACTGTGCTATTTTTACTTGTTGTTAGCCGCTCTGAGCCTGGCTTTGGCCTGGGAGGGCGGGATACAAATAAATTATTATTATTATTATTATTATTATTATTATTATTATTATTATTATTAGTACAGTCATACCTCAGGTCACAGGCGCTTCAGGTTGCGTTTTTTCTGGTTATGGACCGCCGAAACCCGGAAGTACCAGCTAAAAAAGCCAATGCAGTTGTGGGCTGCATCAATAGGAGTATAGCATCTAGATCAAGGGAAGTAATAGTGCCACTGTATTCTGCTCTGGTCAGACCTCACCTGCAGTACTGTGTCCAGTTCTGGGCACCACAGTTCAAGAAGGACACTGACAAACTGGAACGTGTCCAGAGGAGGGCAACCAAAATGGTCAAAGGCCTGGAAACGATGCCTTATGAGGAACGGCTAAGGGAGCTGGGCATGTTTAGCCTGGAGAAGAGGAGGTTAAGGGGTGATATGATAGCCATGTTCAAATATATAAAAGGATGTCACATAGAGGAGGGAGAAAGGTTGTTTTCTGCTGCTCCAGAGAAGCGGACACGGAGCAATGGATCCAAACTACAAGAAAGAAGATTCCACCTAAACATTAGGAAGAACTTCCTGACAGTAAGAGCTGTTTGACAGTGGAATTTGCTGCCAAGGAGTGTGGTGGTGTCTCCTACTTTGGAGGTCTTTAAGCAGAGGCTTGACAACCATATGTCAGGAGTGCTCTGATGGTGTTTCCTGCTTGGCAGGGGGTTGGACTCAATGGCCCTTGTGGTCTATTCCAACTCCATGATTCTATGATTCTATCAGATCAGGTTACTTCCGGGTTTCAGTGGTCACGCATGGGCAGAAGCGCTAAATCATGCTTTGCGCATGTGCAGAAGCACTGAATCGCAACACGCGCGTGCACAGACGCGCCGCTGCGGGTTGCGAACCTGCATCCTCCACGTATCACTTTCTCAACCCAATTGTCCACTGTATTATTATTATTATTAAGAGGAGGGATGCTGCACAAGAATACCTGAGCATGCTGTCCTGACAAATTCTTGGAAGGTGCACTGAGCAGAGAGTAGCCCTCCCACCTGCATCATTTGCCTGATTTGCCTGCAGCCTTTGTGCAGCCTTCAAGAGAGCAAAGAAAGAATCCTCAGCCAAGTCCTTCAGCAAGGCTGGCTAAGCAGCTAGGCTCCTGTTTCCGTGGAGAACCTGCAGGAGAGATTGGGAATCTGAGACTTGGATAACGTGAGGCCAGGATTTCTAACCATGTTCAGGATTTTTCCTGGGGTGAACAGCCCAGCCAATCTCTGAAATGGGGGTGAGGAACCTTTTCAGCTCAGCAGGCAAGCACTTTATCTACCCCCACCCAATGGACCAGCCTTGACAGGTGAGCAGCAGCACCTGATTTGACATCAAAATATGCAAGCCGCCGATTCAGCCATGTCTCTCTATGGTACTGGGTGTGGAGGAGGTGGGCATGTTCTAGGGGGAACGGCCTCATGGGCCAAACTGGGGCTGCTGGACACAGTTTCCCCACCCCTGCTCTGAAAGGTTATCCAGCCTTTAAAATGCAGGGAAGTTACACAGAATTCTTCTCTGGCCTTCAGTGTCCAGAAAGAAAGCCACGAATGTTCACAAGATGGAGCTGAGAGCTGCCTCATCCAGGATGCTCTGGAGGAAGAAGAGGACAGAGGAAGAAGAGGACAGAGATTTAACACTGAGATCACCATTCCCTTTGGTTAGCAAGGGAGCTCTAGGAGGACGAGGACTAGACAGGTCCTCCAAAACAAAAAGCAGAGCCTGGAGAGCATGTGGCCAGGGGCCCACCCATGAGGCAAGGTGAGGCGAGCCCCTCAGGTGGCAGGGATCCACATAGGCAGCAGATCCTGATGTTGATCTTCGCTGCTTAATCCTGATGTAGATCTTCACTAACCCCTTCTTCCCTAGTAAGGAAACAGAATTGTAAAGTTGGAAGGGACCCCAAGGGTCATCTAGTCCAGCCCCCTGCAATGCAGGAATCACATCTAAAGCACCCATGACAGGTGGCCATCCAACCACCTTAAGAACCACCAATGAAGGAGAGAGAGTGTGTGTGCTCATGCTTGCTCTTCCAATGGGCCCTTAGTACATTAGAGCCCTGGGATATATGCAATGCTTATTTTTGGAGGGGGTGTGTGTTCTCTAGGGTTGCCATATTTTCTCCACCAAAGTGCCTGCAGCTTTAACAAGTGCCCGGGAGGAAGAAAACCAAGAGAGCCAGGGGTAGGGGGCACCTTAACTGCTCAGCTTCTATCAGGTAGTTATCAAAAGCCACAGACAAAATCCATCCACATTGGTGTTGTTGGTGATACTCTGCAGGTCAAGGGAGCTGGCACCCTCTCCCCAAAGGGTGTTCATGGATATGCATTCAAAGCCACTCTTAGCTCTGGGGTTCTTTCAAAATTGACCTCATGAGCTCTGGGCCTTTGCATGTTGCAAAAACCATGTACAGTACAGTATGTAGTTTTAAAATAATCTCACATTTCACTAAAATTCAGTGTCTTTTCCTCTGCTGATTCATCCAAGAGATCCCCCCCCCCGCTTACACACACACTCACTGCCAGCATCCGACAGCATCCAGAATAGCACAATGCAGTGGTTCCTTCCTCCCTGTTGCTGACCCCATAGTGAGAAAATATGGGGCACTGAAAAGAGGGAAGGGTTTGGAGGAGGCTCCTTCAAAGAGATGCCACCCTGGTGAATGACAGGCTCTGGGAGAGAGAGAGGGAGGGGCCCGCACTGGGCTTGTTCCTCGGTTCATTTCGTTATTGATGACTTCTTTCCTTTCATTGTTTATTCATTAAAATCACAGAGGTTTTCATTATTCACAATCACATCCATTTTCATTCTCTGTTGGTGTTTTGCTTGTTCGCTTCCTCTGAAGCACCATTTTAGTTTGCGGCTACTTGTGTTCTTATCAGCACCACAGTGCTGGTTCCTGGGACTCCCCTTTTATTTTCCCAGAATGCCCCTAATGATGTCTTTTCCTTGCCCATTTTGATGGGTGGGGTGGGGGGATGACGAGCCAAACTGCTGCCCCCTGTTTTCCTGGGAGCAACGTCCAGGAGCCTTTGGTGTGGTGGCTGGAGGGCTGGACTGGACCTGGGAGACCCCAGAGTTCCAGTCCCTCCTCAGCCATGAAGCTTCCTGGGTGGGTGAGCTTGGGCCAGGCGCTGCTTCTCTTGACCTAGCCCACCTCACAGGGTTGTTGTGAAGATTGCATGAAGAGGGGGAGAGGCATGTACACCGCCCTGAGGTCCTTGGAGAAAAAAGGTGGTATAAAAATGGAATAAATAAATAATAATAATCAACAGAGTACCTACTTGGCCATGAAGCTCTTACTGGGTGACCTTGGGAGGCAGGTCTGGGTGTGTGGTTTCTTTGTTTTATTCTTGTTCTTCACAGAATTGTAGAGCTGGAAGGGACCACACAAGGGTCATCTAGTCCAGCCCCCTGCAGTGCAGGGATCTTTCACCCAACAGGGGGCTTGAACCCAGGACCCTGAGATTAAGAGTCTCGTGTTCTACCAACTGAGCTATCCATCTGACTTTTTGTTCTCATTAAGTATTTTGTGTTTTTATCTTGCATTTTTATGCTGTGAACCATTCTGAGATCTCCACCTGCAGCTGCTGGGTGACCTTGGGCCAGTCACACTTCTCTGAAGTCTCTCGGCCTCACTTGCCTCACAGAGTGTTTGTTGTGGGGGAGGAAGGGAAAGGAGAATGTCAGCCGCTTTGAGACTCCTTAAAGGGAGTGAAAGGCGGGATATCAAATCCAAACTCTTCTTCTTCTTCTTCTTCTTCTTCTTCTTCTTCTTCTTCTTCTTCTTCTGCATACCCGAACCTCCTTTCTCCCCTCTCTCTTGAACAAATTGTGGGAATGTTGTGGATAGTAGGAGAGGATATACTGATTAAATATTATCCTTCCTCGATCACGCTAGAGAGTCATACATATATAGCGGAGCTCATTCCCCTTTACACAGCAAGAAGCTAGTTGCAGATTCGTTTGAATCTCTTTAGTTAAGCAATCCAATCTGGCATGTCCAGTATATTCCCCTTTGATTCCCTCCTAAAAGAATAAAGACACAAGAGTCTTCCTTATAAGTAATGAAAAATTTACTCACATTCAGTTCACAGTTGGATCCCTGAAGGCAGGCTTTAGCTTGTAGTTACAGATACAGTGTGGCTGACATCCTTGTAAGGATGGGCCCGTGTGCTGCTGGCAGAGAGCCAGCAGTGCAGTCCAAGAAAAGAAATGGCATCAAAAGAGGAGGATGGCTGCGTGTCTGGAAATTTTGTGGAGTCTGCAAGGGTCATGCCCACCAAGCTGGTTGCATGCAGGGGGAGAATGCTCCAGACCAGGTGGAACAGGAAATTCTACCTTGGCTGGAGTAACACTGTGTCCACTCTAGGGAAACAAGGAATGTCCCAATGGATTACATCCCACATAAAGGTAAAGGTAAAGGGACCCCTGACCATAAGGTCCAGTCGTGGCCGACTCTGGGGTTGCAGTGCTCATCTTGCTTTATTGGCCGAGGGAGCCGGCGTACAGCTTCCGGGTCATGTGGCCAGCATGACTGGTGAACCAGAGCAGCACACGGAAATGCAGTTTACCTTCCCGCTGGAGTGGTACCTATTTATCTACTTGCACTTTGATGTGCTTTAGAACTGCTAGGTGGGCAGGAGCAGGGACTGAGCAACGGAAGCTCACCCCATCACGGGGATTCGAACCGCCGACCTTCTGATCGGCAAGTCCTAGGCTCTGTGGTTTAACCCACAGCACCACCCACATCGCACATAAATGAAAGTTAAACCAAATGGGCTCAATTCAGGTCAGTCTTGGGATTGTTCCTAACCCTCTGCTCTTTTTTTTTTTTTTAATGATACTTATTGAAAATTTTTTAGAATTACAAAAGAAAACAAGGTAGAAAAAGAGAAAGAAAAAACCAAGAAAAAACAAACCACATCAAACAATACAAATTAATCAAAATCAAAAAATAACACAACACGATCAAAAAACAAAAATATACCACATTTAAAAACAAATCCAATATTCTCAAATTCTTAACTGTCATTACCTTCTTTCTTTGACCTCCTCCTCCTCCCTTTTTTTGTATCCTAGTTGTTAATTGTCGAAGCAAATCCTTTCCATATTTCATAATATTCTGTCATTACATTACCTTAATCTATTTTAATCTTATCTTACTATAAAAAACCTTAAAGCTTAAAACTTAAGTCTTTTACCAATTTCTCATAACCATAATATTCTTACATAATTCTTTAAATATTTTTACTAAAGCCAAATAATTTCGTTCCAACATTTTTCTAACATTCATCAATTTTGTAAAACAATCCTAATAGAAAAACAATCCAATCTTCATCCAGCATCTCTTCCTCCTGGTACCGGGTTTTGTCAGTCCTTTCTATCCCATCAATCTAGCACATTAACCTGGTATTCTTATATCCGAAGCCCTTAAGTCCCTTCCATGTCCCTTCCGCGGCTCTTCTTCATATTTATAGCTATATTTTCCTTTGTCTCCTGCTCCTTTCACTAGTGGGAACTCCAGCTTAACAATGTTTTTGACCCTTCTCGACAAATCAGCCCCTTTTCCATAGTCCACACTGAACTCCATGTGGTATTTAAGAACCTGTTTCAAAGTCCCACCAAAATTAAGAGCCCCCACAACCCCAAACATCTCACGGCCCATTACCAGACTTGAAAAGTCCAAACATCCCTATCCAACCCCCCATTTCCAAGCCAAACCAAACTTTATCTTTCCAAATCTGGCTTTTTCCAAGCTCATTTGTCAAATCCAAAAACTCATGTTCCTGCTGGGCCGCAACTCCCTCCATCTCTGGCACCCAAGATTCAGCAACATCCTCTTCCCTCATCTGTTCTGACAGGGCACACTCCTGATTTGATTCCTGGGTGGGCTCCATATAATTTCCCACTTCCTGTTCAAAATTTCTGATCGCATCAGTCATCAAGTCCGTCTTCTCATGTAGCTGTTCCAATAGGGCACTTGTTTTACAGAGAGCACACAACAGAGCTTCTGAATACATTGCCCTGCAAGGTCAGAAGTCTATTCCCACGATTGTAATCTGTAACAGCTGCAAGCTCCCCGATTCATAATTGGTTACAGTTTCACAGGCTCCCTCTAGGGGAAAAACTTCTATTTGTTCTTTTCTTTTAAAGGCAGATCTAACAACAAAGTTTCCTTTTTCAGTTATTTTGTCAATATTTGTTCCTTTAAAATGTGAAAGGGAACAATGGAATCACTATGTTTCTCTTCTTTTAGCTATCTGTCAAAAACGTTTGTCTCTGGTCAATGAGCTTCAAAAAATGTCAGTCCTGACACCCCACTCCAGGATCAAGACGGTGGAAAATTACTTTGCTTTACACTCACTTCTGCAGGTTTAAACAGTCCAGATAAAATCCCCCCACTTCTCCTGCTTCTGAAGGGGGTTCAACAATCTTAAATGGTGAAAGTTAATCCTTTGCAAGCGATTTTCTGAACTCTAGTTTGCCATGTCTTTGCTTTAATCTATCTACAAAGAAACGGAAGGCTGACTTCCTGTTTAGATCTTCCCGTTTCAGTACCAAATTGAAATAAACTTTTAAGTCCAATTTTCCTTTCTACTCACAAGTCCTTATTTAGAGTCCAATTGTCCGAAATTTAAGTACTCACGGTGATTGTTTTAAAAGCCAAATTGTCCCAGGAAAAAGGCAGCGCTCTCCGGCAACGGCTGTGCGGCTTCGCTCCACGGAAGAAGCAGTTGACTCTCAGCACTGCGCCACTTCCCCCTCTTCGCTCCGGAGCCCGTTAGTGGGTTCCTTTGCGGGTTGGGGGGGCGCTAAAGGTGCCCGCCGAGTCCCATGGTCACAGGCTTCATCCGCCTGTGATTTTTGAAAGGGTCCCCGCTTCGCCGTAGCGGAGAAGACCCGTTTCACGTGGAACTAGTCCCTCCGGATCAGAGGGAGTCCGCCATTACCGATGGTGCCACCCCGTAAGTCCTGTTCCTAACCCTCTGCTCACCCCTCCTCTGGATCCAGTTCCACCAGCAGCTGCACAATGTCCTAGGACCAGGGGGATAGTGGCCTTGGCCCTGCTCTGCCTCCTTCTGGCTGGGGGCAGCTGGCTGGTAGGTGACCCTTCCTGGGCTGATGCCACAGAGCTATTCAAGGGGGACAAAGGGAGGGGATGCTTTCAGCTCCACTAGCCCCTCCTTTCATCCTGCCTGCTGAATGCACCTTGAAAAGCTGGTCAGGGAGGGCATCCCGTCCAACATTTCTCCAATGAAAATAGAGGTGTCCCATTCCATAATTTTACTATTTATATCCCGAACATCTTACTGGGTTGGCCCAGCCACTCTGGGCAGCTTCCAACATATATAAATGACTTGGGGGTTGGATAACTCCGTACCCTTCAATATTTCTCCAAAGAAAATAGGGTCATCCTAAGGGAAAGTGGGACATTGTGGAATCACACCAGAAACCAGACAGCTTCTCTAAATCAGAGACATCCCTGGAAAATAGGGGGCCTTGGAGGGTCTGGGAGGGAGAGCCAGCCCAGCTGGGTGTTGCCTTTGCAAGGGCTTCCCTGTCTTGGAAGCAACACAGGACAGACCTCATGACATCCTGGTGGCCCTTTCATCCTGCACAGATCTCTTGGCTTGTGGACTGCAAATATCTACCTTTTAAATAGTTGTGGTTGTTTTTTAAGGGGCCCTACCCAGTGGCGTAGCGTGGGTTGTCAGCACCCGGGGTAAGGCAAGTAATTTGCGCCCCCTAACCCGGTAGGGGCAGAGAGCTGTGAGTGCGAGCGCGCCCCCCCAGATGTTGTGCCCGGTGCGGCCGGCCCCCCCATGCCCCCCCTACGCCACTGGCCCTACCTTAAGGTTCCTGAAAACTCAATAAGCTCCATGTAGTTTCATGTTTAGTTGCACCTCTAACTAAACCAGGGGTCAGCAAACTTTTTCAGCAGGGGGCTAGTCCACTGTCCCTCAGACCTTGTGGGGGGCCGGACTATATTTTTTGGGAAAGGGGAGAATGATTTTCGCCTGCCCGCAAAGAGGCCTGAAGATATTTCACTTTACCTGTCCCAGTTGTCCTCCCAATAGCCACAGTTGGGCTTCTCCAGCCAGCCAGGTGCTGTGGTGGGGAGGAGGCTGCGCTGGCCAGCAAAGACAGAAGTACAGCCCCGCTGGAGGAGCAGCGGACAGAGGTAGGGGAGCCGGGGCGTCGCCGGAGCTTTTACCCACCACCTGCTGCTGCTGCTTCTTGAGAGGCACCGCGGAGAAGAAGACAGAGCCGCCTGCCAACCCGCGACAAAGAAAGCGCGCAAGGAAGTGGCATGGAAAAGGGGCACGGAGAAGGAAGGAAGGGTGGACTGGGGGAGGAGGACCAGGACGAAAACACAGCAGCAGCCGGTGCCACAGCGCCGCCCTACTCAGGCAGGCAGGCAGGCAGGCGACTCCTGCCCTCGATGGCGCCCAGCGTGGCACAAGATTGCTCCGTCCCTGAGGAGAAAAGCGCCGCCCTGCGAAGGAGAGGGTGGGAGAGGGAAAGAATGTGTGCACTGACGATCCAAGCGCTGGTGAGCCACGCGGCGATTCCCGGACTGTCCGCAGGCCGGATCTAGAATGCAACTGGGCCTGATCCGGCCTGTGGGCCTTAGTTTGCCGACCCATGAACTAAACTGTCCCTCCTCAGTGCCTGGACAGCCTTCCTGTTGGAGGCCACCTGAAGAGTTGGCAATCCAGCCCATGAAAGTTGGTGAGAAATCAATCGCAGAACAGTCATTTCTCCAAATCTTCAAGGCCTGATACTTGCATGCCCACTGCCCTGAGGGGAAGTTTGGTGGCAATCTCAAGTTCCAAAACTGGGAGGGAAGTGTGTGTGGGAGAGAGGAGTGCTGAGCGCCTGGGCTGTTCAAGGCAGGGCTGCCAAGGGCTGGCATCTTGCCTGCTTGCCTGCCTCTTTCCAGGTAATTCTGCATCAAGGGAGACTCAATTAAGGCGTTTGCACTGGGGGCCTGGAGATGGCAGCAACATATAATCACAAACAGAAAGGACTTTGCCCGCGATGATTAAATATTCTCTCCCCCCTTTTTATCAGTGCAACACAGAGGATGACTTTGTCCTTGATGGTCTTGTTTTTGATTCAGCCCCTTCCCACCCCCTTGGAAGAATGTAAAAAGAGGAAGCACCTGAGGCCTCTGGCTGTAGCAACTTCACCTTCCGGGGATTAACTGATTCCTTTGCTCAGTGGCTCCCAAAGTGGGCAGTACGACCCCCTGGGGGGGCAGTGGGATTCCCTAGGGTAGGAGTGGTGATAAGAGAAAGGGGGGCAGCAGGGGGGTCACTGAGGTGTAAATGACTATCAGCTGTCAAAACTTTGGTGTCACTTGATCACGTTCATCAATTTTGTTGAATTAATTAAACTAAATAGTTTGAATTGGATTTTAAATAAATGGGCAAATGGTTGTTACTGTTTTGAATTTTATTGTGTTGTTATCTCCCTTAGTGGGTTCTGCAAACTGCTATTCTGATTAATGCTTTTTATAGGGTAGGGGACACTGGAGATGTGCTTGTGGAAAGACCTATACTGTATTGGCTCCTAGTACGTTTCCGAGCACAACTCAAAGTGTTGGTGCTGACCTTTAAAGTCCTAAGTGGCCTTGGCCCAGTATACCTGAAGGAGCGTCTCCACCCTATCGTTCAGCCTGGACACTGAGGTCCAGCGCCGAGGGTTTTCTGCTGGTTCCCTCACTGAGAGAAGCAAGCTTACAGGGAACCAGGCAGAGGGCCTTCTCAGTGGTGGCGCCCTCCCTGGGCAACGTCCTCCTGTCAGATGACAAGGATATAAAGAACTACAAAACTTTTAGAAGACATTTGAAGCTTTTTAAGGTTTCATTTTTACTATGCTTTTATAAATGGCAGAAGCTGCCCAGAGTAGCCAGTCAGATGGTAGCATTAATAATAATAATAATAATAATTAATAATAATAATAATAATAATAATAATAATAATAATAATAACCTGAAACAGCCACTTGCATCACCCCCCATCCTCACCCCCCCCCCCGAATTCAGAGTGCTTCCTTGCCAAATGACTGGTTATTAATGCCCCCCTCAAGCAGCTTGACTCTGCCTGCGTGCCTTCAATTAGAGATTCATGGGGTAATCAGCAACTGGAAATCTCCCCTGTAACGGTAACTGGAGCCTGGCATCCAAATAAAGCGAGCCCCATTAAGGAAGGATTGTGGTCACTGGGGTGGATCTAGTGCGCTAATAGCCCAGCTAACAGCAATTAAGTCAATTAACCGTTCAAAGGCAGCCTGTTCCAGCCCCCCTGCCCCCCACCACGCATCTGCGGGAACGTATTTATGGCGCAAGCGGCTGTGAGTCATCCGTAATTCTGCGGCGAGAGGGGAAAATTAACGACTGCAGCAAAGGAGAGCCGCGAATCGCTGCCTCGGCTCCATTTCCCAGTCACTGAGGAGGATTCCTTTTTCCTTTGCAATGCGGGCTGTTTGGCTAGGCAAAGGAGCGAAGCTGGCCCAGCCAGCCAGCCATGGCTGCTTCTTTCCTCCCCATCCAAGGGGCAAGCTGGAGGGCTCTGTTCTGCTGGGCCTTGAACCAGGTTAAACCAAAGGAATCTGCTGGGTTGGGTACCTCTTCATCCAGCTTCCTGCAGTGGCCAAGGGGGCCCTCCCTGCAGAGCAGGAGCCTTCTTCCAGGCTTGCTCCCCAGCTACTGGTGCTCAGAGATTGCCTCAGATGCTGGAGGTAGAAAACAGCCACCTTCCCACTCCTTGCGTGCCAACCCAATGTCAGGGCTTGTGGCGGCAATTTTCACCCACAACAGTGCCATCCCATCTCCGTGGAATGCGTCTCACTTGAGGCCTTAGTGGTGGGGAGGGCCTTTCCTCAGCTTCGGCCGGTGGCCCAGCTACGCCCCATTTGGACAGGGCAGCCAAACTACTGTTATCTATGCTCTGGTAACCTCCAGGGTGGATTACTGCAATGCATTATACGTAGGGCTGCCTCTGAAGATGGTTCAGAAACTTCAGCTGGTGCAGAATTTGGCGGCCAGGTTGCTCACCGGGGCAAGGTGGTTTGAGCATATGACACCGATCCTGGTCCAACTGCTCTGGTTGCCAAACAGTTTCCTGGCCTAATTCAAAGTGCTGGTTTTGACCTGTTGTTGTTGTTTAGTCGTGTCCGACTCTTCGTGACCCCATGGACCAGAGCACGCCAGGCACTCCTGTCTTTTACTGCCTCCCGCAGTCTGGTCAAACTCATGCTGGTAGCTTCGAGAACACTGTCCCACCATCTCATCCTCGGTCGCCCCCTTCTCCTTGTGCCCTCCATCTTTCCCAACATCAGGGTCTTTTCCAGGGAGTCTTCTCTTCTCATGAGGTGGCCAAAGTATTGGAGCCTCAGCTTCACGATCTGTCCCTCCAGTGAGCACTCAGGGCTGATTTCCTTCAGAATGGATACTGTCAGAGCTGTTTCCAGATCCTAGCTCACAGAGGATCACGCTAGCCAGCGTTCACTTTATAAAAGTCTTTATTGAGTTACAGTTTCCATTCTCAAGCTGCCGCGTGCAGCTCTACGTCTTATGGGTTAGACCGGCGAAGCTCCGTCTGAGTCTCCGCCCCCTGTACACCAGCTTAATACCCTAGCCTTACTCCACCTTTTCCGCCTGACCGTTCTTCTCTGGGTCCCTCTGCCCCCCGTGGTCTCTTCCTTCCTGGACTCTTCTGACGCTGACCCCCCGGACCCTTCTGTCTCCTTGCGTCGGGCTTTAGGACCTGGCTCCCTTTCCGGGCTGCTTACTGCGCCACCTTCCTGTGCATTTGAACTTGGCGCGCGCGCCCAACCTTCCACTTTCCGCTTAACCGTTTCTTCGCTCCCCGATGGAGGTGTGGCAACTCCTGACTCATGCCCTCCCCCCTGCTGCGAGCTGCCAGAGCTCGATACCTGGCGCCCTTCCTCTCCACTGCGCTCTGTTGGTGACGCTGGCCCTGATTTCCAACTGCTGCCCTCTGAACCCCTTCTGGACCCTTCTTCCTGGGGTGTCCCCCTAGGCTCCCCCCTTGCTCTGGCCACTGGCGCTCCTTTCTGTGAATCTTCTGATTCACTGGAAAGACTCGGAGATCTCGGGTCGTCGTCATCACTCATCTTTTCTTCGGCCTCCTCCCCCTCACTCTCTGTTTCCTCCCTTGCCCTCGCCTCTGCTCCTGAACCCCTGACATCCATCCCCCCCTCGAAGCCCCCCCTTCCTCCCTCCCCTCCTTCCGGTGCGGGAGCTGGGTGCTGCACAGTCCTGGGGACGAATGCCGGATACAGTTCGCTTCCCGTGGCGGGCCTCCAACTGAAGACTTCCGGTTCTTCCTCCCTGCGCTCGTCGCCGACGGTCGCCTCCTCTTCCATCTCTGTGCCGCCGTGCTCGAACCCAAGGTCTTCCCCGAACACGTCCATGTCCGTCTCTTCATCGGTCCCTCCTGGGGGCGTTGCTCGCCCGGGACCCTCCAGCCACTTCCTGCGCCACTGTTCCTCTGGTCTATCGTCCCACCAATACGAGGGTTCTGAGGCAGATCCCAAGGGTGACCCCTCCGGGGAACGTGTGTCCATTGTCGGTTCCTCGTCCGAGTCGAACCCCTGGAACGTGCTAGCTGAAAGCGTCGGTGTGAAAAGCCAATCGTCGAAAAAGTCTGCTGGCATGGGCCTGTGTGGGAAGAGGGCATGAAACTCGTCTTTGAGCAGAGGTTCCTCCAAAGCGTAGCCCGGCACCCAACTGTTGGCACTGGCCGGGGTGCCCTCTCTGGCGAGAAGGTATTCTACTCCCTCTTCTCCCCATCTCGAGTCCAAAATCTCTGTGACCTCGTTGATGGGCTCCTCCTGTGGCGCTCCCCCTTGCTCGGTTCCCTCTCGGAGCGGACTCGGCGCCGTTCCTGGTTCCTGAAATCTGTGAGGTGTCTTGTAGGGAGTGAGCACCGATCTGTGGAACACCGGATGCATCCTGGAGCCCTCCGGCAGCGTCAGCCTGAAGGCTACCGGGTTGACCTGCTCTTCGACTTGGTAGGGTCCCAGTTGTTTATGCCCTAGTTTCTTCTTCGCTAACGACCTGGCCGGTACTGCGTGGGCTGCCAACCAGACCCAGTCTCCCACATGGATCTCTTCGCCAACCCTCCTGTGTTTGTCTGCTTGTACCTTGTATGCGTGCTTGGCCAGCTCCAGGTGCTGCCGAAGCTGATCGTGGACCTCCTGCAACTCCGACGCGAACGCGTCTGCTGTCTGCGGCTCCCCCTCCCCCATTCTTTCCAGTCCCGGGAAGGTTCTGGGGTGCCTTCCGTTGTTGGCGAAGAACGGCGTCACCCCCGTGGACACGTGCTTCATGTTGTTGTAGGCGAACTCGGCGAGAGGCAGGTAATCCACCCACGTCGCGGGCTGTTGATTCGCATAACATCTCAGGTACTGCTGCATGATGGCATTGACCCGCTCCGCTTGTCCGTTGGTCTGCGGGTGTCTAGCCGAAGCCAGGTTGATCTTGACGTTCAGGAAGCCCATCAGCTTCTGCCAGAAGTTCGAGATGAACTGCCGCCCCCGGTCGGACAGTATAGACCGCGGCAGACCGTGAACCTTGAACATGTGATCTATGAACAGTTTGGCGGTCTGTTCCGCCATGGCCACCTTCGCACACGGAATGAAATGTGCCATCTTGGGGAACAAGTCCACCACCACTAGCACTGCCGTCTTGCCTCTCGAACTGGGCAGATCCGTGACAAAGTCCAGGGCCACTCTCTCCCATGGTTCGAACGGGGTTTGCAGCGGTTCCAGCAGTCCCGCCGGCGGTCTGTGTACTGGTTTGGCCCTCTGGCAGGTGTCGCACCTCGCCACGTAGTCTGCGACTTCCCCTCTCATTCTGGGCCACCAGAAGTCTCTGGCTACTAATTCTACCGTCTTCTCTGTGCCAAAGTGCCCAGCGGTGGGCGCGTCGTGCAACTGCTGCAGTACCTTGGCACGAAGATCGTCCCCCGGCACGTAGATGGCCCCTTTACGGAGGAGTAATTCGTCTCGAACCTGGAACTCGCCGGTCGCCGTCGTGCCCCTGCGTGCCTCTGCCATCTTCGCTCGCGCGAAGGAGTCGTCCTGCAACGCACGCCGAACCGCCTCCAGGTCAACAGTCGCGGAAGCGCACGCCCACGCTGTCGGTGCGAAGATGTGCATGGCCGCCGCTGGCGTCGCCTCCTCGAGGTATTGCGGTTTACGGGAGAGGGCGTCCGCCATGATGTTGGTGTCCCCCGGGACATACTCTATGCGGAAGTCGAAGTCCGCAAAGAACTCTGCCCGACGTATCTGCCTCTGGTTCAGGAACCGCGCCGTGCGCCAGTGCTCCAGGTTCTTGTGGTCCGTGCGGACCTGCACCGTGTGCTTGGCTCCGATCAGGAAGTGCCTCCACGCCTTAAAGGCTGCATGAATGGCCAACAACTCCCTGTCCCAGATGGTGTAGTTCTGTTCTGACTTGGTGAGCTTCCTGGAGTAGAACGCTCCCGGTCTCCACGCCCCCTGCGGGTCTTGCTGCAACAGCACTGCTCCCACGGCTCTGTCCGAGGCGTCCGTCTCCACCCTCATCGGTCTGCTGGGGTCGACGTGTAGTAGCTGCTCTTCCGACGCGAAGAGACGCTTGAGTGCCTGAAAGGACTGCTCCGCCTGCTCCGTCCAGATGAACTTCTTCTTCTTGGAGCTGAGCGTGTCTGTGATGGCCGCCGTCTGCATCGCAAACCCCTTGATAAACTTGCGATAGAAGTTCGCAAAGCTGACAAACCGCTGGACCTCCTTCCTGTTGCGCGGACTTTTCCAATCCAAAACCGCGCGAACCTTGGCGCTGTCCATGGCGAGCCCCTTATCGGACAACCTGTAGCCCAGGAAGTCCACCTCCGACACGTCGAACTGGCATTTTTCCAGCTTGGCGTAGAGCCTATGCTGCTGCAGTCTGCTCAGCACTTCCTTGACGTCTCTGTCGTGATCCTGCTGCGAGTCAGAAAAGATGAGTATGTCATCCAGGAAACAGACACACTTCTTGTAGAGGAGCCCCGCCAGCACGTGATGCATGAAAGCTTGAAAACAGTGGGAGCCATTTTGCAATCCAAAAGGCATAACTCTGTATGCCCAGGGGCGTGAACATGGCTGTCTTCCACTCATCGCCTTCCCGCATGCGAATGAGGTTGTATGCCACTCGCAGGTCCAACTTGGTGAAGACGCGTCCCTTGCGCACCGTCGCGAGGAGGTCGTCTATCCTGGGCATGGGGAAGTCCGATGGCGCGGTCACCGCGTTCAAGGTCCGGTAGTCCACTATGAGCCTTTTTGGGGGCGTGTCTTTCTTCTTGACAAAGAATACAGGACTGCCCCCCACTGCCTTGGACTCTCGGATGAAACCGCGCTCCAAATTGTGATCTATGAACTCTTTGAGTTCCTGTAATTCGTCCTCAGACATGGAATACAGCTTCCCTTTTGGCAACGCCGCCCCTGGTAGGAGGTCAATCTTGCAGTCGTACGGTCTGTGGGGGGGTAGCTTGTCCGCCTCCTTCTCGCAGAAAACCTCCAAAAATTCTGCGTACTTGTGGGGAACCGCTTGCAGCGTCCCTAGCTGCAGCTGTGACTCCTCTTCCTCTCCTTCCTGCCGGGGCAGGATGCAGTGTTCAGCACAATAGGAAGAGCCGAAGGTCAGCTGCCTCTGGTACCACGCCAGCATCGGGCTGTGCTTGTCCAGCCAACTCATGCCCAATACAATAGGCGTGTCCGATAGTTGAGTGACATTGAAGCTGATGACTTCCTTGTGATTCCCAAGTCGCATCACCATTGGTGGCGTTTGCTTCACCACTTGCCCCCCGAGCAGCTCCCTGCCATCCACCGTGACGACCTGCAGGGGCAGTGTGGCAGGCAGTAACTGTATAGCGTGCCGGTCGACAAAGTCTTGCCCTATAAAGTCCGCATTGCTTCCTGAGTCAATGGTGATCGGCACATCCATGGTGAGGCCATTGGGTAGCTGGAGCGATGCGGTGAGCCGCACCACTGGTTTGGGCGGGAGGGGGTCTGTGGGCTGCAAAATCTCTGGGTACTGCTTCACTGACACGTCTGGCTGGGCCCCAGTGCCTCTGTCTCCAGCCAGACTCCGTCGTTTCCCTGCTGTGGTTCTCCTTGCTGCGTTGCTGCAGTTACCATTGCTGAGGCTGCAGTGTGCTTGTGGAGCCTCTGGGGACACTCTTTCGCCATATGCTGTGGATTGTCGCAGATGTAACACTTCCTGTTCCCTCTAGGAGGCTTCGCTTTCACTGCTCCCAGTGCTAGGGCTCTGGTTGCTGACTGAGCCCTTGCAGCTCCAACCTCCATAGGTTCCGCTCCTCCTCCTGGCGGAGGCGTGGATTGCTCACGCGCTGCTTCTCTGGGAAGGAAGGAGTAGCCCCTGGCTGGTTCGCGCCCTCCACGCCCTTCGTCCCTGCTCCATGGACGTTCTTCCAGACGCACCCCCACCGCCAGCGCCCTCTGAACGATCTCCTGCGTGTTCCGGGGTCTCTCCCCCCTTGCAATTTCGTCTTTAACCGTGCTGTTCAATCCTTCCCAAAACAGGTCTCTGACTGGAGCCGAATCTCTGTCCCATTCCAGGGCACTGACCAATGCAAAAAAGCGGGCATGATACTGCCTTACACTGGCCCTCCCCTGCTTCAGTCCATGTACCTCCTTCCGGGCAAGATCCACGTCTATGCTTGACAAAAAGCACCCATCCATCGCTTTAATAAAGGCATCCGCATTTTGGAGCGCCGGATCCTTATCTCTCCACAAATTGCGCAGCCATGCTTTAGCATCTCCATGCAAATGGGACATGATAAATCCCACCTTCTCTTGCTCATTTCTAAAGTCTTTGTCCAGCAGTTGCAGTGCACACATTACATCTGCTCTAAAGTTGGGGTACTGTTGTAAATTCCCATCGAAGTGAGAGACTAGACCGCCTGTTCGTCTCCCCAACCCAATCCCCTCCGGTCTGGGTGTCAGTTGCCCTTGCTTCGTAAGCATTTCCAACCTGACCTGGAGATCCCTGTAGGCGGCAGCTGCGTCATCCTCTCTCTTCCTGGATGCAAGTATATCGGCATTCAGTCGTGTCACTGCTTCTCTGAGATCCGCTATCTGCTGTTCGGCCGTCATATTGTCTGCCGTTCGTGAGCTCGCTAGTAGGCACCCACCTTCTCTCCTCTCCGCGAGGCTGCAGATGCCCACAACGGAGACGGAGCTTACTGTCAGAGCTGCTTCCAGATCCTAGCTCACAGAGGATCACGCTAGCCAGCGTTCACTTTATAAAAGTCTTTATTGAGTTACAGTTTCCATTCTCAAGCTGCCGCGTGCAGCTCTATGTCTTATGGGTTAGACCGGCGAAGCTCCGTCTGAGTCTCCGCCCCCTGTACACCAGCTTAATACCCTAGCCTTACTCCACCTTTTCCGCCTGACCGTTCTTCTCTGGGTCCCTCTGCCCCCCGTGGTCTCTTCCTTCCTGGACTCTTCTGACGCTGACCCCCCGGACCCTTCTGTCTCCTTGCATCGGGCTTTAGGACCTGGCTCCCTTTCCGGGCTGCTTACTGCGCCACCTTCCTGTGCATTTGAACTTGGCACGCGCGCCCAACCTTCCACTTTCCGCTTAACCGTTTCTTCGCTCCCCGATGGAGGTGTGGCAACTCCTGACTCATGCCTTCCCCCCTGCTGCGAGCTGCCAGAGCTCGATACCTGGCGCCCTTCCTCTCCACTGCGCTCTGTTGGTGACGCTGGCCCTGATTTCCAACTGCTGCCCTCTGAACCCCTTCTGGACCCTTCTTCCTGGGGTGTCCCCCTAGGCTCCCCCCTTGCTCTGGCCACTGGCGCTCCTTTCTGTGAATCTTCTGATTCACTGGAAAGACTCGGAGATCTCGGGTCGTCGTCATCACTCATCTTTTCTTCGGCCTCCTCCCCCTCGCTCTCGGTTTCCTCCCTTGCCCTCGCCTCTGCTCCTGAACCCCTGACAGATACGTTTGATCTTCTTGCAGTCCATGGGACTCTCAAGAGTCTCCTCCAGCACCATAATTCAAAAGCATCAATTCTTTGGCGATCAGCCTTCTTCATGGTCCAGCTCTCACTTCCATACATCACTACTGGGAAAACCATAGCTTTTACTATACGGACCTTTGTTGGCAAGGTGATGTCTCTACTTTTTAAGATGCTGTCTAGGTTTGCCATCACCTTTCTCCCAAGGAGCAGGTGTCTTTTAATTTCGTGACTGCTGTCACCATCTGCAGTGATCATGGAGCCCAAGAAAGTAAAATCTCTTACTGCCTCCATTTCTTCCCCTTCTATTTGCCAGGAGGTGATGGGCCCATTGGCCATGATCTCCATTTTTTTTGATGTTGAGTTTCAGACCATATTTTGCGCTCTCCTCTTTCACCCTCATTAAAAGGTTCTTTAATTCCTCCTCACTTTCTGCCATCAAGGTTGTGTCATCCGCATATCTGAGGTTGTTGATATATTTGTAGATTTTGAACTACAAAGCCTTAAATGGCTCAGGACAGCAATTCCTCAAGGACCGCTTCTCTCCATATGGACCAACCCAGACCCTGCATTCATCCTCTGAGGCCCTTCCTCGCGTGCCTCCCCATGAGAGGTCCGGAGGGTGGCAACACGAGAACAGGCCTTCTCTGCAGTGGCTCCCCATCTGGCAAAAATGTTCCTTTTCAACCAGGCCTTTGCCTGACTTGATCTACATCCTTTTTAAAAATTCTGGCTCTTTTGGAGGTTTTTTTTGTTGGGTTGTTGGTTTTGTTTTGATTTTATGTATTTGATATTTTATGTGAACCGTCCTGAGACCTTCTGGTATAGGGTGGTATAGAAATTATATTATTATTATTATTATTATTATTATTATTATTATTATTATTATTATTATTATTATTATTATATCCTGCCTTAGCCCCAAGGAGCTCAAGGTGGCATAATAGTGCACCCCTTGCCCCGAATAAGGTCCTGTCCAGACTTCTCCACAAAATCCACATTTCAGATCATTGATTGGTTCCCCTGGCAGACCATACCTGAGCACCTTATATTTGGTTGCGATTTTAACCTGGGGTCTCCACACCTTCTTCCTTCCCCCCACTATTTGCTGTTTTATGCACCCTCACCTCTGTGGAAGCTGCTCCACATCCAAAACACACTCATCAAAAAACCAAGAAAAATCCAGACAAAAGCATCAAAGGAAAGCTGGCAGGAGCCCTTTTCGGCAGAGCAGAGGTCCATTTTGGATTTTCTGAGGATGGGGAAACTCCATAAGAGATTTGGAACGTCAGCTTCCCCAGTGAACGTTGCATGGATGTGTGTGTGTGGGGGGGGTTAAAGGGTGCACAAGGAGCACATACCAATTCCACATTAAGAGGTGGTGTGGATGTGCCCCACAGGCAGAGCTTCATGGCTCTGTCAGGATTTTACCCTCAGAACATGTCCACTTTAGCAACCCCCCACTGCTTCATTCCAAGTGGCATTTTGCACAGTTGGGCACACCAGCTCCTGATTACTGGATGGTTTTCCCATGCCTGCAATTGCCTGAGCTCCTACCCCACCTGCGCATGGGCAGTGGCTGCCTCCGATGGACACCCCCCCCCCAGCTTAACTGCAACCATAGGAGCCAACTCCTAGTGACTGAGGTCCCTTCAGTCCCCCCATTAAATATTTGAGGGGCCCGGGGCCCTGCAAAGCCAATGGGCATTGCCATTCCCATGGTTCGTGTGTGCCTCATCTTGTGCTTGGTTATGCAAGGTGGGGCTTACCTGCCCCTCTCCCCATAATTTATTCAAGTAGGCACCCCTGGCTGCGACTCCCATTTTCAAAGAGATGGAAGCTGCTCTGCGGCAAAATGTATCCAATAGCAGTACTTCTCATGAATCTACAGGATCTAGCTGGATGGGGGCTATTGTGCTGGGAGTGCCCTGGAGCTGCTGCCAAACATTATGTGTGCACAACCCTGGTCTCCGGGGTCCTGGGCTGACCTCCCCCCATAGCTCCCACTGGCTCCCTCCCTTGTGCTAAGTTGCCTTTCCTTTCCTGTCTCTTGGCCTCCATTTCACCCCCCAGCTCGGCCAACCCCCAGTCTTGTGAGTGAGGAAGACAGGAGCCCTCCTCTCCAATTTTGTCACGCCGTGCTCCACTTCACCTCCCTCTTTGGCCACATTTCTCCCCAATTCCAACACCTGCAAGGTGATTCAAAGGCACCGATCCTTCCTGACTTGCCTGGCTCCCTTACCCAGGTACAAAATGTTTAAAAAGTCTCTCGCTGTACAGGGGCAACTGGGGCAAGTGTTGCCTAGGGTCGCCATACGGAACCGAAATCTAAGTGTGAGAAAGACCGACTCTGCAGATGAGAGCTGGCTCACAGAGTCAAGAAAGGGCAGTTTGACCCCCCTTCTCGAGGAAGACACTGTTAGCTCTCAAGAAGCGGGAGAGTTGGAAGGCAGCCAGAGCGCTGCTAGGCAATCAGCAGAAAAGCAGAGGTCTGAGACTGTGTCAAGTGGGAGTGGGGAGGGCGAAGGCCAGCCTCTTAGTCCCTGTTCTAGGAGACTGGATAAGATCAGAGGGCAATGGAAGGGCAAGAGGGGAAAGGTGGGAGTTTGACGTCCTTCCTGCTGTGGGAGGGGTGAAGCTTCAGACTGACCAACTATCGTCAATGCGAGCAGGCAAGAAGCTGTGCTCTGGATGCGTTTTGTTGTAAATAAACGTACATAAAACTACCAGAGAGTTATTACTTCTTATCAGGGCCTGCTTGCCTGCCAGAGATCATTACACCTTATACGCCTCCGTCCTGCAACTCCTGCAGCCCAGCTGGTGCCAAATGTACTGTTCTGCTTTCCATTGGACCAAACCAGTGAGGCCAAGAAGGGGTTACTGTTGTCTGGGCAGCCCAGGACCTCCAGACACACTGCCCAGGCTGGCACCCTGGAGACGTCAACAAAGCAAAAGCAACGCTGGAGGCAGCAGTCATGAGCTACTGGTTTCTGCAGCCACAGCTGCTGCTGTGATTCTCCAGCGGTATGACTTCACCCCCAGAAACACACTCCATTATCTCCTGAGACTGACGGGTACCAACAAATTCCCCTCCCTAAGCTACGATTCCCATGACTGTTTCAAGTGGTATCATAGCGCTTCAGATATATCGTACGAATGTGGCCTGAGGCTTTGGCCTGGCCTGGTTGGGCAGCTGCAGCAGCTCAGAGGCAACTGCTTCTTTTCTGCAGACTTCCTTCCTTCCTTCCTTCCTTCCTTCCTTCCTTCCTTCCTTCCTTCTTTTCTTCCCCTGAAAGGTAGATGTTCCAAAGTTTTCAAGCTTCCCTTTTAATGAATCCCGTTAAAGTTAACCTAGCCATATAATATCCAGGAGAAATCACCCATAAATATAAGTAAATAGAGATGGTGGAGATAAATAACAATGGGTCCGCATGTGCAGGGCGATAATGCGCTCTATTTACAGCGGGACCCATAAAGGTCCGGGGAGAGGAGATGTGATCCTTTAATGGCTAACTTTGTCCATGAAGGCGGCGGCAGCACTCAGCCTTCGCCAGCTAAAGATGCAGTGACACACAACGCTTACAGATAATTAAATATTGATTTTTTGTTTTCTAATCCTATATAAAAATTGTCCTGGGTCTCCCAATGGTAGTTTCATCTCGCCAGGACACATGGAGAGCTATTAACCCTACTTGGTTTCAAGCTGTTGTAGGACAAATAATAAAGAGGGGAGGGCTGGCGCAGCGGGGGGGGAGAGAAGGAACCCTCTGAGGGGGGCCTCAGTGGGGCAGCTGCCTCAACATCCTTTTCCCACCTCAGCCAGTGGAAGCGCTGCCAAGTACCTCTGGCAGAGGGAAGGAGGCGGGGCTTGCTGGGCCTCCCTGCCCCTCTTTGCCAGAGAGGTCCGGCTTGTGGCAGGTGCCACTCAGCCTCTTGCTCATCACCCAGAGAGCCACGTGTGGAGAGGCTCGCTCCAGTTGGTGGAATTGCGCTCTGACTGGGCTGCCCTTGAAGACTGTTTCCATCTGGAGCAGGACACTAATTGCTGCTGAGTTGGAGGGGGGAGCGTGTGGCACCCAGTGTTATACCAGTTGGGCTGATTACTGATGTGGCTTCAGGCCCAGTTCAAAATGTTGCTGTTAACTGTTAAAGCCTTAAACAGTTTGGGGACCCAGTAATCTGAAGAGCCATGGCCTGGCTTGTCAGCCTGCTTGTGAAGTTAATCTGGCCAGCAGCCATGATGGCAACAGAGCTTTTTTTTGTCCTTTCTCCCAAACCGTCAGCCCCTCTCTCTTCAGAGGTGCGCATGGCCTCTGCAAACTGTGCGGGTTTTAAAGGCTCGTCATTTTCAAACTGCCTTTTCCTAAAGAAGGCTTTTCCTACAGACATTTGTTTGTTTCAGAATTTATAAACTGTGTATGGTTCTGTTTCATTGTTCTGTTGGGTCTCATCCACACCTCCACTGCTGCTTCCCCCCAGGAAAACCAGCTGTTTACTGCTGAATTGGATTGACATTTCCTCTACTTCAATGGTAAACCATGGGAATTCCTGGGGATATTTGGTGGGACAATTGGAAAAGCACTTGGACCGACCCCTGCTTTCTAGGAATGGGATGAGCAGAAGTGTGGACAAGCCCTTGCGACTGTTTGAAATTGTTAATGCTGATGCCTTTGTTGGTTTTGGTTATTTTAGGCTGTTGCATTTATTGTGTTATGATTATGTTGTGAGCTGTCTTAGGTGGACTGTGACCAGAAAGGAGGCATAGAAATTGTTGGGAGTGCTGCAGTGCCTCAGAGACTTTTGGGTCTGCATGGAGGAAAGCAGAGAGAGGGAGAGGAACCTCCAGACTTCCTAGGCTGCCCTTTAAGCTGTCTGTGCTGGCTGACCTTCACTCAGGGGCTACTCACAGGATTGCCTTCTTCATTTCCTTTATCCTCCTTCATCATCCTCACTGTGGGAGAGGAAGCCTCTGTCTCTCCTGCTGAGAACAAACAGCAGGCAAGGGCTCTTTGTAGCTCCACCTCAGACAGAACTAGCATCTTTCCTACCAAGCAGGCATTTCCTTACTAAACTCAGCTTTCCTATTCTCCTTAACTTAGAGTCTCAGTGCACTTGTAGCCCTGGGTAAAGTATGCTGTTCCAGCAAGGATTCAGGGCTTAGCTCTGCTTTCACTCTGCATGTTAACTTTGTTCACATATGCCAAGATAAATAATATACAAGGTACCATGTTTATTAGACTGCTCCACCCACAGCCACCAAAGCTGCTTGCCTCAAACTGGCAGAAATGACTGGCAGAATCCGTGACCAGGGAGAAGAGTCGGTGGAAGAAGATTGGAAGAAATTTAAAGATTATTTGCAGAAACACTGCAAAATTAAGGAAAGTTAAAGAGACGCTGGAGGGAAAATAAGTGGTATTGGCTAATAGTTTTTTAAAGTGTATGTAAGTATAGATTGTTAATATTTAGAAATATATATTTACAATAGGTGATGAAGCAGAGTTATGAAAAATGACAGAGGGTAAGGATTTGCTGAAAGGACTTTTTAAATGGGAATACAAAAGGGGAGGTGTGAGGGGGTCAAAGAACTAAGGTGATGAGATAAAGGAGATTGAAGGATGGAATTAATTTTAAACTTTAAACTTTTTATGTTTGTCTTTCTTTTTATCTATATCTAATCATTCTTTTTCTTTTATGTCTCTTTTATTTTTCTTTAAATTGTTAGTTGTGTGAACTGTATTTTATAATTTTATGTGTGTTTTAAAAAATCTTCATAAATATTATTAAAAAAACAAAAACAAAGCTGCTTGCCTCAATCATCAGGCTCCCCCAGGCTACCTGTTTATGGAGCATTTATCCTGCTTTGCTTACACGGAGGTTAGACTATGCCCTCTTGTCTTTACTGAGCATCCATTCTGATTTGTTTGCAGGGAGGCTACACAGCAATGAGCATTCATTCTGATTGGCTTGTGATCCACATAGGACTTCCTGGGGAACCATTTGGTCCTTCCGCATGGTGCAGTGCATTTTCCATTGCTTTCTGAACAGCAAAAAATCTGTTTCTTTTTCACAGAGGATCTGCTCTGCTAGGGTGGCACTCTAATCTGCTCTCCTTATATGTGCGAGAATCCCTCACACAAAATACTGACAGTCTGGAGGCATCCATCAGCTTTGTCTACTGAGAAGCCCCTCTGAAGGACTGTTGGGAAGTTTTGGGGGTGCTTTCTCTGCTTCCTGTGCTTCCCATGGCAGCGATCAGGAAACCATGGAGCCCGTATTTGGGAGGAATGGAGAAGGTCAAAACAAGAGCCCTGCAGCTAGATCAGACCGAAGGCCTATCTGATCCTAGGATCCTGTTTCTCACAGTGACCCAATGGAAGCTGATCATCTGGGCCCTGTGAGGCCTGAGGTACAGTCAACTTCAGCAAACAGGAGAGCAGCCATGATGGATCAAAATGGATGCTAAGAGCGGGTGTGTGTGTGTGTGTTTAATTCCATGCTGCTTTGAGCTTCAGTGCATTTCTGCCCCATCCCATGAGACTGATGGCATCTTGGATGATGGAAACCTCCAGGACAACTTAAAGGCAGCATCTTCCCATTGCCATACAGAGATGCTAAAGAACCTGAAAATAGATCTCTGCCTATGCCGACTCATAAGGAGATTTAGCTCTCTTGGAAG
This sequence comes from Podarcis bocagei, assembly GCF_964188305.1. NCBI lineage: Eukaryota > Metazoa > Chordata > Lepidosauria > Squamata > Lacertidae > Podarcis > Podarcis bocagei. The sequence goes on along the minus strand of NC_138142.1, from coordinate 1,817,411 downwards.
AAATAAATGTTGAAATAAAGATCTGAGGAAAGAATAGATAGGACTGCAGGGGTCCTAGTTCCACTTTCCTCCAGATTATGGGCATCTATAGCCCACTTTTTAGGTAAGGAATGAAACTGACACAAGTGGATGAAAGTTCTGTCCTCCTCACCTGATTCCTAGTCAATGCAAATGCTAAGAGGAATGTGTTAAGAGAAAGATTCTGTTTTGTTCTTTCTGCTGCCTATCCAGCTCTGCTTCTCACTCTATCACTCAGCTGCAGAGGGCAGGGCCCTCTTAGCCCATGGGCTCTGGCTTGGTGACTGCATTTCATTCCAAAATGCTACGGCACTCTTTATTTGAAGATCTTTGGAGGCTCCCCTGTCAGTCTGTTCATTCAGAAGCTGAACAGGCAGCAAAAATACTTGGGGGAGACTCTGCCCCTCTCCCAAAGCCAGCCCCTCCCAGTGCAAGGGCAGAGAAGCCTTCTTGAGCAACTGTACTGGCCAGCAGCACCAGGCAAGGGAAATGCAGGAATATTGTCTATTCCCCCTCCCCCCAAAGGTATGTTTTGGATTGCCTTGTGGAGCTGGGCTATGTAATGCTGTATGATTTACTAGGCTTCTTCCAAAGTCTCTGAGAAATGGTGAGGGGAGAGGAAGCTCCTTGTTTAGTGAATGGGGGTGGGGGTGGGGGTGTCAATTGTTCTATCCCTTGCTGTGTGCACACAGCACTTGCTGCCTGTTTCAAAATGAGCAACTTGGAGACAAGATCTTTGCTTGAGGCAATTGTTTTCCCAGCTGTGGTAAAGTGCAGCCTGAGCAACAGGTGCCCAAGGATGTTATTTTAATGCCTAGTTGTTGCTTGTGTTTCAGAATGTGGGTGATTATGGGAGGGGGAACCCTTTGCAAATGGGTCCCTGTTCTGATGCTTCCTGTACCAAAATACTTGGCATGTTCAACACCCACAGGGAAGGCGCACATGTATGCTCAGTCATCACACCATATGTGTTGGGGAAGAGGCAGCATCTGGTGTGCCTTTGTGAGCAGTAGCCTCATCAATCCATAGAACCATAGGACTGTAGGGTTGGAAGGAACCCCAAGAGTCATCTAGTCTAACCCTCTGAAATGCAGAAATCACAGCTAAAGAATCCCTGATGGCCCCCCATCCTCTGCTTACAACCTCCACTGAAGGAGGGTCAACCACTTTCTGAGGTCCTACTCTCTGAAGCAACAGAACACAAGCATGCTCCATCTTCCATGTGACCTGGAAGGAGGCCATCTGATCTGGGAAGAAGGTGGCTTCCAGTCCTGTGCCACCTGCATCTCTCCTGGTTTGCCTTCCTTTCCTTGAAGACATTAAGGGAAGCTCTCTCCCCTCTTTCTTCCTGCATATGTCAGAGAACTTCTCCAGCTCTACTTTGAGCTAAGTTATCTATGGCCAAGAAGGGACAATTCTATAAATCCACCTAACGTGTTGCATTCACCTCCTCCAAGTAGCTAAGCAGCAAGAGGCAAAAGGAATGAGTTTGATAGAAAAGCATATTGGCAGTTCAACATCTTTCAATCAATGCTCACATAAAAAGCCTTCACTCTGTCTCCCAGTCTAAATCTGGAGGTGATTTTATAAAGTCTTGCTGGTACCTACTCTTCAACTTTTAAACTGCTGGGTAACTTGTGAAAATATTTTAAAACAACACCTTACAAGTGGTTTCAAAAATTAGTCACCAGGCCAGGAAGGAATCTGGGCAACAACAAGTTTGTGGGCTTTGCTCAAGCTGTTGTTACTCTGAAGGAAGCAGGAGAAACGGTGTTGTGCAACAGTTGGAGACAATCTCAGAAAGCAAAGCACACTCCACAGTGTCCAGCCATGGAGATGGTTAGCTGATTAGGCAAGGTGGGCAGGGGAGGATGCTTTGGGACAAGCAGAAGCATCGGGGAGAAGAGAAATTTCAGGGAAGTTCAAAGTGAGCAGGTCTTCAGTACCGTCTTCAGACGGTAGGTTTAGATTCCAGCATTTGACATTAACATTTTGGCATCAAAATGCTTCAAAATGCATCAAAATGCTTCACCCATTTTTGTTTAGGGGACAGTTAAATAAGTGATAGAATTAGAACAAAATTCACTAAATGCAGTTGCATGATCAGCTGTCAGGAAACTGTGCATCAGGTGTTGAATTCTATTGAATGTTAGCTCTCAAGATACTGTCAAATACCAACTGGGACCTGTCAGATACAGTGGTACCTTGGTTCTCAAACTTAATCTGTTCTCGAAGTCTGTTCCAAAACCAAAGCGTTCCAAAACCAAGGTGTGCTTTTCCATAGAAAGTAATGTAAAATGGATTAATCCGTTCCAGACTTTTAAAAACAACCCCTAAAACAGCAATTTAACATGAATTTTACTAGCTAATAAGACCACTGATCCATAAAATGAAGACAATAATCAATTCTATAAAATAAATAAGACAGTATTGTAGATGATGAAAATTAAAATTATTATTTTTTCTTACCTGCGCTGATGATAGTCATTGTTTGGATGGGGGGCTTTTATCTATTTCCACAGTCTCACAATCAGTCAGTAGCTGAACTGGGTTCCACACAATCACAAAAACAAATTAACTGAAAAAGCCTCAAAAACAAAAATGCAAAATAAATAGCAAAAACAAAAGCACCAAACTTAATCCATTCCGGAAGTCCGTTTGACTTTCGAAATGTTGGGAAACCAAGGAGCAGCTTCTGATTGGTGCAGGTGCCCTGGAAGCAATAGCCAACAGCCACATCAGACATTCGGCTTCTGAAAAATGTTCAAAAACTGCAACACTACCTGGTTTTTGGCGTTGGAGAACCAAGATACTGTACTGTCTTGTGCTGAAGGCAAGTGCCTGGTGTCAGATATGAAATACCTAGAGAATCATCATCATCATCAAAGTCTGCACAAAAGAACCGGAAGTAAGTGGCATGTGGGGGGGGGGGGTTAAGTGTTGCTGCAACAAAGAACCTTTTCTCTCTAGGGCTCACCCAGTCTACTTGAGCAAGCCCAATTTTTTCAGTTTTGAGTGTTCCAGAGGATGCAGGCTTGTTGGCTCCCATTGGGGCCCCTGAGATGCTGGGGGCCAAGGGAGGGCTGCCAGTTCCCTTCAGGTTGCCCTGTGTCTCGAGGGGTTCCACGAGCGCAACAGTTTCCTTCCCAGCTGGCTTCCGTCTTCATAGCACAAGTGCCTGTGGGGGGCTGAAATAACAGTCCTACTAACAGTTACAACTTCACAGCAGTCTCCCTCCCCTGATGTGCATTTTATGTATCATTACAATCATAGAATAATTACATGCAGGCCATTAGGAAATAAATGTGAAAACGCAGCCAGCAGGGCACGGGAGGTTGGAGCAGCAGATTAGCGTGTTTGCTCTGCTTCTTTTCGTAGAAGCCTGTGAAAAAGTCCTCAGATGTGGATGCAGATTCCTTGGCAACAAGACCCAAGGGACTGCTCACTGTGAAGCACCAGGGCTCTAGGACCCAGAAGCCCAGCAGCAGCAGCAGCAGCAGCAGTAGCAGTGAGGTGCCTTATTCCCTGTGTTGCCCACTGTGTCCACTTGCCAGAAGGGGGCGCTGTTTGTCTGCTCACTGCTGCACTTCAGCGCCACCATTACAGGTGGCCGAGTGCAGAATAGCACAAAGACACCCCCCCCCCCATCTTTGCCTATATATTTCCACCTCATGCTTCACTCTCTGGCCCAGTAGCCAACATAATTCTGTAGCCCTGCAATTTTATCTCAAGCAGCCTCATCCTAAACTCAGAGCCAATATAAAATGATTTTGCTGAAATGAATTGGGCTATGCCAAAATGGGGTGGGGCGACAAGGAAGCATCTCATGAGCATCCATAAGAATTCCCTTTCCCTCGGCAGGAGGCAAATCTACGCTGCGTCTGGGTTTGTGACCTGGACCAGTGGGACAGAACAGGGGTGGTCCAATGCACCATCCATCCCCCCTCACTGCAGCCTCCCTGACTCTGTTGGCAGAGGCAATCTTGGGTGTGGTGATGGGAGACGCCAACGTTCACGCTCAGGTGACCTGCCCAGACTTTGTTCCAGACTTCATGGCTTCCATGGGGCTGTCCCAATACATGGTGGTCCCAACCCCTGTGGCCACACATGCTCTATACCTGGCTTTTGCAACAGAGCAGATTGGACACATTGTGCTGATAGGGCTTATTGTGAACCCACTGTCATGGAGGAATCCTTCTCTGGTGAGATTTTAGCTGGTTGTGTGACCTTTCCCCTCCGCAAGGAAGGGAGGGGGGACTCACTGAGATCTTCCACCTCCAGAAGGTGACAGAATCAGTTTGGAGTGAGACAAAAATGGAACCAAACATCTCAGAAACTCCTGAAAAAATCAGAAATTCTCTGGGGGTTTTTCAGCTGACATGGCTGGAATTCATGGGTCATGAGTTCAAGCCCCACCTTGGGCAAAAGATTCCTGCATTGCAGGGGATTGGACTAGATGACCCTCATGGCCCCTTCCAACTTTGTGATTCTGTGATTTGTGGCAGGAGCACCAACTGACTCACATGGAGAGATGGGGGCGAATCCCCAAGATTGAAGGGCCTGGTGCACATTTTGCATGTGTGAGGTCACGTGCATGACACATGCACAACGTCATGTTGTCTGGAGGAGGCCAAGTGCTCTGGAGGAGCCAGTCGCTGAAGTTGTGACGTGAGACTCATGGCACATGTGACACCATGCTCACACAATGTGTGCTGGCCCCCCCAACATTGAGGGGGCTCACCCCCTTTCCAATAAATATTGAGAGGGTCCCCTAGAGTTGGCATGCCTGACCTGGGATTAAGAGTCTCAGGCTCTACCGACCAGTCGCTCTACCTGGCATTTTAAAACAAATCTTCCTTTTCACACTTCCACAAACGATACACTGATTGAAATGTAGCTGTCCTTCAAATTCTGCCATTCTTAAAATTTGGTCATGCACTTCTCCAACCAAAAGGTTTCGGGGGGGCTTCCAGTAAATATTCTGAGTAGCTCCTAAGCCCCCTTTTGTATGCCATAAACTTTCTGTCCCAAGAGATGGCAGGGGCTCTCAGCAGCTCCTTCTTCTGAACCTCACCTGCCCCACATGGATGCAAAGGGCTCATTCCTTTGTGTGGTGGTGGGGAAACCTAGATGTGAAAACCCCATCTAAAACCTTCCTGGTTCCAATGAAAGAGGGGGTTTCTTAGTATGGAAAGAGGGTTGGGTATTGGGAAGAATCCACCCAGAACCTCTGTTTGTTTCTGTAGTTCTGCTGGAGAGAAGAGAGAGGAAAAGAAAGGACTTCCCCCAAACCACAAGGCCTCTGTCTGGGCTGCTCCTTTGGAGTTCCTTTCCTTTTTTTGAAGCTAGCAGGGGGCCCAAATATCTTCCGGAAGAGAAACACAAACCCTTCATCATAGGACCAGCAAAAGTAAAAGATCTCCCTCCCTCTTTTTTCTCCCTTTCTTCTTTCTTCCTTTTGGGTTAAATGTGTGCAAACTGCTCTCTGCCCTTTCAGAATCCTTTTCTCTCTCTCTGAAAAGTTGCTTTCAGGAAGTCAAAACAAAGAGTTGGGTTTGTTTGCTTTTTTAACAAAAAGGAGGACCAGGGAGCCCGCGGCACCTGACTCTCAAGGTCAGGGGGGTCACCTGCCCAGCGCTTGACGCCTGAGACTCGCTTGCGCTTGGGATCCCACACGGCACCATGTGCCTTCCGCTGATAAGAGTATGGGCCACGTAACCTTGTGCCACGTGACTGGGAAAGAGAACGAGAGCAAGAGAGATGGGACTAGGGCGAAGAAAGAGAGGAATCGTCTATTCTTGTGAGCTGTGAAAGGGAAGCGCGGCTGCCGCGATGGCGATGGAGTCTGCTTCTGAGGAGGAAGGAGATAAGAGGAGGGAGCCATCAGCCACTGAGAGCCTTTCTTTAAAAAAGAGAAGGTCGTGGCCCAGCCTGATGGCAAGAATGCTGCCCTCTGATATTTTAAAAGGCTACAAGGAGGATTAAACATGTAATTCCAAATTCAGATGTGCGTTTCCACTTCGGCATCGTGAGTGGCATAAAGGAACGGTTCATATATCTGAGGGGGAAAGCTCTTCTATTACTTTCCAGGCCTCTCATTCAGAGCTGCTTGTTCAAAACCCCAAAAGCAAAACACAAAATCCAGATTTGAGGGTGTTTCTGTTGGGAGGTTCTCCAGAATTCCCTTCCTATCAGGAAAGGAAGAATTTGAGTGGAGATTTCTCTCTTTTTTGGCAGGGGGAAGGAGCAGGTCAGGACTTTTCTGTGGCTCAAATGAAGGAGGCAACTTCAGAGAGAAGCCAGTGATCCCACAAAGCACATCTAGCTGTGGTGTTGCCGTGTTGGATACCTCCCATGGTTCTGCACAAACTGGTGTCAAGATCACTGCAGAGCCAAGCGATGTGGCTGAAAAGCTCCCTCCAAAGCAGGCTTCCAAGGGATCTGGGAAAACTCCCTGGATGACCAGAGCTTCACTGGAGGCAAAGAATGAGCCTTCTTCACTGCCTTCACCACCATGAGGTTGACGGAATGGTATGCTCTAAAGAGTGCTTGGTCGACTTTGGCATGAGACTTGCACCATTTGTGGGCTACTTAAAATCTGTACTGCTTCACTACTCACAAGTTCCTGTACGACCACATTTGGACACCCCCCCCCCCCAATTCTGGATGCCTCACTTCAAAAGGGGTGTTGCAGAGTTGGGGAAAGCCCAGAAAAGGGCAACCCAAACAATGTAGGGGTGGAGCAACTCTATGAAGAAAGGCTGTAGCATTTGGGATGTTTTCGTTTAGAGAAAAGAATACTAAATCATACTAAACTCCAGTGCTATAATACAGCGAAGAGGAATGTTGGAAGATTCAGTCCAGATGCAGGAAAGTCCTTCTTGCATTGTAGGGGTTGGATGAGATGACCCTGGGGGTCCCTTCCAACTCTAGGATTCACGCAGAGCAGAATTAAACTATGGAACTCACTTTGATGGGAGGCAGTGACGACCACCAGCTTCAATGGCTTTAGAAGTGGGTTGGACATGTTCACAGGGAGAAAGCTACCACTGGCTAGTAGCCACGCTGGCTCTGCTCTGCCTCCAAGGCTTTAGGCAGCCATGCTTTTGAATGCCAGTTGCTGGAAACTGCAGGAGGGGCAAGGGCTCTTGTGTTGGGGTCCTGCTTCTGGGTGACCCCCTGGCATCTGGTTGGCCATGTGAGAAGAGGATGCTGGACTAGATGTTGTGCCTTTGGCCTGATCCAGCTTGGCTCTTCCTATGTTCTAATGTTGTTACATCAGGCAGGAGAACAGGCTCTGCAGCATCAGAGAAAACACTCAGGAATGGTTATGATAATGGCCCCTTTCAGGGCCTCAAGGACCGCATGAAAACACAAGATATCTCAAGATATAGAAACACAAGATATCCCGCTGTCACCGCGCTGCCGGAGCACAATTTCTGTTCTCATCCTGAAGCAAAGTTCTTAACCCGAGGTACTATTTCTGGGTTAGTGGAGTTTGTAATCTGAAGCGTCAGTAACCTCTGAATACAGTTACAGATAGGTAGCCGTGTTGGTCTGCCATAGTCAAAATAAAAAAATTCCTTCCAGTAGCACCTTAAAGACCAACTAAGTTAGTTCTTGGTATGAGCTTTCGTGTGCATACACACTTCTTCAGATACACTGAAACAGAAGTTGCCAGGTCCTTCAGTAACCTCTGAAGTGTCTGTAACCCGAGGTACCACTGTAATTATTTCCATTTGGTTTAAGTCTCAGTCAAGAGAAACCTATTCCATGCCGTGTTTCTAAGGCCCAGTGTGACTGCTGAGTTGCAGCTTGCCGGAGTACAGGAGAGGACATGATCCCCAGGAAGGTCCCGCCCGACAGCCCTTAGAGTAACACAAATGGGGGGGGGGTGATGGAGGCAGCCACTCCCTTCCTTGCTTCTGCATTTAACTCATTTTATCCATGAGCATGGCTCATCCTTTTAACAGTCCACCAGTGACCCTCACCATTATCTTGTGGTGAGCAGTTCCAGGGGATGGCTGAGTCCCACGTTTCTCTTTCCAGCAGTTGGCCCATCTTGGCTGGCTATTCTTGGACCAGCAGCAGCAGCAGCATCTTGTTCAGATCTTAACCTTTTTCTAGGTTTCCTTCTCCTCAGAGTCTGAGTGAGAGGCTCAGCACTGGGACTCAGGTAGACTTGTGTTGTGCTGAGCTGCTCAGAATGAAGAGCCAGGTGGGGCCTTATTGGCTCCTCCCATCAGCTGGTTCTGCTGGTTCTGAAAGCTGCAGTACATCCTCTGGCCAGCTGCAATGGTGGTCCTGTAGAGCCGCAGGCATCCCCTCCTCCTGCAAAGTGCCACAATGTCAGAGGACGTCAGGTGACTCCATCACCCCAATTGCATCCCTGGAGCCTCCAGTTCAAGACTTCACCAGCCAGCCTCCTTCCCTCCTTCCCTCCTGCTTAACCCAACAGCATCTTCAGAACCAAATCCACCATTTCTCCAGCAATTTGCATTTTTCCTGGAAAACTCTCCTGTTTTTGCACCACAAATTGCACCGATTGCCTCCTCATTCCTCCTCTTCTTCTATTGGTGTCTTTTGATTACAAGTCTCCTTGGAAGAGACACTAATTGTTACTTCCCCACAATGCTTGTAATTATGCCTATTACATTTTGATTCATTTCCATACGTCAACACCATTACGGAGGGGGTGTGAATTGTCATGGTGGGGTGGGGGGAAGTGTGGGTTTTTTAATTTTTTATAAGCGGGTATTGTCTGCATGCGCGCACACACAGGCACTCAGAAAAGAGAAAGAAAGTCAGCATGAAGCGTGAGTGAATCCTTCTTTGTTGAAATTGAAAATAAGATTATAAATAAAAGTCTTTCTGTGACACCCGCAAAATGGACACTTTAAAATAAATTGCCACTGTTGATCAAGAAGATTGCTAGCTACCTTTTACACTAATGAGGTAAATCGTCTTCCAGCCCCTAATAGCAATATGTTGGAGTGTGTCATTTCGATGCCTGGCGCCTTAATAAAGTCTGACCTGACGATTCCCCCTCCTGTCAGAGCCATTGTCCTCCCAGACACGTAGCTGAGGTTTAGCTGCTCATCAAATAGGGAGGAGGAGGAGCCACAGGTGGGGGGGGGGCAGGATCAAAGGCATCAAACACCCAAGGCAAGGGACACGAACAGCACCCAGGCCCCTTCCCTTTAAGGGGTGGAGGCTTCTCATAGCCCCTTTGAGAAGCCACATAGCCTCCCAGGCTCTCTGCCACATGGGAACAGGAGAGCAGCCATGACTTTGCAGTTCTCGAGGCGCAAGCACATGGTAGCAGGTCCCACTGAGAATATCAGCATAGCTTTCAAATTTAAAAATTGAATAATGCAAATATAGAAAACATGTCGTTTGTCTCCTTTTCACAAAGGTGGGCCTTCTTTCCTCTTGTCTCCAGATTTCAACCAACAACTAAAAATTAAAATCTGGAGGATGCTCAGGGGAACATAGTTCAGGGGTCCAGCACTTTCCTTGCACACAGAAGTCCCCATGCTGAATCCCAACACCATCTTCAGGTAGTGATGGCAATGTCCTCTGCCTGAAGCCCTGGAGGTGACCATCCATGATCAACTCTTCTGGGGCACAGTCATTGAGAGTACCCTTGTTCCACCATAGAGAATATATGGTATTGTATTTCCACCCTTTCTGATGGAGATGGAACATGTTGCAGAGCTTTCAGTGGTGTGTATGGGCGGATCCATAGAGGAGAAGACAACCAGTGGGATATCACAGCCGTCAGACATTTAGGGCTTAGTTCCTTACATCCACCTCCCATCTTGCTTGCTACCATCCTGGAACCCAAAGCGACATTCATGGGAGGTTCCCATACCTGCTTAGCATCAGCCATGGGGCGGACTCATATGGCTTCAGACCAGGCCCTAGAATTAGAGAGAGACTAGAGAGAGGAGGTCTTGGCACATAAGCTGTGGGGGTTGGGTCAAAGGTTGTCAAACTGGGGTCAGCATGATGACTCCTGGGAGGTACACATGCCAGTGCAAAGTACTTGTTGCAACCACCACAATCACTACCTCAAGACCACGAGACCTAGATTCAGACGGAAAAGATTAGCAGCACAGCCTATGATGATGTCACTTCAACCTCAACCACATGCCATGCAAAACAAGATGTTCAGCTATCCAGCAAGCAGGTATGCATTGCATCAAGACACTCTTGCACTCAACAACCCATCTTAGTGGGTGGTAGGAAGGAGATGAAGCGAGTGAAATAAAATAAAATACGCCAGCTTTTCTTGTCCAATTATGGCCGGTTGACCTGCCAGCTATAGACGGGCAGGGCTAGTTTAGCAGCTCTGAATGTCAAGCTGAGTCTTCAGAACTGCTGAGCCCCTCAATGAAGTTGCCGCTCCTGCTTGCTTAGCAAGGAAGATGGAGTGCTCGGGACGTGAAAAATACCCGCCCCCCCTTCTCTCCATCCCCTCTGCAAGAACAGAGGTGCCCGCTTGACTTCTCTTTCTCTCTCTGCCTGGTAATTCCACCAACTTGCCCTGGTCCTTGCGAGGAAGAGATCCCTCTTTTTAGCTATCAATCAACACAAGATAAAAGGGCATCATCTTCCCTCGTCAGGTTCAGTAACAATGCTCTTTAGAAAATTGGGTCCTTTTGCGTCGTTTCCCTGCTTGACACGCCATCCGTCATTAGCTGCATCAGTCAGATCATTTTTATGTCTCAGGCCATAATCCAAGATGATGGGTGATAAGGCATCTTTGCTTGCAAGTGGCTTTGTGTTTTTTCTTCTTCAGAAGAAATGAGATGGATATTATTAGTATGATTATTAAGATGAGTCTTACTTGCAAGAATGGCCACTTTGGGGAGAGATGTTGGCACAAATGAGCTCTTCTCTCTCTCCCTCTCTCTCTCTCTTGGGCTGCCCAGAAAAGTTATGTCCACAACAGGCCATCAGTACCATTGGCGGAGCTTCATGCTCTGGCACCAGGGGTGGGGTGGGGGCAGAGAGCAGATGGGGACGTGGTGTGTGTCCCAGGGTGTGGCACACCGCCCGCTGGGGCGTAGCGTCCGTCCTGGAGGCGTGGTGCACTGCCTGCGGGGGTGTTGGCACCCAACGCAGGCAGAGGGCAGCCACGATGGCACCCCACCAGGATTGTGCTGCTGGGGGCAATGCGCTCCCCCCGCCACCCTCTTCCTCCGCCAGTGATCAGGACAGAAATCAGAAAGTATTTTACTGCTGAGGTTCTTTCCCAAACGCTTTGCCATCCTCATCACAATCATGCAAAGAAACTCACCTCAATCCCTGGTTGCTGCTGCAAGAAGGAGGGGGAGGTGCCTGGTGTGCCCAAGGAGTGATTTGAACCCAAGGCTTCCACTGGCCTACGCTGGGTGGCCAAGTGAATATGCATTCATGGGGGTGCAGGAGAAGCAGAGCTGTGGGGAAGGGCCACCTGCCTTGCCTCTGGAGGGGCTCCTGCTAAGTTCTTGCTGTGATCTGTGTGAGCTGGGGGAGCTACCTAGCCAAGATCCAAAGGGCTTCTCTATAGGTATATCCAGAAGAATTTGAACATATCCAGCGGAGGCCCCTGGATGGCAAACGTCAGTCCAAACGAAATGGCCTTCAGTGCCTTGGAGCAGGCCCCAGCAGGACCTCTCCAAACTGAATGAATGAGCAGGAAAGTAGCAGCTGTGGTCCCATGTAAGCAAATTACAGTATGCACAGTAGGGCAAAAATAAAAATTATTCCCATCTTAATTTCCCATTGCATACATGAGCATAGGTCAGCTTATGGGGTCTAAATTGGCAGTGAGTGTCAGTGGCTGAGCAGGAATGGGACCTCGGAGTCAGCTGAAAATGCAGACTCTGAGAAAGGCAGATTCCATGCTAGAGAACATTAGGAAGTGGATTGAAAATAAAACTGCCTGTCTCATTAATGCCTTTATACACATCTATGGCGTGTGGCCACACTTGGAATAACAAATTCAATTCTGCCCACCTCACCTCAAAAAGGTGTTGCAGAGTTGGAAAAAGTTCAGAAAAGGCCAGTAGTCATGTCTGAGGCCTCGCAAGACCAAGGAACCTGACTTCTGGTGCCACTGGAAGTCAAGTTTTGAGGCCGTGGGGCACGTGACGTCATGATGTCACATCACAACGTGATGTCATGCTGTCATGGTGCGTGTGCTGGGCACCCATAAACTGGGGCCCAAGTCGGCTCCCCTGCCACTTTCCATTCCTGAGCGGCTGCTTGGCCTTGTGCCTGATGGAGAGATGGAAGAGCTCAGTGGCCAGGAGCAGACGGCAAAGGAGGAAGCAGACTCAGCTTCATTGCGAATGAGAGCCTGAGCCTGAAGGCAGCTGCCAGGGGGAGCTAAAAGCCAGTGGACAAGGAAGCCCAATTCAGGCAAGTATATCAGGCAGAGTTAAGTTGCCTTTTTGACTTGCAACACACAGCAGGGGGGAGGGCAAAGTGGGAACACTCAGATAAGCAAACAGATAAGGGAAACATTGCAGATGCTGAGCAGCTATAGGGGAATATATGCATTCTTCATTTTGGGAGAACTGGAGACCTTTCCGTACCTACTGGATCAGAATCTACTCATATGAAGGAATTCAGGGGGACATGCTAATGTCTTTTCTGTCATATCTTTTTCTCTTTTTGTATTTATGTATTATGTACATTTTATATATTTGAATGATTTACATCATGCATGGAATTATTTTGAGATGTTTTTCTGGTTCATTTATTGACCAGTCTGGCTTTCCATTTCTTTCCTAAAACCACAGGCTGAGGTTCTGCAACAAAATCTTGCCAGGTGGGAAAGACAGTGATAGAAACTAAGACCTGGTGCTTAGCAGCTCCTGTGCATGAAAGCCCTCAATCCTCTCAGTAACCTCTCGTGGAAAGGAGGAAGGGCAATGCATGATGGGAGCAGTAGTTTCCAAGGAGCACTGGAATTTTACAATATAAATTTTTCTTTTAAGAAATGTCCAGTAGCACCTTCTTCTGAAGAAGTGTGCGTGCATGCAAACAAAAGCGTATACCAAGAACAAACTTAGTTGGTCTCTAAGGTGCTACTGGACAATTGATTATATATATATATATATATATATATATATATATATATATATATATGTAAGGTGGACTATATATATATATATATATATATATATATATATATATATACACACACACACACACACACACAGTTGTTTAGTCGTTTAGTCGTGTCCGCCTCTTCGTGACCCCCTGGACCAGAGCACGCCAGGCACTCCTGTCTTCCACTGCCTTCCGCGGTTTTGTCAAACTCATGTTTGTAGCTTCAAGAACACTGTCCAACCATCTCATCCTCTGTCGTCCCCTTCTTCTTGTGCCCTCAATCTTTTCCAACATCAGGGTCTTTTCTTCTCATGAGGTGATATCTATCTAGATCTAGATCTAGATATCTAGATATCTAGATATCTATATCTATATCTATATCTATATCTATATCTATATCTATATCTATATCTATATCTATATCTATATCTATATCTATATCTATATCTATATCGACTTTCTCTTCCAAAACTCTCTGTGTTTGCCCCTATGGAGCATACCTGCACAGGGGTCAGGGATGGACAAATTGCTCCCTTTCAGTTTCTCTTAGTGTCTCATTTGTTTTAAGTTCAGTTCACCACTTCACATTAAAAAAAAATAATCTTGATGAAAATCATCAGTATTTTAATTTGCATTTCTCCCATATGCAATTATATTTTATGTGATCTTGTGTGTTATACAGGTTTGCAAGTAATTTCCCCTAAAATAGTGCACTTTTGTATATTTTTTACATACTGTACACACGCGTGCACACACACACACACACACACACATTCTTTTTAATTGTTTTTGAAATTATTTTTAATGCTGTAACCCACCCTGGGACCTTAGGGTGAAGGGCAGGTAATAAATTGTGTGTGTGTGTGTGTGTGGCTGAATTCCAAAATATGCATTGGTAGGCACACTTTTGACCAATATACACATTTTTGTGCACATTTTTTGAGTTGGAGAACTGCATTGCGCAATTCAAACAGGTGCAAATTTTGAAGAGAGCTGTGCTTATATATGAGCTGTATAGACAAGGGAAAGAAAAAACATTTAAGATAGAAGAGTACCTCAGAAGTAGCAATATGACATACAGTGGTACCTCGGGTTAAGTACTTAATTCATTCTGGAAGTCCATTCTTAACCTGAAACTGTTCTTAACCTGAAGCACCACTTTAGCTAATGGGGCCTCCTGCTGCTGCCGCGACGCCTGAGCCCAATTTCTGTTCTCATCCTGAAGCAAAGTTCTTAACCTGAAGCATGATATCTGGGTTAGCAGAATCTGTAACCTGAAGCGTATGTAACCTGAGGTACCACTGTATTTAAAAGAAGAACAAAGGGACGACTTCCGGAGGCGGCGCCAACGGTAATGGCGGTCTCCTTCTGATCGGGAGGGAGAAGCTCCGCGGAATTTGGGGTCTTACCGCTACGGCGCAGCGGGGACCCGTTAAAAAACCACAGGCGGGGGAAGCCTGCGGCCATGGGACTCAGCGGGTGCCAGAAGCGACACCCCCAATAGCAAAGGAACCCCAAGAGGGGCTCCAGAGCGGAACAGGGGTGTCGTGGCGCTGAGAGTCGATCGCTACTTCTGTGGAGTGAAGCCGCGCAGCTGTTGCCGGAGAGCGCTGACCTTTTTTCCTCTGACAATTCGGCTGTCAAAACAACAACCCGTGAGTAGGTCAAGTATTAAGATCGGGAATTTAAAGAAAATCAATCTGAATTGGAACCAAAGCGGGGAGGTGCAAAGAGGAAGTCCACCTTCCATTCTGTAAAAAGATCAAAGCAAAGAACGTCCAAGCCGGTTACCGGGTGAGGAGCGCTAGGAAGAAAGACTGATTAGACATCAAGCTAAGGGAACCCCTTCCCTGAACTGAGAGGGAGGGGAGAAGGGACAGTGCTTTTGGTGCCAACTTTTAATATAAGAGAGAAAGGAGAGACACAAGACCACCTCCCAATCCCTGGGAACAGACTGCCTAGACCGAAATAGTCTGGCTACATTGAATACAGCACTCTTTATTAACAATGTAATAATGGATGGTTAACACTCTGCAAATAGACATTCTGAACTGTTAAAATTGTTACTTCTCCTGCTGAAGGGGGCATTTGGAAACTTAGCCATTTTGTTGCGACATTATTGACTGTTACTGTGTCCCCCTAGAGGCTTACTGAAAAAGTAACATTGGCTGGGGAATTTTCCACTCTGAGCCTGAGAAAGTCTCACAGTAAAGTTGTGGGAGTGACCTTGACTGTCAGATAAAGTGCCATGGATGAAAAGCCAACAAAACCGGAGGACAAAACAATGAGATCAGGCAGAGTCAGATACCAACAGCCTAGTACAACACAGCATCAACGCAGGGCATCTGCTTCAGGCCCCCCTGTACCACAAGGAGAAGGGATGTCAGAAGAAGGTTTCACCTCTATTTTGAGTAAGATTTATGAGACTTTGGATAAACTGAGCAAACAAGTGGCTGAGGCCACAAATAAAATTGATCAAAATACCACAAGCATTAATGATTTGAGCCAGAAAGTGAATGTAAATACAGGTTCTATCGAAAAATTATCGCAACAGTTAGAATCGAACCAAAAGACGGCTCAGGAAGCTAAAGAAAAAGTAGAGGCTGTAGAAGGAAAGATAACACCGATAAGCAAACAGTTGGGGGACCACCAGGTACGTCTTGGGGTCCACCAGGAACTCCTGTCTATGATTGAATTGAGAGAAAAACAGACCAACTTGAGGGTCAGAGCGGTGCCTGAACTTGAGAAAGACAGTTTGTGTGACTTCCTGACACAGGAATTTGCGGATTTCTGGAAATTGGATGACAAGCAAGATTTTAAAATAACAAAGGCTTTCAGACTTGGAAGAGGAGGGAGGAAGGGCAGGGTGAGAGACTGTCTGATTACCCTTCAATCTAAAGAGGAGCGAGACAAAATACTAAGCCTACACTACCAGAACACTCTGATAATACAGGAGTCAAAAGTGGAAATCTTCAAGGACATTCCGAAACATCTTTTGGACCTCAGGACTAACTACGGAGACCTGGTGACTTTACTGAGAGGAAACAGAATCATCTTCAGGTGGGAATTCCCTCAAGGCCTATCTTTCAGCTTTAAAGGTAAGAAGTTTAAAATAAGATCATTGGAGGAGAAGGAAAATTTTTTGAGAGATCATGAAGAAGATCTGCAAAAAGGTGTAGAAGGACTGCCGGCTGCCTTACCACCAGGATTATTAGACATAGTATCACTACCTTTGGGAGTGGATAAGACAAAGAAAGTGATACCACCGCCAGAAGAAGATGAACTATTGGGAGCTGTCGGAGGACAGTAAACCTAGATACATCATGTCTCTTCAATTACTAAGTTGGAACATTCATTGATTTAATTCCCCGGAGAAAAGGAAAAAAGTCTTTCACATACTTAAGAAGGAACAATTGGATCTAATTTGTCTACAGGAAACACATGTGACAAGGCTGCATAGGAAAATATTGATTAATAAGAGACTGGGCCGAGAATTTATTTCATCGGACAAAGTAAAAAAGCGAGGAGTGGTCATTTATGCAAAAGAGAGCCTGTCACAGAAATTCGTTTTTAAAGATGAGCAAGGAAGATATAGCGCAATTGAAATTCAAACACAAGGAGAAAAATTTCTGATAGTAGGTGTATATGCACCGAATGAGGGGAAATCTACATTTTATAAGAAGTTGCATGAGACTTTACTGGATTATATGGACTACAACATTGTCTTGATGGGAGATATGAACGGGGTGGTATCTACAAATATGGACAAGTCGCAGAGACAGGTAGTTACTAAAGATGGTAGACTACCAAAGACCTTTTTTGAATTGACTGACAATATGGACTTGATTGACATTTGGAGGACCAGGAATCCCCTGGGGAGAGAAGGAACCTTCTTTTCTGAAGCCCAAAAGACATGAACAAGAATTGACCAAATCTGGATAACTAGAGGACTGGCACCCAAGATCAGGAAGGTAGAGATCTGCCCAAAGACGTGCTCCGACCACAATGCCGTGAAAATGGAGATGAGATTAACATTAACCGGTTCCTTCAGATGGAGGATGAATGACACCTTGTTTAGAGATCAAGAAGTGATTAAGAAGTCCCAAAAAACTTTGAGAGATTACTTTGAGATAAATTTGAATACCACTGTGGAAAAAAGAATAATTTGGGATGCAAGTAAAGCAGTTATGAGGGGTTTCCTGATCCAACAGAACTCATTAAAGAAGAGAGCCCAGAATGTGAAAATAGAAATTTTTTTGGATAAAATAAAAGAGGGCGAGAAAAGACTGAGATCGAAACCCAACTCACAAGAGATTTTGAGAGAAATAAAGTTATCCCAAGTGCAATATATGAAGATGATGAACCAGGAAATTGAGTGGAAAATTAAACAAATGAGGCAAAAGACTTTTGAATCAGCAAATAAATGTGGGAAACTGCTAGCTTGGCAGATGAAGAAAAGAAAAAAAATCAATACTATTACCAACTTGGAAGTTGAGGGAAAAAATATTGAGAACCCAGTGGAAATCAGAAAATGTTTTCAGAGGTATTTCAAATAACTATATACACAAGGGCCTCAGAAAGACTTTGAAATAGACCAGTTTTTGAAAGCAAACGGATTACAAAAAAATCTCACAAGAAAACAAGACAATCTTGAACTATAAAATCACAGACCAGGAGGTGGAAGGTGCCATTCAGAATATGCAGTTGGGAAAATCTCCAGGGCCGGATGGCTTAACCTCAAAATATTATAGAACTTTGAAGGATTGGATAATCCAACCACTAAAGGAGGTTTGCAACAAAATTATGGAGGGGGAAAAGGCACCAGAGTCGTGGAAAGAAGCAAATATTACACTCATACCAAAAACAGAGTCTGAAAAGACACAACTTAAGAACTACCGACCCATATCCCTGTTAAATGTGGATTACAAAATTTTTGCTGATATTTTGGCAAGGAGGTTTAAAAAAGTATTAAATATCAATCAATATCCTTTATTCGACCGATAGTCAGAAATAAAACACAATAATTATAAACTATAACATCATCGGGGTACATAAATAAGGTAGGGCCACAGTACTAGACCTCTCACAGATAACCCACATCAAGGCATTCAGTTATACGTTTCCGACACTTGAGTGCCAGGAAAAGAAATTTAGCCACTGACAAAGTTGTTTTCCCAGAAGACTTATTTAGCAGATATGCTGTCTGCTTTCCTCTTTGTCGGGAACTGAGCTGGGGTAAGTATGGGGTTATAAGATACTGTCTTAAGTCGTTGTAGCTGGGACAGCTCAGTAAAATATGCTCTGTGGATTCTACCTCGCCCAATGCACAGTGGCATAATCTCTGGTCATATGGGACTCCTCCATATCTTCCCTTCAGAACCGCCGAGTCAAGAACATTCAGCCTAGCCACAGTAAATAGTCTGTGGTATTCCACGTAGTGGATATCCGCCAGGTAGCGAGCTGGAGCAGCCCGATACAACTGCTCCCCCAGAAACAACCCAGGTTTCACACGGGCTATGTCCTCCTGTCTGGCAATATCCCTTAGTCTTTGAGCGATCACCGCCTTTGCGTGGCTATACGTCATGGACTCTATATAAAGGGAGGACAACAAAAAGTATTAAAGGAAGTGATACATAAAGACCAAGCTGGCTTTCTTCCGGGCAGACATTTGTCTGATAATACGAGGAATATAATTTATATTTTTGGAAAAGCTGCAAGAGGATATTAACACTAAAGCAGTTTTAATTTTTGTGGATGCCGAGAAAGCCTTTGACAATATTTCTTGGAGTTTTATGAGGAAAAATCTTCAAGGGATGGGGGTCGGTCAAGGGTTTGAAAATGGTATAAGTGCAATTTATTCAGAACAAAAGGCAAAATTAATAGTTAACAATGTGGTCATGTGGCAGGATTTAAGTTGAATAAGTCAAAAACCAAAGTTCTTGAGAAAAACTTAACAATGATCGAAAGAGAGAGGTTTCAGAATGAGACAGGTTTAACAGTGGTCAAGAAGGTGAAATATTTGGGGATCAATATGACAGCTAAAAATGGGAACTTATTTAAGGACAACTATGACAAATGATGGTCAGATGTTAAAAAGGATTTAGAAATATGGTCAAATTTGAAGCTTTCCTTGTTGGGCTGAATTGTTGTTATTAAGATGAATGTATTGCCAAGAATGCTGTTTTTGTTCCAATCGTTACAAATTTTGGATAAAATGGACTGTTTCAAGAAGTGGCAGAGAGACATCTCTAAATTTGTCTGGCAGGGCAAGAAACCCAGAATAAAATTTAAAATATTAACAGATGCAAAAGAAAGAGGGGGATTTGCCCTGCCAGACCTTAAACTCTATTATGAATCAGCAGCTTTCTGCTGGCTGAAGGACTGGCTGCTTCTTGAGAACACAGACATTTTGGATTTAGAAGGTTTCAATAATGTTTTTGGGTGGCATGCATACTTGTGGTATGACAAGGTTAAAGCACATAAGGCATTTTAGAACCATATTGTTAGGAAAGCATTGTTTAATGTCTGGACACGATACAAAGACTTACTTGAAAACAAAACCCCAAGGTGGTTGTCACCAATGGAGGCAAAAGCTCAAAAAAAACTCAATATGGAGGCCAAGTGGCCAAAATATTGGGAGATTTTAGAGCAAGAAGGAGACAAATTGAAATTGCAGAGTTTTGAGAAATTAAAAGATAGAGTGCGAGATTGGTTACATTATTTTCAAATAAGAGAGGTATACAATTTAGACAAAAAAATCGACTTCCAGGTGGAAAAATCAAAGTTGGAAACAGAATTGTTAGACCCCAATACTAAGATACTATCAAGAATGTATAACTTGCTGTTAAAATGGAATACTCAGGATGAAATGGTTAAATCGGCTATGATTAAATGGGCACAGGACGTTGGTCATAACATTATGTTTGCTGACTGGGAACAGTTGTGGACCACGGGTATGAAATTCACGGCATGTAATGCCCTTAGAGAGAATATTATGAAAATGATTTATAGGTGGTACATGACACCAGTCAAGCTTGCAAAAATTTACCATTTGCCCGATAATAAATGTTGGAAGTGCAAAGAAACTGAGGGTACATTCTTTCACCTTTGGTGCACGTAGAATCATAGAATCATAGAATCATAGAGTTGGAAGAGACCACAAGGGCCATCGAGTCCAACCCCCTGCCAAGCAGGAAACACCATCAGAGCACTCCTGACATATGGTTGTCAAGCCTCTGCTTAAAGACCTCCAAAGTAGGAGACTCCACCACACTCCTTGGCAGCAAATTCCACTGTCAAACAGCTCCTACTGTCAGGAAGTTCTTCCTAATGTTTCGGTGGAATCTTCTTTCTTGTAGTTTGAATCCATTGCTCCGTGTCCGCTTCTCTGGAGCAGCAGAAAACAACCTTTCTCCCTCCTCTATGTGACATCCTTTTATATATTTGAACATGGCTATCATATCACCCCTTAACCTCCTCTTCTCCAGGCTAAACATGCCCAGCTCCCTTAGCCGTTCCTCATAAGGCATCGTTTCCAGGCCTTTGACCATTTTGGTTGCCCTCCTCTGGACACGTACCAGTTTGTCAGTGTCCTTCTTGAACTGTGGTGCCCAGAACTGGACACAGTACTCCAGGTGAGGTCTGACCAGAGCAGAATACAGTGGCACTATTACGGTACTTCCCTTGATCTAGATGCTATACTCCTATTGATGCAGCCCAGAATTGCATTGGCTTTTTTAGCTGCCGCGTCACACTGTTGGCTCATGTCAAGTTTAGTTTGCCCAAGGATTAAGGCTTTCTGGGAAATGATATATAATGAATTGAAAAGGGTATTAAAATATACCTTCCTGAAGAAACTAGAGGCCTTTCTCCTGGGCATTGTCGGCCAATTGGTGTTAAAGAAGGATAGAACTTTCTTTATGTATGCAACAGCAGCAGCAAGATTACTCATCGCGAAATATTGGAAGACTCAGGAGCTACCCACACTGGAAGACTGGCAGATGAGGGTCATGGACTACATGGAATTGGCAGAGATGACCGGCAGAATCTGTGACCAGGGGGAAGAGTCGGTGGAGGAAGATTGGAAGAAGTTTAAAGATTACCTGCAGAAGCACTGTAAAATTAAGGAATGTTGAAATGACGTTTGATTGAAAATAAGTGGTACTGGTAAAGAGATGCTTAAGAAAATGTAAATAGGGAATGATAATTGGAAATGGATATTTATAATAATAGGTTAATATATGGAGTAAGGATAAAATGCTAGAGGGTAAGGATTTGCTGAATTTAATATTTGAACTGGAATACAAAATGGGAGGTGTGAGGAGGTCAAGAAACTAGTGAAGAAAATATAAGATTTGAAAATATTAATTCATTTTTAGCTTTGTTTTGTGGCTTTTTCTTTTCTTTTTACTCTCCATTTTTTACTTTTTACTTTTTTCCTTTTTTCTCTTTCTATCTTTCTTCTATCAACTGTTTTTCCACTGGGTATTTTTATTTGTCTTGTTTTTGTAGTTTAAATGTTTAAATGTTGGATTTTGTTTTTATTGTTTGTGAAATATTAATAAACATTATTTTAAAAAATAAAAATAAAAGAAGAACAAAGGAACATTCTTAATTCCCAGATAACAATGCAAGAATTACTTGAGGCAATAAAAAGCTCTAAAAATGGCAAGTCTCCAGGCCCGGATGGTTTTACGGCAAAATATTACAAGAAATTAAATGAACAATTAGCGAACCCACTGAAAGATGTCATGAATGAAATATTGAACACAGGCGAAATCCCAGAAACATGGAAACAGGCCTAGGTAAAGGTAAAGGGTCCCCTGACCATTAGGTCCAGTCATGAATGACTCTGGGGTTGCGGCGCTCATCTCGCTTTATTGGCCAAGGGAGCCGGCGTACAGCTTCCGGGTCATGTGGCCAGCATGACTAAGCGAACCAGAGCAGTGCACGGAAACGCTGTTTACCTTCCCACTGGAGTGGTACCTATTTATCTACTTGCACTGCGTGCTTTTGAACTGCTAGGTTGGCAGGAGCTGGGACCGAACAACGGGAGCTCACCCCGTCACGGGGATTCAAACCGCTGACCTTCTTATCGGCAAGTTCTAGGCTCTGTAGTTTATGCCGGATACAGCATATTTTTAGAATGGGAGACAAAAGATGAAGAGTTAAAATCAGTTATGATTAAATGGGCACAAAATGTAGGTCACAACAGTATGATGGAAGATGGGGAAAAATTATGGAAAACTGATTTAAAATTTACAGATTGTTCCCTATTGAAGGAGAATTACATGAAGATGATACATAGATGGTACACAACACCAGTGCAGTTAGGGAAAATGTACAAAACTAGTTCAAATATATGTTGGAAGTGTAAGGAAAAGGAAGGGACATTTTATCATATGTGGTGGGATTGTAATGTATTTTTTTTAAAATTGGGAAATGATATACAATGAATTGAAGAAAATGTTCCATTTAACATTTGTTGAAAAACCAGAGGCATTTTTGTTGGGGATTGTAGGGAAAGACCTGCCAAAAAAGCTGAAAAACATCTTCATGTATGCAACAACGGCCGCAAGAGTTCCTGGGTAAGGTGATTGAGAGAGCGGTTGCTGAACAGCTTGTTGGGTTTCTGGATGAAACATCTGCTTTGGATCCATTCCAGTCTGGCTTCCGCACTGGTCATGGGACCGAGACGGCTCTGGTGGCCCTAACAGATGATCTCCGCAGGCAGCTGGATCGAGGCGGGTCAGGGCTGCTAATTCTTCTAGACCTGTCAGCAGCCTTCGACATGGTTGATCACGAACTCCTGGACCACCGCCTTGCCAACGTGGGGATCCAGGGCACAGCCCTTCAATGGCTGCGCTCGTTTCTCTCTGGTTGGGGACAGAGGGTGGCGCTTGGGGGGGAATTGTCATCGCGCCACTCCTTGGTGTGTGGAGTACCTCAGGGTGCGTTACTCTCCCCGATGCTTTTCAACATCTTTATGCGCCCCCTTGCCCAGCTTGTCCGGAGTTTTGGGCTGGGTTGCCATCAGTATGCTGATGACACCCAACTCTATCTGTTGATGGATGGCCATCCTGACTCGGCCCCAGACACACTGACCAGATGTTTGGAAGCTGTGGCTGGATGGTTACGTGGGAGCCGGTTGAAGCTAAATCCTTCGAAGACAGAGGTCCTGTGACTGGGACGGGACGATATGGGATTGGGGGGGCAACTCCCATCTCTTGCGGGGGCGCAATTAGTGCTGGCACCATCCGTTAAGAGTTTGGGTGTAATCTTCGACACCTCCCTTTCCATGGAGGCGCAGATTGCAGCTATAACAAAGGTGGCATTTTTCCATCTCTGCCAAGCTAAGCAGTTGGCTCCTTATCTCTCTCACCCTGACCTAGCCACTGTGATCCACACGACGGTCACCTCCAGACTGGATTATTGTAACTCGCTCTACGTGGGGCTGCCCTTGAGACTGACCCAGAAACTCCAGCAGGTGCAGAATGCTGCAGCGAGACTCCTTACGAGGTCTTCGCTGCGATATCACATTCATCCGGTGCTATACCAGCTGCACTGGCTCCCGGTGGAGTACAGGATCAGGTTTAAGGTGCTGGTTTTAACCTTTAAAGCCCTATACGGCCTAGGACCCTTGTACCTGTGGGACCGCCTCTCCTGGTATGTCCCACAGAGAAACTTATGGTCTTCAAATAAAAACATCTTGAAGGTCCCAGGCCACAGAGAGGTTAGGCTGGCCTCAACTAGAGCCAGGGCTTTTCGGCTGTGGCTCCGATCTGGTGGAACACTCTGTCACAGGAGACTAGGGCCCTGCGGGACTTGACATCTTTCCGCAGGGCTTGCAAGATAGAGCTGTTCCACCAGTCCTTTGGCCAGGGCACAGCCTTCACGGAGCTCTGGCCCAATGGTTGCCAGTGGCTTGATTTGAATTGATTTTATAATGAATGGTTTTAGAGTGTTGTTTGTGCTGTACTTTTGTACTGTTTTATTGTTGTTAGCCGCCCTGAGCCCGGCGTTGGCTGGGGAGGGCGGGATATAAATAAAATTTATTATTTATTTTTATTATTATTATTATTATTATTATTATTATTATTATTATTATTAGCACAAGGATGGAAGACTGAAGAAACCCCAACTAAAGAATCATGGCAAGAAAAATTGATGGACTATTGAGAACTGGCAAAATTGACATATAAGCTACGGGACAAGGATAACTGTGACTTTAAAGATGAATGGGAACCCTTTACAAAGTATCTGAAGATGCAACAAAGTGAACTGGACTCCTTGGCTGGCTTTGAATAAATATTCACAAACTTTTTATTGATAATAATCAGCTAAATAGTTTGAGGATCTATACAATTTTGTAATACGCAGAAAACAGCATTTTTAGAGAAATCAAAGACTGAAACTGAGGGAAGTCGGGGTGGGGCGGGGGTGGGGGGGTTTATGTGGGAGGGTGGGGGAGGGAGGAAAAATGGGGGGAAAACAAGGGTGATATATTTTTGGATAATATGTCTTGTTTTAATTTTGAATAAAAGAAACTTTAAAAAAAATGAAGAGAGGTGTGCTTGGTTCAGGAAGCGCACATTTTAGGCAGGTTTGCCTTAAAGGACAAACAAAACCAAACTTCCCCCCACTCCTAACACAGATACTCTTTCAACAAAATGAAGAAACTCAGCTCTTGAGGATGTGGGATAGCTCAGTCGATAGAGCATAACTCAACCTCAGGGTTGCGGGTTTGAGCCCCAGGTTGGGCAAAAGATTCCTGCACTGCAGGGGGTTGGACTCGATGACCCTCGTGATCCCTTCCAACTCTACAGTTCTGTGATCCCCTTATTTTCCCCGTCTGGCAAAGCCACCTGCAGCCCGCACCTGAAAGAGGGCCCGCAGGCAGAAGGCAGCAGAAGAGGACCTTCCACGGGAGCAGATCCTGGGCACAGCCAAGAGCGCCAGGCAGGAGCCCCGGCTGAGCCTGACTGCCAACAAGGAGTGGTTCCTGGTGCTCCTCACCCCTGGCCGCATCCGCAGCCCGCAGGTTAGGGGGGCGGGCTTCTATTTATTTCCTGCCCTCCTCCCGGAAAGGCCCTGATTCACCAGCCCCCTGAGAAATGCCTGCAAAGGCAACAATGGGTTTCTGCTTTATGGAGTATCTGATCTGCTGCTCCTTCTTCTCCCTTAAAAAAAATAAATCCTTGAAAGGGCTTCTATTTATTCTCGGGTGTGATCATCAACGCCCCCAAGACAAGCACATCCTCCGAACACCCAACCTTCCGCCATCCGCCTCCTGGCTCTTCTTTGTAACAAAATGCAAATCTCTTCCTCCCGCTTTCAGTTAAAAAGGGAGGGGGCCTCGCAATGAGTCAGAGAAGGGCTGGATGTCAAGATGGTGGAGATGCCCAGCGATTATGTATCAGAGCAAGAAGGACATTTGCTTCTTTACGGGATGGAGAAGCCTCTGCTGAGCAGGCGGCCTCCCTCCCTTTTTTCCAGGAGAAGGCGGAATCAATTTTTGTAAGCGCTTCTGAGCTGAATTCGAGCAAGGAATTTAGTGTAACACTGCTCCCATATATATTTAACATTATTATTCTTGCATTAAAAAATATAACTCCAAGGCCAGAAAAGAAAAGAGGAAGGAAGGAAGGAAGGAAGGAAGGAAGGAAGGAAGGAAGGAAGGAAAGAAGGAAGGAAGGAATCAGCTAATATGCACTTCAGAATAAATATCAATCCAGTGCATAGCTGTCAACCTTCCCTTTTTTTGCGGGAAATTCCCTTATTCCAGCGCCATTTCCTACTGCTTCCCACTGCTATCCTGGATTGTTAGATATCCCGTAGACTGTCCCTGGGACAGGTGAGGCTGCTGATCGCTCATTTTCAAATCTGAAAGTTGACAGCTATGATCCAGTGGGGTTTAAAACAAGCACATATGTCCATTTGAAGCAGTGAATTCCTGTTTCAGTAAATCAAAAATAAGATCTCAGCATCAATTACACATCTCTCGAAAATTAATGGACTCTAAACTATCAGACAAATCAAAAACTTCAGCCCCATGGGAGTTGGCTTCCATCTGCCTGGTTGTGCCAGCTCCTTTCTGTTGACCCACAAACTCTCCCTCCTCCTCCAGAAAGATGCAGCTCAGCTGTGGAGCCTCCCAGTCGGGCTGCTTGCTGGTGGTCACCTTCCAGTGAGATCTCCATCCTTTTCTTCTCTATCCACTTTTGTGATTTCAAATAGAGCCTGTTGTTGTTTAGTCGTTTAGTCGTGTCCAACTCTTCGTGACCCCCTGGACCAGAGCACACCAGGCACTCCTATCTTCCACTACCTCCCGTAGTTTGGTCAGACTCATGTTTGTAGCTTCGAGAACACTGTCCAACCATCTCGTCCTCTGTCCAACCATCTCGTCCTCTGTCCAACCATCTCGTACTCTGTCGTCCCCTTCTCCTTGTGCCTTCCATCTTTCCCAGCATCAGGGTCTTTTCCAGGGAGTCTTATCTTCACATGAGGTGGTCAAAGTAGAATACAGATATCTTAGATTTGGAAGGTTTTAATAATGTATTTGGATGGCATGCATATTTATGGTATGACAAGGTTAAAGCGCACAAAGCTTTTAAAAATCACATTGTTAGAAAAGCATTGTACAATGTATGGACCAGATATAAAGATCTGATGGAAAATATTTTTTTTTAATCATATTTATTAAAGTTTACAGAAGATATAGAAATACAAAGAAAAAGAAAAGATAAAATACACTTAAAACCTTACTTTCATTGCCAACTTTCTTGGACTCCCCCCTCCCCCTCCCAACTGTATTCCCCTTTCATTAATTTGGTTCTACAAGTTCTCGCTCCCAATTTAAAACTTAATTTGTTTAACCCACTATCCAATTTGAATTATACAATCTTACCACCATCCCGCATCATTAACAGAAAAAGAAAAAAAGATTTTCCCCCAAGGTCCACCCCAGTTTCCTTCCACGAATTCCCTTTTTTAAACACGTCCAATCAAAATAAAATGATATACAAAAGTTATATAAAGATATAGAAGATAAAAGATGTAAAAAGATTCAAAAAATAGTTACACAGCCTTTGGATTCCAAACCTCCCCCCCCTTCCCCGGTTTGAATTCCCCATGTCCATCAGTCTGTATGTTGTCAGCCTGGAGGTCTTAAATCCATGGCCGGATTTCTCCCCAATTCCGCCTTGCCGGTTTTCTTAATTTATTTGTTTTAATGCTATTTAACTTCAAACGTCCAATCTAAAAAAGGCCTTTAATTTCCTTGATCTTTACCACTCCTCCCATTGTTCTTTCCATGTCGTAGTCAGTCCTTTGTTTTTATTCCTCACTTTCTCAGGTTTCTTGTCCTGTTCAGCTGCTAAAACGTTCTAATTCAGAAATCTGGTACCTCTACAGAGGTTATTGTTGTTCAGGAACAAAAACTTACGTCCAGTCCCTTCCTTTCTTCAATAGAAAATTCTATTGTCTCCTTTAATATAAACACCTCTGTAGACAAAATACTGTTTCAGTTTTGCAGCTTTCCCAGGAGATAACAAGTCCTATGCGAATCCAAGAGTATTTTTCCACTTACGACTGTTTTTGTAATGTCCCGAAACCCCTCTAGGGGGATTGTAGTAACTTTGTTTCCTCTAATCCAAAAGTCAAGTTGTTGTTCCTTATTTTCAACAGTTTATATCCAAATTGTAGCAAATTGTAACAAAATTAACCAGCAAAGTCCTCATAACAAAGTCCTCTTTATATTCTCCAACTTTGACAGCTACTTTGACAGCTGTCAAAGTCTCCGTCTCTCTTCACCAGGCTCTGCAAATCGCCCCGGTTCCCAGGGGGGGTTACATTTTCCTTCTCACTCTCCACTCTTCTCCTCCAGCACAGTTCTTGTAATTTCCCATCGTGGAATTAATAATTTTTATCAAAAATATGCTTCTCTCTCGACCTTGGTTACCCAGTCCTTGTTTTAGAATGTTTACAATAGGGGGGGGGGGGACTGACTTCCTTTTTGGATCACCCCCGCTCGTGCCAAATCCGAATTTTTTTTCTTTTTTTCTCCTTTTAAACCCGGTTTCCCAATTACTCACGGGTTGTTGTTGATAGTCCGAATTTTCAATAGAAGAAGTCAGCGCTCTCCGTCGAATGGCATGCGGCTTCGCTCGGCAGGGAAAGCAGAGGACTCACAGCACCACGCCACTCCCCGGCACCCGATCCGAAGCCTTTAAAAAGGCTCCTTCACGAGTCGGGAGGGCGCTAACGGTGCCAGCCGAGTCACCCATGTCCACTGGCTCCGTGCCCGTGGTTTTTAAGGGTCCCCGCATCGCCGGCGCGGTAGGACCCAGCCCCTGCCGAGCAGACTCCCTCCGGAGCTCGGAGGGAGTCCGCCATTCGGCGATGGCGCCAACCCGGAAGTCAAGATCTGATGGAAAATAAAACTCCCAGATGGCTGTCGCCATTGGAGGCTAAGGCTGTGAAAAAAATTAATATGGAGGCCAAATGGCCAAAGTACTGGGAAATTTTGGAACAAGATGGTGACAAATTGAAATTACAGAGTCATGAGAAATTGAAGACGAAAGTACGAGACTGGCTCCATTATTATCAAATAATGGAGGTTTATAAACAAGACAGGAAAATTGGCTTCCAGGTGGAGAAATCAAAATTAGAAACAGAATTGTTAGAACCCAATGCTAAGAATTTGTCTAGAATGTACAACTTGTTGCTGAAATGGAATACGCAAGATGAAACGGTTAAATCAGCTATGATAAAGTGGGCACAGGACATTGGTCATAACATTATGTTTGCTGACTGGAAACAGTTGTGGACCACCGGTATAAAATTTACGGCATGTAATGCCTTAAAGGAAAATATTATGAAAATGATCTATAGGTGGTACATGACCCCAGTCAAGCTAGCAAAAATTTACCATTTGCCTGACAATAAGTGTTGGAAATGTAAAGAAACTGAAGGTACCTTCTATCACCTTTGGTGGACGTGCCCAAAGATTAAGGCTTTCTGGGAAATGATATATAATGAAATGAAAAAGGTGCTTAAATGTACTTTTCCCAAGAAGCCAGAGGCCTTTCTCTTGGGCATTGTCGGCCAGTTGGTGCCAAAGAAAGATAGAATTTTCTTTATGTATGCTACTACAGCAGCAAGAATACTCATCGCAAAGCATTGGAAGACTCAAGATCTACCCACTCTGGAAGAATGGCAGACGAAGGTGATAGACTATATGGGACTGGCTGAAATGACTGGCAGAATCCGTGATCAGGGGAAAGAGACGGCGGAAGAAGATTGAAAAAATTTAAAGTTTACCTTAAGAAATATTGTAAAATTAATGAGTGCTAAAATGTCTAGATTTGAGGAAAAAAGGGGTTTACAGCTGAAAAAGATTAAGTAAAAGAAAAGAATAAGGGATAAATCTGATGAAATTAAGTGTTAGGATTTTGCTGAAAAAAATTGGGAATTGGCATGCAGAAAGGGGAGGCTTGGGGAAGTCAACGAAGTAAGGTATATGAAAAAAAGGATATGAAATTATACATGTTTGTTTGTTTCTTTATTTGTTTCTATGTGTCTATAAAAAATTCTTGTAAAACTAATAAAAATTTTATTAAAAAAAAAAAAGGATTGGAGCCTCAGCTTCACGATCTGTCCTTCCAGTGAGCACTCAGGGCTGATTTCCTTAAGAATGGATACGTTTGATCTTCTTGCAGTCCATGGGACTCTCAAGAGTCTCCTCCAGCACCATAATTCAAAAGAATCAATTCACAATTTGGACAAGAAAATTGGCTTCCAGGTGGAAAAATCAAAATTAGAACTGCTAGAACCCAAAACTAAGATTTTGTCAAAGATGTATAACTTGCTGTTGAAATGGAATACACAGGATGAAACGGTGAAATCTGCTATGATTAAATGGGCACAAGATGTTGGACATAACATAATGATGGCTGACTGGGAACAGTTATGGACCACAGGTATGAAATTCACGGCATGTAATGCCTTAAGATGATATACAGGTGGTACATGACACCAGTCAAGCTTGCAAAAATCTATCATTTGCCCGATAATAAATGTTGGAAATGTAAAGAAACTGAAGGTACATTTTTTCACCTTTGGTGGACGTGCCCAAGGATTAAGGCTTTCTGGGAAATGATTTATAATGAAATGAAAAGGGTATTTAAATATACCTTTCTGAAGAAACCAGAGGCCTTTCTCCGGGGCATGGTCGGCCAAATGGTGCCAAAGAAGGACAGAACTTTTTTTATGTATGCCACAACAGCAGCAAGAATACTTATTGCAAAGTATTGGAAGACACAAGATCTACCCACCCTGGAAGAATGGCAGATGAAGGTGATGGACTACATGGAATTGGCGGAAATGACTGGCAGAATCCGAGACCAGGGAGAAGAGTCGGTGGAAGAAGACTGGAAGAAATTTAAAGACTATTTACAGAAATATTGCAAAATTAATGAATGTTAGAATGATGTCAGAATGAAGTTAAGTGGTTTAAGCAGCAATGTTATAAAGGTGTATGTAAAAATGAATTGTTAACAGGTGAGAATCCAAAGTTATAATATATTATGCTAAAGGACTAAGATAAAATCAAAGAGGGAAAGAAATTGCTGAATTAATTAACTGAATTGGAATACAAAAAAGGGAGGTGTGAGGAGGTCAGGGAAACAAGGAAATGAATGTAAGGTATGGAAAGACTGATGTATTTTTTTAAAGTGTTTTTTATCTTTTTTGTATTTTGTATTTTATTTTTTCTTTTGTCTTTCTTTTTCTTCTTTTTTAAATTCATGTAATTCTTTTCTTTGAATCCTTAATAAATATCATTTTTTAAAAAAACCAAAAGCATCAATTCTTCGGCGATCAGCCTTCTTTGTGGTCCAGCTCTCACTTCCATACATCACTACTGGGAAAACCATGGCTTTAACTATACGGACCTTTGCTGGCAAGGTGATGTCTCTACTTTTTAAGATGCTGTCTAGGTTTGCCATCGCCTTTATCCCAAGAAGCAGGCGTCTTTTAATTTCGTGACTGCTGTCACCATCTGCCATGATCATGGACCCCAAGAAAGTAAAATCTCTCACTACCTCCATTTCTTCCCCTTCTATTTGCCAGGAGGTGATGGGCCCAGTGGCCATGATCTTCGTTTTTTGATGTTGAGCTTCAGACCATATTTTGTGCTCTCCTCTTTCACCCTCATTAAAAGGTTCTTTAATTCCTCCTCACTTTCTGCCATCAAGGTTGTGTCATCTGCATATCTGAGGTTGTTGATATTTCTTCCGGCAATCTTAATTCCAGCTTGGGATTCATCCAGCCCAGCCTTTTGTATGATGAATTCTGCATATAAGTTAAATAAGCAGGGAGACAATATACAGCCTTGTCATACTCCTTTCCCAATTTTGAACCAGTCAGTTGTTCCATATCCAGTTCTAACTGTAGCTTCTTGTCCCACATAGAGATTTCTCAGGAGACAGATGAGGTGATCAAGCACTCCCATTTCTTTAAGAACTTGCCATAGTTTGCTGTGGCCTACACAGTCAAAGGCTTTTGCATTGTCAATGAAGCAGAAGTAGATGTCTTTCTGGAACTCTCTAGCTTTCTCCATAATCCAGCGCATGTTTGCAATTTGGTCTCTGGTTCCTCTGCCTCTTCTAAATCCAGCTTGCACTTCTAAATCCAGCTTGCACTTCTAAATCCAGAGCCTGCTTGTGTAAAAAGTGCCTTCAGTTAGGGATGGAGAAAAATTAGTTTCCCATTCACATTTAAAGGTAATCTTACCCAATTTGCAACTCTCTAAAGACCCACCCACCCACCCACACCCACACCCACACACCCAGAGAGAGAGAGAGAGAGAGAGAGAACTAAAACACAGAACCACCCTTCAAAATGTGCAATTCAGTTTTCCAGCCAAGTAAAGAGAAAAAAATAGCCTATATGTACTCGGGTTAAAGTGTTCATAAAAATGCATGTGACATACAAAACCACATTATTTTAGGGGAAATTGCTTTGCAAAAATGGGGATATAAGGCCAAGTGGCATATAAACACATGCATATTAGGATAAAATTGCATTAAACATGGGTGACGTTTTACAGAGACTATTTCTAAAAATTGCAAACTGATGTGGAAATATGGAACTGAACTTAAGATCTGAAAAATGAGAAACAGAGAGAAACTGAAAGTGACAGAATTTCCCTTCCTTGCCTTCAGTGTCAAAAATGAAGAGCCAGGATCCCCATCACGTGACACTAATCACGTGACACTTTCACTAAATATGAGAAGACCTGACCACCTCAAAAGAGCCTCCATGTTTGGGGTGGATAGGGTGTGCCAGCTCCAGGAAGGAGAGCCAGTTTCATCTCCAAACATGTTGGGAGTCAATTTGGATTCAATTTCCTGAAAGTCTCGTGCCTGATTGTTTTCACCGCTCATCTTTCGGCTCTGCAGCTGTTGGCCTCTAGTCCACCCATCTGCAGCCAGTCCAGAAAACTCTCCCACCTGGAATGAGAGCTCTGCAGAATCTGTTTCTTTTTGTAAATAATTTTTATTAGCTTTTCAGATATACAGATAGTTTTCAGCTACATTATATTATCAAATGAATAGTCATTCTTATAATTGTATACAGAATAAACTGTAAAGCAATATAATAACAATTTCTTTAAGCAAACAATACAAAACAAGCCAGAGGTGTATAATAGCTTGGAAATTTATACTTAGGGCTGTAAAATGGGCAAGTAATCCAGATTCAGTAATCATAATTGAAATCAAAAGCAGAATCATAAAATCCTTTTATGTCAGGGGAAACTGATGCAAACATTCAGTTTACATTATGTTTAATGTTTTAACCAAATCCACTCATAAGCAAAAGAGGATTCTGGACCACGTTCCTCCTTACCCACAAATGAGATAAAAACGAACTTGACTGTTACAAAATTATCCTTCTTACTTTGGCCCCTGGTAACTCCTAATTTGCCTGTTAATCTCTCTGAAATCGCTGTTTATGTTCCATGTCACAGTCCAGTTGCAATCATACACTTTGGAATAATTGTGCTGTGAATGCTCTGTATCAAAGGGCCTTAGTTGCACAGGATGGTGCCCTCAGAAGCTGAGCTATGCCACAAATCAGTGACAGAAACATAATCACCGCTATCACAGGTGTCGTCGTCATGCAACCATCAGCATTCGATCATTTGATTATAAAATTTGTATTGGAAGTTGAGGGTTACACCAGCTGGCCTGTGCAAAAGCTCCCACCACCAGCACCCATGGCTCCGTGGAGATGCAGGATGCCTGGGCAAGGGATGATGGGGGGTGAGGTTGGGTTAGGAAGCAGGAGGAGGACCTGGGGTGGGCTCAGATTTTTGGAATGGAGGCAGGAGGAGATTTCAAAGGAAGGCAGTTGCACAGATGGAAAGTGAAATACTTTGCAGGCCTCTTCTCTCTCTCTCCCCCCCCCTCACTTGCTTGTCCTCCGAGGTGTAAATTATACCGACAGATGTACAGTCTGGGAACTTTTCCAGCTTCAATTCTTAAGAAAGGGAGACACCAGAAGCAGCATTTGCCCTGCATTTGCAACAGCCTGTGGAGTGCCGTTGGGTTGGCTGAGGAAATGCGCCCCTGAGCTCACGGGGATTTGGGTTTTGTTTTTAAAAGCCCTTCTGCCAGTTGCCCCAAACACTTTGGAGAGTCTTCTCAGGTGGCCTGTGGCACTGCTGGCAAGGGGCCTGATCTCTTCAGACTGGCTCCTTGACCAGATGGGATGGAGGGCCATAGCACAGAACCTCTCCCTGCAACCTGCCTTATTCTAAAAAAGACCCAGGTTTCCTCATGGAAGCCTTCTGGGGTCTCCGGTTGTCAAAGCACCTGTGGTCATTGGCTTAGACACTAATAGGAGCAGCTCATGGGAGAGGCAGCCCCCTTGCCAGGATGGCAACCAGGGTGGGGTCTTTCTTTCAGCCCCCCCACCCCCTAGGAATCCTTCTGAAAACGTGTTTCTCTTCTTATGGCCATTTGGGCATCTGTGAGGGGGCTCAACAGCCCTTTCAACGCAGCTTCAAAAAAATGGGTAGCAAGCAAAGTTTCCAAAACATATTTTCTCCCCTGTCAAATCTTACACTCCTTCTGGAGGCAGTCCACAGCTTTGACACGCGGCTTGTTTTTCTACTCGGTTACAAAATCCCTTTGGCTTCTAAATGGAGACATTCAGAGAATAGCTCTCTCTAAAAAACCCCCACCATTTCCCCCCTCTTCCTTCAAAGCTAAACTTTCGCTTCATAATCTTTCAAAAAGCAGTTTTTAGAAGGGGTGATCTTTCTTGGAGAACTGGGCCCAGGCTAACAAAATGAGGGGAAATGGAAAGAGATTCACTGGAGGAACCATCCTGGGATGGCGAGATAAAACCCCTGTTTTGATAAGGAATGTGTAAGGTGCATGACTCAGTGGCCGAGCATCCGCCCTGCATGTGGCAGCTCCCAGGGGCTTTTCCTGCTCGTCAGTGCAGGCAGAGCCAGGTGGAATCAGCATCAGGCAGCTTCCAAAGTTCCTATAAAGTTGCCCCCCCCCCGTCAGGATTGCAGATACAGCCCATGGAAGGGATCTTGAGAGAAACAGGAAGGGTTTTGGGTAAGAGGCTTCTTATGGTGGTGGCGCTAGGGGGTTCAGTCCATTGGTTGTGCCTGGGCGTTGCCTAAAGTGCAATTCAAAGCAAATCCAGAGTTTCCTGCTCAGGCAGGAATCTCTGAGGAATTTCAAGAGAAAAGTCCAATAATGTGAGTGAAATGTCTCTCGAAAGGTCCTGCTCCTCTCGGAGTGCAACTTGGGGCTAATGTGGGTGGAGAGGTGAGTTGGAAGGGCTCCTCAGGGCCATCTAGTCCAACTCTCTGTGTGAGGCTTTTTTGGGAAGCCTGTGAGATTTCTCCACCCCCCAAGGACAGCTGGTCTCTTACCTGCTGCCTCCTTCTCTCCCTCCCACCTTGCAGAATGCTGGGACTTCCCCACACTTCAGGGCCCTCTGCGTGGCACCAGGCGGGTCTGTGTGGCAAGACGGTAGCATGCGCCTCTGGTGTGCAAGCAGAGAAGCTTTGTGGTGAGGGAGCATGCACTGCCTTCCACGCTAAACAGGGACCAGGCTGCCTCCTCAAACTCCATACCAAATCACAAGCAACAGAGCAGAAAACCAAATTATTCTCAGCTGTTACACTGCTTAATTTAATATTTCCAATGAGCTCCTTTGCCTTCTCCTCAAGAATGAAATGCGTATTTGTGCTGTGTCACAAAACATTAGATTTTGTCAAGGCAATTCATTTTTCAATGGTAATTTGTAAAGTGTGCACCATACCCCCCTCCCCCCACTCTCTCACACACACGGTCTGGGGAATTTTATAGCTTCTTTCAGAGAAAAGGAAAATAAGGGGCACTGGGTGAGTGATGGATGAGATGGGAGAGGGAAGGCTGGAGAGGCAACCGTCACAGACTGGGGAGGCCATTGGCCCCTCCCAGCCAAGCTATATCCAAGGACAGGACATGCTGGGGGGGGCAATAAATGGCTGGGGCAGTTGCCACAAGGCACAACACCCCTTGGAGAAAACTTTCAGTTCCCTGCAGCATTTTCACATGGACTTTAATGAGGCATAAAATGGACCAAATGAGATCATCAAGGAATAGCAAAACAAATAAAGTCAACTTAGCTACATTTTTTCCTAAACACGCACATTTTATATCATCCAAGGAGGCCACCAAATGCTGGGGGTAAAGACTTATTCCTCCTCCAAGATCCAGCAAGTTTTCTTTCCTCAGCAGAGAGGGAAATAATAATAATAATAATAATAATAATAATAATAATAATAATAATAATAATAATAATAATTTATTATTTATACCCCGCCCATCTGGCTGGGCCTCCCCAGCCACTCTGAGCAGCTTCCATAAAAACCAAAAATACAGTAAAATATCACACGTTAAAAACTTCCCTGAACAGGGCTGCCTTAAGATGTCTTCTGAATGTCAGGTAGTTGTTTATCGCTTTGACATCTGCTGGAAGGGCGTTCCACAGGGCGGGCGCCACTACCAAGAAGGCCCTCTGCCTGGTTCCCTGTAGCTTTGCTTCTCGCAACAAGCCAGAAGGCCCTCGGCGCTGGACCTCAGCGTCCGGGCAGAATGATGGGGGTGGAGACGCTCCTTCAGGTATACTGGACCGAGGCCGTTTAGGGCTTTAAAGGTCAGCACCAACACTTTGAATTGTGCTTGGAAACGTACTTGGGAGCCAATGTAGGTCTTTCAAGACCGGTGTTATATGGTCTCGGCGGCCGCCCCCAGTCACCAGTCTAGCTGCCGCATTCTGGATTAGTTGTAGTTTCCGAGTCACCTTCAAAGGTAGCCCCACGTAGAGTGCATTGCAGTAGTCCAAGCGGGAGATAACCAGAGCATGCACCACTCTGGCAAGACAGTCTGCAGGCAGATAGGGTCTCAGCCTACGTACCAGATGGAGCTGGTAAACAGCTGCCCTGGA
Organism: Podarcis bocagei; assembly: GCF_964188305.1. Classification (NCBI taxonomy): domain Eukaryota; kingdom Metazoa; phylum Chordata; class Lepidosauria; order Squamata; family Lacertidae; genus Podarcis; species Podarcis bocagei. The sequence goes on along the minus strand of NC_138142.1, from coordinate 1,780,766 downwards.
CACAGATTTGACCTGTGCCTCCATGGACAGCTGTGAGTCCAAAATGACTCCCAGGCTGCGCACCTGGTCCTTCAGGGGCACAGTTACCCCATTCAGGACCAGGGAATCCTCCACACCTGCCCGCCTCCTGTCCCCCAAAAACAGTACTTCTGTCTTGTCAGGATTCAACCTCAATCTGTTAGCCGCCATCCATCCTCCAACCGCCTCCAGACACTCACGCAGGACCTTCACCGCCTTCACTGGTTCTGATTTAAAAGAGAGGTAGAGCTGGGTATCATCCGCATACTGATGAACACCCAGCCCAAACCTCCTGATGATCTCTCCCAGCGGCTGCATGTAAATGTTGAAAAGCATGGGGGAGAGGACAGAACCCTGAGGCACCCCACAAGTGAGAGCCCAGGGGTCTGAACACTCATCCCCCACCACCACTTTCTGAACACGGCCCAGGAGGAAGGAGCGGAACCTCTGTATAACAGTGCCCCAGCTCCCAGCCCCTCAAGACGGTCCAGAAGGATGTTATGGTCGATGGTATCAAACGCCGCTGAGAGATCCAGCAGAACTAGGAAACAGCTCTCACCTTTGTCCCTAGCCCACCGGAGATCATCAACCAGTGCGACCAAGGCAGTTTCAGTCCCATGATGAGGCCTGAATCCCGACTGGAAGGGATCCAAATGGTCCGCTTCTTCCAGGCGTGCTCGCTCAATCACCTTGCCCAGGAATGGAAGATTTGAGACTGGGCGATAGTTGGCAATCGTGGCCGCATCTAAAGATGGTTTTTTAAGAAGCGGTTTAATAACCGCCTCTTTCAGCGGGTCTGGGAAGGCTCCCTCACGGAGGGAAGCATTCACCACCCCACAAAGCCCATCGCCCAGCCCTTCCCGGCTAGCTTTTATAAGCCAGGATGGGAAGGATCCAGGAGACAGGTGGTTGGCTTCACTCGTCCAAGCAGCCTGTCCACATCCTCGGAGGTAACAGATTCGAATTGATCCCACTCAACTTGACTAGACAGAACTCTAGCACTCTCCCGCCCCGGTCCTGCTCCCACGGTGGAGTCTACTTCTTCCCGAATCTGAGCGATTTTATCTGCAAAAAACTTTGCAAAATCATTGCAGGAGAACATGTGGCCCGTACTGGGCCCTGATGTAGCAGGTGGTTCCGCTAAATTGTGAACCACCTGAAAAAGTCTCCTGCTGCTGTTTTCTGCAGATGCAATAGAGGCGGTGAAGAAATTCTTCTTCACCATCGCTATCGCCACTTGGTAGGCTCGACGTTGAGCTCTAACCTGTGTCCGGTCTGATTCGGAATGAGTTAGCCGCCACCGGCGCTCTAGCCGTCTCAATGATTGTTTCATTGCCCTCAGATCCGTGGAAAACCACGGGGCTGTCCGGGCTCCATGCAATCGGAGAGGGCGCTTCGGAGCCAAACAGTCAATAGCCCTGGTTAACTCCACATTCCAGCGGGCCACCAGGGAATCAGCTGAAAGGCCATCAACATGGGATAATGCATCCCCTACCACTCTCTGGAAACCATTTGGATCCATTAAGTGGCGGGGGCGGACCGTCCGAATTGGTCCCACCTCCCTGCAGAGGGGATGGGTCGCAGAGAAGTCCAGTTGCACCAGGAAGTGATCTGACCATGGCACTTCTTTCGTTTCGCTTTTACTTAGTGTCAGATCACCAACATCCATAGAGGTAAACACCAGGTCCAAGGCATGTCCACGGCTATGGGTTGGGCCAGACTTATTCAGGGACAGCCCCATGGAGGCCATGCTTTCCACGAAGTCCCGAGCGGCCCCTTGTAAGGTCGTGTCGGCATGGATGTTAAAATCCCCTAGGACGACCAAGCTAGGTGTCTCCAGGAGAACATCCGCCACAACCTGAAGCAGCTCGGGCTGGGAATCCTTGGTGCAGCGGGGAGGTCGGTACACCAAAAGGAATCCTGTACTGCCCCTATTGCCCAACTTCCAGAACATGCACTCAGAAAACTGGGTCTTCCCAATAGGACGCCTGGTGCAAACTAATGACTTCCTAAAAATCACTGCAACCCCCCCTCCCGGCCCACGTGACCTGGGTTGCTGTGCGTAAGAGAAACCTGGTGGACAAGCAGCGGCAAGGACAGGCCCATCTGCTTCATCCAACCAAGTCTCTGTTACACATGCCAGGTCAAATCCTCCATCCATGATCAAGTCATGGATGGCAGTGGTCTTATGAATCATTGACCTGGCATTGCACAGCAGCACCTTCAGGTCATGTGGGTATCCCTTGCTGATTCTAGTATCCATCCAGTCAGGACCAGGCAGGAATAGTCCTCAGACAACGACTAAACCTGCCCCCTCTGTAATGACATGGTGGGGCTCAGAGCTCCCTGTGGATCCCGAGTGTTCAGGGAGGACACAGAGGAATCAGTCCAGAGATGGAGGATGAGTCCACCTCCAGAGCACTTGGGGGCTGGGGCAGATATCTTTGCCCACAAGAGTTTACTGGAGCTAAGGTTAGAGTTCAGAAGGCCCATATCCAAATGGCAGGACAGCTGCACTGCATGCAGAAGGTCCTCTGGCATCTGAAGCTTAAAGGATCCCAGAGTGCTGCATAGCAGTGGACCAGAGCTGGCAGTGCAGCAGAAGGCGAACCAACATAAGGCCATTTCCTTTGTTCCAGAGAGAAATGCTCTGTTCTTTAGGCGAGGAGCGATTCAGGGAGGGAGGGAGAAAAGCTGCTTTGCATGTAGAATCAGACCCTCCAAGTGTCCCTATTTTCTAGGGACATCCCTGTTTTAGAGAAGCCGTCCCGGTTTCTGATTTGATCCTGTAATGTCCCACTTTTCCTTAGGATGTCCCTATTTTCTTGGAGAAATGTTGGAGGGTCTGGAGTTATCTGACTCCTGAGCCGTCTAAAGGCAATCCTGTATAGGGAAGTTTCTTAATGTTTAATTTAATTATGTTTTTATATATGTTGAAAGCTACCCAGATTGGCTGGGGCAACCCAGTAAGATGTGTGGGGTATAAATAGTAAAATTATCATTATGGAACAGGACGTCCCTATTTTCATCAGAGAAATGTTGGAGGGTATGGTAAAATGCCACCGCTTCCGTCTCTGGCATCTCCGGGCAATATGCCTACACATTCTACATTAAAAGTACATTCCTTAACACCACCATGGTGCTACAATTCCCAGCACCCATAGCACACTACAGTTCCCAGGCATCTTTCAGGAAAATTGTGTGCTTTGATTATATGGGAAAGAGTCTCCTTTGCTGGAGATCCTGCCAGTCAAGAGCAGCCCACAGGGCAGAGCGAAGAATTTCCTCTCTCTCTCAGGTGCCAGGCTGTTGGATTTCTCCTGCTGCTGCCCAGCCTCTTTCACTCTGGCTCATTTCTCTTAAGGAAGGCCAGATCTGGTTCAAACATGATGTGGTGCGTCATCATTCTCCTGAATTGCTGTTTTAATATATTCTGTGTAACTTTTGCATTTTATAAAGATAAAATACTGTAAGTCACTTTGAAGCTCCTCCAGTGGTGTAGCGTGGGGGTGCAGGGGGGGCCAGCCACACCGGGCGCAACATCTGGGGGTTAGGGTTAGGGGGCGCAAATCCACAGGTTAGGGGGCGCAAATCCATGGGTTAGGGGGCGCAAATTACTTGCCTTGCCCCGGGTGCTGACAACCCACGCTACGCCACTGAGCTCCTCTGTGTAAGGCAGTGAATAAATGAAATAAATAAACCCTGGGCAGGATAGCCGCCCCCTCCCCCCGCCGGGTGGTTTTGCTCAGCTCCCTTCTCATTTCTGGAAGGAGCTCTGCTTAGCAGATCATGTCTGGTGCCATCAGAACATGAGAAGAGCCTCCTGGATCAGGCCAGCAGCCTGTCTCGTCCAGCCTCCTGTTCGCACAGCTGCCAACCAGATGTCCCTATGGGAATCTCCCAAGCAGGACTCGAACCCAGAACCGTCTCCCTTCCTGCGCTTTCCAGCAACTGGTACAGTGGTACCTCGCAAGACGAATGCCTCGCAAGACAAAAAACTCGCTAGACGAAAGGTTTTTCCGTTTTCGATTTGCCTCGCAAGACGAAATTTCCCTATGGGCTTGCTTCGCAAGACGAAAACGTCTCGCGGCTTTGTTTCCTTTGTCTAAAAACAAAGACATGTTTTGTTTATAAAATTAATTTATTTTCCCTTCAATTTTTGAACTGCTCTTTACAGTATGTGTGACTTTAAAGAGCAGTTAATAAACTGTTGTTGTACCAAATTTGGCTTTGTTTGGACTTTTTTTGACCATAGGAACGCATTAATTGATTTTCAATGCATTCCTATGGGATTTCGTGATTCGCAAGACGAAAAATTCGTTAGACGACAAAACTTGCGGAACGAATTAATTTCGTCTTGCGGGGCACCACTGTATTCAGAAGCGTTTCTGCCTCTGACTGTGGAGGCAGAGCAGAGCCATCCTGGCCAAGAGCTATTGATAGTCTCCTCCTCCTCCATGAATTCGTCCAATCCTCTTTTAACACCATCCAAGCTGGTGGCCGTTGCTGCCTCCATAGCTTAACTAAGCACTGAGCAAAGAAGTCCTTTCTTTGCTCTGTGCAGAATCTTCCAACACTCAGCTTCCTTGGATGTCCGTGAGTTCTTGAGTTGTGAGAGAGGGAGAAGACCTTCTCTCTCTCCCCTTTCTCCATGATAGGCATCATTTTGCAAATGTCTTCCATGTCGCCTCTTCCTTGCTTCTTCTCTAAACATAAAAGCCTCAGACATTGCAACCTTTTCTCATCAGAGGAGGCTGCAAAGAGCCTCTGTCCAGTTTTCTTCTTCTGTGATTTTAACTTTTATGTTTAATCCTATAAAACGCTGATTACAATTCAGTAAAGAAAAGGAAACCTCAATTGCCACATAACGTTTCTTACTCACTCATCCCATATCTTTCCTCACCTTTCTTCTGTGAAGCCCAAAGGGGAAAGCCTTCCTGGGTCGTTTATTACAGGGCTCTCCCCATGTGGAAAACAGGAGTTGATGCCTTGGCCCCTCACCCTGGGAAGGCTATAAACAAGGAGAGAAACAGAAAAATACATGTCTGAGAACAGGCAGTGAAATAAGGTTGTAATTGTTCCAATAATGAGCAAAGGCATGACCAATTATTTTCAAGCTCATTAAAGTTGAGCCTTCCCTTTCCCCTAAATATATTGTGAGCTTTGCCATGCTGGAAATTTTCTAGATCTTCATTAACTACTCTCATTAACCAAAAGGGTGGGCTATTCTGAGATTAATGATCTATAACAACTGAAAACAGCAACCAGCCCATTGGAGGGCTGGACCAGCAGCTGCGTCTTCCAGCTTTGGATCTACGAATTCCTCTGCTGCTTCGGGGCAAAGAGCTCCTCTCCACTGGCCTTCTAAGGGCTTCTTGGGCACCTTCTGCCAGCCACTGCCTCTCGGTTTCCCCTTCCTCATGGGGAAGATGACTCCTGCCCACCCACCACCCCAGATGGCTGCAGGGGTGGGCGTGGGGGCAGCAGCACCCAGTACTGAAAGGCCAAGACCCCCCACAGGCAGCTCTGCCTGCTGCGCTCCAGTGCCTGGTTGCCAGCACTGAGTACTGGTTGGGCTTCTGAAAGGGGAATGCGGGGCAGAAAGAGACCATTTCCTCCTTTGCCTCTGGGGGCAAAAGGTCTTGGGCTGGGGCTGCCTGCCCCATCCTCTGTGTGGGCTTCCTGCCTCCCTCCACATCTTCAGAGGGGCAGCCCCCGCCCCAACTTCTGAAGGGAGCCAAAAGCTCACATGAACTCACACAGGGGAGGGGGCAGGCAGTTGTTGCACAAATAATCATTAGCTGGGTTTGTTTGCTTTCCTTAGAAAATATAAAGATTTTCTTTCCAGCTTTGCACTGGGGGAAAGGTTAATGAATTCCCTCAGAGAAGAGAGACTTCCAAGCAGTGGAGGTCACAAATCAATGCCCGAGGTATGATAGGCCAGGCTGGCTGGAGAGCTTCAGCAAGGAGAGAGAGAGAGAGAGAGAGAGAGAGAGAGAGAGAGAGAGAGAGAGGAGAGAAGGAGGCAGTCAGGGGTGGGGTGGGGGTGTCCCCATCAAGTGTGCCACATGCAAGCACTTGGCCTCTCTGACCTTGCAGGTGTGCTTCAGCCCTTGCATCTCGGGGCCTCCCTGCCTCCACCCACCTCACGGTGTCCGGGGAGTTAAACACCCCCTTTTCCGGTGGGAAAGGGGTGCACTGTGACACAAAGTTGTCGACAAAGCTGCCCATCACTGAACAAAGCGGCATTACAAAGCAGCTCACATCAATAGGGCTAATTAATTGGATTAATGGAAGGGCAGCACAAATTAGGTCTGGCTTGGATAATTTCAATGAAAACTGAATACCAATCCCCAAAGTCGATGAAATCTGGATGAGACAAAATTGAGTTAAAATAGTGGAGACTGCCAGAGTCATTAGCCCACCCAGTCTCTGGAGCAGTTCTTTAATATGCAAGCTATTAATATGCAAAGTGACACAAATAAAAAAGTGTGACTTAAAAAAAAATCCCTGTGTTGAGCACAGGCATCTGCCTGATATGAAGGGGGATTGGAGTTGACGGGAAAGTGGGGGCTATCAAGTGGCAGAGAGCCCACTCTGCTGGATGCACAAGTCAACCAGGTGGTGGAAACAAGCAGATATAGACCGACATTTGTAACCGGATTTCTCTCCACACTTGGACCAGCTTAGCATTTTTATCCCAATGAAATGCCTACAATTAATGAGCCTAATATGGGCTGTTTTTACAAAATTCTGTCTTCTCTGAATGGAGAAGGAACCCCCAGAGCAGATCTTGCACACCCAAAAGGGCACTAGGGGAAGGAGCATACCCAGAGCTTGAGGTGCCAATACCCAGAGCTTGAGGTGCCAATTCTCAACCGCCCCCTTGGCCTGCTCAGCTATGACTGCTGGTCCCCCTATTTGTGGGTTCGGGGCTTGATTCTGCTGATCATTCTCACCCCAAATAAGTGTCAACAGGGACAGAGTCAAGCACATGTTAGCTAGCTGCAGAGGAACCCAGGAAGCTGCCTTAGGCGGAGTCCACCTAGCTGAGTATTGTGTGCTCTGGCTGGCAGCAGCTCTCCAGGGTTCCAGGCAGGGAATCTTTCCTAGCCTACCAGGAGATGGTGTTGAGGACTGAACCAGGGACCTTCTGCATGCTGATGCTCCGACCCTGCGCATGTGGACAAAGGCCCATCAATACCTGAATGCAGTTTATTATTTTGCAAGCCGGTTCTAAAACGCTAAACTTTTGGATGTGATGTAAATAACATATTTTAATATTTCTCCCTTAAAACTGAATACAGTAGCTGGAATGTGATTCTCTGCTGGAGGGTGAGCTCTGTTTCCTTTGCCACCACTTTCACCCCTGAAAGCAGTCTTTCTCAAACTTGGGTCTCCAGCTGTTGTTGGACTATGACTCCCATCATCCCTGACCACTGGTCCTGCTAGCTAGGGATGGTGGGAGTGGTAGTCCAACAACAGAACCAAGTTTGAGAACCCTGCTTCAAAGCATGCATTGATAGCAGCCTTCCCCAAACTGGTGCCCTCAAGCCTTTTTAGACTGCATTGCATTGCATTGCAGGGGGTGGACAAGATGGCCCTTGAGGTCTCTTCCAGCCCTACAATTCTATGATTCTACAACTCCCATCAGCCTTAGCCAATGTGTCCAATCATCAGGGAATCAGGGATGATAGGAGTTGTCCAAACCATCTTGAGGGCACCAGGGTGGGGAAGGCTGGTTAACTCTTCCTCTCTCCTGACAGGCACCAACCAGGTGGTCTATTTCTTCTTCCTCTGGACCTAGGAAGAGCCTGTTGGATCAGGCCCATGGGCACCATCTAGCCCAGCACCCTCTTCTCATGGAGGCCAACCAGGTGCCTGTGGGAGACATGAGCACAGGAGCACACACGCAGCCCAGTGTGGATTCCAGCAACTGGTCTTCAGAAACTTTACCATCTCTAGCTGTAGAGGAAAAACACAGCCATCATGTCTAGTAGCCATGAATAACCTCGTCCTCTATGAATTGATCCTCTTTGAAAGCCATCCAAGTTGGTGGCCATCACTGCCTCCTGCGGGCATGAGGTCCATAGTTTAATTTTCTTTTATCTGTCCTGAATCTTCATCTGTGGTGCAGTGCAGGATGGACCAATATTGCAATCTTCCAGGACTCTTTAAAACAACCCTGTATAATAAATAATAATAATCAGCCTGAAGACAGGAGTGTCTGGCACTCACAAAGAGTCGGACACAACTAAACAACAACAACAACATGGTCAGTCAGGATAATAATAATAATAATAATAATAATAATAATAATAATAATAATAATTTTTATTTATTTATTTATACCCCGCCCTCCCCAGCCAAGGCTCAGGGTGGCTAACAAGCAATAATAAAAACAAGTTGAATGATTACAACTTAAAAACAAGATTAAAATACGACATTAAAATATTGAAACATTAAAATATTAAAATGCAGCCCCATTGCAGGAGGAGAAAGGAAAAAGAAAAAAGAAAGAGAGGGAGGGAATCAAATTGGCTCCAGGCCAAAGGCCAGGCGGAACAATTCTGTCTTACAGGCCCTGCGGAAAAAAATCAGATCCTGCAGGGCCCTGGTCTCATGAGGCAGAGCGTTCCACCAGACCGGGGCCAGAGTTGAAAAGGCCCTGGCTCTGGTTGAGGCTAATCTGACTTCCTTAGGGCCCGGGACCACTAGGGTGTTGCTATTTATGGACCTTGAGGCTCTCCGTGGGGCATGCCGGGAGAGGCGGTCCCGTAGGTACGAGGGTCCAAGGCCGTGAAGGGCTTTAAAGGTCAAAACCAGCACCTTAAACCTGACCCTGTCCTCCACCGGGAGCCAGTGCAGCTGGAAAAGCACTGGGTGAATATGCTCCCATGGCAGAGACCCCGTGAGGAGCCTTGCTGCAGCATTCTGCACCCACTGAAGTTTCTGGGACAGCTTCAAGGGCAGCCCCGCGTAGAGCGAATTACAGTAGTCAAGCCTGGAGATGACCGTCGCATGGATCACAGTGGCCAGGTCGGGACGGTAAAGGTAAGGTAAGCTCTCTATTGCAGATGTGGGAAGCTGGGGGGTTTGAGACCAGCCTGCAGCTGTTCCACAAGTTCATGGTGTGGGAATGTTGAGGGTGGCAGGAGAGGATATGTTGTTTATTAATATCATTTCTAACTTGTGCTAGCAAGTTTCTTCATTTAGCAGAATGCATTCCCCTTCTTATGCAGCAGAAAGCTGGTTGCAAACTCGTGTGAGTTTTTTAAAACAATAAGCAATTCAATCTGGCTTGTCCAGATTGAGATATGTTCTAATCTTCATGGTAAGACCCCTTTGATCCCTCCTAAAAGAATAAAGACACCACAGTCTTATTCATAAGTAACAAAGTTTTACTCACGATCAGGCAGAGCACAGTGTGATCCCTGGAGGCAGGCTGCAGGCTTTAGGCTGAAAGTTACAAACATGTACAAACAGGTTTGCCCCATATGGGAGAGAACCTGGGGGAACTGTTGGCTGGCAGTCAGCAGTCCAGTCCAGATGAATCAGGAAGTTCACAGGACGAAAAAGAAGATCAAAGAGAGGGAGGCAGCTGTGTGACTTAGAATCATAGAATCATAGAATCATAGAGTTGGAAGAGACCACAAGGGCCATCGAGTCCAACCCCCTGCCAAACAGGAAACACCATCAGAGCACTCCTGACATATGGTTGTCAAGCCTCTGCTTAAAGACCTCCAAAGTAGGAGACTCCACCACACTCCTTGGCAGCAAATTCCACTGTCAAACAGCTCTTACTGTCAGGAAGTTCTTCCTAATGTTTAGGTGGAATCTTCTTTCTTGTAGTTTGAATCCATTGCTCCGTGTCCGCTTCTCTGGAGCAGCAGAAAACAACCTTTCTCCCTCCTCTATGTGACATCCTTTTATATATTTGAACATGGCTATCATATCACCCCTTAACCTCCTCTTCTCCAGGCTAAACATGCCCAGCTCCCTTAGCCGTTCCTCATAAGGCATCGTTTCCAGGCCTTTGACCATTTTGGTTGGCCTTTTACCAGGTCTGGAAGGGTCACACCCACCTACTAGTCACATGCAAAAGGAAGGATGCTCCAGGCCAGGAGGAACAGGAAGTTCAGCTGGCTGGACCAACATCTCCTGCATGACCACTCTAGCAAAACAGGTAATGTTGTACTTGACCACTCCCAGTGGATTACATCCCACACATGGGAGGTGTGGCATTTGAAGCAAGGTCTTGGCCAGCTCCAGATTGCCCCCCCCCCTTCAAGTTGCTCCACCCATGAACCCAGGCAGCCTCCCACCCAGCACCGGCACTGACACACTGTAATGACATCTTGGATTGATGATTCTGTGAAGGGCTATTGGGAGAGGGCACAATGTCATTTGCAGGCGGGTATTGATCTCTGTTAGCCTCCCCTCAGAAAGGAAGGAAGAAAAATATTGGCTTATTTACAAAGGGTGGCTTTTTGCTTCTAGCCAGGAGGCAGCCTCAAGATTCACAGCTTTACACTGCGTCCCTTGGAAATTGGAGAGGCTGAGGAGGAGGAGCCCAGCTCCATCTTAGAGGGGTGGCTAGAATCGAAGTCTCCCACCCCTTCCCTTCAGTAAAGGGTGGGCTGATCACCTCCAGAGGTGGGGCACTGCCTGCATGGGACTCTATTGGGTAGCTCCTTCTGGTGTGGGGCTGCTCTGTCTTCCTGGAGAAATTGAATTTCTGCACCAGGCTGCTCTTAAAGATCCAAGAGCAGGGTAGCTCTCTTGACCCTCTCCCCTGCCCAAATCTGACTCATCAACTTTTATTTTTTATTTTTGCCACCACCACCAAAATTGGTGGGGTCTTGGAGACCAGAACAAATGGTTGAGGGAGGCAGATGAGGCTCCATAATTTAGGAATAGGCTCCCCGCCTCCACCCTCAGCTTGGAGGAGACCGGCAGGATTTGCTGCTGGGAAGCAATCAAATGCTCCTAGATTCCTTCCCTCCTAGATTCCTTCCATGGTCCTAGTCAGAAGGGGTTGTGGAGGATGGCTGGCATCCTGTCCAAGGCCCTCATCAGCTCAGGGGTCTTGCAGCCACTCCAGCATTCCTGACAGGGGCAGCCCTGCCTGCCCTTTAAGGCCTCCAGCAAAGGGGGGAAACCCAGAATTGGAGTAGATGGTCCTCGGGGGGGGGGGGGGGCTTTCCAAGTCTACAGTTCCATGATTCTATTATTCTCTCCGGAGATGGCCTGTTCCATCTCTTCCATCTGCTCTCCTGGAATTGGATCCCTGGAATCTGGTGCAGGAGAGAAAAGAGGCCTGTCCACACTGGAGCATTATTTCCCTCTTAATCCACTCCACCACCACCCCATTCAAACTCTCCTCTCCGCTTGCATTCTCCTTCAAGATCTCAAACATCTATGAAATGTAGCTAAAAGGCCAAGAGATAAAGGTCAAGCATTTCTAGCAGAAAGATTCCTCCACTGGTTCTTGCATTCTCCTGGCTGGATTGTGTCTGGCAGGCTGGGAGGTGGGGGGAAGAGAGGTGGTTTGTACAAAGGAAAATAAAAAAGCTAAGAAGTACCTCCAAAAACATCTGACAGAAGGGAAAATCCCAGCAATAGAAAGGAGAGGAGGATGAAGGCGGCTCCCTGAAGGTCCAGTCCAAGTTGGCAAGTGTCAAAATATCACCAGCTGTTTGCAGAATGCAGAATAAATACATCTGAAATGCCTGTTTGTATGTGAAGAAGACTGGCTGCAGAGCCCTTGCGGCTTTGGGAGTCAGAGGCTTCAGACTCTGGGTTGTGCCAAGTGGCTGGGCCAGAATTTGTGGGTACAGATTAAGCCCCTCTAACAACAAGGCAGTGCCTAGAATGACTACAAAGCTGGCCCACAAGTGTTCAGTCAGGTCAAGACTAAAGACTGCTAATAAGATCAGCGGCTGGACAGAACGGATTGGAGCAGCTGGATTTCAGCAGGACTGAGCTTTCCAAACAGATGGGGAAGCCAAAGAGAACACACAGGAGTGAGATGCAGAGGCAGGAACCCTCCGCTTAGAAAGAAATAAAAATTAAAAGGGAAGGAGGAAGGGGGCCCAGCCACCCACTCAAAAGACAGAAAGGCATAAGAGACCTATGGTGACGATGGAGAGGAAGACGGGCTCAGGGCAAGTAACCATCAAAGAAATGCCCCAGGGCCACCAAGCATGCCTCATGCCCCTGGCACTGCCTTGTGGGCACTGGGGCTGCTTGGGCAGCACATATTTAAACTATGGAACTCCCTCCCCCAGGAGGCAGTGGCGGCCAACAATCTAGATGGCTTTAAAGGGATTAGACAAATTCAATGAGGACACTCGTCATTTCGGCTATGCTCTGTGTGCACAGCTGGTGGGAGCAATGCTTCTGGATACAAACATTGGGAGTGGATTTCCAGTCTGTGGGGCATTTGAAGGACTTGGGCTGCTTTCCCTGGGACATCTGTTGGGAAGCCTCTGTGTGGTCATGTTTCATGCTCAGCCAGTGCTCTGCCCTTCTCATGAGTGATGCCATCCGTGGAGTCTTTGGGGGACCTAGTTCCCTTGAGGGAGCAAATCCCCCCCATGAATCTGCAGTGAGGCCCCTGTCAGGGGCTCCACGTACAAGCCCCATTCTCGACCACCTCTCCTGAGCAATCCTGGGCCCCAGAGCTTGGCAGGAAACTCCCTCACAGGGAAAAGCAGCCCAAGTTAGGAAATGTTTCTCCCTCTAATCGGAAGCAGATGTGTTCCCTGCAAGGCTGTCCAAGGGAGAGGATTCCTTGGGTTAGCTAGACCTCCATTCCTTTCATGGGATCCAAGGCCGCCCGTGTCTGGAAACTCTGAGGCAATCCTGAAGCACTCATTCCTTTTTTAGTGATGGTGAGCACAGGGGGAAATTAAAATAATGGGGCTTTGAGTGGTTTCAGATGATTCTTTAAAAGGCTCGTGTTTAGCATGAGGCCAGCGATACATCTCTATCTGTATCTTGCTGCCTACCTCCAATGCTTTTGCCTGGCCTTCTTGCTTTCCCATAATTGCAAGATGGGCATGTTACACAGGGATGCCCAGTATGCCCAGTATGCCCAGTGGCACAGCACACCCTCTGTGGGCAAGGAAACCACAGGTTCAGCATCTCCAGGCATTTTCTGTGCCTTCGTGGTGGGTGCTGAAAATGACCCCCAAATATTGGATTGGTCTGTGGGGGAGGATCTTAGAACTTCCAGGCTGGAGTGGGCTTATTTTTAAAGGTAAGATGACCAATGGGGTCCTTGTTTTTGAAAAGGTTTTGCTCATTGCTTTTTTATTTAAAGGGGGGGAAAGGTGCCAGTACTAACCATGAAGTTGTTACAGCAAGTGCCACACTTTTAACATTTGAAGGGGGTGCCTGTACTGCGTACCCTTGAGTACCACCAGAAAAAAGGACCGGTTTTGCTGCTGCTACAAGGATGTTGTATCTGATGGTTTCCATGGAAGAATGAGAAAGGATATACTCAACCTAGATAAAATGGGGTAAAGGGGGGGGGGGAATAGTAAGGGCCTCTCTGCATGAGGTGCAGCAAGTCAGAGGAGACCAGTCTTCCCCAACCTCCTGTCCCCCAGATGTTCTTGACTACAACTCCATAGTCCCTGGATGTTGGTAGAGAGCCAGCGTGGTGTAGTGGTTAAGAGGGTAGACTTGTAATCTGGTGAACTGGGTTTGCGTCTCCGCTCCTCCACATGCAGCTGCTGGGTGACCTTGGGCTAGTCACACTTCTCTGAAGTCTCTCAGCCCCACTCACCTCACAGAGTGTTTATTGTCGGGGAGGAAGGGAAAGGAGAATGTCAGCCGCTTTGAGACTCCTTTGGGTAGTGATGAAGGGGGTATCAAATCCAAACTCTTCATCTTCTCTTCTAGTGCTGACAGGGACTGATAGATCTGGCTATTATCAGATTGCAAGAGGCAGGAGTAGAGGATACTGGCTGGGTGGAGCAGTGGGAAGGGTTGGGAAGTTTGGTCCCTCAGATGTTGCTGAACTACAACTCCCATCAGCCTCAGCAAACCAGGGATGACAGGAGTTATATGGTAATTCAGCAATATTTTGAGGGCCAAAGCTTCCTCATCCCTGGGCAGGCTTTTTTTTCTTGAGGGCCACATTCCCATGAGGGTGGCTCTTGGGGTCCCCTGCAAGCTGGCAGTGGCTGGAGGCCAAGCCCATGACAAGGTGAGCCACAAGCACAAATGTTCTGGATGAACAAATACCACCGAGGGCAAGCACAGAGACAAAACAAAAGCAAAGCAGCCATTTACTTTTATCAAATAATATGCTGCCTCTTCCAATTGTTCTAAATCTAAAACTACAAAGAAATATGAGGGGAGAGCGACTTTAGAAAGTCAGGAAAACAAGGAAAAGGCAACAAACAGGAAGGAAATGTCTTGGGCAAGAGTGGAACAGCTTCAGGAGGAGTAGAGGGGCCACATAAAAGGTGCTGGGGGCCGTGAGTTGCCCACTGGTGGTGTCAGGCATCCTGGAAGCTTTCTGTTTTAAGGGGCTCAGCCACAGGGAGTGGTAGCTCAAGTCCTTTGGGTGCAGAGATGGTGGGGTCAGCAGGCGTTTCTGGCTGGGAGGATCTGGAAGCTGGTGCAAAGATAGAAATGGATGCTTTCTCTGTCGGAGACCCTGGCCCCACCCCCGAGAGCCACTGCCAGTCAGAGTCAGATTGGTCCACAGGAACCAGTCCCGATTTTGTGATGAGAGCCACTTTGTCCACCCAGATATGCAACCTTCTGGACAAAACTCAAGAGCAAGTATGTCTAGCCTTTATTTTATTTTATTTGTATTTATTACATTTATATACCACCTTTATCTTCCAAGGTTCTCAAGGTGGTCTCTATGGTCCTCTCCTTCCCTATTTCCTCCTCACAACTGAGGAGTGGGTGCAAGGGCACCCAGTGAGCTTCATGGCTGAGTGGGAATTTGAGCCCTGATCTCCCAGGTCCAAGTCCAGCACTCTAACCATTATGCCACACTGCAGCAGGATCTTCCTGGAGTACAACAAGATCAAGGGCGGCAGGGTGGAAGTGTCTTCCCCCTGCACCGTGGTGAGCACCCTCTTGCACTATTTGCCCACGGGTAAGCATCTCCATGGGTAAGCATCTCCTGAGGGATGCAGGTGGCGCTGTGGGTTAAACTACAGAGCCTAGGACTTGCCGATCAGAAGGTCGCGGTTCGTATCCCCACCACGGGGTGAGCTCCCATTGCTCGGTCCCTGCTCCTGCCCACCTAGCAGTTCGAAAGCATGTCAAAGTGCAAGTAGATAAATAGGTACCACTCCAGCGGGAAGGTAAACGGTGTTTCCATGCGCTGTTCTGGTTCGCCAGAAGCAGCTTAGTCATGCTGGCCACATGATCCGGAAGCTGTATGCCGGCTCCCTTGGCCAATAAAGCGAGATGAGCGCCGCAACCCCAGAGTCAGCCACGACTGGACCTAATGGTCAGGGGTCCCTTTACCTTTACCTTTAAGCATCTCCTATGTCAGAAGTCTAGTCTTGAACAAGGCCGGTCTGTGCCCCCCCCCCCGCCAAATGTGGGGTGGGATAAAATGGGGGAGAGTTCTTGGTAGAAAAGCTGGGGCCAAGATGAGGCTGGCCTTTCCTGGAGCACGCCTGCCTGCCCAGAGGTCTGCTGCAGGATGAGTCCTCCCCATCCTGCCCCCCCGTTGCAATCCCGCCCTCCGGGTCCCCCCCGGGCCAGCAGCATCTTCCTCCTGCCTGGCGCGCTCCCTCGCTTCCTTCCCCTCCTCCGTCCTCCCGAGCGAGGCCTCCCGTGAGTCACCGGCGAGGAATGCGGGAATCCTTCTCGCATTACTTGGTTGCAAAAGCCCTTTAATCCCGTCGCGGGGAGGGGACAGGGCCCGCCCGGCCGCCCGGCTCCTCCTCCGCCCGCTGCTACCACTCCGGTCCGGGCAGGTGCGCAGGAGATGTTTCAGGGTCTCCGCCGCGCGGGGAAGCGACGCGGGTGACCCTGAACCTCCAGCCAAAGAATGAAAGCCGGGCGAGGGCTGGATGGGGGGGCTAGGAAGCGCCCCTGGCGGCTGCGGGGTGCCAACGGGCTTGGCTGGAGGCACTTGGGGAGCGGAGGGGGGAGCCCCAGGACCCCGCTCGCCTCCGACCCCCCAGGCCTGCGGGCAGCATCGAACGACTTGGCTGGTGGAAACCCCAAAGCGCATCTGGGCCACATCCAGATGTGCTGCTCACCCCACCCAACCAAGCTCATCCTATTTCTACATTCATTTGCAGCGCCCCCCCCCCGACATGTAAATACGCACTTGGACGTGTGTGTTTTAAAATGCATTTCTCTCTCGCTATGTGCAGTTGCGAATGTGCTTTGGATCCGTTGTCTTAGCACTGCCTTGGGACGTTTGGAAAGTGTGCCCCCCGCCCTTACTTCCTTTTCACTCAGGAGGCCCTGCAGACCAGGCTAGTTTGTCCAGACTTTGCCTCAGTTGGACTCCACAAGTTCGTTTTATTTTATAACATGCATTTTTATACAACATGGTCCCAAAGCAGTTTCCAGCACACAAAAATAAACCACTCCCCTGACAAGATATGTGGTGGCTAAAGAGGGTCCACAGGAAGGGCCCCCCAGGCAACCCTAGACTCCAGGGCTGATTTAAATGAGCCCCCCCCCCACGTGTGTTATGACAAGGCAGTGGAAGCCCCTAAGTGATGTTGCTGTTTATCTGGACCCTGAGGGCAGGGAGTTCCACAGTTGTGGCACAGCAGCAAGGGCCCTATCAGCTGATGTGAGAGCCCCAGCTGACTGCCTGGAGGCCTTTATAAGTGAGCATCAGCACCTTGAATTGGACCCATAATGCAGAAAGGCATTAGAGGCCGGCTGTACTAGCCACAGTTTCTGGGCTGTCTTCGCATAGAGTGCATTACAATACGAAAAGCAGGATGTTCCTGGAGTATGCAAAACTCTGGCCAAGTGATCTTGATCCAGGAACAGCCATAGCTGGCAAACCAGCCATAGCTGCAAGTGGCCACCTGGGCTTCCTGTGACAATGGTGGATCCAGGAGAAGGACCACCAGACTGCATGCTTGCTTCTTCATTGGGTGGGGGGCAACTATCTAGAACAGGCCAGACACCCAGTTCCCAGACAGAAGAACCACCTGCCAGCAGAAGCACCATTTTTTCAGGATTCAACTTCAGTTTCCTGGGCCCTCGTCCAGCCCATGCACTGGTTCAGCATAGACACAGCTACACAGCTACACAGAAGGTAGGGAGAGAGGAAGAGCTGCACATCACCAGCTGTCCTGCTGATGATAACACTGAGCCCCAAACCCCCTGATGACGGCACCTGTGTGCCCTAGTTGTGGCAAAAGGAGCCACGGCTCCTTCTGGTCTAAATACCTCTGTCACAAAGGGGATTAAACCTGGTAGTCCTACTCTTGCATTGCAGCTTGCACCAGGTCCAGTTCCCATGACCACAGGGAAAGCAAACTTCTGTCCTGCCTTCAGGGGGTGTTAGAGAATTGCTTGGAAATTCTTTCTTTGCTCCTTCTGATATGGGCTGACCTTATCCACACTTCCCAAACTAATGTGCAGATTGGACCTTAAGTTGCCCATTGGCTTTCACACATCCCCAGTGTTCCAACACAACCCCCCAAACATGCCAAGATACATGTTACAACACTTATTTTGAGGGGAAGGGCATTTACAAAGTGTATTTCAAGAGAAAATGTGTTTAGAAATGTCTGTTTTGATAGAAAGTTCATTTAAAAATACACATTTCAATGTGACTTTTCATGCAGTCTTTTTAAAAGCAAAAAACAAAACAACCAATCTCAAATTAATGCAGAAATAAGATGGAACAGAGGAATGAACACTTATGGAAAGGCTGTGGACATAGAGAGAAGGGCCAGCCTGAGTGACTGCCCCACAACTTAGAAAGAAAAACAGAAAGGCACAATGGTGGCTTTTGGTGGCTAAGTAAGGTGAATCGTGGCCACGGAGAATTAAGTTTTTCAGTTTTCGCCAGGGGCGCCGACTTATAAAAAATATTGGGGGGGCCCATACCGGGGTCCTGCCGCTGGTTCGCTCGGGTAGCCGGGAGAACGCAGTTCGAGGTGGCGGTGTTGGGGAGAGACCCTCGCTCAGGGCGCCACTAGACTTGGCGGCTGGCGGCCTATCTGGGGGTTTTTGGAGCGTATTTCGGCGGAGCGATTGGGGAGGAGGGGGCTTGTTGCCGGATTCTTCAGCTGGGCCGGAGATCCGCTGCTGGGGGGTCCCTGGGCCGAGTTGTGAGCACGGCCTGCTGAAGGGAGATCCAGCCGATTGCGCGACGGGGACGGCCGGGGCTCTCCGGCTAGGGCGTGCGGCTGGCTGGCTGGCGAGGGAGCAGGTGGGGAGGACGCGGGGGTCCTCACTCTCTTAGGAAACGCACCCGTGCGCCCGATTGCCACGAAGTCCGAAGGGTGCGTGTGTGGAATTAAAAAGCAAAAACGAGATACGGGCAGGGCAGGCAAAGAGTTTTCTGCAAGAGGATGGAGGGCAGGTTGAAGAGAAAATCACTCAGGATGAGACAGTCAAATCAGCCATGATAAAATGGGCTCAGGATATTGGGTATAACATCATGTTTGAGGACTGGGAAAGGTTATGGACCACCGGAATGAAATTCACGGCATGTAATGCCTTGAAGGAAAATATTATGAAAATTATTTATAGGTGGTACATGACCCCAGTCAAGCTTGCAAAAATATATCACCTGTCTGATAATAAATGTTGGAAATGTAAGGAGGCTGAAGGGACATTCTTTCACCTCTGGTGGACTTGTCCAAAAGTGAAGGCCTTCTGGGAAATGATCTATAATGAGTTAAAAAAGGTATTTAAGTATACCTTTCCCAAGAAACCAGAGGCCTTCCTCTTGGGCATTGTTGGCCAGAAAGTGTTAAAGAAGGATAGAACTTTCTTTATGTATGCAACTACAGCAGCAAGAATACTTATCGCAAAATATTGGAAGACACAAGATTTGCCCACACTGGAAGAGTGGCAGACGCAATTGATGGACTACATGGAACTGGCTGAAATGACTGGCAGAATCCGAGATTTGGGAGAAGAAACAACGGAAGAGGACTGGAAAAAATTTAAGGACTATTTACAAAAACAATATAAGTTGTATGAATGTTAAAAATTTACACGATTCGGAAACTATAGCTTCAGCAATTAGATTTGGGAAACAGGAAATTATATTTTAAGTAAGAAAAGGTCAAAATCTAAGGTAATACTATGTTTAATTTAAGATATAAGTAACTGATGAAAAGTATGTTAAATTTAGAGGTATAGTATTTGAAAAGTACAAAATAAGGTACGAAACAAGGTAATAATTTGCTGATATCTTTATTATAAAGAATGCAGGGTAAGGGAGATGCGAGGAAGTCCAGTTAGTTATATAAAAAATGTGTTGAATGGTTGGTTTTCTTTTCTTCTTTTTCTTTTTTTCTTTTTCTTGTTCTTTTACTTTTTTCTTCAGTGTATGTTTCTAACTTTGTATTTGAAACCTTAATAAAATATTTATAAAAAAAGAAGAAGAGAAAATCCTTTCGCTTTTCTGGGGCTCAGGGAAGTCTCAGAGCCGGAGGTTGGGGAAGGGACCCCCTTTGCTCTGCCCTCTTCTCTCGTCTTAGATTCGCATGGGGGTCCCGCCCGAGCTTGCCTGGCCACCGGGCCACACAAGGGCCGCGCTCTACGCGGCACACCTTGCTAGCCGCGCAGCTGTCCTCCGCGGCTGCGGAGCGGCCCTGCGCCGGTGCCCAGCTCCTCTGGGCGCCCGCTGCGCTGCCAATGACAAGCGGGCAACGTCGCGGGCGGGGAAGGCGTCGCTTTCTTTCCCGATCCTGCATCCTCCCAGTCTTCCAGCCCTTTTTTGGGTTGGAAGCTCATCTCGTTCGCCCTTCTCCTTTCTTCACCCTGCGCGCAATTTTCCTCCCTCGTCTCCCTCCCCATTTCTCCTTCCTTCCTGACTGACTGACTGACGGGCTTGGGCTCGGGCTCAGGCTCCGGGTCGGGCTCGGGCTCGGGCTCAGGCTCGGGCTCGGGCTCGGGCTCGGGCTCGGGCTCCGGGTCGGGCTCAGGCTCAGGCTCGGGCTCGGGCAGCCACAGCGTCGGCGGTGTTGGCGATCGGCGGCGCGGGGGGATGGCCCTCCCGGGGGAGCCGGCGCTGCTCAATGGGGTTGCCAAGGAGACAGGCCGGCCGCCCTCCTCCCCCGGCCCGGCGCCCCCCGCCGCGCCGGTGCCTGTTATCGAGCTGGTGCGCGCCGGGCGCCCTATAAAAGCCGCGGACGCGCCCACCGCCGCCCGAGATTATTGGGGGGGCTGAGCCCCCCCAAACGAATTTTTGAGGGGGCTCGGGCCCCCTCAAGCCCCATGGAGTCGGCGCCTATGGTTTTCGCCATTGTAGAAAGATGTGGGGAGGGGAATCTCTTGGTTCTTTGGAGGTTTTGAGATGGTTCCATTTGCTGCAAAACTACACAGACATTGCTACGCTATTTTGGGAGTTCAGAATGCCTTTCTTTGAGGTCCAGCACACAAACACACACACACACACTGCTAGGGCCTCCATGGGGGACTGGGAGTGTGTTGCTGCTGTCAAATGGACTGTCATCACATGACTGGCACTGGTCCCTAATTGGGTAGTGCCCATCACATCACTCGAGGTGTGCCCTGCTGCCATTCTGCCTCCCCCTTGCCTGCTCCATGCCATTCTCCATGCAGGTTCGGCATTCCCTGTATTTCTAATCTGAGGGCTTTCCTCTCAGAACAAAAGCTGAAAGCGTGGCACGCATCTGCAAAGCTGTCTGTGGCCACACACCAAGCCGGGCACTCCATTGTGCAAACTGCTTGCCTTAAAGGCCACCATTAAAAAAACCAGCAAGAACAATATAATGATAAACCATTTCCTGTGCTTCTAGGTACCTGGGAAGGCGTAAAAATGTAGAATACGATCCATAAAAAATACAAACGCAACAAATGGTTAAAAGCAAAACAAAAGAACAAAAGAAATGCAAGGGGGTGGGGGGAAGAGTGAAAAGCAAAGTGTAGCCAAAAGGAGGAAAGAAGATGCTCCATGTTAAAATTGGGGGCGATAAAAAGAAGCCCGGCCCATCAAACCCCTGTCTTGTTTGTGGAGAAGACTGTGTTCTCTGTAGAGAGGGACTTTGGCATGGCCACAGCCCAGCCCAGCGCCCTGTGCCCCTTGACCTTCCCAGCTCCATCCAGCCCTCCTCCAGAGGAGCATTTCCTGGGAGCTTCCTGATGAGGCCAGTACACACACACACACACACAGAGAGAGAGAGAGAGAGAGAGAGAGAGAGAGAGAGAGAGAGAGAGCTCTTTTGCAGAAGAAATGCCATTTCTGGGGAAGGGCTCCAGTTGTTTCCGTCAGAGGAGACAGGATGGAAAAGAGGCCTGCTTGACAGCCCCAAACAAGAGAGGCTTCCCAGCCTGGGCTGCATTATTTGCCATGGCAACGGCCCCGTCAACATGCTCTGAGAACAGCAGCATGTTTGGAAAACAAGATGGTGCGCCGGCTCCTCTCTGCCTCTCCTGCCTGGGCGCACGGCATGCGCATCCATCACCAGTGACACCAGGGTGCCCCCTCCCCCTTGCATCTCCTGGTGCAAGGAGGAGTAATGCTCTCAAGAACCCCACCAGCCACCTGATTCGCTGATGGGGGGGGGGGTGGACGTCAGGTGCCGCAGACAGAATGAGCAACAAAAGGCACAGCCCCAAGCCACCTCTGGACACAAATGCACAAGCAGGAGAGACTCTTGGGCCAAGCCAGCTTTCCTCTCCTTGAAAATGATTTATAGGTGGTACATGACTCCATTCAAGCTTGCAAAAATTTACCACTTGTCTGATAATAAATGCTGGAAATGTAAAGAAACTGAAGGTACTTTTTTTCACCTTTGGTGGACATGCCCAAAGATTAAGGCTTTCTGGGAAATGATATATAATGAAATGAAAAAGGTATTTAAATATACCTTCCTTAAGAAACCAGAGGCCTTTCTCCTGGGCATTGTCGGTCAATTGGTGCCAAAGAAAGACAGAACATTCTTTATGTATGCTACAACAGCAGCAAGAATACTCATCACAAAGTATTGGAAGACACAAGATCTACCCACCTTGGAAGAATGGCAGATGAAGGTGATAGACCATATGGGATTGGCAGAAATGACTGGCAGAATCCGAGACCAGGGAGAAGAGTCGGTGGAAGAAGATTGGAAGAAATTTAAGAACTATCTTAAGAAACATTGTAAAATTAATGACTGTTAAAATGATGCGGCTTTAGAAAGTAAGTGGATTACAGTTGTAAAGATTAAGTTAAAAGAAAAGAAAGGTTAACAATTGGATAAAATTAAAGGTGAGGATTTGCTGAACTAAATATTTGAAATTGGAATGCAGAAAGGGGAGGTATGGGGAGGTCGGTGAAGTAAGTTTTAAGAAAATAAGGTTTTGAAATTATACTTGTTTCTTTTTCTTGTTTGTGCTTATTTGTATTCTTGTGTTTGTTTATATAATTTGTGAAACTTTAATAAATATCTTATAATAAAAAAAGCCAGCTTTCCTCTCCTGGCTTGGCCCCAGTGTCTTTCCTCACCTGCTGCTCTCCAGGACCACAACCCCTGACATCCCCCTGATCTTTTTTTAAAAAAATTTAATATTAATTTTCCAATAATAACAAAGCAAAAAAAGAAAAAAGAAAGAGAAATAATAATCATAACCAAATTTGTAAACCATTATTTTTTGGTCAACTTCCCTCCACTCCCCCTCTTGATTCCATTACAATATGATTGTTCAGCATGTCCATTAAACCTTATATACTTAACAATCCAATTTTAAAAACTTCTTCATCTTATTACAAGTGACTTTTAGAAGTTATGCTAATGTGATGATCTGTACACGAGGCTTAGAAAATATGCATTACACAGTTACCCTTTTTTGTACTAATTTGTCCTGCATAGGTCAATATTTTGTTTAGCCCATCTTCTTTGTCTTCTTCATCTTCTTTGACCGAGGCTTCTTCCTTTCATAGGGGCTGGCCATCATGCCCCTGTCTTGGGCTGCACTGGCTGCAGCAGATGGAGGCTGTGCTGGTTCAAAACATCTGAGGCCACAAAGTAAGAGGAGCCTAGATTAAAACACCTTTCCCTTGAAAACAAACCTTTTCTCTTAACCCCCTTTTCTCTTGTTTTTGAGACTCTAGAGCCTCCTTGATCTTCAATAATGGCAACCAATTTGAGCAGATGGACTCGTGGTCCATTTCAGCCGAAGCAGAACTGAATAGATGTCAACTCCTGGAGGTGGCCTGATCAGAGGTGGCCAGAGGCACCTGGGGAGAAGTGGGATTACCTGGGGGGTGGAGAGAGGCCGGGGGGGCAGGGCAGGGGGTACAGGAAGTGTAAATAACTATCAGGGGTCAAAAAGCTGGCATCACTGGATCAAGTTCCCCAGTTTTGTTGAATTAACTAAACGAAATAGCTCAGTTGGAATAGTGGGGGGGGGAATAGTTTCAACTGGATTTTGAATACCGTATTTTGCGCCCCATAAGACGCTCCGGCCCATAAGACGCACCTAGTTTTTTGGGGGGGGGAAATAAAGAAAAAAAATTTTATTCCCCCCCCCCCCAGGTGCGGGGCTGGAAGAACCAGGTCGGGGAACAGAGGGAAGGCACGCTCTGCCTCCCCGCTGTCCCCCGAGCTTGTGGGGCTGGCGATGGGGAGAAGTGCACCAGTCCCGGGAGGGCAGGCAGCTCTGCCCTGCCATCCCGAGCGGGGCAGGACTTAGCGCACCGCTCGGGATGGCGGCGTAGACCCGCCTGCAGTCCCGGGAGGGCAGGCAGCTCTGCCCCGCCATCCCGAGCGGGGCAGGACTTAGCGCACCGCTCGGGATGGCGGCGTAGACCCGCCTGCAGTCCCGGGAGGGCAGGCAGCTCTGCCCCGCCATCCCGAGCGGGGCAGGACTTAGCGCACCGCTCGGGATGGCGGCGTAGACCCGCCTGCAGTCCCGGGAGGGCAGGCAGCTCTGTGCCGCCATCCCGAGCAGGGCAGGACTTAGCGCACCGCTCGGGATGGCGGCGTAGACCCGCCTGCAGTCCCGCGACGGCAGGCAGCTCTGTGCCGCCATCCCGAGCGGGGCAGGACTTAGCGCACCGCTCGGGATGGCGGCGTAGACCCGCCTGCAGTCCCGCGAAGGCAGGCAGCTCTGTGCCGCCATCCCGAGCGGGGCAGGACTTAGCGCACCGCTCGGGATGGCGGCGTAGACCCGCCTGCAGTCCCGCGAAGGCAGGCAGCTCTGTGCCGCCATCCCGAGCGGGGCAGGACTTAGCGCACCGCTCGGGATGGCGGCGTAGACCCGCCTGCAGTCCCGGGAGGGCAGGCAGCTCTGCCTCCCCGCTGTCCCCCGAGCTTGTGGGGCTGGCGATGGGGAGAAGTGCACCAGTCCCGGGAGGGCAGGCAGCTCTGCCCTGCCATCCCGAGCGGGGCAGGACTTAGCGCACCGCTCGGGATGGCGGCGTAGACCCGCCTGCAGTCCCGGGAGGGCAGGCAGCTCTGCCCCGCCATCCCGAGCGGGGCAGGACTTAGCGCACCGCTCGGGATGGCGGCGTAGACCCGCCTGCAGTCCCGCGAAGGCAGGCAGCTCTGCGCCGCCATCCCGAGCGGGGCAGGACTTAGCGCACCGCTCGGGATGGCGGCGTAGACCCGCCTGCAGTCCCGCGAAGGCAGGCAGCTCTGTGCCGCCTTCCCGAGCGGGGCAGGACTTAGCGCACCGCTCGGGATGGCGGCGTAGACCCGCCTGCAGTCCCGCGACGGCAGGCAGCTCTGTGCCGCCATCCCGAGCGGGGCGGGACTTAGCGCACCGCTCGGGATGGCGGTGTAGACCCGCCTGCCGTCCCGCGACGGCAGGCAGCTCTGTGCCGCCATCCCGAGCGGGGCAGGACTTAGCGCACCGCTCGGGATGGCGGCGTAGACCCGGGATTGCAGGCAGCTCTGCACAACCCTCGGAGCCGGTCTCCCGAGGGTTGCGCAGAGCTTCCTGAAGCCTGGAGAGCGAGAGGGGTCGGTGCGCACCGACCCCCCCTCGCTCTCCAGGCTTCAGCGAAAGCCTGCATTCGCCCCATAAGACGCAGGCACATTTCCCCTTCATTTTTGGAGGGGAAAAAGTGCGTCTTATGGGGCGAAAAATACGGTAAATGTGCAATTAATGGTTAGTGTTTTGAATTATATCAAGTTATTTTATTCCTTAGTGGGTTGTGCAAACCACTATTCTAAATGATATTTTTTAAAGGGTAGGTTAGGGGGCACTGACTTTATGTGTTTATCGAACTGGGGTGGGGAGTGGAAAAGGTTGGGGAACCCCTTCTCTAATGCAACCATGTACCACTTTAATTATAGGCAGCCATGTGCTCTCTTGAGTCCAGCATCCCCCTCACTCAGCCAGCAAAGGCAGAGAGCAGCGCTGGCAGGTCTTCTCTTTGTCAGCTCCTCAAGCCCAGGCCCCACCAGCTCAAACTCTGGGGTGCTTTTCCTTCTTGACGTGCACACAGCATAGTCCATCAGGAAGGAGTTGGGTTGTTTTTCAAGAAGTGATTCACTCCTTGGGAAAGATGGGAGGGGGGCGGCGGGAATTAAGCACAGCTAAGGTTTAGAGTTACAGGGAAAAGCTAGTTGGGAGAACTCTTGGAGATGCCAAGGCATTGTTGTGCTTTCTTGCACCCTGTCCAAGTTTTCACTCTGAAGACTGCCTTTTCCTAGCCAGACCCACACAGGCTCTCTGGGGATCAGCAGCAACTCTCTCTGCAAGGCTTCTGAGTTCCAGGGTGGCCATGTGTCCTGCATTGTGGAAGAGAGTCCTTTGTTTGAAGGGCTGTCCGGTCCAGATCCAAATAAAGGTAAAGCACCCTAAGGAGGAAGGGGTGTGTGTGCTTGTGTGCGTGTTTGTATGTGTGCGTTTGTAGCCCATCCACAGTTAGCATCATCTGGACAATAGGCTGAGCTGCGAGGGCACCCAGCTCACCTGGTTACAAGCTTCTGTGCTGCGTTGAGATGCATTGTATTGCTCCACAAATCACTGCAATTATTTCTAAATGCACATTGATACAGATAAATTAAAGGTAAAGGGACCCCTGACCATTAGGTCCAGTTGTGATCGACTCTGGGGTTACGGTGCTCATCTCGCTTTACTAGCTGAGGGAGCCAGCGTACAGCTTCCGGGTCATGTGGCCAGCATGACGAAGCCGCTTCTGGCGAACCAGAGCAGTGCATGGGAAACACCATTTACCTTCCCGCCGGAGTGGTACCTATTTATCTACTTGCACTGCGTGCTTTCGAACTGCTAGGTTGGCAGGAGCAGGGACTGAACAACGGGAGCTCACCCCGTCGCAGGGATTCAAACCACCGACCTTCTGATTGGCAAGTCCTAGGCTCTGTGGTTTAACCCACAGTGCCACCCGCGTCCCACAGATAAATTAGCATGTGCAAATTTTATGTCCACTTTTTGATGACCTGGAAGAGGCCCTGTTCTCTTAAGTTCTCTGCAGAAAATTCTGTGTGACTCCACCCAACTCTACCTCCAAAAAGCATTGCATCTTGTGCTGTCCTTGAAAGACGGGCAGGCAACTGTGGGTGTCCTCTATCTGGCCTTTTTAAAATATTTGGTCATATCCAACATATCTCCTCCATGGCTTAATGTTGCCCCCCAGGATAAACTTCCCTGGTTGCTCCTCCAGGCTGTGCTCTCAGGCTTGGCTTCCAGCATGTTGCTGCTGCTCTCCTCCTCAGAGCTCTTTCCAATTTGTCAACATCATTTGTTACTGCAGCAGCACTGAGCACATAGTTAAGCGGTCTAACCACATGGCCACCACAAGCTTGTCAGAAAGGTTAGGGTGCAATTAACCCTTTCACCTCTTGGTCAATGCTGAAGTGGTCCCCGCCCTCTGCCTCCTTTCCTGGGGCTTCCTCTCCGAAGCCACTGAAAGGACCTTGCGGCACAGGCATTCCACTAAGCTCTGGTTACACCACCACTGGGCTGGTATCCAGCTGGGCGGAATCCAAAAATGTTGTTAAAAATAAAAATGTATCCACACTCTATACTGCAGAGAACTGCTAGAGAGGACGACAAAAGAACGGAGCATTTCTTGGGGACTATGTTTGAGATGCTTGTTGTGCCACGGCAAGGACTCCATTCAGGGTGCCGCAAGGCTCTTTGGGGTTAGCAAGGCTCTCCCAGTAGAATCAGTGACAGAGGTGGACTTTGGTAATCTTTCATAATATGGCACCCTGTGCAAGGCCAAAATTTAGCGCCCCAAAATGGATCTTCTCAGTTACGGAACTTTTCAGTTTTGTGCCTCTTCAGCTCAGCACCCTGTTCGAGGGAACCGCCCGCACCACCCTAAATCCAGCACTGTCAGTGGTGGCAGGTGGTGGGGCAGGGATCTTTTTAAAGGGTTTGAAAGTTGCCTTGGCTGCTAGCAAAAAAAGAAAACAAATTGGCAACTAGGCCCAATCCAGACAATAGAAAGGAGAGAACTCCGACCACAGCATGGGGCTTAGTGGCCACAGAGGCACCACAAAGCATTGGGAGGAGAGCCCTCCTTGCCTCTAAGCAGGCCAGCCCTGAATCCAAGGCAAGTTCCAGGACCAGCATCTGTTAGCGCTCTGGGGGGAGCCTGTCTTCCGCCTCGCCCCCATCAGCTCTGAAAGGGAAAAGGGAAGCTCTCTCACTCACCAGGCCCTATTTCAGTGGCTCAAAGGAGTTGGCTGCCTCTCTCTTTAAATTGCAGTGCTAATCAGAAACACGTGGTCCATATTGTCAACACTTCATTTAACCACTTCTATAAATTCAGTATTAGTGTTAAAAAGAGTCTGACTTGATGGATGAAATACTTCAACATCTGACGAGGCAGACCCAATAAAAAGTCAAGCTAATAACTCAGAGAAAGCAGGGAGACGCAGGGAGGCTTTAGGCATGCAGCAAAGGAAGGGGAGAAAGAAAGAAAGAAAGAAAGAAAGAAAGAAAGAAAGAAAGAAAGAAAGAAAGAGGGTGTCCTGCTATTTGCATGCAGTTGAGGAGCAGTAACCAATGAAACCATGACAGGGAAACAGCCGTCCTTGTTGCTCGCTCGGCAGGAATTCACTTTCTCTCCTTTGATCGCTTTTGGCAACGGAAAGTGTCCTGGGAAAGCAGAAATCTGGAGGTTTTGACAACCAAACATTTGTGCAAAATGGTAACTCATCTCCTTTCACAAGCTGATAATTTGTCGTGTTTTTTTTAAAGGAACAATTAAAGAAAATTGGGTGGGGTAGAAATGGAAGGTTCAGTTTTGCAGCACAAGAGGAAGAGGAAGAGGAAGAGGAAGAGGAAGGATGTCCCAGGTCCACCATCTCCTCTTCCTGTTTTTAGAGCAAGAGGCTGCTGGGCTGGACTCTGCGGAGACCTGATGCAGTCCTGCCCCACAACTAGGCTTGCAACCTACAGAAATAGTTGTCTGAACACAACCTGGAACTATTCTCAGCTCTGCAGCTCATCCCATCTGAGAGTGTATGCAAAGATGCATCGCAAATATCCCTGGAAAATGCCAAGAGCTCAAAATACTGCTCTTTAAGTGGAAAGGGAGGGGCCTTTATTGTTCCACAGCCCACACTTCATATGAGTCAACACAATTCTTGCCTGAATTAAGTAATTTAAAACTAAGAACACCCTTCTCTCTCAGCGCAAATGTGACTGTTGTCAAAGGTAGGGTACACAGAGAGTGTGATGTGGTACATGTAGGCAAAGTAGGTAGGTGCAGTAGTGTAAGAGGTGGGCAGGAGGCAACAAACCCTGTGCATTGTATTTCAGAACAGCCCCTGCATTGGCCAAGACAGCTAAGAATGCATGGTGCTCCACAGACATCCTTGTTGCCTCATTTTCCCCTCTGGGAAATGCCCCCTCTCCCCTCAGTCCACCTCTCCTGTGTATTTGTTTGTTTTTTGGCTCTCCTTTCAGACAGTGAGGGAAAATGCCTTCCTTCAAAGGAGAACAAGATCAGCTGGAGAAGGTCAGTAAAGAAATATATGGATATAGAGAGAGATTTCTATCCGCACCAGGAGACCTGGTGCAAAGATGAAGGGCAGAAGAATTAGCCAAGGAAAAAGGGAGGGGGGCTCCCTCCAGGGGCACATTTTTGCAACCTCCATTTGTGGGGGGGACCTCTGAGTTAAGCTGGAGTCACTCAGTTAGCACCCTCAGCTGAACAAAAGGTTGCCACCCAATTAGGGGTGGGGCATGGAAGATGGGGCAATGTCTGGGCAAGCAAGGTCTTTGCAGAGCTATGTAAACTTTAAGAATTTAATGGTCACAGCCTTGCACTGTTGCCTCTGCTTTAGGGCTTTTGTCTGATGTCATTGTTTTTCTGATTGT
This sequence comes from Podarcis bocagei, assembly GCF_964188305.1. Classification (NCBI taxonomy): domain Eukaryota; kingdom Metazoa; phylum Chordata; class Lepidosauria; order Squamata; family Lacertidae; genus Podarcis; species Podarcis bocagei. The sequence goes on along the minus strand of NC_138142.1, from coordinate 1,751,294 downwards.
TTATTAACTATTACAAGATTTAATTATTTCCCTGAATTCCAAGAGCCGCCTTAAAATTTTGTGGAAAGACAGAGAACAAATTATACTGTAGCCCTCCCCTCCCCTGCCCCCTCAAAAAGACTCAGAGTGGGGTTTCAGACTGAAAGAGGAGTGGAAACCTTGCCACTGGGCACTGCCAGGACTCCTGGTGGCATATGAATCTGCATATGCCAAGGGACTTGCATTAGTGCCTCTGAGAAATTGGCATGGTGGCTGCCTGGATCCATCCCACCAGTTCTCCAGATTGCTCAGCCACCCTAAAAGCAAAGGAAAATTAGAAAATTAGAGGTCCGGGGCCTGTGGCAAAAGCTTCAGCAACCCCCACCCCACCCCAAGGCTTCGGTCTTGAGAGTATTTCAAAGTGTCTTGCAGAGGGAAGGGGCCTTGCCAAGGGGGAGCTGGGCTCTTGTGGAGAAGCTCCTTTAGGTGAGTGTCCTTCTGCCTGGATGGCATGAAGGCTGGGTGTGCTGGTGGAGGAGGAGGAGGAGGAGAAGGAGGAGGAGGAGGAGAAGAAGGAGGAGAAGGAGAAGAAGAAGAAAAAGGGCCTTCTTGGGACTGCCCCCAGGCCTGGCTCCCCGTGCCCCTGCTAAAACAGTATCTCCAAAGGTGAAATATACTCAGAGTCGCAAAGTGATTTCATGCTCTTTATTCAGCTCATAGTGGTGAGGAGGAATGAATGAAAGTCCCCTCACAGTATCTGCTTTATATACATTCTTTACACAATGGGTTGCACATGATTGGCTAATTCCGGAATTCTACTGTAAGCCAATCAGGTTGTGGATTCACTTCTATCTGGAGCAGGATTGGGTGGTTCCTGCCAACCAATCATACTGCTGCATTGTTCTAGGACCAATCAGACTGCTGCATTCTGAATCCTATTGTTCTAGGACCAATCAGACTGCTGCAGTTTGGATCTTATTGTTCTAGGACCAATCAGACTGCTTCAGTTTGGATCCTCTTCAACTCAGTACATAACAAAAGGTATTTAAAAACAAGGGGTGGTGACTACACCAGGATGTAAGGCTCCCTCCATTGATGCGAAGGAATCGCTTTTTGCTCCCAAGGCAGACACTTGGAATCAGGACTCTATGTGTTTGTGAAATTTATTCCCATTCATGAACTCTTGAGGTGTGGGAGGTCCTTTCCCCCTCTGAAGTCCATTTCGTACCCACTCTGGGGTAGGGATGGGTGATGTCTCAAGTTTGTGGATCTAGAGACCCCACTTTGCAGATTGCCTGGGAACTGGCTGGGGTTTTTTTGTTTTTTGTTTAGAGAACTCCAGAAACTCTTATTCTATGAGGAGGGACAGAGACCTAAGATGGGAAATTCTCAACAACTTATGAACTATCATGGCAAGGAACATTTTTTATTTTATTTTTTGCAGGGTGGGGTGTGGGGGAGACAACATGTTGGTCAGAAATCTAACCCCAGGCTCTGAAGAAACCAGAGGCCTTTCTCCTGGGCATGGTCGGCCAAATGGTGCCAAAGAAGGACAGAACTTTCTTTATGTACGCCACAACAGCAGCAAGAATACTTATTGCAAAGTATTGGAAGACACAAGATCTACCCACCCTGGAAGAATGGCAGATGAAGGTGATGGACTACATGGAACTGGCGGAAATGAGTGGCAGAATCCGAGACCAGGGAGAAGAGTCGGTGGAAGAAGATTGGAAGAAATTTAAAGACTATTTACAGAAATATTGCAAAATTAATGAATGTTAGAATGATGTCAGAATGAAGTTAAGTGGTTTAAGCAGCAATGTTATAAAGGTGTATGAAAAATGGGTTAATAATAGGTGAGAACTCAAAGTTATATTATATTAAGTTAAAGGATTAAGACAAAAATAAAGAGGGAAAGAAACTGCTGAATTAATTAACTAACTGAACTGGAATACAAAAAAGGGAGGTGTGAGGAGGTCAGGGAAGCAAGGATATGAATATATGATATGGAAAGATTGATGTGTTTTTTCTTTTTTAAATGTTTTTCATCTTTTTTCTGTATTTTTATTTTTTTCCCTTTTTTATTTTTATTGTTGTCTTTTTGTCTAATTTTTTTACTTATGTAACTTTTTTCCTTTGAAAACTTAATAAATATCATTTAAAAAAAGAGAAAGAAATCTAACCCCAGGCTGAACAGGCGGAATTGATACCACGTTGAGGAGTCACTCTTTGTCAGGGACGCGGACTTATAAAAAATATTGGGGGGGCCCGGGAAAGCTCATGAATAATAAATAAGCTCATGAATATGCAAATAAAGTGGCTCCGGTCCTAAATAGGGCAAGCCACGCCCCCCAGCCAGCCGATTGGCTGGCTGGGAGGTGTGGCCAGTCGGGATTCCCCTGTTCTCGCGGGGGCTGAAACCGCCAGGAGGAAGGAAATTCCCCCCGGGAGTGCCTTGGCAGTGGCGGTGGTGCTGCAAAGCAGCGAGGCAGGAGCCCCCGCCCCCGGCGCTCTGCTGGAAGGGCGCCCGAGATTATTGGGGGGGCTGAGCCCCCCCCAAAATTTTTTTGAGGGGTCTCGAGCCCCCTCAGGCCCCATGGAGTCGGCGCCTATGCTCTTTGTGGATTTGTGGCTCAACAAACCTTATGCCTGGAGATTTTGCATTTGCTGCCCTACCCAAGGCGTCCTTTCTACCTGAGGCCAGTGAGGGTCCCTCTTCATCTGCTTCAGAGGAAAAGCCGAAAGCCACCATGGATTCCGTCCTGATTTCTGACGGCAGCCACATCTGAAATACAATTTGGGGGTGGGGAAGTACATCCAAAAGGGAGAGGAAGGAAAATGCTGCGGATCACACTGTTTGTGGAATTGTGGACCATCTCCAAGAAATGTCCAGCTGTTCGTCTGGAACGAGCTGATGGAACAAAGAGCCCAAACTGCAGGTACCAGGCGAAACCGGCTCAGCCTGAGAGCTGGATTTCCTCCTCGTACGGAGCAGAACTGCTCTTTGGAATCCGCCTGAGCCAGGCCCAGGAAGTACCACTTGGCTGAGCTGCTGGGAAAAGGCCCAGTCAGCTGCTGGCCCCTCCACCGCCCCCTACTTCTCCCCTCCCACCCCCGTTTCAAGCTGAAACCTTTGGCTATATGTATGTTTTGCCTAGCAATCAGGTTCCTCCTCCTCCTCCTGTGGTTGGGAGATCTCCTGCAACAGAAATGGATGCTAGAAGCATGTTCCAGGAGGCCCAGATGAGGCTGCCTTTGTCTCAGCTCCACAGGAGACGGGGAGTGATGGACAGGAAGCAGGTTGCAGCTCTCTCTCTCTCCCCCCACCCCATCTCTCTGGGTTCCCTCGTGGGAAGCCACACACTGCTTCTTCCAGATGGCCTCTGGATCAGAGGTGGGAAACCTTTATCAGCCTGAGGGCCACGTTCCCTTCTCAACAATCTTTCAGGGGCCATATGCCAGTGGTGGGTGGGGCCACAGGCAAAATGGGCAGAGGAAGGAATGGAAATGTGACCTTCCTTGCCATGCCTGTTTTTTATCCACATTCACACTCCTCTGCACAGTCAGAGGCAGCCATGCTTCAGAAGGCTTCTCCACACTTCACTGGGTGCGGGGGGGGGGGAGCACTCTGCAGCCCTCAGTTGGGGCAACTTGTGTTTACTCCAGATTGGCCTTTGCTCCAATTTAGCACTAAAGAGCATGTTTTGCATGGGAAAGGAGCAGGGCAAGGGGGAAACTGCCCAGACTCATGTCCAGAAAGCTCAGATGGAGTGGAAAAATCACTCGAGACAAGCAGAAGTGTGGATGAGACCTGAAAGCCAGTTGCTAGAAGCCACGGGAAGAGGGGAAAGTGCTCTCAAGCTCTGGTCCTAATACAGGTTTCCCATGGGGGCCAGGGGCGTAGCTAGCTGCTCCAGCCCCCAGCGCGGCGGGGGCGGGGTGATTGGCCCAGGGGGGCGCCGCGGTGAGCTGCCCATGGAGTCTGCCTGCCAGATGCAAGTCCCATGCTGCTGTTTTGGGCAGTGCAGGGCCCGAGCCACCATGTCACGCCCAGGAGAGACACTTGGCTCGGAAGCACAGCAGGCCAGGCCCCACGGTAAGTGCCGCCCTCCGTGGTGTGCCATTTGTCACCCCCTCAGGGATGACACCCGGGGCGGCCAGCACCGCACCCCCCGCACCCCCACTCCTACGCCCCTGATGGGGGCACCTGGTTGGCCTCGGTGAGAACAAGAGGCTGAACTAGATGGGCAGCTGGCCTCATCCAGCAAGCTCTCCCTCTGTTCTTACCCTCTCTTGTGTTCATATTGCCATGTTGCTCCTTCTGGTCACTTCACTCTGAGTGAAACCTTCCTTTCCCCCGCTTTGCACCTTCTTTCATCTCACTGTGTGCCACCACCTGCCCATCCAGCAGTCTGCTAAGAGGCTCTGAAAGGGCTTCCTTCCTCTCTTGACTTCACACTAGCATCTCCTTGCAATGCCACATCTGTGTTTAAAAATGGCATGGAAGTCTTTGGGGCCGGGAGATGTTTGCTTCCCAGAAGGTGCCGCTGCCCTGTTTGCTGGCATTTGGGGGCAAATTTGCCACAGGTGCCTCTTGCTGCATTCTCCAGCTCCTCCGTGGATTTGTCAGCAGGCATGATAACCACGCAGATAGTCGCCCACCATCCAGGGTGATGGATATCCGACACAGAGGCAGGTGAATGGGAGCTTCAAAGCTCTTAGAAACCCTGGGAGAAAAGAGCTTAGAACCGCCAAAGAAGCTAAAGAGAATAAAGCCCTTGCTAGGGAAAAAGCAGATCAGATAAGCCACAAGGAAGGCGAAAATTCAAAATGCATCATGTAAAAAATCAAACAAAACTATTATGCACTGAAGTTCTCACCCTGGGCCAGCAGGGGGATACTGTAGATAGTTTTCACTCAGATCCACATATGCAAATAAGGGATCGAAAGTGACGTTCAGTGATTGGATAGTTACAGAAAATGGTTACTGTTGCGTTCTAGTGGAGCTCTATATAAGCAGACTGGCTGAACCCTTCAGTTCAGTTCTGCTCTGGCCTGTGAATAAACAAGAGCTGTTTGAAGAATCGCTGTGTCGTCCGATATGTTCACCCACAACTTAACAAAAACAATCCCTAATTGGGGTGGAAGGGAAGATGACTATCCAGCTGATCAGAAAAGATCCAACAGAGTTCCTGAGCATGCTTGGAGTTCCTTTGGGCTCCTTGTGTCTGCCCTGCAAGAGAGTCAGGCCCTCTCCTTTTTTGCTCTATCAACTTCTGTTTGCTGAGGCCTAGGACCAAGTGATCTGAAAAGGTTATTCTGAGGCTGGGTCACTCAGCTCTTCCAGGCCTAATAAAACAAACCCTGAGCCAAATTAGAAACATATTTCATCTAATACAGGAAAATATAATTGGGGAATGGGTCTGGAGTTTGACCTACAGTATTTTTGCTAAATAGAGATTTAAATATATCACTGCACGGAATGTGCAGGGAAACAGCAATGGCCACATTCCTCTTCTAGGCTGGGAGCTTGGGGGGGGGGCTTGTCCCATTTAACCCTTCAGGATCCTGGGAAGCAATCTTGTTCTCCATCATGCTAACGCCGTGAAGCAACAGCAGGGCTGGTCAGCTGTGGGTTTTTCAGAAGATGAAACCTTTGAGGCAGCTGAACATGCCTCTCCCACCCTGTGGCAACTTCCTAAGATTTCCAAGGAATTATTAAACATGCAAACAGAGGGTTGGGGAAAGACTGCAAAAGGGAGATGGCCCAACAGTTTGTGGTGCCTGCAGAAGGTTCTTCTGCCCCAAGAGGCTTGGTGTCACCTAAGAATTCACCTTGCTGGATCAGACCCCAAGAGCAGACCCTCCAATTGTCCCTATTTTCCAGGGACTGCCCCAGATTCACAGAAGCCATTCCAGTTTCTGATTTGATACCAGAATGTTCCACTGTTCCTTAGGATGTCCCTATTTTCATTGGTGAAATGGTGGGTGGTATGCAATGGTTCATCTAGCCCATTTCCAACAAGGCAATAGTGTTCTCTTGCTGCTTCCGCCAGGCACCTGGAATCAGAAGGCTCCATCCGGCACCACAAGAGAAGAGCTCTGCAGGAAGTGATGGGCCCTGAGCTTCCACAAATTTTGTCTAATATTTGTTAAAAGCCAGCTAAACTCATGGCTCTCATCTCACCTTCTTGCAAGCCACCTCATAAATCAAAACGATGCCCATGTCGATGCAGCCATGACTCCTGGCTGTCCTGTTTCAAGGGACTCTTGGGCTGTTTCCCATGGCTCCTTCTGTGAGAATCCTCTCAAAGGTGAAGAAGAACAATGGCAGCCCCTGTGCCTGCCCTCCACTGGCTCAGGTCTCTTTCTGAGCCAGAGGTACAATTACAGACTTGCTCTGGATGACAGGGATGCTGTGGCACATGCAGAAAAGGAGTCTAGAATGAAAGATGTCAAACGGGCTGCTGCTTTTCTCTTTAAATACTTCTTGAGGATGGGAAGAGGCTAATTAAATTCCTTTGCTGAATGCACTTAGCTTGTCTTTGAAAGTCCTGATTGCCTCTGGCTCCCGTCCAAGACAGGATCTGTGAACAGTAGATGAAGCAGAGGGGAAGAGCAATGCTGCCCATTTCAGAGGATGGCCAAGCGGGCCCAGGCAGGCAGCCCACAGTCGTGTTTTCTTGGCCCTTTGGAAGGAACTGAAGTGCTTCAGAAAGAGAACAAGCAACTCCCCGCCACCTCCACCCACCAGCTTCTTGGTTGAAGAAACCCAGGCTGGACCTTTGGAAAACCAATCAGGCACAGGAGCAATGAATCAGAGCTTTGCAGAGCTGTGTGAGACATTTCAGGGCAAACACGTGTGTGTGTGTGTGTGTTAGTATAGACACAGCTGGCAACTCAGCAGGAAACAGGTGACTCAAGAGGGTTCCAGCTGGGCCTCCCTCTTGGGTCTAGTTCTTCCCTCTGAGCTGCTCGCTGGTGGAGAGACCAGGTCAGGATACCCTGCGTAAGCTATGTGAGGTGGCTCTTTGCACCATGGACAATATCCCCATGTGAACAGCTGGTGCAGCAGCCCTCTTCCCCTGCCGGGTCTTGCCTCCACTTCTGAGTTGGTGCCATGCGAAAGTGAAACACTGCCTTGACCATAACACCCTTCTGGACCGTCTTGAGGGGCTGGGAGCTGGGGGCACTGTTATACAGTGGTTCCGCTCCTTCCTCCTGGGCCGTGTCCAGAAAGTGGTGTTGGGGGATGAGTGTTCAGACCCCTGGGCTCTCACTTGTGGGGTGCCTCAGGGTTCTGTCCTCTCCCCCATGCTTTTCAACATTTACATGCAGCCGCTGGGAGAGATCATCAGGGGGTTTGGGCTGGGTGTTCATCAGTATGCGGACGATACCCAGCTCTACCTCTCTTTTAAATCAGAACCAGTGAAGGCGGTGAAGGTCCTGTGTGAGTGTCTGGAGGCGGTTGGAGGATGGATGGCGGCTAACAGATTGAGGTTGAATCCTGACAAGACAGAAGTACTGTTTTGGGGGGACAGGGGACGGACAGGTGTGGGGGATCCCCTGGTCCTGAATGGGGTAACTGTGCCCCTGAAGGACCAGGTGCGCAGCCTGGGAGTCATTTTGGACTCACAGCTGTCCATGGATGCGCAGGTTAATTCTGTGTCCAGGACAGTTGTCTTCCAGCTCCACCTGGAATGCAGGCTAAGACCCTACCTGTCTCGCCAGAGTGGTGCATGCTCTGGTTATCTCCCGCTTCGACTACTGCAATGCGCTCTACATGGGGCTACCTTTGAAGGTGACCCAGAAACTGCAATTAATCCAGAATGTGCCAAGCTAGACTGGTGACTGGGGGTGGCCGCCGGGACCACATAACACCGGTCCTGAGAAATCTGCATTGGGAGCCGCCCAGAGTGGCTGGGGAAACTCAGCCAGATGGGCGGGGTATAAATAATAAATAATAAATTATTATTATTATTATTATTATTATTATTATTATTATTATTATTATTATTATTATTATTATCAGGGCCTTCCTTGGCTTCTCCACAAGTTCCCTGGTCAGGCTTTCAGCTCTAAACATTCCACCTGTTGCCTGTTCCTAGGGAAACTCTATTGCCTGCTCCCTGCCCTAGAGAATTACCGCTTCTGTTACCTCTTTAAGTTTGCCTTCGGAAAATGCCATTTGTGTGAGTCCCTACAGTTGTCCTTCTCAAAGGGTTTTGTACAAGTTCCATTTCAGGTGTGTGGATCCATGCTGTGTCTAGGGCACATAGAGGCAACCCCACACTGCGGTGTCCTGCTGGATTCTCCTCCTGCTGCTGCTGCTGCTGCTACTGCTGTTGGAAGGCTGGACCAACTGGCCCTGGCTTTTCTTATTCTGTCTTTCTGTGATCTTCAGGGCAAGTGTGAGGCTATAGGGCACCTCGGCAGTTCACAGAGAGGGTGCATTGCCCCTCTTTTTCCTTGGGGGTTTCACCTTTGTGTTTTCTTCAAATGCCAAACTTGCACTTGGCACAAGGCTAAGCATGGTGTCTTGGGGCAAAGCCTCAGGCAGCATTCAAGTCTGAGGGATTTGGAAATGCATCTTCCCAAGCTGACTGTCCATAGCAAAAGCCTCTGCCCAGCTGGAACAGAGGGCTCATCCCTACTTCTGCTTGCTCCATGGTTGATTCCTATGGTTCCCAGGCATGGGTCAGAGAGGGTTTTCTTTCATCCTGCCACTTTCCCTGTTGTTTACTGATGAACTGAAAACATCAATCTGCAGAAAACCCGACTGACTTTGTTCTGATTCAGCAGTAAATGGAAGGTTCCTCAAGGGAAAGCAGTGAGGCAGAAGAAACACCTCTTGGACCTGTGCCTAGAAATCATGCAACAAACAGAAGTGTGAGTGAGTCCTGAGTCGTTATTGAACCCAAACCAGGGCTTCTCATTGCCCCAGGCAGGAGACGCTCCCAGCAGCTGCGTGAAGCAGACAGGCATCGCCACAACATCTGTGAGGTCTCAATGCTTCAGAAACAGAGGAGGGTCTTCAAGACTCAGGTGCTCCCAAAGGTTCACCCAGCCCTGATCATCATCACCTCCTGGTCCGTTAAGCTCATTCACACATGAGGCATAAACAGAGCAGTCAATTTCTAGGTCAATTTCTGTTCCCTTATAGTCTGTTCCCTTATAGTCAGAACTTTTTTAAAAAAAACCTATGGGCAGAAAATCACATTTTAATTGCACTTTCCCCCATAAAATATGCATTTTGTATGCATTTTTTCCTAATATAGGCATAATTGAATGCTTATTTTTGCATTTCTCATGAATATATGCTTTCAAAAATGCATTTTTTAAAGCAGCATGCAGATTTTTTGAACTGAAATTTATCTCCCAATTTGGAGAAGTGCAAAATCTGATTTAACTGCATTCCAACCCACATAAAAGTCCAGGCTCTGTGAATCAGATTGGTTTGCTTGACAAAGCAGACAAAACGAGATCCTCCCCGATCCCTGTTACAGCTGCCTCCCCATCTTTAGAGATCTCCTCTTTGAGCCCTGTGTGTCCAAAGTTGTCCTGAGGTCCATTTGTCCTCACTATCTTTTGCTTGTTTGGTTAACACTGGAGGGGAGATGGTGGTCAGAACCTTCATCCTTCTCCCAGGCCACTTTTTCAGGAGTTATGATACCAGGGGTCTGAAAGACCTCAAGGATCACGGATGTCCTTGAGGCTTCTACCTAGATGGCAGCCACCAGCCTGGTATGACCAAATGCACCTTTCTGCCCCATTGATCCAGCCCCCCTTTGCCTACCAACAAAACTGGTTGGGACTGGTTTTTGTTGTGTTCCCATACTAACAGGAGATGAAGGCGGCATTTTCCAAAGGCCCCTGTGCTCAAGGAGGGGCTTTGCAGTCTGCACAACATCTCTGCAGAGCAGCTCCTGAACTGGGACCTCTCGAGTCGTGGGGGCCTCAGAGGAACGGGCATGTCAAGATCAGAGACCCAGAGCCTCCACCTCCCTTTTTTCTGGAGAAGATGTGGTGCTGGGAAATAGGGGAGGGGATGCCATCCTGTACATGTGGTGGCTGGTGGGGGAAGGGGGCTGGAACACAGGCCCCAGTGCTGGACGCTGGCAGGGATCCGCTTTGTCACCAGTGACCCATGCCGGGGCGCCTTTGTGAAGGGCAGGCCTTATTATCCCTGTCTCTCCAAGCACAGCCAGGAAACAGCTTGCTCAGGCAGCCCCTTCGGCACATTTGCATCAGCCTCCCCTACTTCTGGGGCAAATTGCTGGGGTTTATGATGCCTGACCAGCTGCCCCAGGAATATCATTAGGCAGGCTCACTGAACCACAGCTCAGGGGCCAAGGTTTCCCCACAAGGCCTTGCATTTTCCCACAAGGCTCCAGTGAGGAACGGCTGGCTTGGCAGCACTCACCCCTCCGGAAAGAGGGAGGAAGGCAAGGCCTGGCGATGCAGGAAGTTGCCCAGCTGGCTGTGGGCTGCCTACACAACTGGCAGCAGTTCTCCAGGCATGGGCCCTTTCTCATCTCTGCCTGGGAGGTACTGAAAGGGACTGAACCTGAGTCCTGGGACCTGCTCCTGCCAGGCAGATGCCCCCCCCCCCCGGCAAAGCCCACCTCTGGCCTTGGAAGGGATCTCAGCTGGTCTGCAACCCACCCCCCTCCCAGCCTCAGCAGGAAGCTGCTTTTAACTTTTTAATATGGTTTCTCCTGTATGGTTATACATATATTTGTGGTATACTGCTTTGATATTTTAATAAACAAAATAGTGGTATATAAATGTTTTAAAACCACTTTGTGAACCACTTTGGGGTTTTTTAACTGTCAAGCAGTGTATAAATTTTATGAAAAATATAAAACATAACAAATAAAAGACAGCCCAACCACTCCTCCTTCACAGGGACATGACTGGAGAGATCCCAGATCCCCAGAGAAGAGCCCTTTAATGAAAAAAGCAGAGGGCCACCAGAGGCTTCACGCTATGGTGGCGGTGGAGGAGGTCAAGCGCACCCCAGGCGCAAGAATCCAAAGCTGCCTATTCCACAGATCCAGGTGTCATTATTAGGGCCCCCTAGGAATGCGGGTGGCACTGGGGACTAAACCACAGAGCCTCTTGGGCTTGCCGATCAGAAGGTCAGTGATTCAAATCCACACGATGGGGTGAGCTCCCGTTGCTCTGTCCCAGCTCCTGCCAACCTAGCAGTTTGAAAGCACACCAGTGCAAGTAGATAAATAGGTACCACTGCGGCAGGAAGGTAAACAGCATTTCCATGCACTCTGGTTTCCGTCACGGTGCCTTTGTGCCTCAGAAAATCTTGCATTCTGCACACAGCTTTGAAGTTTTGATAAGGAATGAGATGCTTTGCCTTCAAAGCCACCCCCCACCCACCAGCGCAACTTGGTCAGTCGGTAACCTTTGCATGCCCTGCTGGGAGACGGCTCTTAAGACTAAGTACCATCCTGCCAGGCCCAGGGAGCATGCAGGCTGGGATTCAAAATATCTTGCAATCCCTATTCACTTCCATTCCCCATTTAAAAATGTACTTTGAGGAGAGGGAAGAAGAGAGGACGATTGATTTAGAAGTGCCATTTTCTCCACAGACTTTGCAAGTGGCTGCAACAAGGTCAGGGGGGAAACAGTTTTACTCCTGTCTTACAGCAACATAAAATGAACCTGGAATTGCATCCACTTTGTCTAGCATCTCAAGCATAGTGTGCTAGACCCCTCAGAGAATCCTGGAACATCAAGCAAACAAGGGAGAGCATGCAGGACGAGACAGAGGGCAGGGAGGAGAAAAGCTTTCATTTCAGAAGTGCAGCTTCCCTTCATGACAGTCACAGCCATGCCCACTTCTGAGACTGTACCATAATCTTGCAATTATCATACAACAACAAGGGATGCATTGCAACAATCAGTGCAGATCTCCATGTGTTGCCTTTCCTTTAGATCTAATATTTTCTGGGCAAACAATTTGGAGTGCTCCAATTTCTTCTTTCAGAGTGACTCAAGTTGCTTTTTCCTTGAAGTTCCATTGTACGTAACAGAATTTTCACACCATTCTCATGAAAACGTTTTCTGTGTTCTAAATGCTTAGCTTGTGAGCATACGGAGCAATTTCTCCAGAGTGACCCTTGGAGCACATCCACAGCAGCTAACTCATCACTCTGAGCAGCACAGAGGGTGAGAAGACTTTGTCTCCTTTGAGATGGTATCGGACTCCCAGGAAATTAGTGAAAATATATAAGTCGGAATTAGGTACCTGTTGGAAATGTAAAGGGGGGGAGTACCTTTTCCCATATGTGGTTGTCACGTAATGTAGCAGAAGCTTTCTGGGAAATGATTTATAATGACTTGAAAAAAATGTTGAAGATAACTTTTGTTAAAAAAACAGAAGCCTTTATTTTAGGTATAATTGGTGGAGAGCTACGCAAAGAACAGGGGAAAAAATTATGCATGTCCCAATGGCTGCCCAAATGATTTATGCCCAGAGATGGAAAGAGGAAACAGTTCCAGCGAAGGAGGACAGGCAACTAGAGTGGATGGAGTATGCAGAAATTGCGAAACTTACCGGAAGAATAAGAAACCAAGAAGAGAGCCTTAAAAAAATAGAATGGGGAAAATTTGTTGACTATTTGAAGATGTATCGTAAACAACTTAAAACATTAGCAGGATTGACATAAACATGTGCCGTAAGAAATAATTAAAAGGGAATACAAAGGGAAAACTAGTAAATAGGTTTGAACTGGATATGCAGTAACAAAGAAATATACTGTATTGGCCTGAATATAAGCCGCACTTTCCGTCCAAATTCCAATTGCGAAAAGTTAAAGTGTGTCTTATATTCGCAACCTTACAGCATCGCTGCTGAAACAGCTGCCCACGAGGGCGGTTGGGGGTGCGGACAATGGTGCCCGTCCCGACTCAAGCCTCCACTGAGCCACCTTAGGGAAGGGGGGGGAGGCCACCAACAAAGCCCCCCCCCCCCGAAGCAGCCCGGGAGCCCAGGGCAACAGCGCACAGCCCGCCTACTGCTCCCAAGCCTCCCCCAGCGCTGGCTTGGGGAAGTAGTGCCGGGAGGCGGTAGTGTTGGAAGGCAGGTGCGCAGCGTGCTCATCATGGGCTGCAGTTGTGTCGTTGTCAAAGACTATGGCAAGGAATCTCAAGCAAAAGATGTCATCCTAAAGTACTTCAAGTGCAAGAAATGAACCAATAAAATATATTTACGCCTGGAGAAAAGAAGAAGAAGGAGAAGGAGAAGGAGAAGAAGAAGAGCGCTAGTGCCAGCTTGGGGAGTGAGGCGCCGAGCGCCAGTGCTGGCTGCCCCCTGTTCAGGGCAGTAGTGCCTAGAGGCAGGTCGCGCCTGCAAATAAGCCTTGAATTTTAAAGGTGTGTCTTATTTGCAGGTGCATCTTATATTCGGGCCAATATGATAAACTTGGTAACCGCAGAAAGGAGGGGAGGGAAGTTGAGGGAAATGCAGCTTGATTATGTAAAGACTTTGCTTTTTCGGTAAAATATTTGTAAAATGAGAAAATGAGAAATAAAATTAATAAAAATAAAAAGCTCCCCTTTTCTGCTGATTGGGCGGCTCTAGGGTGCTGGAGACAGGGACCCTGAGGCAGAAATATTAACTGGTTTCACACAAACTCATGAACCTGGACCGCTACACCAGAGATGGGAGTAAGATGCTAACTAAAGCTGGAATAAGGGGATTGAGTATCACCAGTGGTGAATTAGGAGGCGAGTTTGCAGCTGAACTAAAAGGGATGGTGAACGATTCCAAGGGGGAAGGAGGTTTGCAGAATCTGGGGCAAGCTATGGGTCAGGAGTATAAGCAAAGAGGGCTAAGGGCTTGTCCACATTTGCCCTGCTGTTTCCAGGCACTAGTCCACGCTGAAAGTTCTGCTTCTGAGCAGGTCCCCCCTCCCCCGACTGACGTTTACTCTAATTGAGCTTTAAAGAGCGAGTTTTTGCAGGGGAAGCTACAAAATGGTGGGGTGCTCAGGGTGGGGGTGGGATGCTCAGACACAAAGCTTTAAAGCACGGACTGGAAGGAGCAGAGGAAAGGTAGTGCAGACGAGCCCAAGGTGTGCACCTGCTGATGAGAAGAGACATGCTGGAGCTCTGGGGCACCCGGGACCCGCTGCAAAATAGGGTAGGGAGCCTCTCAGGTATTTTCCCTCCCTCCTCCTTAACGTATGACAGAGCACCAGCCTATGTCAACCCACATGGAACGGCCCTCCTCAGATAGATTTATCTCCCTTTTAGTCTGCCTTTCCTCCATGGAACACAGAGTGTTCTGCGTGGTTCCCTCCGATTTGTGCCTCACAACATTCCTGTGAGGTCAGCAGAGATCAGCTGTAGACTGTGAGTTCACCCAGAGAGCTTCCTGGCTAAGTGAGGATTTGAACCCAGGTCTCCATAGCTTTATGAAAATGAAAACAAATCATTGTATTGTGCTTTCAAGTGTTCAAACTGCTTTGCATCCATTAGCTAGTTATAATCCTTACCACAACCTGTAAGGTGAGTCAGGATGTTGGTGGTGGTGATTTAGGGTGACTCAGGTGGCAGAGACGAGCTTTGAACTGGGGACCTTCCGACCCACAGTTTGAGCTCCTTGCCGCTACACTCTGCCAACTCCAAGGCCCACATGCCCTTTCTCCGGCCTGGTGTTCTTCAGGGCACCATCAGCCTGGCAGTGGAAAAGAGGTAACAGGAATTATTATTATTATTAAAGCGAAATTCAAACAAGTGGGGAGCTGTAAGCTTGACTCCCATGGTTCCTCTCTGACAAAGCCCATCCTTTCACTGTCCTGTCAGGCCCTCAAGGGTTAATGTTCCTGCAAAAGGGTGGGGGGAGAGTTGCTCTTTTTCAGAAAATTCCTCCAAGATCTTATTGCAGTGACCTCATGGCTGTGCTATGAGGCCTGGTGGGGGTCTGGTGTGTTCTCAGCGCTGTTGCCCAGGGTGCTGCACCAGAGCAGCCGGTGCTCCTCTTGGTAAGTTTGAGGAACGTCAAGGAGGGCGGATGGCAGAATCAGCACAGAGGCATCTTTCTCAAGCACTTGGCCCAGCTGCCTTGCTGCTGCAGAAGCAGTATCCCTGGGATAGGGGGCTTTTGTGGGTGCTTAGTGGGGCTTCTGTGAAGCAGGAGGCCAGAGCCAAGCGGCAGGCACACTTGGCAGATCTCTTCCGGAGCTGTGCCAGACTGCAGAGCTCTTACTTGGGCAAAGAGTGGGTTCCGTTGCACCAGCGCCAAGGGCCCTTTCCAGACCTTCAGAAACAGATTTCAGTTTATATTTACTGACAATACTTATAGACCTCCTTCTAGCCGTAACAACTCCCAAGGCAAATTAAATTGGAACAAATCAAAATTATTCACAGTTAATTTGCATCTAAAAACAAACCTGAACAGCCAATAGGCAGAAAGGTGCCATGCAACCTCCCCAGATCTGGTGGGCACCAGGCTGGCAAATGCCATTCAAATGGTGGCTTCTCCATTCCCAGGTCTGAGAGAAGGTCCAAGGGTCCTTCTCAGGCTTCCTGGGGCGAGGTGGTCCCCAAATTGTCTGTGTCCGCCTGTAGTGGAGGGGGCAGGCAGAGCTGCTGGAGGGGCATAGGTGCCAACTCCCTCTGGCCCACAAAATTCCCCATGAAGGGGCCAGGGCCCAGCTGCATGGCACCCACGGCCCCGGGCACCCATGGAGGTGGGCCAAGCTGGCACCCTGTGGAGCAGTGAAGGTTGCGAAAGAGGGAAGGCAAATCTATCCATTTCAGCTTCTCTCAGTTTCTCCTTTTTCCACCCTTAAGTGAAATTCTCCACGTTTCCTCATCAGCCTGTATTTTTTTAAAAAAAGAGATTTCCGCATGAAAATCCAGCATTTTATCAGAGTGAATGGCCATGTATGCAATTTCACCTAATATAAGCCTGTCTGTGTAGCATCTTCCCCCACCCCCATGCCTGCTGCTTTCAACCCCCTCAATTTTGCCTGCATCCCTTAGCTAGAGAGCTGCTTGGCAAAATTCAGAGGTGTGTGTATTTCAAAGGCTGGTTGTGCTTTGGGGCTGCAGATAGCGCTCCTTTGCCCACAGTGCAAACCAAACTGC